>NC_091446.1:19996068-20637178 GCF_964237555.1 Oryctolagus cuniculus | reverse complement strand
AGTTTACAGCAATTAGTGTCTACATCAAGAAATTGGAAAGGCATCAAATAGATGATCTAACAATACATCTCAAGTATCTAGAAAAATAATAACAGGCCAAACCCACAATTAGTAGAAGGAAAAAATAAAATTAGAGAATGAATAAAATTTAAATTAAAAAACCCACACAACAGGACAATGAAGAACTGATTTTTTTGAAAAAAAAATTGATACACCATTGGCCCAACTAACCAAAAAAGGGCAGAAGGCCCAAATTAACAAAATCAGAGATGAAAAATAAGATGTTACAACAGATACCACAGAAATAAAAATAATCATCAAGAATTATACAAACAGCTATATCCCAACAAATTGGAAAACCTGGAAGAAATGGATAGGTTTCTGGACACATACAATTTGCCAAAATGAGATACAAAGACATACTAAACTAAATAGACCAATGAGTAAGATGGAGATTGAGTCAGTAATAACTATCCTATCAATAAAGAAAAGCCCAAGGACCAGATGGCTTCACTGCTGAATTCCACCTAATGTTTAAAGAACTGATCTCAATTTTTTCTTATACCAGTCAAAACAATTGAAAGGGAGAGAATCTTCCCAAACTCCTTCTATGAGGCCAACATCAACTTAATTCCAAAACCAGAAAAAGAACTGGAGCCCAGCATTTCTGATGAAAATAGATGCAAAAATCATCAACAAAATGCTAGCTAATCAAATCCAACAACACATTAAAAAGATCATTCACCTGGGCCAAGTGGGATTCATCACTAGGATGCAGAGATGGTTCAGCATACACAAATCAATAAACATGATACATCACACTAACAAACTTAGGAATAAAAAAGATGTGATTATCTCAATAAATTCAGAGAAAGCACTTAGTAAAATACAACATCCTTCTACAATTAAAAAAAACTTAAGCAAATTGGGGTTAGAAGGAACATTCCTCAACACAATCAATAGAGTATATGACAAACCCACAGCCAGCATCTAACTGAATGGGGAAAACTTGGAAGCATTTCCGCTATGATCTGGAACAAAATAAGGATGTCTATAGTCACCATTACCATTCAGTATAGTTCTGGAAGTTTTAGCCAGAGCCATTAGGCAAGAAAAAGAAATCAAATCATTACAAATGGGAAAGAGAGAGATCAAATTATCCCTGCCTGCAGATGACATGATCTTTACACAGGGGAACCAAGAGATTCCACTAAAAGACTACTAGAATTCATAAGAAAATTTGGAAAATTTGCAGAATATAAAATCAACACACAAAAATCAATAGCCTTCATGTACAGAAACAATGCTATGGCTGTGAAAGAACTTGTAAGTACTATTAAAAATAGCTATGAAAAATTTAACCTTTAGATAAATATAACCAAAGGGTGAAAGATCTCTACAGTAAAATTATAGAACATTAAAAAAAATGAAGACACAAAAAATGGAAAAATCTTCCATGTTCATGGATTGGAAGAATTGATATTAAAATGTCAATACTACAAAAATTAATTTACAGATTCAATGTGATCACAGTCAAAATGCCAAGAATATTCATTCTCAAGTTGAAAAAAAAAACCCTAAAATTCATATGGAAATACAAGAGACCCCCAAAGAGATAAAGCCATCCTAAACAATAAAAACAAAGCTGTAAGCATCACAACATTACATTTCAAGACATACTACAAGGCTATTATAATCAAAATAGCCTGCTATTGGCACAAAAATAGAAATGGAGATCAATGAAATAGATTAGAAACATAGGAAGTTAATCCACACATCTACAACCAATATTTAACAAATGAGCTAAAATCACTCCTTTCACATTTTGGAAAAAGAACAGTCTCCTCAACAAATGGTGTTGGAAAAATTGGGTCTCCATATGCAGAAGTATGAAACTACGCCTAACCTATACCCTACACAAAATCAACACACAGTGGATCATGGATCTGAACTTAAGACCCAAAACCATCTAATTACTAGAGGAGAATATCAGGGAAACTTTGCAAAACAATGGCCTAGGCAAAAACATCTTGAATAAGACCCCAGAACATAAACAAAATTAAAAATAGGCAAATGGATTACATCAAGTCAAGAACCATCTGCACAGCAAAGGAAGCACTCTACAAAGTGAAGAGGCACTTGACAGAATGGGAGAAAATATTTGCAAATTATATATCTGATAAAGGATTAATATCCAAATATATAAGGAGCTCAAAAACAAAACAAACAATCCAGTTAAGAAGTGGGCTAAGGACATGATTTTTTTTTAAGATTTCTTTATTTACTTGAGAGGCAGAGTTACAGGGAGAAGGAGAGACAGAAAGATCTCCCATTTGCTGGTTCATTCCCCCAAATGGCTGCAATGGCCAGAACTGGGCCCTACCAAAGCCAGAAGCCAAGAGCTTCTTCCAGGTCTCCCATGTGGGTATAGGGGCCCAAGCACATGGGCCATCTCCTGCTTTTCCAGGCCATCAGCAGGGAGCTGGATCAGAAGTGAAGCAGCTGGGACTTGAACTGGTGCCCATATGGGATGCCGGCAACACAGGTGGATGCTTAACCTACTGTACCACAGTGCTGGTCCCTAACAGTCATTTTTCAAAGGATGAAATACAAATGGCCAATAGACGTATAAAAAGATGCTCAGGATCACTAATCATCAAGGAAATGCAAATAAAAATCACAATAAAGTTTCATCTCATTTCAATTAGAATGGCTATAATCCAAAAATCAAAATATATGCTAATGAGGATATGAAGGAAAACGTACCCTAATACACTGTTGGTGGGAATATAAACTAGTACAACCATTATGAAAAACAATATTGAGATTCCTTAGGAATCTGAAAATTGATTTTCCTACCGTATGACCCAGCCAGTCCACTCCTGGGTAACCAAAGGAAATTAAATCAGCATACAAAAAAGTTATCTGTTCCCCATGTTTATAGCAACTCCATTCACAATTGCTAAGTTATGGAATTAACTCAGATGTCCATCAACAGATGATTAGATAATGAAAATGTGGTATATGTACATGATGAAATACTACTCAGTCATTAAACAAGAATGAAATCCTGTCTTTCATTACAAAATGGATGTGACTGGAGATCATTATGCTTAATGAAATAAGCCAGCCCCTAAAAGAAAAAATATAGTTTTTTCTGATTTGTGGCAGCTAATATATATAGTACAAAAAATGTACAGAGAATGTATATGAATGAAATAGACATCTTGAGGTTTGATTAGTCTTTATAACCATTTGCATTTATCTATATCTCTGAGGAACAGTGGTCTTTCTGCTTAGTACATGTTGAATTCTTTATTTAGTAGACATTTGAGCTTGTGATTGAATAGTGTATTGAGGTTATGTCATCACAAAGATTAAAATAAGGGAACATGAAAGAGATGGGAGAGAGTGAGGGAGAGAGGGTGAAAATATCACTATGTTCTTAAAACTGCATCTATGTTATATATGTAATATACGCCCTTTAAATACATAAATTTAAATTTTTTAATTCTACAAATTCAATTAAAGCATAGATTCATCATGGGTGCTCTGTATTCTTAAGAACTCATCCAATTTCTTTAAAATAAACTTCCACAAAGCTGAGGTTCAAATACATTTTTTCAGCTTTTTTAAGGTATAATTGACAAAAACAACATATATTCAGTGTAGAGTGTGATGTTTTAATATAGCTGTGCACTGTGAAATAACTACTGTAATCAGTGAATTAACACATTGGTCACTTATCATAGTTCATTATTTGGTGGTGAAGATACGTGCTATCTGCTCTCTTAGCATACTTCAAGTATACAGTACATTATTACTATGAGGCACTTCAAAAAGTTCATAGGAAATGTGTATTAAGCAAAAACTATTAATGGATTCCAAAATTTTTGCACCACAATAAACTTAAAATTTAATTCAACTTTTATGAACTTTTGAACTTTTCAAAATACACTCAAATAGTTATTATGTTGTGCACTATAGCTCCAAGCACATACAAATTTATATGTACCCTTTGACCAAGAGTACCCCATTTCCTATAATCCAATTCCTCTTAACCACCCTTCTATTTTGCTTCTATGGGTTTAATCTGATTAGATTCCACATACTCATGAGATCACAGAGTCTCTTTCTATGTCTGACTTATTTCACTTAACATGATGTCCTCCAGTTTCAGACATGTCATAAATGGCACAACCTCCACTTTTCTTAAGGCTGAGTAATATTTCATTGTATACATGAGTGCACCACAGTTCCTCCATTCATTCAGCAGCAGACACTTAGGTTGATTGAACATCTTGGCTTTTGTGAACAATGCTGCAGTGGACATAGGAGTGCAAATATCTCTTTGGCATACTGATTTATATCCTTTGGATGTATACCCAGTAGCAGGATTGCTGAATCACATAGTAGTTGTATTTTTATTTTTGTGGACTTCCATACTGTTTTCCATAATTTCTCTATCCTCCACACTCTCACCAGCATTTGTCCCTTGATTTTTTGTTAATAGCTATCCTGAAAGGTAGGAGAGAACACCTTATTGTGGTTTAAATTTGCATTTCCCAGAGAGTTAGTTATGTTGAGCATTTTTGTCACATACCTACTGACCATTTATGTGCCTTCTTTGGAAAAAAAATGCCAAATACCAAATTTTTGCCTGTCTAACATCTAAAGTGAGTTTCTAGACTTATTTTAATTTTACTTTTTCTGAACTTATTTTAATCCAATGAGCTACTGTGCATTTTTAATTGGAGAGGTTAGTCCATTTATATTTAAAGTAATTATTGACAAGAAAATAATATCTCCATTTGGTTAAGTGTTTTCTGTTTCCTTTGCAGTTGTTTTATCCACCTCTTTCTTGATGCATTCATTTCTGTTTCATTCTTTCTTTCTTTTGTATTGATAGACTTTGATTTCTTTCTCTTTTTCTGTGGGGTAATTTGTATAGGTTATTCTTTGTGGTTATCAAGGAGTTTACATAAAATATCTCATTACAGTCTATTTTTACCTGATGCAACTTTAACTTCCCCTGGACATAAGAGCTCTCTACTATTACCTCTCTTATCCCCAAATTATATACTAGTGATATCAGAATTTATAACTATTTATATTACATATACAAATAATTTATATTTTTTTGACAGGCAGAGTGGACAGTGAGAGAGAGAGAGAGACAGAGAGAAAAGTCTTCCTTTGTCGTTGGTTCACCCTCCAATGGCCACTGCGGCCGGCGCGCTGCGGCCGGCTCACCGCGCTGATCTGATGGCAGGAGCCAGGTACTTATTCTGGTCTCCCATGGGGTGCAGGGCCCAAGCACTTGGGCCATCCTCCACTGCACTCCCTGGCCACAGCAGAGAGCTGGCCTGGAAGAGGGGCAACCAGGACAGAATCCGGCGCCCTGACCGGGACTAGAACCCGGGGTGCCGGTGCCACAAGGAGGAGGATTAGCCTAGTGAGCCGCGGCGCTGGCCTATATTTTTTCTTAATACTCTTCTCTTTCAACTTTTTTATGTTTTATTGTTTATTTTGAGGCAAAGATATACAGGCAGACAGATGTCCCATCCAGTGATACACTCCCAAATGCCTGCAACAGCCAGGGCTATCCCAGGCCAAAGTCAGGATCTGGGAACATAGTCCCGACTTCCCTGTGGGCAGCAGGAACCCAACCACCATCTGCTGCCTCCCAGGGTGTGTAGTACCATAAAGCGGGAACTTGGAGTTGAGCTGAGGTTTGAACCCAGGAACTCCAATGTGGATGTGAGCATTCCAATGAATGCACTGCAGACCTGCCTCTTTCAGTTTATAGAATTAAAAGTGGACACACTGACCCCTGCTACAGTAATGCATTATTCTGTTTTTTTGTATATATATTTGCTTTTACCAACAAGTGTCATGCATTCTTATAGTCTAATGTTGCTCTTTCACATTCTTATGCTTAACCTTAAGAATTCCCCTTAGCATTTCTTGTAAGGTGAGTCTAATGGAAAAAATCTCCCTCAGCTTTTGTTTGAGAAAGTATATTACCTTAATTTCTAAAGGACAAGTTCACCATTTATTTGACAGAGTTAATTTTTCAGCCTCTTGAAAATATCACCCACTCCCTTCTCGATGGCAAAAGCATTTGCTGGGACAAACACTGATAATCTTTTGGTTGGCTCCCTTGTATAGAACAAGTTGCTGGCCGGCGCCGCGGCTCACTAGGCTAATCCTCTGCCTTGCGGCGCCGGCACCCCGGGTTCTAGTCCCGGTCGGGGCACCGGATTCTGTCCCGGTTGCCCCTCTTCCAGTCCAGCTCTCCGCTGTGGCCCGGGAGTGCAGTGGAGGATGGCCCAAGTGCTTGGGCCCTGCACCCTCATGGGAGACCAGGAGAAGCACCTGGCTCCTGGCTTCAGAGCAGCAGCCACTGGAGGGTGAACCAACTGCAAAGGAAGACCTTTCTCTCTGTCTCTCTCTTTCTCTCACTGTCCACTCTGTCTGTCAAAAAAAAAAAAAAAAAAAGTTGATATAATCTTGCTGTTTTCAGAATTCTTCCTTAGTCTTTAATTCTTAACAGTTTTGCTATAATGTGTCTTATCACAGGTCTCACCTAATTTCATGTCACTTGGATATAGATATAGATTTCTTCCCCAGACTTGAGAAGTTTTCCACTAGGGCGAGGTTAATGGTATAAGCACCTGCCATCTCCTACCCATTTGCTGTGACTATTTCCTCAGTTGCCTGATGTGTGGGAGTCTGTCAGGCAGCTTCTGGATTCTCTCAGAGAGGGCTGACCCATGCAGAACTGATTATTTGGTGCATCTGTGAGGAGCAGGAAAATCAGGAGCCCCTGTTCCACCATATTGCTGATATCCAGAATGAATAAATATGTCTACTAAAAGAATAAAAATACCTACTGAGGGCCCATTATGTAAGAGGTGTTCCAAGTATATTATTTTAAACCCTTGCAATAATCCTGAAATGTAGCTTTTCTTAATCCCACTCTGTTGAGGGTGAGACCCAAGGATGCTCAGTAAATTGCAGAACAAATCTTTAGAAGGTGATGGATTCGAACACAGTGCTGCCTGTTTCTTACACATGATTGTAACTGCTATGTGCTCCTTAGATACAAACCAAATACACACTCACAAAACTGACACCACACATAGGCACAACACAGAGACACAAGTAAACACATATACACACACCCATTACTCACATATACAGTATAATAAAATCAATAGTATAATGCACTCCAAGTGCCCTAGGGCAAAAGAGAAGGATAAATGAATTCCAAATACAGAAAAACATCTGGAATATGTAAGCTGACTTTCACAAACTGTGAGTTAGGAAAATAGACTCTAATAGGAATACATTAAATCTACTATATTATGACAATATTGCAACAAGATAAATACATCTTCAGACACAAACTAAATAACTCACTTTTTTTTTTTTTTTTTTGACAGGCAGAGTGGACAGTGAGAGAGAGAGACAGAGAGAAAGGTCCTCCTTTGCCGTTGGTTCACCCTCCAATGGCCGCCGTGGCCGGTGCGCTTCGGCCGGCTCACCGCACTGATCCGATGGCAGGAGCCAGGTACTTCTCCTGGTCTCCCATGGGGTGCAGGGCCCAAGCACTCCTGGGCCACAGCAGAGAGCTGGCCTGGAAGAGGGACAACCGGGACAGAATCCGGCGCCCCGACCGGCACTGGAACCTGGTGTGCCGGCGCCACTAGGCGGAGGATTAGCCTATTGAGCCGCGGTGCCAGCATAACTCCTGACAAATCTAGAACAGCAATCATATTTGGTTACACGATATTTATTAGCGTTTTTATTTAAGATAAGTGAATGTCAGGGCCAGCACCATGGCTCACTTGGCTGATCCTCCACCTGAGGCGCCAGCATCCCATGTGGGCACTGGGTTCTAGTCCCGGCTGCTCCTCTTCCAGTCCAGCTCTCTGCTGTGACCCGGGAAGGCAATGGAGGATGGCCCAGGTGCTTGGGTGCCTGCACCCGCGTGGGAAACCAGGAGGAAGCACCTGGCTCCTGGCTTTGGATCAGCCTAGTTCCAGCCATGGTGGCCATTTGGGGGGTGAACCAATGGAAGGAAGACCTTTCTCTCTGTCTCTCTCTCTCACTGTCTAACTCTGCCTGTCAAATAAAAAAATAAAAGGGGTAGTGAATGTCAAATTTAACTTTATACCACAGGTCTTATTTTCTGAAAGATTTCAAAATATATGTGGTAAATCAGGAATTATACAATTAAAAAATTAATGGAGTTTCAAAATCCAAACATCTAAGAGCATGATTTCCTTTTACTCCAAAGGTTTAATTAGAGACACCTTCAACCAATGGCGAACTAACTGACTTTCAGTTGATTTTAAAAACAAAGGTGTAGGCCGGCGCCACGGCTCACTAGTCTAATCTGTCTGCGGTGCCGGCACCCCAGGGTTCTAGTCCCGGTTGGGCCGCCAATTCTGTCCTGGTTGCTCCTCTTCCAGTCCAGCTCTCTGCTGTGGCCCTGGAAGGCAGTGGAGGATGGCCCAAGTGCTTGGGCCCTGCACCTGCACAGGAGACCAGGAGGAAGCACCTGGCTCCTGGCTTCGGATCAGCGCAGTGCGCCAGCCATAGCGGCCATTTGGGGGGTGAACCAACAGAAGGAAGACATTTCTCTCTGTCTCTCTCTCTCACTGTCTAACTCTGCCTGTCAAAAAAAAAAAAAAAAAAGGGGGGGTGTAAAAGTAAACATGATGTTAAAGTAAAAATCACTGAGAATAGTGCCTAGCAAACAGGAAGTACTTAACAAACATTAGATGAAAACTGAGTAAATGACAAATGCAGTCTATCAACCTACCACTGCGTTGTATGTGGAATGTTTTTAAGGTTCTAACATACATTTAGTATAAGTAAAATTTCATTATCTTGCTATTTTATTTTAAAACAAATATAACAAAGGAGTTTCTATGAACTATGTGAAGAAAAATATCAGTTTCTTTCATTTTAGCAAAAGCACAAAAGATCAGAAAATCTTTCAAGAAAAATTATTATTGTTTAATCAATAAGGAATATTTGTGTAGAAAGAAGTAATGCATCCCTGTTTTTAAGTGCTTTTCATAACACGTACGGGATAAAATTACCACAGAAAAGAATCCTATTTCTAGTCCTAAGCACTGGAATTGAGTGGACTACTTAAGTGACTGAAGATTTTCACGTGGACAATAATCTTAAACTAAATATGAAAGGATGCAATGTTTTTATTGACACTCATTTTTTAAAGGAAGATTCCAGAAACAATCCTACAATTGTTCAGTGGTTCGCCTAAAATAAAATGTTTTGTTTAGAAACAGGAAGCAAATAACATAAAATAAGGTTTGGATTGATTTTAAAGACAATGCTGCTGGCTAGCTGGGAAATAACAGAAGAAAATACTCGGCTCCTTTTTGATAAATGATTAATCTACGTTTTTAAAATCTGTGACAGGAAGGCAGAAATCAAAGCCTGACTTTGTTAGCCAGCAGACTGTTTAGAGAAGGAAATTCTCTCACCTGAGAGTACATTTTGTTTGCAATAAATAATTTGTAATACAAATAAACAATTTTACATCTCATTTTATGACTGCATTTTTAATGAAATAGGTAGAAAAGACATTAAATAACACCCTTTCCTTTATTTTACAATTCTGTGACTGTCAGAGTTCTGATGGATGAGCTCCAAGTTGTTACAGTAGCTACACCCTATTCCATTTTCCTTGCATGTTACAGCAGCTCTTCACAGGAAACTTCCCGTGTGCAAGGGAACAAAGAGACTGGGGATGGAAGAGATGAGGAGTGGAATCCTTGTCCTCAAGAGCTTCTAATGGAGCTGGGGGGAGTGACACGCACTTCGGAAGGAAAATAGCAGTTCCAGATGGTGTGGGCTAAGAGCCAAAGCAGCGCTGTGATCATTCTGCAGGAGCCGCAGGAAAATCACCCCTCCCAACTCTTGCTGTAAGCTAGTAGATGCTAACGTCCCTTGCTCCTGTTACCTATTTTTTATAATCTCTCTTAGCACTTTATTTTAGCATCCTTGTTATTCTATGTCATCCTAAATTTATATGTTTACTCATAAGATCAGGAGAATAAATCTTGCCGCAATACATATAAGCACAAATTTGGCTCACAACCTTAGTGAAAACAATCGTGTTCTCCCTCTCTGGAATATGACAGAGAATGGTAATACATTTAGGAAAAAGACAAATAATGAGAATAAGGATTCTCAGCCTCAACGCTATTGGTGTTTTAAGGCCGTCAGATATTTTTTGCCATCCTGTGCATTATGGAAGACTGACCAGTCAGTATCTGTGACCTTTACCCATTAGCCACCAGTAGCATCCAGGCCAGTTATAAAAACCAGAAATGAATCCAGATGTAGACAATGGTATAAGTGGAGGCAGTGGACAATATTATCCCCAGTTGAGACTACTGCTCTAGAATGATCAATTATACCTCAGAAAAGAGAATTATAGATACACAAGGGCATTTCTAAAAGTTCATGGAAAGATGGCGTTAAAAATAAGTTTATTTTCATGCAAAAAATGTTTGAAACCTATCATGGTTTTCTCATATTACATATTTTCCATGAACTTTTTAAAGGAATTTTCATAAGATGAAGAAATGAGGTTTTACTTTTTTTTTTTTTTTTTTTTTTTTTTTTTTTTTTTTTTGGAAAGGAGACAAGTGAGAGTGTTCTCTCCCATCTGCTGGTTCACTCCTCAAATGCCTACACTGGCCCCAGGCCAGGCTTCAAAGCCAAAGCCAGGAATTGGGAACTCAATCCGGGTCTCCCATGTGGATAGCAGGAGCCCAATTACTTGAGCCATTACCATTGCCTCCCAGGGTCTGCATAAGCAAGAGCTGGAGTCAGAAGCAAGAGGTGATTACCAACCCCAAGCACCCTGATATGTCATATGGGCATCTAAACCTCTAGCTAAAATGCCTGTTTCCCTATGAACTTTTTGAACACCTCTTGTGTATATGACTGCAAAAATTTTTATGACAAATCTATGAAATTTTTGGAGTACGTGTGTATGCACTTGCAATCCTAGCCAGTCTCTGGAATAAAGCAACAAACAGTATTAAGAGATTTCAGTCACACAAAACAAAATAACAGAATTCAAAACACAAGCAATTGCATCATTTACTAGAATTAATCACTTCAGTAGTACTTATAAGCTTTTGGTTTTTTTCAGGGGTTCCTATATAGAAGCATTCTAACCAAATCACAGCTTTGCCCATCTGGAGAGCAGCGAATGAGTTGGATACTGAAACTTGATTCCTGCGCCCGAAGACTGCCAGTAATCTTGAGGAGTCGTCTGTGTGTCTCCCCTGCCACCAAGGAGAACTCTCTCTCTCTAATCAAACTTAAGACTGTGGTTTGAGTTCATTAAAAGCAGTGCCATTTTTCTTACACTTTGACAATCAACCCACAAGAAAATAAAGAGAAAATAAGAAGAGGAAACTATTATATTTTCATATGTAGCAAATGGAAGGTTTCCCCTTAATCATTCAGTTACCAATTCTGGAAAAAAATATATTAAAGCATATTTTTGAAGGGAAGAGAAATCACCTTGTTCTTATAGTAAGTTTTTTTTTTTTTTTTTGAGAGGCAGAGGTAGAGAGTGAAAGAGAGAGAGAAACAGAGAGAAAGATCTTCCTTTTCCGTTGGTTCACCCCCCAAATGGCTGCTACAGCCGGTGCGCTGCACCGATCCAAAGCCAGGAGCCAGATGCTTCCTCCTGGTCTCCCATGTGGGTGCAGGGCCCAAGCACTTGGGCCATCCACCACTGCCTTCCTGGGCCACAGTAGAGAGCTAGACTGGAAGAGGAGGAACTGGGACAGAATCCGGTGTCCCAACCGGGACTAGAACCCGGGGTGCCGGCGCCGCAGGCGGAGGATTAGCCTAGTGAGCTGCGGCACCAGCCCTTATAGTAAGTTTTTAACATTAGGCTTGTATATCAATTTACTAGTGAAAGTTTCTGGCCACAAGTAACTGAAAGTTGGCCACAATCAAATACCTTGGAATAAATTTAACCATGGATGTCAAAGCTCACCATGGTGAGAATTACAAAACACTAAAGAAAGAAATAGAAGAAAATACGAAAAAATGGAAAAATCTTCCATGTTCATGGACTAGAAGAATCAATATCATCAAAATATCCATTCTTCTAAAGGAAATTTACAGACTCAATGTGCTATCAATCAAAACACCAAAGACATTCTTCTCAGATCTAGAAAAAATAATGCTGAAGTTCGTATGGAAACACAGGAGACCTCAAATAGCTAAAGCAATCATATACAACAAAAACAAAGCCAGAGAAATCACAATTCCAGATTTCAAGACATACTACATGACAATTATAATCAAAACAGCCTGGTACTGGTACAAAAACAGATGGACAGACCAATGAAACAGAATAGAAATGTCAGACATCAATAAAAATATCTATAACCAACTTATATTCGACCATGGAGCTAAAACCAATCCCTGGAGCAAGGACAGTCTCTTCAACAAATTGCTCTGGAAAAACTGGATTTCCACATTCAGAAGTATGAAACAGGAACCCTACCTTACATCTTATACAAAAACCGATTCAAAATGCATTAAAGACTAAACCTACCACCTGATACCTTCAGAGTATTAGAAAGCATTTGGGGAAACCCTGCAAGACACTGCCATAGGCAAAGAGTTCTTGGAAAAGACCCCAGATAATAAGCAATCAAAGCAAAAATTCACAAATGGCATTACACCAAATTGAGAAGTTTCTGTATTGCAAAAGAAACGGCCAGGAAAGTGAAGAGGCAACGGACAGAATGGGAGAAATTATTTGCAAACTATGCATTGGATAAAGGATTAATAACCAGAATATACAAAGAGATCAATAAACTCCACAACAACAAAACAAATAACCCAGTTAAGAAATGGGCAAAGGACTTAAACAGACATTTTTCAAAAGAGGAAATCCAAATGGCCAACAGGCACATGAAAAAATGTTCAAGATCACTAGCAATCAGGGAAATGCAAATCAAAGCCACAATGAGGTTTCACCTCACCCCAGTTAGAATGGCTCACATACAGAAATCTACCAACAACAGATGCTGGCGAGGATGTGGGGAAAAAGGGACACTAACCCACTGTTGGTGGGAATGCAAATTGGTTAAGCCACTATGGAAGTCAGTCTGGAGATTCCTCAGAAACCTGAATATAACACTACCATTCAACCCAGCCATCCCATTTCTTGGAATTTACCCAAAGGAAATGAAATTGGCAAACAAACAAGCTGTCTGCACATTAATGTTTATTGCAGCTCAATTCACAATAGCTAAGACCTGGAACCAACCCAAATGCCCATCAACAGTAGATTGGATAAAGAAATTATGGGACATGTACTCTATAGAATACTATACAGCAGTCAAAAACAACGAAACCCAGTCATTTGCAACAAGATGGAGGAATTTGGAAAACATCATGCTGAGTGAATTAAGCCAGCCCCAAAGGGACAAATATCATATGTTCTCCCTGATCGGCGACAACTAACTGAGCACCAAAGGGGAAACTTATTGAAGTGAAATGGACACTATGAGAAACAGTGACTTGATCAGCTCTTGTCCTGACAGTTGATGTACAATGTAATACTTTATCCATTTTACTATTTTTTTTGTTCTAGTACCATTGGTTGAACTCTGTAATTAACACACAATTATTCTTAGGTGTTTAAATTTTAACTGAAAAGTGATCCCTGTTAGGAATTTGGAAAACATTATGCTGAGTGAAATAAGCCAATCCGAAAGGGACAAATACCACATGTTCTCCCTGATCAGTGACAACTAACTGAGCACCAAAAAGGAAACCTGTTAAAGTGAAATGAACACTATGAGAAATGGTGACTTGATCAGCCCTCGCCCTGACTGTTGATGAACAACTTAATATGTTATCCCTCTTAGTATTTTTTGTTTGTTTGTTCTACTTAATACTTTTGGTTGAATACTGTAATCAATACACAATTCTTCTTAAGTGCTGAAACTTAACTGAAAAGTGATAACTGTTAAATATAAGAGTGGGAATAAGAGAGGGAAGAGATGTGCAATTCGCGACATGCTCAAGCTGACTTACCCCAAACGGCAGAGTTAGAAACATCCCAGGGGATTCCAATTCAATCCCATCAAGGTGGCATGTACCAATGCCATCTCACTAGTCCCAGTGATCAATTTCTGTTCATAATTGATCATAATGATAGGACTAAGAACCAAAGGGATCACATAAACAAGACTAGTGTCTGCAAATACTAGCTGATAGAATAAAAAAGGGAGAGAATGATCCAACATGGGAACTGAGATACACAGCAGACCCATAGAATGGCAGATGTCCTAAACAGCACTCTGACCTCAGAATCAGCCCTTAAGGCATGCGGATCTGGCTGAAAAGCCCATGAGAGTATTTCAGGCATGGAAAACCAAGACACTCTGGCAAAAAAAAAAAAAAAAACAACAACAACAACAACAACTAAATAAAAGATCTCCGTGAGTGAGATCCCAGTGGAAAGAACAGGTCATCAAATAAGGAGGTACCTTTCTCTGAAGGGAGGAGAGAACTTCCACTTTGACCATGGCCTTGTCTAAATATGATCAGAGTCGGTGAACTCAGGGGGCTTCCATAGCCTTGGCAGCTCATGACAAGAGCCTAGGGTGATTACTGACGCCATAAACTAGAGTGTCAATTTGTTAAGTCAACAACAGGAGTCACTGTGCACTTCCTCCTCATGTAGGATCTCTGTCCTTAATGTGCCGTACATTGTGATTTAATGCTATAACTAGTACTCAAACAGTATTTTTCACTTTATGTTTCTGTGTGGGAGCAAACTGTTGAAATCTTTACTTAATGCATACTAAACTGATCTTCTGTATATAAAGAGAATCGAAAATGAATCTTGATGTGAATGGAAGGGGAGAGGGAGTGGGAAAGGGGAGGGTTGCAGGTGGGAGGGACGTTATGGGGGGGAAGCCATTGTAATCCATAAGCTGTACTTTGGAAATTTATATTCATTAAATAAAAGTTAAAAAAAAAAAGAAATTAAAGGGATACAAATTGGGAAGGAAGAAGTCAAACTATCCCTCTTTGCAGATGATATGATTCTTTACTTAGGGGACCCAAAGAACTCTACTAAGAGACTATTGGAACTCATAGAAGAGTTCGGCAAAGTGGCAGGATATAAAATCAATGCACAAAAAATCAACAGCCTTTGTATACACAAGCAATGCCATGGCTGAGAAAGAACTCCTAAGATCAATCCCATTCACAATAGCTACAAAAACAATCAAATACCTTGGAATAAACTTAACCAAGGACATTAAATATCTCTACGATGAAAATTACAAAACCTTAAAGAAAGAAATAGAAGAGGATACCAAAAAATGGAAAAATCTTCCATGCTCATGGGTTGAAAGAATCAATATCATCAAAATGTCCATTCTCCCAAAAGCAATTTATACGTTCAATGCAATACCAATCAAGATACCAAAGACCTTCTTCTCAGATCTGGAAAAAATGGTGCTGAAATCCATATGGAGACACAGGAGACCTCAAATAGCTAAAGCAATCTTGTACAACAAAAACAAAGCCGGAGGCATCACAATACCAGATGTCAGGACATACTACAGGGCAGTTGTTATCAAAACAGCATGGTACTGGTACAGAAACAGATGGATAGACCAATGGAACAGAATAGAAACACCAGAAATCAAACATCTACGGCCAACTTATATTTGATCAAGGATCCAAAACCAATCCCTGGAGTAAGGACAGTCTATTCAATAAATGGTGCTGGGAAAATTGGACTTCCACATGAAGAATCATGAAGCAAGACCCCTACCTTTCACCTTACACAAAAATTCACTCAACATGGATTAAAGACTTAAATCTATGACCCGACACCATCAAATTATTAGACAGCATTGGAGAAACCCTGCAAGATATAGGTACTGGCAAAGACTTCTTGGAAAATACCCCAGAAGCACAGGCAGTCAAACCAAAATTAACATTTGGGATTGCATCAAATCGAGAAGTTTCTGTACTTCAAAAGATACAGTCAGGAAAGTGAAGAGGCAACCGAAAGAATGGGAAAAAATATTTGCAAACTATGCAACAGATAAAGGGTTGATAACCAGAATCTACAAAGAAATCAAGAAACTCCACAACATCAAAACAAGCAACCCACTTAAAAGATGGGCCATCCTCAATTTATGGATTTTGCTTTAAATATTAACTCATGATCCATCAAAGGTTGCAATGTTCCAGACCTCTTATCTGCATCCCATCAGGAAGAGGGGAAAAAAAGGCAACAGAAAGAAACAATGCACTTACATTTATGTCTCTTTGGCCAATACTGCATCACACTGGCTCCTTTTACTATGAGAAAACTTTGAAATCTGAGGCTTTATATTTGAGTCTAAGGAGATTAAACCACCCAACCTACAGAATCACTCAACATAGGAATTTTTATCCCCGTTATTATTTGCCATTTTTCCTTCCAATCATGCTGTACAAGTTTTTACTAAGAAATTAGAATCCTCTAAAATGGTATTTAATATCCAGAGTGCCTGCTACACTTGCTTATGACATGTCCCCTGTAAAAAGAGGTGACAGGGTGTCTCTGTCACCATCTCTGTGGATTGCACTGCTTGACCTTATTGTACTGTATCCAAAGACAGACTCGGTGCACTTGGTAAGAATCAGTGCCCCTCAACATCTGTAGGGCTACGCTCTTGACTTGATTCTCGCTATACTTCCTGTTGTTCTTTCAGGTGGACCCAAGTGGGCTGTTACTCTGCCAAGGCTGGACCCAAAGGGTTGGTACACCCAGGGAATGGACACAATGCTCTCCAGATGCTTTACTGCTCATCTTGAGACAGTCCTAACTCCACACTGACCATGTGGGATATGTCCTGACCAGCCAAGCCCTTTGCTATGTTGCTGAGTCAGAGCCAAACCCAGATCTTGACTCAACCGGACTTTCCACCTCACTCTCCTCTCTGCACTTACAGTTCATTCCAGGGCCCTAGAACCCTCGCTCTCTACCTCCTTCAGCTTTTCTTTCCATCTTAGAGGCTGGAGAAGAAGGGGGTCAGTTAACAGTTGTTCCTGTCCTGGATTGGAAGGGTAAAAGCATCTTCCAGAACTGAGAAAGCCATAGCTTTCTTCACTACCATGGTCCTTTGGAGCAGCTGGAATTTTCTTCTGCATCAAATAGAAACATAAGAACTTTCCACTATTTAAAAGCTAACCAAAGAATCATAAAAAGTCCATCAAGGATCTTTGTGTGCACTTAAAAATCAAAAGCCTTTGGCAAAGGCAGCTCCAATGAAGCAGGCTTTTCTTTAAGTGACCAAATCAGAGGGTACCAAAAGGTTAGGAGGCCATTAGCAATGGAGCTGTGTGTACTTTATAACCTGGTAACAGAAGAGACAGATCAGTCCAACAAGGTGCAGGCAGAGTCAGCTCCCACCCCACCCAAGATTGGTCCAACATCCTACTTCCTACCCCAGCCCCATACAACCAGTCCTCCTCTTCCAAGGTTCCATCTACAGAGAGTTATGTATTAGAAGACCTGGGGCCAGTGCTGTGGCACAGTAGGTTAATCCTCCAGCTCAGTGCCAGCACCCCATATATGGGCGCAGGTTCTAGTCCTGGTTGTTCCTCTTCCCATCCAGTTCTCTGCTATGGCCAGAGAAAGCAGTAGAAGATGGCCCAAGTACTTGGGCCCCTGCACCAGCGTGGGAGACCGGAGGAAGCTCCTGGCTCCTGGTTTCGAATCAGCACAACTCTGGCTGTTGCGGCCATTTGGGGAATGAACCAGCGGATGGAAGATCTCTCTCTCTGTCTCTACCTCTCTCTGTAACTCTGCCTTTCAAATAAATAAAATAAATCTTTAAAAAAAAAAAAAAGAAGAAGACCCTGTTGATGGGTCTGTGTCAGTCAATATTAAACTCAACTTAAAACCATGGGCAGTCTACTATGTATATCTCAGAAAGATTTGCAGATGAATAGAGCATTGTAAATAGCAAAAAATGACAGTGGTCAAAAGAGATGGAGGCGGTGGAAAGAGCAAGGCTTTGGCATCAGGTGACCAAGTTTCAAATGTTGACTCTACTACTGGCTCCTGCGAGACCTTGGACAATTACTTAACCGCTGTGAGCCTCATTTTCCTCATCTTTAAGATGGTAAACATGATGTCTTAAGACAGTTAAATGAGGCAAGACAAGGTATACTGATGTCTACCAAAGTAACACACCTGGTACACAGGACATGCTTACAGAGTGGTAGCCAACGTTATTAAAAACAAATAGTTAAATTTCGTAGGCAGGAAGCTCAGAATTCAGATAATCTTGGTGTCATAAGTATTAGGATCAAACAGGCAATGGTGGGGTGGGTGTTGTGGCACAGCAGGTTAAGCCACAACTTTGGGCACCCACACCCCCTATAAGAGTACCTATTGAGTCCTGGCTACTCAGGCTCTGATCTGTCTCACTGCTAATGTGCCTGGGAACCAGCAGATGATACTCAAGTACTTGAGTCCCTGCCGCTATACAAGAGACCCTGATGGAGTTCCAGGCTGCTGGCTTTGGCCTGGCCCAGGTCTCACTGTTGCAGCCATTTGAGCAGTAAACCAGCAGATAGAAGATCTCTATCTATCTATCTATATCTGTGTGTGTCTCCTTTTCTTTCTATAACCCTTCATTTCAAATAAATAAATAAATCTTTTTTAAAAGGGGATGGGCAAGAGCCAGTGGTGTAGCATAGCAAGTAAAGCCGCCACCATCCCATTTGGGCACCTGGAAAAGCAGTGCTTAGGCCCCTGCACCCACATGGGAGACACGGAAGAAACTCCTGGCTCCTGACTTGTAACTGGCTCAGCTCCAGCCATTGCAGCCATTTGGGGAGTGAGCCAGCAACTGGAAGATCTCTCTGTCTCACCCTCTCTCTGCCTGTAACTCCACCTCTCAAATAAATAAGTCTTTATAAACAAAAAGGGGATGAGGGCAACATGATTTACTTTCCTTTGCTTTCTTGCCTTCCCCTCTGACTTCTGTACACTAAGGGAGGAATTACTTGCTTCTGGCTGAGAGGTTTTTTTTTTTTTTTTTTTTTTTTTTTTTTTTTTTTTTTTTGACAGGCAGAGTGGACAGTGAGAGAGAGAGACAGAGAGAAAGGTCTTCCTTTGCCGTTGGTTCACCCTCCAATGGCCGCCGCTGCAGCCGGCGCACAGCGCTGATCCGATGGCAGGAGCCAGGATCCAGGTGCTTTTCCTGGTCTCCCATGGGGTGCAGGGCCCAAGCACCTGGGCCATCCTCCACTGCACTCCCTGGCCATAGCAGAGAGCTGGCCTGGAAGAGGGGCAACCGGAACAGAATCCGGCGCCCCGACCGGGACTAGAACCCGGTGTGCCGGCGCCGCAAGGCGGAGGATTAGCCTATTGAGCCACGGCGCCGGCCTGCTGAGAGGTATTTTCAAAACCCCTCAATTCATATTTTTGTTTATTCCTCAACAGTATTTCCACTGCTCAGTGTTAAATCTTGTTTTTCTCAGATCCTGCTGTCTGTAAGTAGTTTATTGGAATTTAATTATAATTGATGCATTATGTTTTCATGCAATATGTTATTTTATAGTATAGTACATTAATTGATACCACATCTAAGCATTAACAATCTTATATATCATGATGTCAAGAACACACATGGTCTTTGACATATGGTAGTGTAGACCACTTAAGTGTTTGCAGTGAGGCCACAGTCTCCTGAATATTGGACATGGCTGTGGTCCTGCTTCTGCCTAAGCAGGCCTTGTGAAGGCACACCTTCCTACATGGAATGCAGCTGCTGTAAGCAGAAGGTTATTGGGTTATTATTAGGTATGGCTTTAAGGCAAACACCTTATCATATTTCAAGGGTGAGCCAAGAACAACATGAGCTTTTTTTCCCACCGTAAATATGTCACATGATGCTAACCTCCCTTGCTTGTGCCTGCTTGGTATTCCTTTACTATGATTAGTCCAGCTGGGCATTCCTGAGTGTTATTTTACTAGATGAACCCTAGACTAAGTAATAAAAGGGACTTGCTGGATCTATGCAGCGGTGTTCTCTGATGAAGGCTCCTGTGTCCCAGCTCATCATCTGATGCTCCACATACTAGACTATCTCTCTCCACAATTGTTGTTATCTTTCTAACACAAAAGGACATTTTAACGAACAAAGAATTTTTAAATCCTATCTTACCAGTAAAAACCACAATATCTTCTGGAGCCTTCTAAGACAGGTATCTCTCTTTCTCATTAACTTTTCTAGCAAAAAGAGGTAAAGGACGATGTTGTGTTTGCAGAAATATGGAACTTTGTTGGGACTTCCCCCAACCTCTTGCTTTACAGGGTGGATTTCCTTTTTGTTATTTACATCTCGTGGCTTTGCTATCTTACTTTGATAACTTGAGTTCTAATTCCAATTCAAAGTCACCAAAAGCCCCAGTGTCAACCCATCCCTCATTTATGAGACTTATATTTCCTCATCTTTAATGAGGGAGCTGGACTACTTTGCTTTTAAAGTAAAATCAGAATGAAATTAAACACAATTAGCCCTTATTATCAGTCACAGACTAAAGCAGCACATCATCAACTTAGTGTAAACTAAAAAAAACTATTGTTCAACAGCTGGAAACTGTCACAAATATACATCTAGACCAACTCTGCCTATAAAAGTGAGTGACACCCCCTAGAATTTCAGTTCACGACTTTTACTACCACATGTGGTAGCCAAGACTAAACCTCATTTGTCAAGTGACACGGTGGCAGCTTGACTGGTTACAAGCTCATCAGTGAAGAAAGGGAAGAAGAAAATGTCATAAATATGGGAAAGAGTGCTGGTAGGAGATAAGGCAAATGGTATACTGAGAAGCAAAAAACATACCAAAAAAAAAAAAATACCAGCTATTTGAAGAGGGAACTTAATTAAAGAATTTTCAATTCAGTATAAAGTTGTAGTTACTCAGGCAAAAGAGACCCAAGTATCCTATCAACATTTCAGATGAGCACATCACACTGAAAACTTCTAAAGGGCATGGTGGCTTTCATCTGAAATGATCTTCTCCAGGATAAATAAATCCAATCCCTTCAAATTTTCCCAAGGAAAAAACCCATTGCAACCAACACAAACTACTGGTATGTTTCCTTGGAACAATGGCAAACATCTTTGTGAGTGTTTAATAAATTAGAAAATTAAACTCATACTTGCTATCATAAATGCATGCTCCATGCAAAGAAGCTTAAGTCAATTTCAGCACACTGAGCTGCAAATTTGTTATTATTCCTCCTTCTCAATAAAGATGCCATAAACCACATCTAAGTGCACAGGAGACATTTACTTCCACTACATTTTTTAGTCAGATAGATGCTATAAGTGGTTCTGTTCTACACTTTAACTACATTTTAATTTAAATATATTTTTCATCATAGCTTTAAAATTATCTTCACTAAGTAACCCAAGTTTGAAATAATGGCATACATTATTTTCAAAATACATTTAAAATCCTCTGAATCCAGATATTTATATATTCCACCTGTGCTATTTCTTTTAGATTCACTCAATGGTACTATAATTTTATGGAGTTTTAAAGTTGTAGGCCATATGATGCAACTGCCAATTATCCAGGCCCTATTTCTGGAGCACATTATCAGAAAATTCTATGAAACAACAGGAAGTTTAACAAATATAGACATCTTTAAGAAGCTACCTGATGAAAATTTAGCAGATACAAATTTCTGAAGGTTAAGGGATGAAAAGCAAATATAATTAAATATGAAGAAGTCAAAGGTGTGATGTAGAAAAGAATAGGAGGTATTCTGACTCATACACACCACACTGGAGACTAGAGAATCTGTAAGATTAAACAATGCCCTTTAAATTCTTATATTCAAGGAAAAAGCCTCACTTCCAATGAAATTATTTTGAAGGCCTTAGGGATTTGCCACTGAAGTGGGAAGGAATTTTTTGCAGGTACAAAAATGAGTGGTCAGATATGCGTTATTTCAAAGGGAAAGAGAAAACAGTCTGAAGACTGTATTGGTCTTCTACTGCTACTATTACAAACCAACACAAACTCAGTGGCTTGAACAATACTTCTGCATTAGTTTTCAGTTCTACAAGCCAGAATTCTGCCCTGGATAACAGCCATGTAAGCCAAGATGCTGGCAGTGAAATTGGGAATGACCCCCTAAAATTTATACTAAAATGTGGCCCTTTAAAGTTCCCCAGAAGATGGCCGTTGCCATGACTCACTAACTAGGTTAATCCTCTGCCTGTGGCGCCGGAACTCCGGGTTCTAGTCCCGCTTGGGACGCCGGATTCTGTCCCGGTTGCCCCTCTTCCAGTCCAGCTCTATGCTGTGGCCCTGGAGTGCAGTGGAGGATGGCCCAAGTGCTTGGGCCCTGCACCTGCACAGGAGACCAGGAGGAAGCACCTGGCTCCTGGCTTCGGATCGGCACAGCACGTGGCCACAGCGGTCATTTGCGGGCTGAACACACGGAAGGAAGACCTTACTCTCTGTCTCTCTCTCTCTCTAACTCTGCCTATCAAAAAAAAAAAAAAAGAAGTTCTCCAGAAGCGCCATCTGGGATGCCACATATGCTACCAGAATTTGGGATACCATTAATAAATCCCCAATATTAATAAGCCTGAGAGGGTTCTTGTGGGTTCATCTGGGTTCCCCAGATGGCACTTCTGGGAAACTTTAAGGAGCTACATTTTTGTATAAAATTTAAGGGGTCCATCTCCGATATCAGAAGGACTTCATTCTCTTCTGGGGGTTCCAGGAAAAATCCATTTCTTTACCATTACCAACTTTAAATACTGCCTGCAGTCCTTAGCTCATAGCCCCTCCCTCCATTGTCAAACATTGTCAAAGCCAGCAAGACTGCATCTTAAACTAATTTCAGTTGAGAAAATGATCCACTTTTTTTTTTTTTTTTTGACAGGCAGAGTGGACAGTGAGAGAGAGAGAGAGACAGATAGAAAGGTCTTCCTTTGCCGTTGGTTCACCCTCCAATGGCTGCTGTGGCCGGCACGCTGCAGCCGGTGCATCGCACTGATCCGATGGCAGGAGCCAGGTACTTATCCTGGTCTCCCATGCGGGTGCAGGGCCCAAGCACTTGGGCCATCCTCCACTGCACTCCCAGGCCATAGCAGAGAGCTGGCCTGGAAGAGGGGCAACCGGGACTAGAACCCGGTGTGTCAGCACTGCAAGGTGGAGGATTAGCCTATTGAGTCATGGCGCCGGCCTAAATGATCCACTTTTAAGGATGCATGTGATTACACTGGGTCCACTCAGAGTTTCCATGATACTCCAACACAAATTTCTTAACTATGCCTGCAAGATCTGTTACCATGTAAGATGACATACTCACAGGTTTGGGTTAGGGCATGAACTTCTTTGGGGGTCATTGTTCCATCTACTACACCATAAAGCAACAGTGAAAAAATACTCCAGGAAACAAGCTGCTCATCAGAGCCTTCCTCTGGTGAAGCTGGGCTCCCTCCACCTAAAGCACTTGTTCAAGACAAAATTCAGATTCAGGGACAGGTGTTTGGCCTAGCAGTTAAGACACTGAAGTACCCCTTCCCCATATTGGAGTACCTGGGTTTCATGCCTATTTCCAGCTCCTTATTCCAGCTTCCTGCTAATGCACACCAGAGGGGGCCACAGTGCTGGCTCAACTAGGTGGGGTTCTGCCACCCACATGGGAACCAACACTGAGTGCCTAGATCTTGGCTTTGCTCACCCCACCCTGCTCTAGCCATTTTAGGCATTTGCAGAGTAACAGTAAATGAGATCATTCATATTTCTCTCTCTCTCTCTCTCTCTCTCTCTCTCTCTCTCTCTCTTTCTCTTCAGGATATGGGATGTCCCCTCCAGAAAAGATGACATTTTTCTATAAATAGAGAAATGGGAACTGACTTAGCAGGATGACTGAGTAAAGATTAGGCCTAGAAAGTATTGACGAGGGTTCTTCTAGATACTATACATACATGAAATCATCCAGTCCTCACAGCAGTGTTATACAGTAGGAATCTTATTATCATTCTGTTTGCCAAATGAGGAAACTAAAGCACAGAGAATATGTCTAAAGCTATGCATTGGGTAAGAAACAGAGCCCCTGCCCAAGAGTCTGAACAATACACAATCAGACAATACATAAAAACCCTCACAATACACAACTCTATTGTTGATCAATTCTGGGGTAACTTGCAAGTAATTCGTGACTAACAATGTTTTTATAAAAGTGTCAACAACTTATATTTGAGTCAAGATTATGACAACACTCTTGTCAATACACTTTGTTATGGATTTCTGGTTGCTATCTACAAGTTGAAGAAGGAACATGCTTTAACTAGTCAATTAATCTAAGTCAGTTGTTATCATGCTTCACTAGGTATAAGAATCACCCGAAATACTTTTTTAAATGTAGATTTGCTTGGCTCTAACTCTAGAAATTCAGTGTTTATTCATTAGAGTTTGTAAATTGTATTTTTAACACTGAAGTCTTTCTGATACATAAGCCTGGCACACATTAAGTACAATGTAGGGCAACTAGAAAAATGACCTGCCCGAGCCTCCCCATGGCTCACCTTACAAAAAAGCCCATAAATCAGACCAAAGCACTCACTACAGCACACAGCAAAAGTCTGCTTGTCTGTCTGCCTTTCCGCCTTTAAAATCAACATTGTATCTCATTGCCTCATCTCTACTGTTGTCTCCGGCACTTGCATGTGTCTCAGGGCTGAGTAGGTATCTGCTGTTCAATGAATGTACAGTTGAATGAGCAAATTAATGATGATTTGGTCTCAGATCTTGCAAAAACATATTCAAGTGGATCAATTTAGGATCCCAAAAGTCTCATTTACTTGAATATCTGCAAGCAACTGGGAAAAGAAATTGAAAAACGAAAAGGAACACCATAAGCTAGGCTCACCACTTCAGGTCCTAGAACAAAGCACAGGAGCGGAAGCTGTCATGCAGCAGAAGAGACGGGTGACAGCCTCAGCCTTGGTGAGTGACATCTCCTACCAGAGATGGTCAGCTTCTCCGGGGTAGACAGGTGTCCCCTGTGCCACCCACAGAGCCTGATTTACAAGGAGGTGATTCCAGAGGGACCAGGAAATAGGTCCCTTGATTAAGAGCTTGTGTTCTAGCTGGGATGTAGGTTCTGTATGGGCGCCTTTATTAGGAGGTGCTCATGAAGAAGTTCTCACTGTGGGGGGGTCTTTGTACTCATAAGCCAAGATAAGTTTCTTTGGAAGTTTAAATTGTTTCCAGAGAATTTTCAAATGAAATTATTTACTTATTCAGCTCTGTCCCTCTACGAGTAGCTACCTGCCTGTGGAAGTGTATGTCCTTTCCTTTAGCAACACAAAGCCCACCTCCGTTTTCGCAGAAGTGAAATCCGATTGGCCCTCTGACTGCAGCACCTGGCCAACACTGGCTGTGTCATTTGTTCCACCTGCAGAGTTGCACGCTCCTCCCGTGACACTGAGCCTCACGTTTACCATGTATAAGCAGGCTCCTTATGCCTAAGGTGTGACCTTTTTGTTTCTCAGCTCTGACACCCACTCTGGTGTTAAAATTCTCTTTCATCTCCAGCACTCCTCCGCCTCTAACATCCATGCTCTGTGCTCAGACTTTATGTAGCTATTCTGTCAAGATTTCATCTCACCCTACGACGGTACAGTCTGTCAGCAGAGGACTAGTGAGAAACTCGCAGACCAAGTGTCCTTCCCCACAGACTGCCCCTTTACAACCCCACACTCTGACATCATTATAGAATTCCAAATAAAACCTGGGTGTGCTCACCTAATGCACAAAAAGTCAATCGTTGACACCAGTGTGGTGGAAGAAAATACGAATTTATTTTGTCAAGCACAAAAAAAAAAAAAAAGCATTTGGACAGCTATGACTTAATTCCTGCATTCCCCAGTGAGTAGAGTGTGGTAAATCCTGCAGATTGAAGTCGGAGTAAAGCAGTGTGTGACCAACTCCTGTGCGGGGGTCTGGTTGATCCATAGTGCCTGTGGCCTTCCTTTGATTGCTCAGGGATAGGACAGCCAGTGCGTTCCAAGAATGCTGTGATGCACAGTCGTCTCCATCGATCTGGGGTCTATGGGTAGATAGTCTATGACTTTGATGAGCACCTGGGGTTCCTATGCAGCATCTCAAAAATAAGGTCTAGGCCGGCGCCATGGCTCACTAGGCTAATCCTCCGCCTTGCGGCGCTGGCACACCGGGTTCTAGTCCCGGTCGGGGCACTGGATTCTGTCCCGGTTGCCCCTCTTCCAGGACAGCTCTCTGCTGTGGCCAGGGAGTGCAGTGGAGGATGGCCCAAGTCCTTGGGCCCTGCACCCCATGGGAGACCAGGATAAGTACCTGGCTCCTGCCATCAGATCAGCGCGGTGCGCCGGCTGCAGCGCGCCAGCCGCAGCGGCCATTGGAAGGTGAACCAACGGCAAAGGAAGACCTTTCTCTCTGTCTCTCTCTCTCACTGTCCACTCTGCCTGTCAAAAAAAAATTAGAAAAAAAAATTAAAAATAAGGTCTAGCATTAAAGATGTTGACTATAGACAATTTTGAATCTCGTGGACTCTGCCTGACCCATGCACTGCTCCGTTAATTCCCAGAGTTTATCTTTAATGAGGAATTGACTTGAAAAAAAAAATCAAAGTGGAGAAAAAAGAATTGAGCCGGCGCCGCGGCTCACTAAGCTAATCCTCCACCTTGCAGCGCCGGCATACCGGGTTCTAGTTCCGGTCGGGGCGCCGGATTCTGTCCCGGTTGCCCCTCTTCCAGGCCAGCTCTCTGCTGTGGCCAGGGAGTGCAGTGGAGGATGGCCCAAGTGGGCCCTGCACCCCATGGGAGACCAGGAGAAGCACCTGGCTCCTGCCATCGGATCAGCACGGTGCGCCAGCCGCAGTGCGCCAGCCACAGCGGCCATTGGAGGGTGAACCAACGGCAAAAGGAAGACCTTTCTCTCTCTCTCTCTCTCACTGTCCACTCTGCCTGTCAAAAAAAAAAAAAAAAAAAAGAATTGAAAGCCACGGGCGATAAATTCTACCCCAAAGACATAAGGAAAGGGCCGTGGCTTCGACGTCTGCCTCCCCCTATCCACAGGCTGGCCCTGTTCCTCTGAAGCTCCCGCACTGCATCACACAGTGGTGCCCAGGTGAAGCCTCGCTCACCTACTGAATTTCCATTCACTCGTCCTGCCTGTCACTCAACACCTGAACACATCACCTCAAGGTCTGCTGTTTATGTAGATTTTGTGAAGCGGGGTGGGGTTTGTATTGGCTGTACTTGGACAAGAGGATTAATCTGGTGCCAGTTGCTCCCGCATGGCCACAAGCAGAAGTCAGCTTTTGTGTTAAAGTAATCCTTTATTTTTTAATCCAGAAAAACTTAATGCTTGTGTTTGAATTTTGGTATTAACTATTCCTCTCAGCTTTGTATCCTACTAAAACCTCATCCAAGACAAGAAACAGCTGTCAAATAGTATCTCACCCCATCCCTGGTATCCCATCATGGTGACCCTGCACCCTCAGTAACTGTGAAGGATGTGACCGTGTTCAGTCATTATGCACCAATAAAGACCAATAATCAATCACACCTCTTCATTCCTTTTTGTGCTTTAAATTCAGTGGTTTTTACCTTCTCCCGGCTTCAGCATCATTTTTATCTCCACCTCTTAGATCTTCCTCCTAACTCCCATGGCCTTCCTACCCTAATTCCAGAGCTCTTTTCACAGCAAAATGTTGACTCCAAGTCTACTTTGTATTTTGGAGAGAGGGTGATAAACCATAAGTAAAGTCAATAAAAAAGGAAAAATATTGTTATGTCTTGACCATTTCCACCATGACAAGCTAAGAGAACACAAGCTCTTAAATCATGGCTTGATTTTCTGTAAGTCACTCTCTCATTAAATTTTAGCATTTCAGCCAGCGCCATGGCTCACTAGGCTAATCCTCCACCTGCAGTGCTGGCACACCGGGTTCTAGTCCCGGTCGGAGTGCCAGATTCTGTCCCGGTTGCCCCTTTTCCAGGCCAGCTCTCTGCTATGGCCCGGGAGTGCAGTGGAGGATGGCCCCAGTACTTGGGCCCTGCACTCCATGGGAGACCAGGAGAAGCACCTGGCTCCTGCCTTCGGATCAGCGCAGTGCGGTGGCCGCAGCGCACCAGCCGCAGTGGCCATTGGGGTGGGGGGGGGGTGGGGTGAACCAACAGAAAAAGGAAGACCTTTCTCTCTGTCTCTCTCTCTCACTGTCTACTCTGCCTGTCAAAAAATAAAAAAAAATAAATTTTAGTATTTCTTTTTTCTTCTGGAATGTTCTTCTTCCTTAAAGTATGTTATCACAAAAATTAAAAGAAAAAGAAAGAAAGAAAGAAAGAAAGAAAGAAAGAAAGAAAGAAAGAAAGAAAGGAAGGAAGAAAGAAAAGAAGGAAGGAGAGAAGGTGGGAAGCACATTACAGGATTTAAATTGTATTTATGAGATACATGAGATCTGTTCTCTTTATAAAGAAAAAAATTCTTAAGCCCATTTTCTCTTGTTTCACTCTGCCAAGAAATGTAAGTACCTAATTTTGGGAGTAAACTGTGACTCAGAGAACAGATTGCAACTGCAGGTATTTCCTTAGACCAGAACCCAACAGTGCTACCACCAGTGGCACAGTGCATTTCAGTGGCACAAAATGCACGCCTGTAGGTCATCAGGTTGTAGAAATCGTTCCCACAGTTACTGTAACACCAGGTAATTCCCTGGTGCATTTCAGCATTTATAGTCATTCTCCATAATACAGCTAAGGGAGTAATCAAATGTTCTATGTCAGCACATAAAACAAATGCCTAAAGGATCAAAAAGTAATCTTCTCTTCCATGGTCCATTGTTGTGTAATTTCCTGGTTGCCTCCAATATTGGTGCTTTGAGATACTGTTAATTGTGAGGACGGATTAGTGGAACTGGATAGCACTGCTTTACTTCCAAAGGAGGAATTCACACCTAAGACCTCACAAAATTGCCGAGATCCCCTTGCATCTTGGCACAGAAGCTCTGAATGCAGTCCTCAAAATATAATTTATTCTCATTGTTCCCAAACTTTTCTCTTCATAGTCGACCCTTTTTAAGATCAATTTAGAACAGAGTCCTCCATATATAAGATCATAAAGGACAAGCACTCAGCTGAAGCTCCGAACTCTTACCTTTCTCCTCACTCCTTCCTTTTGTCTTCTTAATATTAGAATGAAAATAATTACATGCCTTATAATTGCTTTAGGGTAAAACAAGTTAACATTTAAGAATATTTTATAGGCCGGAACCGAGGCTCTCTAGGCTAATCCTCTGCCTGCGGCGCTGGCACCCCAGGTTCTAGTCCCGGTCGGGGCACTGGATTCTGTCCCAGTTGCTCCTCTTCCAGTCCAGCTCTCTGCTGTGGCCCGGGAGTGCAGTGGAGAATGGCCCAGGTCCTTGGTCCCTGCACCCCCATGGGAATCCAGGAGGAAGCACCTGGCTCCTGGCTTCTGATCGTTGCAGAGCGCTGGCCGCAACGTGCCAGCCATAGCAGTCACTTGTGGGGTGAACCAACGGAAAAAAGAATACCTTTTTCTCTGTCTCTCTGACTTCAGATTGGTGCAGCTCCAGCCGTTGCAGCCATTTGGGGAGTGAACCAGCAGATGGAAGACCTCTTTCTCTCTTTCTCTCTCTCTCTCCCTCTCTCTCTCTCTCTCTCTCTCTTTCTCTGTGCCTCTGCCTCTGCCTCTCTGTAACTGCCTTCCAAATAAATAAATCTTTAAAGGGGGGGGGGCATTAGTCCCATTCATAAGGAATCTGTCCTCATGACCTCGTCCCCGCCCCAAAGCTGCATGTCCTAACACCATTACATAGGGTTAGGATTTCAAATATGACGTGGGAGATACAAGCATTCAGCCCAAAGCCACCTCCATTGCTAAACCTGTGCCACCTGCTTGGCAACTATCCGTGCACTGAGAGAAGGCAATAGCTGAAGTGTGTGGTGTGTGCTTTCAAAGACCTTTAATGGATCCAATGAAAATGCCAACTGCCTAGGCCCTGGAGGCAGCTTGGCTGGTTTCTAAAATCAGAGGTTGATTTTCTGCCATGATGTCAAAGTCTTTCGCGTATTTGCATGCATTCTGTGGCTTGAGGCAATTACCTTAATCCTGCCAAGGAAGAGCTGGTGACAACAGCAGCTCTACCTCTAAATCTTGCCTCTATAATCACCGTGGTTCAAGGATCTACAAAGTTTAAGTTAAATGCATAATTAACAGAAAACAGTCATTTTCCTTTCCAAGGCAAGCTACAATGAATGATTGCAACGTATATAAAAATCATGTTTTTGCTTTATAGTATGTTTATCAGTAAACATTTTAAAACATTCTAATGGTAAGCATGGAAATGACTGTATCCACTACAACTAAAAGAAACAAAATTGATGTCTCTCAAATTTGAACAGTCTAAAGCTATACAAATTCTCCATTCACAAGCTGACTCCACAAATGCCTGCAATGGGCAGGGCTGGGCCAGGCCAAAGCCAGGAGCCAGGTACTCAGTCCAGACTCCCCACATGAGTGGCAGGGATCCACCTACTTGAGCCATCACTTGCTGTCTCCTAGGGTGCACAATAGGCAGCAGCAGGAATCAGGAGCAGAGCCAGGACTCAAACCCAGGCATTCTGCTATAGAAGAAAGCATGCCTACTGGTAGCTTAACATCTAGGCCAAATACCCACCTCAGAAGTTCACATTTTAATCTCTCATGGAGATCCTAACTTTATTAGTATTTTTATGCTTTGTTATTGTTGTGTTTCTCAAAAGTTTGAGGGAAATACTAATTTTGACAGAAATAATCACTAATATGGGTCAGGTTAATGTCTGATGAATCATGAGAACTCTTCATTTGATTATTACATTGTACTAAATTTTTTTTTATTAAAACTGTCACCATGGGATGGACAATGTGGCACAGCCAGTAAAGCTGCCGCCTGCCGTGCCAGCATCCCATATGCATGCTAGGGTTCAAGTCCTGGCTGCTCCACTTCTGACCTAGCTCCCTTCTAATGTGCCTGGGAAAGCAGTGGAAGATGCTCCAAGTACTTGGGACCCTGCATCTATGTAGGAGACCTGGATGAAGCTCCTGGCTTTGGCTTGGCCCAGCCCCAACCATTGTGGCCATTTGGAGAGTGAACCAGCAAATCGAAGATTTCTCTGTGTGTGTGTGTGTGTGTGCATCTCCCCTCTTCTCTCTCTGTAACTCTGCCTTTCAAATAAATAAATATTTGTAAAAGTAACTGCTGTCAGGTTCTAAGCCTGAGTAGCATGAATTAACTATGTCCAGTGACCAAATCTAAATTTGAATTAAATGGTTAGATGCGGGTCCAAGAAACACAGTTCCTGAGAAGGACACAGCTTCTGTATATTTTTTATGATTTATTTATCTATTTGAAAGGCAGAGAGAGAGAGAATCTTCCATCTCTGCTGGTTCACTCCTCAGTTTCCCAGAATAGCCATGGCTGGGCCAGGCCAAAGTCAGGAAACAGGAACCCTATCCAGGTCTCCCACATAGGTGTCAGGAACCCAAGCAGTTGGGTCATGGCCTGCTGCCTCTCAGATGTGTTAGCAAAAAGTTCAATAAGAAGTGGAAGCAGAACTCCACCCCAGGCACTCTGATATGGGATGTGGGCATCCCAAACACAGTTTAACCCACTGTGCCCCATTGCCCAGCCCATTTATTCTCTTTTGATTCAGGGAGATTCTATGGAGTTTTCTTCAGTCATTGAGCATTTCTGATTATAGATAACAAGACCTAAAAGAGCGGGTAAAATATTAAGTGTACTGTACACACCTTTTAGGCATGACTTCTCCTTCCCGCCCTAGTTCTGCTTCCAGTCACTGCTGTGGTGAATTTGCTTGGTTTTTCATAGATGCAAGCTGATGGTGCCGCACACTGGTCCCTGGTCCAGCACCTCTTGCTCCTTGCCTCGGGGTTCCTCTGAAGTGATGCCAGCTGATACCTCCGGATCCACCCAGCACTCATACATATGCAACCTGGGATTGCAGAGGAGCTAGCGTCTATGGAGATGCTCCTGACTGAGGGAGGAGGAAACCTATGTGGAAATACTTCCCCCAGGCAGTAAATTGGAGGGCATATTTCCTAAGTCTCCCCATGGGGGGGTCCTGGAGAAAAGTGCAGTCACCAGCAGCCAAGAGAGCAGTGCATTCGTGAATTGGATCTAACTCATTTGAAGGCTTCCTGGAATCACATTCCCAAAAATCTCCTCTGTGCAGCCTTTATTTCAGCCTTTGTCCCAGAGTAAGTCTGGGATAAGCAAATGTCCCCATCACTACTTCAAGGATGGTCTTTATAAGGCATACATTACCTAATGAGAACTACACGTATGACTAACGGATAATGGAGAGCATTAGTGTTCTCCATTCAAGCAATCATGGAATCCCGCTATGAGCAAGACCTCAGAACCCCTCTAACACAAGTGTCAAAGAAGGCACCGTCAGTTTATTGAATCTGGCATCACCAGATCTGAGGACTCTCATTTTGGAATCAGTTGATTTCTGTAGACACAAATTTGTTTTTAAAGACTGCTTTTATTTATTTGAAAAGCAGAATGACAGAAAGAAAGAGACCTTCCGTCCACTGGTTCACTACCCAAATAGCTACAAAAGCCAGTGCTAGGCCTGGCTGAAACCAGGAGCCTAAACTTCATCCCGTTCTCCTACATGGGTAGCAGGGCCATCTTCCAGTTCTTTCCCAGGTGCCATAGCATGGAGTTGAATGGGAAGCATAGTAGCTGGGACTTGAACTGGCACTCCAGTCTGGGATGGAGGGTCACAGGTGGCAGCTTAACCCACTGTGGCACAATGCCAGTCCCAAACACCAGCAATTTGAGCTACCCACACCAATTTGGAGGGATGTCCTTTATTGTGATGTGGATGGTAATCACTAGGCTTAGTGAAGTCAGACCTGTGGTTGGCATTTGGGATTCAAATCCATACCTCAACAAACATACAAAAAGTTAACCTTAGTATTACTGTTATATATAATATGACAGTCTTTAGTAAAGAAATTCCAAGATTCACCAAAAAAAAAGGTAATAAAAACCCACAATCAGATGAAAAAAAAAAAAAAGCAGAAGTAGACTATGACAAAGATATTGGAACTATCAAAGAGGGATTTTTAAAATAACTATTTAAAATAGTAAATGTTCTAACAGAAAAGGTAGACACTATGCAAGATCAGAGAACACCAAAAACGTTAACTACTACTAACACATAAAGAAACCCTGGGTATGGCATTTTCAAACCACTGCTACACAAAAGCAGAGAGATAAGCCACAGCACCATAGAGGAATGAGGCATAAAAGCAAAGCAACCTTTTTATCAGAAACCATAGACGTAAGAATGCACTGAAGTCACAAGTTCAAAATACCGAGAAGAAAAAAAATAAATTCAACCCAAGATTTCAATAACCAGCAAAAAGATTCCTCCTAGGTGAATGATAAATAAAAACTTTTCTAAAAAAAAAGAAAAAAAACTAAGGAATTCATTTCTAGATGAATGTATAAGAAGAGTTGAAGGAATTTCTTCAGGCAAAAGGAATATGGCATAAATTAAAATCTTAGACTGACAAATAGGAATGAAAAGCAGTGGAAATGGCATAAACAAAGGTAAAATAAAATTTTCTCAATTCTAATTTTAGAAGGTTTAAAGAAAAATTTTTTAAAAATCAAGTGTTTATGTAAATATAAAAATAAAATAAATAATAAAACAAGCATAAACGATGAGTGGTCCTTCAAGGTCCTTACAATTTATATGAAGAGGTACAATTTATATGAAGAGGTATAATGTTATTTTAAGGAAAACTTGGATTACAATTATATATATTATTATATATAATATATATTATAATTATATATATTTATAATATATATAATTATATATATTATAAATTCTAGGGGAAAAATTTTTTTAGAAATGTATAAAAATAGGATCACAAAAACTGCTCAATTAAACTGTGGGAAGGCAAAAAAGAAGAAAAAATGTATAAAAAAATAGACACAGGGCAGCAGTGTGACATAGTAGGTTAAGCCTCTGCCTGTGCTGCCAGCATCCCATATGGGTACTGGTTCATGTCCCGGCTGCTCCTCTTCTGATCCAGCTCTCTGCTATGGCCTGGGAAAGCAGTGAAAGACAGCCCAAGTCCATGGGCCCCTGCACCCACATGGGAGACCCAGAAGAAACTCCTCGCTCCTGGCTCCTGGCTTCAGATTGGCCCAACTCTGGCCATTGAGGCCATCTGGGGAGTGAACCAGCAGATGGAAGACCTTTCTCTCTGTCTCTGTCTCTCCCTCTTACTGTCTGTAGCTTTATCTTTCAAATAAATAAGTAAAATATTTTTTTAAAAAATCAAATAGACAACAGCTAGCATTACGATAGATTTTGAACCCAACCACATCCAAAGCACTCTAAATAGGAACAATGATTAATCCTTCGTGTCTAATATCAGGAAATACACATAATAATCAGAGGGGCAAGCTGAGGGGTTTAATTAGCAGATCCATCATGGGCTAAAATGACAGCATGTGAGGCTAATGGAGGCAATGCCAAGTTGAAACAGAAGGACAAGTTGTTGAATATGCCTATCACACTCCCTTTCCTTTTATGCCTTTGGCTGGACATCAAGTCTCCAAAATCAACCTACTTTTGAGGAGCGCACTCCGGATCAAAAGGGAAGATGAATTGTGTGTCCTTGCACTCTCTCCAGCTGTGCAGGGGGGACACACCTTTCCTTATTTGTACAAACAGTAAAGAACAGGAAAAGATGTATTTTTAACAACTAAACATTTATTTAACTTGCACTGTCTGTTTTACGGTTTCTACTTAGGATACATTTCACATCTGGCTGCTTTCTAAAGACTTGCTATCTTCCTGGCCGACAGTCCCTCATCTCTTCCATTTCTTCTTCACTTGATTAGTCCATCTGTCAGCAAATCCATCTTTTTCTCCCTCTTCCCCTCATATTCCACCTCACAAAGACACTTCTAACTGCACCAAGCAAATGAATCCTAGACAACACAATTCCACTAAGAGGAATATAATGTGTTTTTAATGTATCCACCAAATGACACATTCCCCACTCATCTCATTCTCATACAGAAAGCAGTCACTTGTCTGCCTTCACATCTTAAGTGAAAGTAAACTTCATTCTTTAGTTCTGTCTTCTAACAGCCATAACTTGTGATAATAAAGGTTAATATACTGGGTGGAAGGGAAGTAAATTCAAGATAATGATGAGAATGATCCTATATCACCCATGACAGATTCTGAACTCTGTGTAGGCAGCAATTAAGGAAGAGCTTCAGAAACCACAAACACATAAATAATATTCCTAGGAAAACATCTTCGTTGAAACTATTCTTGCAGGCTTCATTGAAGAACTAGTTCAGAAAGAATGGGATGACAACGTTGGGGTCCCTATCAGGGGCAGACCTGTCCTCAAATATGCATAGAAAATACGGAGGGGTCTCAAAAATCGGCCAGAATGGGTTCCTAAAAAAAGCCTCAGACAGCAGGACAATCTCCAATTCAAGAACCTGGAGAGAAGTAAAGAAAAACACTGGTGGTCTACAAATGTGAATGACGCCTGTGGCGGCTAGATGGCAGCCAGCTGCCCTGAATATCTGCTGCGGTCTAGCTGTACACTGACAAGGTGCAAGGCTGCCAGTAGAGAACCTTCTGGCCAGGTGAATCTTCATGGCAAGTGTTGAAAGCTGCTTTCACATGGGATGAAGTTTCCTCCAGTGAACTCTCAGGATTTCTTCTCTTCACAAATAAAGTTTTGAGGCATGTATTTTAGAAAAAGACACTAAATGAAGGGGTAATTTTTTTTTTCTATAGACCATTATGCATAAGAAAGAGAGAGGATATGAAGAACAGGAATGAATGGGCTAGGGAGGGACAGGACAGTCAGGAAAATGCTGCAGGAAGGCTCAGAGTAGGTGCATCTACCACTTGCCCACCCTGTAGGACTGGGTGTGTCCTACAAAATCAAGATGAAATATACACCTATACATGAAGGGAATAGGAGAGGATCAGGCACAGTACTGGGTATCAACTTGCAGCCCAGTGATAAGAATGTTTGGGAGCCAAGAGAGAGTGCTATTCTGAGGCAACCTATCATAGCCCTCCACAAAGTTAGGGGCATGTCTGGGGACCTGGACTTACCTGCCAATGATACAAATCCCCAGTTCAATTGGCAATATCACCTTCCTATTCTCTCGGCTTCATTTTTTCATTCAGTGCATCTAACCTCCATTCTCCAGAGCACCATAGGACCCAGCCAACCCACCCCAGTTTACCACACTCCACTGGGAACTGAAATGTAGGAGAAAGAACTGACCTGAGTCACTAGGACTGGGTTAGGGGAACAACATTGTCCACTGTGGAAGAAGTAAGTCCATACGTGGCTTCACTGGGCATAAGGAAGCAAATGGCAAGGAGTGGTTGGGCTTCTGGTTTCAGGGTCAAAGTGGAAATTCCACTTCCAAATTTCCAGGAGAAAGAAGGTGATTGACTCAACAAGAATCATGTAGCAGCCAGTCCACTGTGACCAGAGGGTCACCAAACCCTCCTTTGGACAAGTGAACCAGTGCCAATAAGGGGATCCAACAGAAGGAAATGAAACAAGAGCTACAGACCCAACCACAAAGAGCACCGCACCCTCCACCCTACCAAGTAGTCACGGGACTGCCAGTGCCTCCTTCAAATTTTCCCACTTATGCCACAGGTCAGGTAAGACAGGGCTGAGGTAGCAGTGATGGACTCAGGAAAGGCTACATGAGAGATAAGTAGAGAAGCCACAATATCTGGGACTGAGTTCCACTAAACATTAGGTCAATGGAGATCTTCCCACACCTAACCATGCTTTTCATTTCACTTCTAAGAGTATTCTTTTTAGAACTGCTTGTTCATTCATTTTCATATGCTTGAAAGGAAGAGAGATGGAGATAGAATTAGATAGAAATCTGCTGTCAGCTCACTCCCCAAATGCCTACAACAGCCAAGGCTGGGCCAGGAAGAGGCCAGAAGCTCAGAATTCCATATGGATCTCCAAAATGGGTAGAAGGGACCCAAGAACTTGAACCATCACGTGTTGTCTCCCAGGGTATGCATTAGCAGGATACTGGATCAGAAGCAGGACTCAACCCAGGTACTCTGATAGGACATGTGGGCATCCCATGAAGTGATTTAACTGCTATGCCTTCCTCTGTTTTGCTATTTTATTAGGACTTTTCATAATCAAAGGTCATCCAGATTACAGTGCTGTAAGATTGAATCATAAAATTGTGCATCTAATCCTTTCTTTTCTCTCTATAATTTCCACATTGTTTACCAGCCTTTCCGAAACTGAAACAATAGATGCAAGAGTATTTCTCTACGCATTAAAGCAAACTGCCAGCTGACACTCTTTGCAGTACCCACCCCACCCAGTTGCATATATAAATTCTGCTGTCATTTTTACAGCAGCTCTTGTATAAATCAGGACATTTTATTGTTTGATATTTTACATTGACAAATTTCCAAAATTAGCTCATTTTATGTTCCTGCAAATCATCACACTGGGGTAATGAAGGATGAGTGTTCAGGACAGGCAATGGCATAGCAGATGCTACCGAGTACATCAGGCATTGCATTTTTTTTGTCTTCTTCCTGCCTGCCCTAGCTCCTTCTCCACTCAGCTTCTTCCTTCAACTATGGTAGTCTTATTATAATGAATTTCTAGAATGAAGATGGCAAATAGCTCACCTCTCAGGAGCTGACACTTGTGCTGTCCTGACTGTTGAGAAGAAATCTGAGGCCTTATTTGGGCTCAATTGGACAGAGTTCTGGGATGGATTAGTGATGACTGCAACAGACGTAGGAAGGAAGAAGTTTTCATGCAGAGATGGCCTGTCCCTACATCGTTCAGAAGAGGGGGATATATAGATCAAATATCATGGAGCCTCGTATCTGAGGGGATGCTGTTGCCACTGTACTGGCATTAAATTATGTGAAACAAAGTTTAACATTGGCACTCATGAGGCGTGCAGTTTTGCATACACACAATCTTGGAAACAATCCTTTGTACTTGTTAATTTGTGTGAGCCAAGCACTATTCTAAGTGTTTTAGGTGTAGATTTTTCTTTAATTTTCATAATAGTTCTATGAACCAATCACTACTACTATCCCTGTTTTGCAGAAGAGAAAACAGAGAAGTTAAACAACACATCCATATTTGAAGACCTAGTGGATGGTGTAGATGGGAATTCAGGCCAGGCTGTCTGAGTCCAGTGCTGTTACCTCCTGTGTTGTATGCACTCCAGACTACAGGGAACTAATAATGACTGAGACTTACAGGCAGGACAGCCAGGAAGGGACAATTATTAACTGCATAACACATTCCTTCACACCAACCTCATGGCTGATTTGATTCAATCCTGGTCAAGCACTTTTAATGTACTGTCTCATCGAAGCTCCAAAACAAGTTCTATGGGGTCATTGTGATTATTCTCAAACACACACATTCAGCGTTGCAAGCAAGCATTCAAAATCGTGAATACTGTAGACACAAAGCTCAAATAGGCTATAGAGCCAAGTAACTCTTATCACTACATTTAGAAGATCAGATGAAAACTGATAATAAAATCAGGTATAACTCCAAGAGGAGACAATGGAGTAGAATCAAGCTGAGTCTATAAGGAATCACATTTGAATGGATGGCATACATATTTATGCTGCATCAACATCACTATCTTCTTAACCACATCAAGTGAAGATGTCAGCATTGTCTGGACAGCTAGATATGTTTGACTAGGGCTGTGACTAGTGGGTTGGTTCAGTAATAAATATGCGAGGAAAGAGGAAAGAAAGAAGTTATTTCAGAGGATAAACACTGAGTAGAAAAAAATGCATTCTTAGAAAGGGGCCTGAATTGAAGGAGATGGAGCCAATTAATGATATTTAATTACTTTTATCCAATAGAAAAAGTAAAAGCATTTGCTGCAGCTTCCTCTTTCTATTCCAAGTCCCTAAACACTCTCAAGAATATATTTTAAAATAATAATTATTGAATATAAGCAAAGAGAGTCCTCAATGGAACAGACTTGGCATCCAAAAAACATGGAAATCAGAAGGAATGGGTTGAAGAAGGAAATCACATCCCCTGAGCAAGAGATGGGAGCTTCAACAAGTTTTCCATCCCTGGAGGTAGTGAAGGCTAGAAGTAGAAGGGATCCAGTGGCATTAACCCCAACCAACTTTGTTCTTTTATGGAGGTGAAATTCATATGACCTAAAAATTATCATTTTAAAGGGGACATGATCTCAGTATAGTGGAATCTTCATGATGTAGTACAACCATCACTTCTAGCTAGTTCTAAAACATTTTATCAGCCCAATAGAAACCCTGTACCCATTAAGCTGTCACTTCCTATTTTTCCCTCCTTACAATCCCTGGAAACCACCAAGGTGTCTCTTGTCTCAATGGATTTGCCTGTTCTGGGTATTCCATATAAAGGAATCATTTAATATGTATATTATTTTTGTATCTGGTCTCTTTAACTGAACTTAATGCTTTCAAGGTTCATCTGCATTGCATCAACACATCATCCTTTTCAGGAAGAACTATTGCATTGTAGGTATATGCCATATTTTTTCATTCATTGATGTACATTGAATTGCTTTCACCTTTTAGCTACTGGAAACACTGCTGCTATGAATATTCAATGTAGAAGTATTTGAGTATCTGCTTTCATTTATCTTCGGTGTGTGTGTGTGGAGTTGCTGGATCACATGGTAGTTCTGTTTATCTTGTTGATCAAATGCCAAATTGTTTTTTGCATTCAATGTATCATTCTAGGTATAGGAACTGTGGTGCAGAAAGTTAATGCATCACTTGGGATATCATATCCCATATGAGCATGCCTGGGATGGAGTTCCACCATGCTTCTATTACGGCTTCCTAATAATGCATCTGGAGGGCAACAAATGATGGCCCAAGTACTTGGGTCCCTCTTACCCACATGGGAGACCAGATGGGGTTCATGATTCCTGGCTTCAGTCCAGCCCAGTCTCAGCTCTTGCAGGCATCTGGGGAATGAAACAGCAGAGGGAAGATCTTCATGTCTCCCACTCTGTCACTCAAAAATAGACCTTCAAAAATATATAATTCTCCATTTCTGCTGGAAGTGTATAAGAGCCCAACCATCTCCTATGTTTGTATCCTCACTTAACATTTTCCACTTTTTAACTGTTATCATGGTCATTCTCTTGGAAAAAGCATTATCTTGTGCTTTTGATTTGTATTTCCCCAGTGACTAATGAGGTAAACCATCTTTCTCATGTGCTTATTGGTCATTTGTATATTTTTATAGATACATTTGTTCCAGTCTTCAATTCATTTTTTAATCAGACTGTCTATTGCTGTTAAGTTGCAAAAGTCTTTTATCTATTCTGGATTCTATACCCTTACCAGATTTTTGACTTGCAATTTTTTTCTCCCGTTCTATAGGTAGTTGTTTCACTGTCTTGATAATGTCCTTTATTGCATGAAAGTCTTTAACTTTGATTGGGTCAAATTTATTTTTTCCTTTGTTGATTGTGCTCTACAAGTCTCAATAAGCCTCTTCATGGCTGTCCATATCTGTTGCCCCTAGATCCTGTGTTTTCCTAAACTACTAATCTTCTCATCTTCTGCTCTCTCTTGAACCCACTCAGTAGAAACTTCTCATAGACTGATCAGCCCCTCTTCATCCCACTCTGGAAATTTTCTCTTTCATCCTTGCCTGCAAAGATCCCTTCATTTTACCTCTCTTCTCCTCATAAACCCCTTATTTTGAAAGTCTTTTTCTTTATTTTTAACCTAGAACCAAGTTCAAGCTATGTCCGTTCACAAATTCCTCTCCAATTATTCTACAGCTTTCTCTAAAGGGCTCCCTGCCTACCCCCTTCTCTCAACAAAACTTCATGAATCACCTGCATTGACTTTCTGTCTCCCTTCTCACTGAGATGCAGTCAAGCCTTGGCCACATCTCTGAAACTGCTCCCACAGAGACCCCTCATAATCTCCAGCTGGCCAGTTTTTTAGGACACTTTACAATTCCATTATGACAGGTCACCTCTGAAGCATAAGACATAACTTGTCAGTGCTTCCTTGTTATCCTTTGTCTCTCTCACTCCCTTTGGCTTCTATGACAAAAGTCTCCCAAAGCCGAAGAGATGTGCAATTCGGGACATGCTCAAGCTGACTTACCTCAAACAGTAGAGTTAGAAACATACCAGGGGATTCCAATTCAATCCCATCAAAGTGGCATGTACCAATGCCATCTCACTAGTCCCAGTGATTAATTTCTGTTCACAATTGATCATAATGATAGGACTAAGAACCAAAGGGATCACATAAACAAGAATAGTGTCTGCAAATACTAGCTGATAGAATCAAAAAGGGAGAGAATGATCCAACATGGGAAGTGAGATACACAGCAGACCCATAGAATGGCAGATGTCCTAAACAGCACTCTGGCCTCAGAATCAGCCCTTAAGGCATTCGGATCTGGCTGAAATGCCCATGAGAATATTTCAGGCATGGAAAGCCAAGACACTCTGGGGAAAAAAAAAAAAAAAAAACTAAATGAAAGATCTCCACGAGTGAGATCCCAGTGGAAAGAATGGGTCATCAAAGAAGGAGGTACCTTTCTCTGAAGGGAGGAGAGAACTTCCACTTTGACCATGGCCTTGTCTAAATATGATCAGAGTCGGTGAACTCAGGGGGCTTCCATAGCCTTGGCAGCTCATGACAAGAGCCTAGGGTGATTACTGACGCCATAAACAAGAGTGTCAATTTGTTAAGTCAACAACAGGAGTCACTGTGCACTTACTCCTCATGTAGGATCTTTGTCCTTAGTGTGCTATACATTGAGATTTAATGCTATAACTAGTACTCAAACAGTATTTTTCACTTTATATTTCTGTGTGGGAGCAAACTGTTGAAATCTTTACTTAATGTATGCTAAACTGATCTTCTGTATATAAAGAGAATCGAAAATGAATCAATGATGTGAATGGAAGGGGAGAGGGAGTGGGAAAGGGGAGGGTTGCGGGTGGGAGGGACGGTATGGGGGGGAAGCCATTGTAATCCGTAAGCTGTACTTTGGAAATTTATATTCATTAAATAAAAGTTAAAAAATAAATTAAAAAAAAGTCTCCCAAAGCCAACAGTGTCTGGAAAATGAGCAAAATTTCTCTTTATTGAGCACTCACTATACATTTCATTAGAGGAAGAAAGGATGTTATTGTTATGAGCATTTATTTTATTCCTCTTTTATAATCTGACTTAGGCACAAATAAAAAGCTTGTCTGGCATGGTTTGACATTGAAAATCAATCTAGGATGGCCGGCGCCGTGGCTCAATAGGCTAATCCTCCACCTTGCGGCACCGGCACACTGGGTTCTAGTCCCGGTCGGGGTGCCGGATTCTGTCCTGGTTGCCCCTCTTCCAGGCCAGCTCTCTGCTATGGCCAGGGAGTGCAGTGGAGGATGGCCCAAGTGCTTGGGCCCTGCACCCCATGGGAGACCAGGAGAAGCATGGAGCCCCTGCCTTCAGATCAGCGCAGCGTGCCAGCTGCAGCACGCTGGCCGCGGCGGCCACTTGAGGGTGAACCAATGGCAAAAGGAAGACCTTTCTCTCTGTCTGTCTCTCTCACTGTCCACTCTGCCTGTCAAAAAAAAGAAAAAAAGAAAAAGAAAATCAATTCAGGGGCTGGCATTGTGGCATAGCTGCTGTCTGCAGTACCAGCATCCCATCTGAGCACCAGTTCGAGTCCCGACTGCTCCACTTCCAATCCAGCTCTCTGCTATGGCCTGGGAAAGCAGTAGAAGATGGCCCAAGTCCTTAGACCCCTGTACCCCCATGGGAGACCTAGAAGAAGCTCCTGGCTCCTGCCTTTGGATCAGTACAGCTCACCTTCGGCTGCTGTGGTCATTTGGAGAATGAACCAGTGGATGGAAGACCTTTCTCTCTCTCTCTCTCTCTCTCTCTCTCTCTCTCTGCCTCTGCCTCTCTGTAATTCTGCCTTTCAAATAAATAAATAACTCTTAAAAGAAGAAAATCAATCTGATATAGAAACATGACAATTCTGCTATAAGTACTGAGTATTTGGAAGATTGGTATTATACAAGGAGGCTTCAAAGAGTTCTTGAAAGAGTGGAATTAAAAGGTGATGTGAGGGGTCACCATTGTGGTACAGTGTGTTAAGCTACTATCTTTGACACCACATCCCATACTGGTGCTGGTGCAAGAACTGGCAGCTCCACGTATGATCCAGCTCCCTGCTTATGTGCCTGGGAAAGCAGCAGACAATGGCCCAAGTACTTGGATCCCTGCCACCCAGGAAGGAGACCAGGAAGGAGTTCCAGGCTCCTGGCTTCAGACTGGCCCAGCCCCAGCTCTAGCGGCCATTTAGGGGAGTAAACCACCAAATGGAAAATCTCTCCCTCTCTCTCTGCTTTTCCCTCTCTGTAACTCTGCTTTTCAAATAAATCAATAAATATTTAAAAAAATGATGTGACTTTTCCATGAACTTTTTGAGCTTCCTTATAAATTTTGGGAAGTACCAGGAGAACCACAAGCCAGAGCTCAGAGATGGGCAAGTCTTAGGAGTGGTACCTGCTCAAACAGAGCAAAAACAGAGCCTACAAAGTGGATACATGAAATGGTAGCTAGCAATTTACAAGAGGATATTCTGACTTACAAGTGAATATAACTATGAGGTTCTTTAAGCAGCTTTGCTCATGTATCTAAATGTTTATTAATAACACATTAGCTAGAAACAAATTGAGGGAGCTTAAAAGCACTCAGAATTTAAGTATGATTACATTGACCCTCTGGGATTCGATGTAAAACAAAGAGGTAGTGTTTCTAAAGTGGTTGATTAAAATCAGAAGCAGCAAATGCTTTAATAAGAATTCAACATACAACCCAACCATAAATAACATAAACATAATAAGATTGTCCACAGAAATAAGAAGTCTAAGGGTATTATCTTCCCCCAAGTGGCTTGATAGAGAGGTCAGATGTTAGCCTCCTCTCAGTCCCCCTTCTCCTCCAGGTTGGCCCCTGTCTCTTCTTCTCATGACAAGGAGTTCCAGGTTAGTCCTCAAACATCAGTATCATCAAGGGCATTTATTTAAAAGGTCCTTGTGTTTCAGTACATCAAAGGACAGGGGAAGGGGAAGAAGTGAGAGAAAATCTGAAATATATATATTTTTTCAAGTGGAATTATACTTATCTGGTTAATGCCCTGGGCTACCTCCTATGTTTAATAAAACTTCCCTCTCAGAATCCCACAGAGTTTGCTAGAAGGAAGTGGTGGGCAGAAATGTGATGAATATGTAAAGCAAACTCAATAACATAAACACAATCAGAGGGACCTGTTTCAGAGGGGCAGTGCCCCTGGTGCTGTGAATTTCAATTCCAATGCCTCCCCAGTTACAGAAAGGTAGAGCCAGCGCTTTCTGATGATCAGGCAGCTCTATTCACCTCATTAGTTTGTTTTTCCCTCCAGGATAGGACAGTGGAAAGGAGAAAGTCAATTTTCTTTTCATCCAAGCAGATTGAATTTTGCTAAACTAAAATGAGCTCTGGATAAGTAAAGGTCAATCCAGCCTTGGATCTTTTTCTTCATTAACACAAAATCAACACCAGCATAATTGTTTTTCAGGTCTTTTACCAAACAGAGATACTTGGAGATGCTGTCAGCAGAGCCCAGTGATGCATGCATTATTTCACCAAAATCATGAAACTGCAAGTCAACGGTCAATGCATACATGTCGATCAATGCATATGCACTTGTATATAAAAGCATGGTTAATATATTCCACCTTGTTAAATATACTATCATTAAGACTAGAGAAAATGGTCTTTTTTTAAAGAATGGGACCAATTCTGTTGTGCAATTTTGCTTACTCAATTGTTTTACCTCCTTCAGATCTCAAAGTATCAATAAAAGAAACCAGATACTCTGACATGCTGCACTACCTCTCCCTTGACCAGAATCTTCACCTATGTTCATATCTTCTTAAAAGTGAATGTTGCTAAACTGAATAGAACTTGGCAGTTCAAGGCCGGCGCCGTGGCTCAATAGGCTAATCCTCCACCTTGCGGCGCCAGCACACCAGGTTCTAGTCCTGGTTGGGGAGCCGGTTCTGTCCCGGTTGCCCCTCTTCCAGGCCAGCTCTCTGCTGTGGCCCGGGAGTGCAGTGGAGGATGGCCCAAGTGCTTGGGCCCTGCACCCCATGGGAGACCAGGAGAAGTACCTGGCTCCTGGCTTCGGATCAGCGCGGTGTGCCGGTTGCAGCGCGCCGGCTGCGGCGGCCATTGGAGGGTGAAACAACGGCAAAGGAAGACCTTTCTCTCTGTCTCTCTCTCTCTCACTGTCCACTCTGCCTGTCAAAAAAAAAAAAAAAAAAAAAAAAACAACTTGGCAGTTCATTGAATAAAGATGCTACAGCTAATTTTAAGTTTGAAATTTACATGATTGTAACGTGGACAAGGGAAAATTTGGGTTTAGGGTTAGGTAGATGACCAGCTAGCTTTTAATAAATTGGCTTCACCCCAACTCCTGCTGGAACCCTGTCTTGACTCCCCTTCCCAAAGTCACCCCTTTTTAGCATGAAGCAGCCAGAGCAATCATTGTCCAGTCCACCCTACGAGGTGTTAGGGTACATTTGTGTTAAAGGGGGGATTTGAGGAGTCAAATGGTAATTAATAGGTAGTCAGGGTGGTCCAAATGGAGTTTAGCAAGAACAAACAGACCCCCCTGCTTCTTTCAGAATCTCCAAATGCACCATGAGAGTAGTGGGGGAGCTCTTCTCCAGCTCACAGCCTTTTGTGAGAACAAGTTACCTCTCCCACCCTTCTGGGTGGTCTTTTGTTTTTTCATGAGCAGGCCAGACAGGAAGGAGAATTGTAAATCAAGTCCTTTAGGTTTTGTGCCCACCTGGTAACTGAATGCCAATCTGATTGTCAAGTTTTTTCCCTAAAGGCACTCGGATCTGGCTGAAAAGCCCATGAGAGTATTTCAGGCATGGAAAGCCAAGACACTCTGGCAAAAAGATCTCTGTGAGTGAGATCCCAGTGGAAAGAACAGGTCTTCAAAGAGGGAGGTGCCTTTCTCTGAAGGGAGGAGAGAACCTCCACTTTGACTATGACCGTGTCTAAACAAGATAAGAGTCGGAGAACTCAAGGGGCTTCCATAGCCTTGGAAACTCATAACTGGTGCATAGGGAGATTACTGATGCCATAAACAGGAGTGTCAATTGGTAAAGTCAACAACAGGAGTCACTGTGCACTTACTCCTCATGTAGGATCTCGGTCCTTAACGTGCTGTACACTGAGGCTTAATGCTATAACGAGTACTCAAACAGTATATTTCACTTTGTGTTTCTATGGGGGTGCAAACGACTGAAATCTTTACTTAATGTACACTAAACTGATCTTCTCTTCTGTAAAAAAAAAAAAAAAAAAAAGAAAGAAAGAAATTTTCAATTCCCAACTTGACTCTCACTGGGATTAAACATGACAATAGGTCTGATCTGATTTCATCATCATTTAAAAAAAATCATCTATTAGTTTTCACTTTATGTTTCTGTGTGGGAGCAAACTGTTGAAATACTTACTTAAGGTATACTAAGCTGATCTTCTGTATATTAAGATAATCGAAAATGAATCTTGATGTGAATGGAAGGGGAGAGGGAGTGGGAAAGGGGAGGGTTGTTGGTGGGAGGGACGGTATGGGGGGGGAAGCCATTGTAACCCATGAGTCGTACTTTGGAAATTTATATTCATTAAATAAAAGATAAAAAAAAAATTATACTTAAAAATCCAAATGCTGGCCGGCGCCATGGCTCAATAGGCTAATCCTCTGCCTTGCGGCGCCGGCACACCGGGTTCTAGTCCCAGTTGGGGCGCCGGATTCAGTCCCGGTTGCCCCTCTTCCAGGCCAGCTCTCTGCTATGGCCAGGGAGTGCAGTGGAGGATGGCCCAAGTGCTTGGGCCCTGCACCTCATGGGAGACCAGGATAAGTACCTGGCTCCTGCCATCGGATCAGCACAGTGCACCAGCCGCAGCACGCTGGCCACGGCGGCCATTGGAGGGTGAACCAACAGCAAAGGAAGACCTTTCTCACCTGTCTCTCTCTCTCACTGTCCACTCTGCCTGTCAAAAAAAAAAAATGCTGTGGGGCCTTTTGGGTTCTTTCTTCTCTTAGAAGGCCTCCTCCATGCCGCTCCAACTGGAGGTCTTTGATTCCAGTAAATCCTTTTAAATCTCAAAAAAAAAAAAAAAAAATTGGCTTTACCTATTAGGGTTATTACTAGTGCAAACCAAAGAAGAGAAACAGTAGAAGACATGATAGGAAACTATAAATTGTAATATATCATTATAACATCAACCCGCTACTTTTGAAATGATGCCCTTTTAATTTATACATATGGTCTTTATATTTAATTTGGGGAAAAACTTTTTTTTAAAGATTTATTTATTTGAGATGCAGAGTTATAGGGCAAGAGAGACAGAGAAAGAGATTTCCATCCACTGGTTCACTTCCCAAATATCCCACAGCAGGACTGGGTCAGGCTGAAGCCAGAAGCCTAGAACTCTATCCGGGTCTCCCACATGGGTGGCAAGGGCCCAAATACTTGGGCCAACTTCTGCTGCTTTCCCTGGCACATTAGCAAGGAAGTGGATGGGAAGCAAAGCAGCAAGGACTCAAACTGGGGCTCATATGGGTATGTTGGCCTCACAGATGATGGTTTAACCTGCTGCACCACAATACCAGCCCCAGGAATACTTTTTTAAGATAGTAAGTTTTTTAAAATTGTAACTTATGGGCACCATTTGGCCTAGCAGTTACAAAGCATATCCCATATCAGAGTGCCTGGGTTCAAGTCCTGGATCTGTTCCCAGTTCCAGCTTCCTGATAATACATACTCTGAGAGGCAGGTGATAACTCAGGTAATTGGGTTCCTGCCATCCACATGGAAGACTAGAATTTCTGGACTCCTGGCTTTCACTTGGCACAGCCCCAGCTGTTGTGGATATCTGGGAAGTGAACCAGAGAATATCAACTCTCACTCCATCTCTGTCTCTATTGCAAACTCTGATTTTCAAATAAAATGAAAATAAATAAGTTAATTTTTAAAGGTACAGAAATAAATAAAATAAAATTATGAACTGAAGCCCAAGGACATAATCTAATAGATTGTAAGGTAGAAATAAAGCCTAACTGTTATTTAGACTAAAATAAAATCAATGTTATCAATTTTTCCCAGTCCATGAAGCTATTTTCATGAAGAATAAAACAATGTTTTAGGATGACATCTGATTCAGAATCCATTTGGGAAAACAGAAACCATATTCTACATCTACAGAATTCATTTAGGTGAGGTTACCACAAGGTCTTCACGGAAGGGAAAGCTGGATTCCCCAAAAAGACAGGAAGGCTGCATATGCCAGCAAAGGCATAGAAGGAGCTGGGGGACTGAGAGAGTCTCAGCTTCACCTGTGTCTGCACAAATGTCTCCATTCCAACTTCAGCTGCCTTGTCTTTCCAAAGCAATGTCCTGTCTTAACTTGGAACGTGAGTTCAACCTTTTATAATTCTGCAACATGTGCCACAGTTAAATTATGAGTATGATTTTCAGTAGAGTGACAATTTACTGAAATTATAAGAAATCACATTGTTTTAGGACTCATGAGTGTGTTTGCATGTTTCTAGATTTTTACAGCAGCCGTTTATATTTGAATATATACTTAATCAACTATACATATTTACACTATTTCTATATCTGATTTTTAGACAATTACTTGTATTAAATGTAACGTGCTATAAAATAATAATTATATAAAAGACATAAAAATTTTAGAAACAGATAGTGGGAGTTTATTGAGATTAGCTTATAGCAGGATTCTGTTTTTCCAAAGGGATTCATTGTTTATTTTAAAAATAGTGTAGTTGGGACCAGCATTGTGGCATAGTGGGTTAAGCTACCACCTGCAAAGCCAACATCTCATATGGGCACTGGTTTTAGTCCCAGCTACTCCACTTCTGATCCAGCTCCCTGATAATGTACCTGGAAAAGCAAGGGAGGATGGCCCAAGTGCTTGGGCCCCTGCATCCACATGGGAGCCTAGAAGAAGCTCCTGGCTCCTGGCTTTGGCCTGGCCCAGCCTGAGCTATTGAGGTTTATTGGGGAGTGAACCAGTAGATGGCAGATTTTCCTCTGTCTCCCTCTCTTCCAATCTCTCTTTCTTTCACCATTACTTTGCCTTTCAAATAAATAAATCTTTAAAAATGAAACTACTTGAGATCTTTACAATGGGTCCTTCATTTCCTTCACAGTGGGTTACAGGAAGTATGGCTCATTTCAGTACAAATCCTGTTTTCCTGTCAGTGACATTTCAACATTTTTTAAAAAAAAATATTTTCCATTTTGAAGCCTGATCTGCAAATATATTTAGATCTTAGGTATATGCACAATAACTCAGGAATGATCGTTCTGCTGAATGCTTTATGTTTTTGTTCTTGTGCTACTCTTCTTCCACCGCAAATAAATGTTATAAAAGACAAACCTTCTGTTACCAAGGAAACTATGCCACTTTGCATGGTTTGTTAATAGTCTCCAGTGTCATCTCCGACGCATGTCCTAGCACACTCTGTATTCCAGATGATGTGGTGAGAATTCTGCTTTTGTTCATCTGTCAGGCCCTGACACATCAGGTAATAACTGGTTTCATTTATTCTCTATTTGCCCTAAACATAATCTAGAATAGCTGATTTACTGCATCTAACATTTACCATATTTATAGAGATGCCAACATATAGAGATGCATTTCAGGAAACAAGCATGTTGACTCCAAAACAGAAGTAACATTCACCACTTAAAATAAAGAAACACAAGTCTAAGAAGCAGAACTGTTCTGAGAGGAAACTTTATACAGGTTACTCAGTACTTTTCTGAGAGCCATGGCTTACCACAGAATAAGGGGGGTCCTTGAGCTGACAGTCATTCACTCCAGGCTTCTCTCCGATAGCAAGCTGCTCTGTTCTGAAAGGATTTCAGCTTATGAAAATTAAACTACTCCACCCTCAGGAATCTGAACATGGCTTCTCCCTCCTTCATTATACAGTATGAAAGTGACTTTCATCCTATGAGTACTGAAAGGAAAAGGAAGCGAAATTTTACAGAAGAGAAACCTGGCCAAACATGAGGAAAATATCAAACAAACCAAGGAAAGGGACTTTCTACAAAATTTCTGACCACTGAGAGGAACTCCAAGGACCCCTAGAAAGGAAAGAAAAACAAAGAAAGAAAAAATATATGATGTAACTCTCCAGGAGCCCTGAGACAGGGGGAGAGAGGAGACAGGGGAAACATACAGTGTAATCTTTACATGTTGTTGAGTGAAGAATGGATCTGATTGAGCACTCTATATACTTCTATGCAAAACAGGCTAATCCCTGAAGGATTCATATAGCATCTCATTAGCATACACTTTCAGTTCCCTGATTGGTTGTTATCCTGGCCTCTTGATTGGTTGTTATTTTGGGCTCCCCCCCCCCATTGGTTAAATCTGTACTCACTTCTCAGAAAGGTGTCAATCAGAGAGAGAAACTTTGTGTATAAAAGAGCTAGCACTTGCAAGTTTCTCTAACAACTCCTCCCTTGAAGTTCTTCTCCTGAGTGCTGCAGCCTACTATCCCTGTTCCCCTGGAAATTGTTATTCAATATGAGACAAGACCCTACATCACTCTCATCATTCCCTACCACTACTACCAAAAATTGCCAATGTCATCAAAAATATGGAAAATCTGAGAAACTGGCCAACCAAAAAAAACTTAAAGAGACATGGCAACTAAATACAGCATTTGCCATCTGGAGTGGAATTCTGCAACAGAAAATGGACTTTGAGTTAAAAACTAAGGAATGTGAATAAAATTATAGTATTTGACCATAGTATATCAGTACTTGTTCACTGATTACAACAAATACACCATACTAAAATAAGAGGTTGTTAATAGGGAATGCTAGGTTTGGGATCTATGTGAACTGCCTGTGCTCCATTGCCTTTTTTCTTTAAGTCTAAAACTGTTATAAAAATCCAGTATATTTTGAATAAAAATCTTAACTACCTTTGTTGTTGCATGAGCACAGGTGATGACCCTTGTATAAAGCCAGAGAGAACTGGGTGGATTACAGTACTGTAACCAGGAGTGTAGGATTCAGGCAAAAAAGGGGTCCTGGAACAAAAGTTGAGCATCTCAAACAATTTGCTAAGTATTTAATCTCTTGAGCTGGCTTTTCAGAGCATGTTCTAGATAAGCTTATCTTGCAATAAAGTACTCAGATAGGGTTGGAGCACCAGATACAAGGAAGACAGATTTTTTTTTATATACAATGTAGGAAGAGCAGAAAGGGCCCTCCCCTCCCTTTCTATATCCAGGACACTTACTTAACCCTGGCTATAAAAACCCTAGCAGGGGCCGATGCTGTGGCGTAGTGGGGAAAGCCCCTGCCTGCAGTGCTGGCATCCCACATGGGCACTGGTTCGAGACCCAGCTACTCCACTTTCGATCCAGCTCTCTGCTATGGCCTGGGAAAGCAGAAGAAGATGGCCCAAATCATTGGGCCCCTGCACCGGCATGGGAGACCCAGAAGAAGCTCCTGGCTCCTGACTTCAGATTGGTGCAGCTCTGGCCATTGCAGCCAATTGGGGAGTGAACCAGCAGATGAAAGAGCGCTCGCTCTCTCTCACTCTCTCTCTCGCTCTCTCTCTCTCTTTCTCTCTCTCTCTCTGCCTCTCCTTCTATCTCTGTGTAACTCTGACTTTCAAATAAATTAATAACTCTTTTTAAAAAAAAAAACCTAGTAAACTACTCTTCAGAGAGGCAGTTTATTTTCAGAAACTATACCTACCTCCCCACAGTCTCCTTTACTTGTCATGAGTAAATTGCAAGTCCAGACTAAGGCTAGTTATTTGGTGACACCCCAAGCAACGAACTCTTTCTGTCCGATAACAAAATTGGCTATCAATATGGGACTGTCCCTCGTCTAGGATTGGGGTGCCCAAGAAGAGACAGAGGGCAAGGCAACTGGCAGCAGCAGCTCACCCAGGGCTTACCTGCTCTTAGGGAATGTTGCTCCATCCATTGTCTGGGCGGTTTTTCTTAGTGCCTGGTGATACAGTTTCTAACTAAGAGATCCAAAAGGAAGCTGTTCAGCTGGACCCCTTCCTGTTCAGTCCCTAATGGAATCAGAGAGTGAGTCATTTGGGATTACTGCTCCAATAAGTGACCAAAAGTTGCTAAAAGTGAAAACCAGGACAGAAAGCATACTATTAGAAATAACCATGAACCACAGAGAGTCAGCATTACAAGAATAAAGGAGTCGGCCGGCGCCACGGCTCACTAGGCTAACCCTCCGCCTTGCGGCACCGGCACACCGGGTTCTAAGTCCCAGTTGGGGTGCCGGATTCTGTCCCGGTTGCCCCTCTTCCAGGCCAGCTCTCTGCTGTGGCCAGGGAGTGCAGTGGAGGATGGCCCAAGTGCTTGGGCCCTGCACCCCATGGGAGACCAGGATAAGTACCTGGCTCCTGCCATCGGATCAGCACGGTGCACCGGCCACAGCGTGCTGGCCGCGGCGGCCATTGGAGGGTGACCCAATGGCAAAAAGGAAGACCTTTCTCTCTGTCTCTCTCTCTCACTGTCCATGCTGCCTGTCAAAAAAAAAAAAAAAAAAGAAAAAGAAAGAAAAAAGAAATAACGGAGTCAGGTGTTGCTCTGGGAGAGGAAAGATCATCAAAGGGTGGTCCAAGAAATCTCTGGGTGAGGCTTATCTGTCAGTCTGGGTTACTCAACTCTAACCTTCTCTTTTCCCATATTCATGTTTGGAGATCTCTACATGGAGCAAATAGAAAGTTATAGAGAATTTCTTGTCCCAAATAATAAAAGCTTTACCTTATTAACAAAACTAACTACAGAAGAGGGAGTTTATTGGGAAAGGCAGTGATGCTATTTGTAGGCCAGGGAATGTATCCATAACCCAACACCAAGGAAATTAGAAGTGATTATCTAGGAAAATGGGAAATACCCAACCCAGTGCCTCCCCTCCCAAGTCCGAAGGCAAAGCACTTCCATGCTGCTAGAATCCCCAGAGAGGAGATCTCTTTAGACCTGTAAGAGAAGGGATAATGGGGCAGGGCCACAACCAGTACCTATCTCCGGGCCTGAACCCTCGGCTCTTATTCCCCTGACTCCATGGCTATCCCTCCATGAACAGGACGGCTCAGCCAGCACCGTCTCCAAGGCTCATCTATCTCTCCTTCCCCAGTAGCATGCCCAGGATTACTCAGCACAGGACTGGCTAGAAGCCAGGGAAGTAATTCCCCCTCCATTAGGTTGCAGATGGGGAGGGAGGGTTGATAGATAGGCATGTGTCAATCACTACCTCTGACTTGTATAATTAGAAGGCACACTTTAAAGGCCTGACAGCCAACATGATGAATTCTTGGCACTGCTCAGGGGCATTTTGATAACACAACCCCACCAGGGCACATATTCAAATCTTAATGACCACCAATCTGACAGCTGAGGCAAAGCCAGCTGTGCTAGCAAGGGCCCAGGAGGAAGCTGATTAGCAGCAAACTTGACAACACGGCAACCACGTGAGAATGACAGCTGAGGAATCAATCCCAGTGATGGCCCCAAGTTACCCCAGAATACAGAAATTAGAGCACTGTATGAATATGTTGCTAAAAGGAATGCAAGGGGTAAGTAGGACCCCACAAATCTGGAGCAAGCTGAGACAGACACACCAGCAACTGGAAAAGAATCCCTTTGCCGTCCTAGAGAGGCTAAGAGAGTGTCTCAGACAGTAGACTTCTTGGTAATCTAAAGTCAAGGGAAGTTGAGTAGTTCTAAACACCTACCTCCTATCTCAGAATGCTCGGCACATCTAAAGAAAGCTTCAGAAATTAGCCATTGGTTCTTACACCAATCCCTCTCTAATTGGTAGAGATTGTCTTTTTTAAGATTTTATGTATTTATTTGAGAGGCAGAGTTACAGGCATAAAGAAGGAGATACTGAGAGACAGGTCTTCCATCTGCTGGTTCACTCCCCAAATGGCTGCAACAACTTGAGCTGGTCCAGTACGAAACCAGGAGCTGCTTCTGGGTCTCCCACATGGGTGCAGGGGCCCAAACACTTGGGCCATCCTCTACTGCTTTCCTAGGCCACAGCAGAGTTGGATTAGAAGAGGAGCAGCTGAGACACAAACCAGCACCCATATGGGATGCCAGCAACACAGGCGGAGGCTTACACCACCGCATTGCCCCAAGATTGTCTATAATTTGTCTTTTTTTTTTTTTTTTTGGACACGCAGAGTGGACAGTGAGAGAGAGAGACAGAGAGAAAGGTCTTCCTTTGCCGTTGGTTCACCCTCCAATGGCCGCCCCGGCCAGCGCGCTGCGGCCGGAGCACCGCGCTGATCTGATGGCAGGAGCCAGGTGCTTCTCCTGGTCTCCCATGGGGTACAGGGCCCAAGCACTTGGGCCATCCTCCACTGCACTCCCGGGCCACGGCAGAGAGCTGGCCTGAAGAGGGGCAACCGGGACAGAATCCAGCGCCCCGACCGGGACTAGAACCCGGTGTGCCGGCACCGCAAGGCGGAGGATTAGCCTAGTGAGCCACAGCGCCGGCTAGAAATTTATCTTTGAGTGGGAAAAAAAAAAAACTAACCATAAATTGCAGTATTGTTGGACTGTTTTACCACAAAGATCTGAAAACTCTTCTGCATTTTTTCAGGGAAACTCTGAGAGCTGAGAGAGCTAGGATTAAAGGAGAGAAGTCTTACAATATGTAGATAATATTCTTATCTATAGCCCCTCAAAGGAGGTTTCTGATAACACCAGGATTGAAACCTTGAATTATCTAACAGAGAGGAGCTATGAAGTGAACTGTGAAGTAGTCTTGCTTTATAATAAACCAGGCACAACAGAGCCCACCCAGGACTACAAGTTGGCCATCTGAAACTTGGCTCTGCCCAAGACTGAGAAATAGTTACAGGAATTCCTGGGAGTGGCCAGCTTTTGACAGATTTGGATACCCAATTTGGTGCTAATAACAAAACCCCTCTGTGACATGTTAAAAGGAAAAGAAGCAGAACCCTTTGGATGGGATAAACAGTGTGATCAGTTTAAAAACTAAAGGAGCTTATGTTAAGCATGCCCACTTCAGTACTACCCACACCTGGAAAATTCCTTTGACTTGTACCTACCTGAAATACAGGGGATCACAGTGGGGGTCCTAACCCAGATGTCGGGATGATGGAAACAAGTGGTGGCTTACACAGTATCCTGGGGATGACCACCCTACTTGCAGATGGCTTGCAGCCACCTGTCTGGTGGTTAGAGAAGTGGAAAAGTTGGCCATGAGCCAATCCCTAATTGTCTGGGCCCCATACCAGGTGGCAGGTGATCTGGAAACCGTTGACTGGTGGCCAGCTGCCTCAGTGTCATGCTTGTTGTTGGAGACTCCAAACATCACTCTAAAACTCTGTCGGACTCTGAATCTGCCACACTGTTGCCAGGGGTTCAAGACTCCCCAGCACAAGACTGCCCCAAAATGAAAGAACTGATATACTCATGTAGGAAAAACCTGAGAAGTGAACTCTAACACAGAATAAATGTTTGTTGATGGTCAAGTAGTTTTATCATTAATGGTCAGTGGAGGGCAAGGTACACAATGGTATCTTTTCCTGGACTGCTGACACTAAGAAACTCTAGGGATATCTGCACAGAAGGCAGAAATAGTAGCCCTGACTAAGGCACGAGAACTGGGAATAGGAAACTCTAACAGTCTGTCCCAGCTCCAGGTATGCCATCTCAGCAGCCTGTGCTCATGGAGCCTCCTGGGAAAAAAGAGGGGTCTTAAATGCTAACAGCAAAGTAAGTAAATATGGTAAAGAAATTCTGAGGCCACTGCAAGCTGTAGCAAAGCCTAAAGAAACAGCTGTTGTACAATGCAGAGAATGCCGGAAGTAGGATTATGAGATAATAATAGGGAAAAGCAAAGCCATTGTTCTCACAAAGATAGGGCAGCCATGAGAGAGGAGACCCTCAGTTACCTCTCATCCCTTCCCTGAGACTTTAGAAGTTTGACCTAGTTACTCCCAGGCAGACTCTCAGGAAGCCCACCGAGGGGGTTTTCAAAATACACAATCACCAGCAGGTATACAGCAGACAGCAGGAAAAACATCTGGATCCCCCGGAGCCTAGAGTGGGCTGTTAATTATTAATTATGCCCATGGCTCCATACATTATGGTAAGGAAACAATGTATAACCAACTACAACTACTGAAGGTAATCAGAACCCCAGGGATGAAGGAATTGGTAGATAAAATACCAAACAATAGACCTGTTGTCTTACAAGTGATGTGCGACCCAGCCTCCCTTTCCACAGCTAACCAAAGCAGTGAAGTCAACTTCACCCAGAGAAGACTGGCAGGTCAAGGTCACAGTTATGCCTACAGCCCCAGGCGGATTTAGATGCCTCCCCCGGCAGAGCTGAAAAGGCTGGAGAAGTCATTAAAACCATGCTAGAGAAATTGTCCTGAATTCAGTTTGCCTACGACTATACAAAGTGATAATGGGTCAGCTCTAAGGCAGAGTTAGATTTTCATGCGGCCTGGAGACTCCCAGCCATCCAGAAAGATTGAAAAAGACCATTGGACCCTAAAAATAACCTTAGCTAAATTTTGCCAGGAAACATAACTGGTTAACGCTCATACCATCACCTTAACCCATGTTAGAGCAGCTCCCAAAGGAAAATTAAGCCTTGTCTCTTTCGAGTTGCTCTGTGGGAGACCCTCTCCCAGTACATCTGGCCCCTAACCCACCCAAGAATGGAACAAAACATGTAACAGGGTAAGTAGGGACTATTCTGAACAGATAGGGAAATATGGACCTACCCTCACCTAACACGGTAAAGGGCCACCCATATGAAGCAGAGAGTGAGTCTCCTTAAAGACTTGGAAATTGGGCTCTTGGAATCAATACCATTGGGACAGGACCCTACCTGATTCTACCAACCACTCATTCTTGTCCAAAATTACAAGATGTGACTCCTTGGATTCTCCAGACCCAAGTGACAGAAGCTCCTGAGCCTCCCCTGGTCCCTCCTGATAGATATTCCGGTGAGCTGGTATCAGACCTAAAATGCATAAATAAAGCTTTCCTTTCCTCCCACTCGAGGCTCACTGTTTGGTGACGCCCCATGTGATGGACCCTCTGTGTCTGCTACCAGCACCATCTGCGGCATAGTTGGGTCTCTTCTTCCCAAGGAGTGCCACAGACCTGCATGCACTCTTACCCACAGTGTGTGTGGTAAGAGGGTAATGTGTAGCCCCAGAAAGAAGCCTTCCAGTTCTCTCCCTGGAAATCACCTTCTTAATGCTGCTTTTGCCTTTGTAATCGTTCTCAACAGAGGTGAAATTTAACACAGCAAATACAATCAAAGGCAGCCCCAGGCTGGGCGAGGCCTCTGCCCACTCCTGGGAGTGTTCCTGAGGCTTTGCAGCCTTACCTTCTTTGTCTGGCTGCCATTCCTTGAAGATGACAGAAGATGTTACTCATCGAGGACTGTGCAGTCTTATAAGGCCACTGTCCCTTATGAAAGTGCATGCGCCTGTGAGGACAGCCAGACTGAAGCGGGGGTCAGGAGTGAGAGATGGGTTCTCCCGGCCCAGCTGCTGCTGCTCACGGAAGATTAACCTGCACTTGACCGCCATCGTCTTCTCTCTGGTAGTGCAAATGTAGCATCCACAGGGATGTCTGTCGTGTTCCCCAGAGATGTTTGCTTTCTGTTAATCCTGGTTTAAAATGGCAGTCATTAGCTTTACTACAATTTAAAATGTGCCACGTTCCAGCTGCCGTGTGCTGGAACACAGAGGGTTACAGGACATGAGGGGCTGTAGTGGTCCAGAAGCATCAACCGCATTCTGGATCCAGGGAAGTCCTTTTGGCTCAGAGCCACTGCACCTGCAGCATGGGGGCAGCACCACGCTCCACAATCACTAGAGACTCCTTCTGGCTTTGTCTCTCCTTTGAAACCAGAGCTTTGGATCCACATGCCTTGTCGCCAGCTTCATGCCCACCCAACTGTCTTGTGCAGCAGTCCGACCACACATGAGTCTTGACATAACATATCCCAGGTTGTGTGACTTAAATAACAGTCACTTTTCGCTCTCATAGTTCTGGAGGTTAGAAATCCGAGAGCAAGGTGCAACCGGGGTTAGTATCTGGTGAGGCCACTCCTCCTGGCTCCTTGTCTTCAGCTGGCCTTTCCTCTGAGCCTGCAAGGAAGAGAGAAGGGGTGAGGATGAGGAGAGGAAGAGGCCTGGAGGAAAGAAAGAGCAATCTGGCTTCTCTTTCTCCAATAAGGCCACCTGTCCCACTGGTTTAGGGCCCCACCACTATGACCTCATTTAACCTCAATTACTTCCTTAACAGCTCTATCTCCAAATATGAGCACATGAGAATCAACACAAGAATTTCAGGGAGACCCATTTCAGGAAACCTAGGGTAACTTTAATAACGCAGTAGAAGATCACTGGCTTTGGTATCAGAAAAGCCGAACTTGAAACCAAGCTCACTAAAGGAATCACAAAATATAGGTCACTGCCTTCTCTAATCTGTTTTCTGGAAATAGGAGTGCACATTTAGCCCTAGCACTTGAAACATCCACGTCCCACACTGAAAGGCCTAGGTTCAATTCCCAGCTCCAGCTCCGGACCCAGCTTCCGGCCAATGCAGACCCTAGGATGAAGCAGCGATACCTCGAGTAGTGGATTTCCCACTACCCACATGGGAGACCCGTGTTCAGTTCCTGGATCCCAGCTTCAGTCTGGCCCAGCCTCTGTCATTTGGGGCATCTAGGGAGTAAGCCAGCAGTTGGGAGATAGCTAGCTAACTCACACAAGCTCACTCTCTTCCTCTCTCCTCAAATAAATAAAAATAAATAATTTTAAATAAGAACAAAAACAATACCTACAAAATCACAGTTGTCACAAAGATAAAAATGTGATGAACTCTGTGAAAATGCATTATAACTGTTAGCAGTTCTCAATTATGAATTATGGATCTGCTGGTTCTGGAAATAAGTGCAAAAAAATAAAGTATTAGGAGGAGGGAAGCAACAGATTACAGATGTGTCAATTACAGATGTCTCAATCAGCACAGCAACCCGGCCAAGCTCTGGGCATCCCAGAGTGCAGTCAGCTGTGTACTTTCAGTATCTCTGCAGCCCCTATCTGAACAGGTTCCAAATACAAGGCTCAATCAGCTAAACTCTGCACCCTGGGGCATTGACTGCAGCTAATAGAAGGAATTTGGAAAACTGGGTTGAAGCCACGGAGCGCTCCTCACTGAAACAGTTGAGTGCTAATTGCTTTCTCAAAACTTAGACTTCTGCTTGTTGGAGGATGAACTGGGTCCTCAGTGGGCAAGATTTTTGCATTGTACAAATAAATCTCAATATAAAGAACACAATGTCTTTGATCCAAGCAACAGCTCTTTACCCCTGAAGTCATACAGTCTTCCAAAGCAAAGCCAAGACCTGCTCCAGACTCATGGTTTACAATTATTCTAGGAAACCAATATTCAGCACCAACTGTACTGGGTTTCAAGACTACAACAGAGAAAATAGCCAGATACACATTGTTCCTGCTACCATGGATCTTACATTCTGGGAGAAGACACATTAATCGAGTAATTGCATACTTTTTTTGATAAGGGGCTATCATTTGGCACAGCAGTTAAAATGCCACATGGGATACCCACATCCCTTATTATACTGCCTGGGTTCCAGTGCCTGTTCCACTTTCAATTCAACTTCCTGCTAACACACACTCAGAAGGTGATGGGTCAAGTACTCGGGCCCTGCCATACACATGGGAGACCTAGCCGGAGTTCTTGGCTACTAGCTTCAGTTTGGCCCAGCTGTTGTCAGCATTTGGAGAGTGAACCAGTGGATGGAAGTGCGCCCACGCTCGTTCGCTCACTCGCTCTCTCTCTCTCTCCCCCCTCTGTAACTCTGCATTTCAAATAAGTGAAAATAAATAAATAGAAATTCTTAAAATAATTACTCTCAGAAGAATACGTTAGAATTGAGTGACCCTGAGGACATAAGTGACAGGTGAGCTGAGTGACTAGTTAACTAGAAAGTGATTAGGGCAGGGAGAGGAGAGTGGATCAGGTCAAAGTTCTCATGGCGGGTGGGATGGGGCGAGTGTGAGGGGCGTAGAGCACAGTGTTGTGGTTGTGGTGCTTGACCAGAGTGGGGAATGTGGTGTGAGTTGAGGCTGGAGCAACAGTAAGAGAAAAAAACTCCCCAGGCCCTTGTAAGACATATTATATAGACCTGTTTTCCAAGGAGCATAAGAAACCATTGCAAGGCTTTAACTTGGTAAAAAGAGGAAGATATGATCAGATTTGTTTCTTTAGTTTTGTTTGGATGGATTCCCTTGGTTATAATATAGAGAATTGTTTAGACTGGAGGGAACACATATTGTCAAGACACATATGAGAAGGCTCTGGAAGCTGTTCTGGCTAAAGCAAACAGTAGCCCGGACTAGGCTGTCAGTGGTAGATATTCATTCATTAATCCAATATGTATTGAGTTTCTCTGTATGCTGGGTTCTGTGCCAGAAGCTGCAGATGGATAGAGGTAGAGGGATTTGAGCAACAGTAAGAGATAAACATGACCTTCTGATGAATTAGACCTGGCATGCAAGGGCAAGCTGTTAAAAATAATTTCTAAGTTTCTGCCTCATTAAATACAGAATGCAGGGGTCTTTGGGGAAGAAGATTGGGCAAATGGACCTAGATGGTTTGAGTTTGCAGTTAGAGAATTTGCGATATCAAGGGGCCAGCAAGTAGAGGAAATCCCAGTTTAGAGGGGAATATGACACATAGATGGCAGGTAAGGTTATGGGTGTGATCAGATCCTTGAGCTGATCCTGAAATGAAATCAGCATATCTCAAGGATACCCGCACTCCCAATTTTATTTCTGTACTATTCACAATAACGTAAGTATGGAATCAACCTAGATACCTATCAGCAGATAAAGAAAACGCAGTAGATACGCATAATGGAATATTATTCAGCCACAAAATACATTTCAGCAAAATGGATAAACTGGAGGACATGAACTAAATCAGACACAGACAGAAAATACTGCATGTCCTCTCTAATATGTGGAATCTAAAAAAAATGTCTGAATGTAGAATAATGATTACTAGACAGTGGGAAGGATCATGAGGAGAGAAGGGATAGCTAACGTACCAGAACACATGTATAGGAGTAGTAAGTTCTTGTGTTTCCTAGCACAAAGCAGGGACTATAGCCCACAATAACCTCTAAGGTATTTTACAAATGGCTGGAAGGGAGAAGCTCAAAGCCTCCTAACATGGATTGGTGATAGAGAGATGGCAATGTTGATTGTCCCGACGTGATCACTGTACACTGCACACTTGTGCATGTACCAGAACTTCACATTGTACCTAGAGGCATGTGACATTGTCACATGCTAACAAAAAGAATTTTTTTAAGTCTAAAGAAATGGAAATGCCAACTACAGTTTGATAATTACACATTTAATACAAGTAATAAATTCCCACACTTACACCACAAAAATATACAATAAAAAAGAAAATTCAAAGGACAACCAACACTTAATGGCTGAGATTCAAGTAAAAAAACCTGAAAAGAAATCCAAAAAATTAGTAGCAAGAGGATCGAGGAAAACTTGGCTGATGGAGTTATGGGAACCAAGAACAATGGAAATTAGTCAATAGTGGAAAATTCCAATCCTGGGTCAAGGTAGAGAATTTTTTTCTGTTTTTGTTTGTTTATTTGACAGGCAGAGTTAGACAGTGAGAGCGAGACAGACAGAGAGAAAGGTCTTCCTTTTTTTCCATTGTTTCACCCCCCAAATGGCCGCTACAGCCAGTGCGTTGCGGCCGGCGCACTGCGCCAATCCGAAGCTAGGAGCTGGGTGCTTTCTCCTGGTCTCCCATGCAGGTGCAGGGCCCAAGGACCTGGGCCATCCTCCACTGCACTCCCGGGCCACAGCAGAGAGCTGGCCTGGAAGAGGGGCAACCGGGACTAGAACCTGGGGTGCCAGAGCCACAGGCAGAGGATTAGCCTAGTGAGGCACTGCACCGGCCCAAGGTAGAGGATTAAAAATACTCACTTGTTCCAGACCTGTAGACCACTGATTTTGTTAGAACAAGAGAATAGAGTGTGGGGACAATATTAGGGAACATTCTCCACAGACATATGGTGTGGGGAGCAATCCGGACTGGACTGAGTTACTGGAATTAAGACTTATTCTATGCATCTGCTCTCCCACAATATGGCGCTGGGAGAGAAGTAAACAGCTTCCGCACAGCTGCCTCCAGTTCAACCAATTAACTGTAGGACTTGCTCCTGATTGGAGAGCAGCGTACTCGGCATGTGGGCAGCCGAGTTGGGATTGGCGGAGGAGGACTATAAAGGAGGAGAGAGACGGCATGCACCAGGAACATCTATGGGGAACATCTAAGGGAACCCGTGCAGCCCCCGAGAAAGCCGGCCGGCGGTGTGCCGCTCCCCTGCGGAAGTGGGGAATGCGGCCAGGGGGAACTGCCCTTCCACGGAGGTGGAAGGGATAGTAGCCAACCCGGGAAGAACCAGCAGCAAACCCGGGGAGGGCCGAGCAGACGAAAGAACAGCGCAGGGTCTTGTGTCGTTCCCCCACGAAGACGGGGAGCGACAATATGGCAATGAAGAGAGAGAAACTGGAGCTTGGGTACCTGGATACATCCCCACTTCAACCCACAGCTTTGCTTCATTCAGTTCAGAAATTCTGGAATTTCTACCTCAGTATTCCCGCTTCACAAAAGTACATCAACTCCGAGATCAAATTATCACAGGGGTACCCTGGAACTCAGCCAAGGGCATCCACCCTGGCTCAGAAATGCAAGGGAATATACTGCATTTGTCAAATCAACTCAGGAAATAACGCCCCAGGAAGGCCATGGTCCACAGTCAGGAAGTCATTTGGAAGGGTTCCAAGGATAGGAAGGAAACATTTGACAGCCAACACAAGGCTTTTATCTTTATTAACAAAATCACTGCTCTGGGTAATGTTTCAAAATGAACAAATGCTTCTGTTAATGCAGTTGCATTCATAAGTAACAAACCCACTGTTTTACATGGCAAGCAATGGTGACAGATCTATGTCCCTAAATACTTCATTTCATTAACTAAAGCTGTCTACTTCTTTAAGCATTAACTCACTGAGTCCTGCCACTTAGATAAACTGCCTGAAGCAGACATATATTCCTTATGATCCCACAAGTCTTGCTTTGCTATAGCTCCTCTTTGTTTTATTGCATGAGCTTTATGGTTGCAAAAGGTTGCAAACTGTCATTTGTTGGTGGTAGTAATTTAGCGTCTAATGAGCAAAACTCACAAGCCACCCAGGAGGTGCAGAGGCTCAGGAGACATTTGCAGCACAAATGGGAGAGACTGTGTAAAGAGAGCATTTGTGGCTCAGTTATGGAAATCAGTCTGAGAAAACAGGCTCCAATGTTGCTTGAAAAGGAAATACAAGGAAAGAACTTTGAAGGCAGGTTATTGATGGAAGGAGACTAGGCCAAAGAGAGTCAGCTGATGCCATGGTGATTGTAGGAATACCGTAATAATCATATCATTGATAGTATCAAGCACTCATACTCTGGTCCCATATACTGTGCCAAGGGCTTTGCAATATGATTTCATCTGATCATTATAGTAAAACTCTGATTGCTTAAATAACCCAACTGCTCTGAACTTCACTTTATAAATCTGCAAAAAAGAAATTATAGTGGCCGGCGCCGCGGCTCACTAGGCTAATCCTCCGCCTTGCGGCGCCGGCACACCGGGTTCTAGTCCCGGTCGGGGCGCCGGATTCTGTCCCGGTTGCCCCTCTTCCAGGCCAGCTCTCTGCTGTGGCCCGGGAGTGCAGTGGAGGATGGCCCAAGTGCTTGGGCCCTGCACCCCATGGGAGACCAGGAGAAGCACCTGGCTCCTGCCTTCGGATCAGCGTGGTGCACCGGCCACAGCGCGCCAGCCGTGGCGGCCATTGGAGGGTGAACCAACCGCAAAAGGAAGACCTTTCTCTCTCTTTCTCTCTCTCTCTCTCTCACTATCTACTCTGCCTGTCAAAAAAAAAAAAAAAAAAAGAAAGAAAGAAAGAAATTATAGTAATGGATTATAGTAATGGTCCCAGGAAACACAGACAGGAAAATCAAAACTAAGTAAATGCCACTACATCAAACTAAAAAGTTCTGTACAAAAAAAAAAAAAAAAAAAAAAAAAAAAAAAAAGACAAACAGAACATCTGTAAAGGGTTAATATCCAAAATATGTGAGGAGCTGTGGCAACAGTTGGCCTAGAAGTTAAGACACCTGCATCCCATATCAGAGCGCACGGGGCTGAGTCTCAGCTCTGCACCTAATTCTAGCTTCCTGTTATTGCATTCCCTGGGAAGCAGCAGGTGATGGCTCAAGTAGTTGAGCCTGCCATCCAACCTGAACTGAGCTCTCAGCTCCTGGTTTCACCCTGAGCCAAACCCAGCGATGGGAGACCTTTGATCCCTAAGTTATATTTATATAAGTATATATACACATACAAAAGAGTACATGTAGGGGCTAGCAGGTAAGGTCGCTGCCAGCATCCCATATGGACGCTGGTTCAGGTCCCAGCTGCTGCACTTCCCATCCAGCTCCCTGCTATAGCCTGGGAAAGCAATGGAAGATGGCCCACCTCCTTGGACCCCTGTATCCACGTGGGAGACCCGGAAGAAGCTCCTGGCTCTCCTGGCTTCAGAGTGGCGCAGCTCAGGCTGTTGTGGCCATTTGGGAAGTGAACCAGCAGATGGAAGACTTATTTTCTCTCTCTCTCTCTCTCTCTCTCTCTCTCTCTCTCTCTCTTTCTGCACCTCTGCCTCTCTGTAAATCTGCATTTCAAATAAAAAAAAATCTTAATAAGTATTTGTAATGAGTACAAGCAACTCAGTAGCAAGAAAATAAACAACCCACTTGAAAACTGGGCAAAGGACTTGAATAGACTTTTCCACAAAGAAGACACAGAATTGGCCAATGTGTATATGGGAAAAGGCTCATAGTCACTAACCATCAAAGAAATGTGTATTAAAATCACAATGACATATCACCTCACTCCAAAGAGGATGCTAGTTACCAAAAAGACAAAGGAGAACAAGTGCAAACGAGGATATGCAGGAAAGGGAACCCTGGTATACTGTTGGTAAGAATGTAAATTTGAGCAGCCATTATGGAAAATAGTACGAAGTTTCATGAAAAAGCAAAATTAGAACTTCCATGTTATCCAGACATCCCATTACCAGGTACATATCCAAAGAATGTAAAATCACTATATAGAAGAGATATCTGTACTCTCAATAGTCACAATAGCCAAGATACAGTGTTCATCAGTGCATGAATGAGTACATGAAGTAAGACATGTTTACACTGTCAGCCTCAAAAAATAAACTTCATCATTTTGACAATATAGATGAAAATACAGGCACAGAAAGACAAAGACTGCATGATGTCACTTACACAAAAGGTTCATGGAAAATGGAATTGTAAGATAGCTTATTTTGGGGCTGGTGCTTTGGCATACTGCATAAAGCCACCGCCTGCAGTGCCAGCATCCCATATGGGCGCCAGTTTGAGGCCCAGCTGCTCCACTTCCAATCCAGCTCTCTGCTATGGCCTGGGAAAGCAGTGGAAGATGACCCAAGTCCTTGGGCCCCTGTACCCACGTGGGAGACCCGGAAGAAGCTCCTGGCTCCTGGCTTCAGATCGTCATAGCTCCAGCCATTGTGGCCAATTGGGGAATGAACCAGTGGATGGAAAACCTCTCTCTCTCTCTCTCTCTCTCTCTCTCTCTGCCTCTCCTTCTCTCTGTGAATAACTCCAACTTTCAAATAAACAAATAAATCTTTTTTTAAAAAGATAGCTTATTTTGTCACAAAAATATTTTGAAGTATGTATCAATGAGATCCTGCATCACCATGTTCACAGCAACATTGTTCACAATAGCCAAAATTTGGATCCAACCAAGGTGGCCATCATCAGATGAATGGATGCAGAAAATATATATACAATGGACTACTATTCAACTTTAAAAAATGAAATTCTACCATTTGCAGCAAAATGGATACAATTGGAGGACATCATATTTAGTGAAACAACCCAGATCCAGAAAGATAACCACTGCATGTTCTCCCTTAAATGTGGAAGCTAAAATTTAAAAAACAAACAAGAAAAGAAAAGAAAAACAAAGAAATGCCTATGTGTATCCATACTGCTGCATATATAGTTTTATAAATCTTTGTTTTATAAATTTGTCAAACCAATGGTTAGGAATGTTATACTACTATATTTTTTTTTCAAATCAATAATCTTTTATTGCATTATTAAAATACCACAAGACACAATCTGGGTTCTTGTTTCTGCAGCCGGATAACTTTTAGGTCTTATTCATCAGCCTGTTGAACTGTTCCTTTTTCAGAGACATAGATACCATCCAAAAATTTTCTGATATCTTTATTTTTAACTGTTGTTGCCTGCTGAATCAAAGCAGCTGAATTTGAAACAAGTTCAATGTCATTTCCTTCAAGCACTAATTCATCTTTCTGGGCTTGAGACACTGAACAGGCAACACCTGGCCTCATCCGAACCCTTCGGATGTACTTTTCACCCAAGAAATTTCTAATTTCAACAAGAGACCCATTCTCTTGAATAACCACGTTGATGGGGAAGTGAGCATACACTGACCTCATCTTGTATCGGAAGCCCAGTGTAACTCCCTTGATCATATTCTGTACGTGACTACAGATCGTGCGAACAGTTGCCAGTTCCTTTCTATTTCCCCACCATTTGTCAACCCGGAGCCTCTTCTTTTTCTTTCCCAGGAGACTGAGTTCCACATTGATGTGATTGAAGTCCCTCCGCAGGGTTCCTCTGGGCCCCTTCACAATGACTGTGCGCCCCTTCAGACTGATGTCGACATTTTCTGGGATGTCGACCGTCTGATTGCTGAGAATGGTCTTCATTCTCGCAGTAGATGCGGCAAAGAGAGCATACTACTATATTTTTTAATGCTCTGTGATTACTTTAAAATTTACTGCATATGGGTGAAATGGTCATTTTTCCATTCAGTTATTTATAACCATTGTTTATATTGCCACTAAACTAGGATCTTTTTGTTTTTTACCTATTAAATTTCTTATTTGGTGAAGTATTAAGCCTTTTTACCATAATGTAATTTTAAAATGTTATCTCAAAAACTGAAGGGGAAAAATAAATAAATGGAGAAGAAAAGGGGGTGGGGGAGGGAGGGAGGAAGAGAATTTTATGAGGTTCTTAGAATTGTATCTATTTTTAAAAATATTTTTAAAAAAATATTTGAAGTCCATGCATACAAAGCTGTCTTCACATAGTTCATCAAAATGTGTATTATGAAAAGATTGTGAATGGATTTCAGAAAATTTTGCAAATAATTAACTTATCTTTTAACTCTGTCTTCCACAAACCTCTTGAGGTGCGTTCATACATGGAATCTCAAAAACTCAAACCCACAGAAGCACAAAGTAGAATGGTGACTTCCAGAAGCTAAGGCAATGGAGAAGATGACACCGGTCAAAACACACATAATTCCAATTAGAAAGAGTAAGTTCAGGAGATCTATCGTACAACATGGTAACTATACTTAATCACAATTCATTGTATACTTGAAAATCACTTAAGATAGTAGATCTTAAGTGTTCTCACCACACCAAAAAAAAACTAAGTATGAGAAGTAATGGGTATATAAATTAGCTTAATTCACTCATCTAATAATGTATACATATATCAAAACATCCTGTTCTACATCATAATCATATAAAATTATTAACTTAAAATATTTTAAACTTATTAAAATATGAAAAAATTATAATAATCACGAAGATCACAAAAATAACATCAAGCACTGCAGATAGATTTTAAATCCCAGTCTAGGGGGTGGCACTGTGTCACAGCAGGTTAAGCCACCGCCTGCAATGCTGGCATCCCATAAGGGCGCCGGTACGAGGTCCAGCCGCTCCTCTTCCAATCCAGCTCTCTGCTATGGCCTGGGAAAGCAATGGAAAATGGCCCAAGTCCTTGAGCCCCTGCACCCGCGTGGAAGACCCAGAAGAAGCTTCTGGCTCCAGGCTTCGGATCGGAGCAGCTCCAGCCATTGCAGCCAATTGGGGAGTGAACCAGCGGATGGAAGATTTCTCTCCCTCTCCCTCTCCTTTTCCCTCTCCCCCTCCCCTTCCCCCAGTCTATCTGAATTTTTAGCAATAGTGCCACATATCAGACCAGGAATACAGAACAGTGAAACTGTTTTATACAAGTGACTCCAATGAACTGTGTGACTCAGGATCAGAAAAGTGAAATAGTCTTTTTCTAGCTTCACCTCTGAAAAATCTGGAGGTTGGACTACACAAATGCACTAACTCCTCTGCACTTTACCATCCATATCAGGCCATATCCTGATTCACTGTTTGAAAGCCTCCAGAGACTAAGGAGACAACTTCAAGAGCTGGTCCATGCTATTTCAAGAATAGAAAAGCAGTTTGTCGGGCTGGCGCTGCGGCACAGTGGGTTAAAGCCCTGGCCTGCAGCACTGGCATCCTATAAGGGTTCTGGTTCACGTCGCAGATACTACACTTCCAATCTAGCTCTCTGCTATAGCCTGAGAAAGCAGCGGAGGATGGCCCAAGCCCTTGGGCCCCTGCACCCATGTGGGAGACCCGGAAGAAGCTATTGGCTCCCAGCTTTGGATCTGCCCAGCTCCAGCTGTTGAGGCCATTTGTGGAGTGAACCAGCAGATGGAAGACCTCTCTTTCTCTTTCTCTATGTCTCTACCTCTCTCTGTAACTTTTTCAAATAAAATAAAATAAATATTTTTGAAAAAAAAAAAAAAGAAAAGAAAAGCAGTCTGTGTAACAACCATTATGAAATTGAAAGACCTGAAAAGCCCCCTGGAAGTTTTAGGACTGCTAAAAACACTTCCAGCCTCCACTCTCAGCTCCAGCTAACTCGTAACAGATAGTTAAGAACAAGAGCTAAATAAGCAGGATACTGATTTCCTTGCCAACTCCTACCACTGGTAAAATGGGAATAGAGAATACTTTGTGACTTACTCTCAGGTTGTTCTTCTATTCTGTTAACAGTTCTATTCAGGTACAGTTGACATAAACAATACATACATAGAGAATTTGAAAATGTTGACACATGTACTCCTATAAAATCATCAGCAGTCAAGACAACAAGCAAATCCATCACCCACGAGATGTCTTGTGCCCCTTTCTCCCTCCTCTCTGATCTGCTCTGTCACTACAGATGTAGTTACTTTTTTTTTTTTTTTTTTTTTTTTTTTTTTTTTTTTTTTTGACAGGCAGAGTAGATAGTGAGAGAGAGAGACAGAAAGGTCTTCCTTTTCCATTGGTTCACCCCCCAATGGCCGCTGCGGCCAGCGCACCACGCTGATCCAAAGCCAGGAGCCAGGTGCTTCTCCTGGTCTCCCATGCGGGTGCAGGGCCCAAGGATTTGGGCCATCCTCCACTGCACTCCCAGGCCACAGCAGAGAGCTGGACTGGAAGAGGAGCAACCAGGACAGAATCTGGCACCCTAACTGGGACTAGAACCCGGTGTACTGGTGCTGCAAGGCGGAGGATTAGCCTAGTAAGCCACGGCGCCAGCCAGATGTATTTACCTTTTCTACACTGTCATATAACTGGAATTTTACAGTTTTGGTCTAGGATTTTTGAGTATAATGATTTTGAGATTCACTGATCTTGTAGTATATACCAGTTTTTCTTTTTATTGCTGAATATTCTATTATATGCATATAATAGTTTTCTATTGCTGACTATTCTATTGTATACACATAACAAAGTTTGTTTAGTTACCCATTTGTTCATTTAAGTTGTTTCCAATTATTGTCCATTAAAATACAATTGTTGTGGGTATTTATATGTCAGTCTTTGTATGGAAGTGGGATTCATGGATAGAGATGAGACACCAAGGCCTATAACAGGAAGTAGTCTTTTATTATTATTTATGCAGGCATAAGGCCCAGGTGGATTTTTATCCAAAAGCCTCAGTTCTGAACAAAGAGGATTATTTCCTTATGTATGGTTTTAGCTTTTGTCTGCCTTATATGGCTACATGCATACATTTGATTGGATATTCTAATGCTACATGGCAGCCACAGGAATTGCTACAATACTACCCATGTGTACATGGTTACTGATTTTTTTTCCCACACACTTACTGAGCAGTACACTGTCTAGCCAGGGTTAACACCACCCCTTCGTGCTAACAAGCAGGAACCACAGCAGACAGTAACTTCCCAGGCAAGCAGATAATAACTTATTTCATTCCCAGGATGGGTGCCTCCTTTCTCTTCTTCTGAAGAAGGCCTCTACCACAACTTTAATCATGTTAGCTAGAAACAAATTCAACCAAAAGACAAAGGCCCCTACCGCAGTATGGCCAGGTGCTTCTATCCCTAGGACCGTGATAGCTATATCCTAGGTCAGGTATGTGTGTAACCTTTTAGGAAATTGCCACAAGTGTGTCTTAATTTCACATTACCTATGGTAGAACATGATACTTCCCTCTCCCACAACCCTGGCCACCTGAGGTATGGTTAGTGTTCTCCTAGTCTAGCAGTTCCAATAGGCAGTATCTCATTATGGTTTTAATATATGTTTCCCTATTGACTAATAAAGTTGAGCATCTTTTCATGTCCTGTTATGCCACCTATAAATCTTCATTAGTGAAGTGTCTATTCAAATATTTGCCCAATTTTTAACTGGGTTGTTTCTTTTCTTAAGTTTTGAGATTTTCATATATTCTGGATATAATTATTAGCAAATATTTTCTTCTACTCTTTGATCTGTTGTTTCATTCCACTAACAGTGTATTTCAAAAACAAGCATTTTTAATATTTATGAAATCTAATTTATGGATTGTCTTTTATGGATTGTTGCTTTTGTTTTCATATCTAAAAAGGATTTGCCTAACCCTAGACAACTAGGAGTCTTTTTGAATATGTTAATAATTTTTCAAGTTTTATTTGTGTCTATGATCCATCTGGAGCAAGTAAGTGTTTAAGCATATCATAAATACAGATCTCAGTTTGTTTTGCTGAGTGTGGATACCTGTGCTCCTTTGCAAGGGCCACCATAACCAATTGCCACAGACTGGCAGCTTACATAACAGAAACTAATTTTCTCACACTTCTACAAGCTTGCAGTTGAAAGTCAAGGGATCAGCATTGTTGGTTTCTTCTGAGGCCTCTGTCCTTGGCTAGAAGAGAGCTGTCAGTGCCGGCACTGTGGTGTAGCCAGTGAAGCCACCATCTTCAGTGCTGGCATCCCCTATGGGTGCCAGTCTGAGTCCCAGCTGCCCCACTTCAAATCCAGCTCTCTGCTATGACCGGGGAAAGCAGTAGGAGATGGCTCAAGTCCTTGGGCCCCTGCACCCACGTAGGAGACTTAGAAGAAGCTCCTGAGCTCCTGGCTTCAGATCAGTGCAGCTCCAGCCATTTTGGCCATCTGGGGAGTGAACCAGTGGATGGAAGACCTCTCTCTCTCTCTCTCTCTCTCTCTCTCTGTTTCTTTCTCTCTCTCTCTCTCTTTCTCTCTCTCTCTCTTCTTTGCCTCTACCTCTCTGTAACTCTGCCTTTCAGATAAATAAATAAGTCTTTAAAAAGTCTTCACATGGTCTTCCTTCTTCCTTGTATGTTCTTTCCTATATATGTTCTGTGTTCCAATCTTTTCTTCTGACGTGGACACCAATCTTACTGAATTAGGGATCATCCCAAGTATTTCACTTTAACTTAATCACCTCTTTAAAGACCCTATCTCCAAAAATAATCACCTTCTAATCCTGGGGCTTAGGACGTTAACACATGAGGTTTTGAGGAATACAATTCAACCCACAACAAAACAAAACTGTGCCAGCAGCACCAGGTAAAAAAAAGACTATCTTTTCTCCATTAAATTGGCTTAACAACCATCACAGTCAATTGTCCATATGTTTGTGGTTTATCTGCTGAACTCAATCTTCTATCCCATTGAACTCTTGTCAGTCTTCAAGCAAGTAACACACTGTCATCACTGCTCTAACTTTTTAAGTCTTGAAGTCAGGTAGTGTTAGTCCTCCAACTCTGCCCTCTTTCAAAGTCCCTTGAGTCATTACAGGTCATTTGCATTGCCATATGACTTTTAATATCAGCTCATAAATATATACCAAAAAAATGGAACGTTTTATTGGGATTGCACTGAACTTATAGGTCAATATGGGAAGAATTAACATCTTGACAAGACTGACTTTTTCAACTCATTAAACAAAATACCCGTCTTCATTGATTTAACACTTCTTTAATTCCCTCCTCAGTATGAGGCAGTGTACAACCTTTGTCATATTTATCCCTTAACATTTCACATTTGATGATACTATAATTTCAATTTCAAATTGTTCATTCCCAGTATATAGAAATATAGTTAATTTTTGTACATTGATCTTATGTTTTGTAACTTTTCCTAAATACATTTACTAGTTGTGCTAGCATTTTTATAGATTACACTGAATTTTCTACATAGAAGATCATGGTATCTGTTTTCACCTCACAGGGGCAGAATACATATCCTTTTCATCATGGAACTTTCTCCAAGATAGACCATATGATAAGCCACAAAGCAAGTCTCAGCAAATTCAAGAAAATCCAAATCATTTCATGCATCTTCTCTGACCACAATGGAATGAAGCTGGAAATCAACAACTCAAGAGCCTTTAGATCATGTACAAACACATGAAGACTGAACAACATCCTCTTAAATGAACAGTGGGTCATACAAGAAATCAAAAGAGAAATCAAAAAAATTTTAGAAACAAATGAAGATGACAACACATCATAGCAAAACTTATGGAATATAGCAAAAGCAGTGCTAATAGGGAAGCTTATAGCAATTGGTGACTACATGAAGAAGCTAGAAAGGTACCAAATAAATGAGCTAATAATGCATCTCAAGGAACTAGAAAAAAAAACAACAAGCCAAATGCAAAATCAGTAGGAGGAAAGAGATAATTAAAATTAAAGAAGAAATAAACAAAATTGAAAACAAAGAAACAATACAAAAAATCAGTGAAATGAAGAACTATTTTTAATAAAGCAAACAAAAATTGACACAATTAATTCAAAAAAAAGGAAAAGACCCAAATCAATAAAATCAGAGACAAAAAAGGAAATGTAACAAGAGACACCACAGAAATAAAAAGAATCATCAGAAATTACTACAAAAAGCTGTATGCCAACAAATCAGGAAACCTAGAAGAAATGGATAGATTACTAGAAACATACAACCTACCAAAATTGAGTCATGAAGATACAGAGAACATAAACAGAACAATAACCAAGATGGAAATTGAGTCAGTAATAAAAAACTCTCCCAACAAAGAAAAGCCCAGGACCAGACAGTTTCCCAGCTGAATTCTACCAGACATTTAAAGAAGAACTAATTCCAATTCTTCTCAGGCTATTCAAAACAATTGAAAGGGAAGGAAACTTACCAAACTCCTTTTATGAAGCCTGCATCACCTTAATACCTAAACCTGAAAAAGATGCAACAGAGAAAGAGAACTATAGAACAATATCCCTGATGAACACAGACGCAAAAACCCTCAACAAAATACTAGCTAATCAAATCCAATAATGCACCAAAAAGATCATTCACTTAGAACAAGTGGGATTTACCACTAGTATGCAGGGATGGTTCAACATTAACAAATCAATCAATGTGATACATTGCATTAAAAAATTGAAGAACACAACCAAATGATCATCTCCATGGATGCAGAGAAACCATTTGATAAAATACAACATCCTTTCATGATGAAAACCTTAAACAAAATGGGGATAGAAGGAACATTCCTCAACACAATCAAAGCAATATGTGACAAACCCATGGGCAGCATCCTACTAAATGGAGAAAAGCTGGAAACATTCCCCTTAAGATCCAGAACCAGACAGGGATGCCCATTCTCGCCATTGCTATTTAATATAGTCCTGGAAGTCTTAGCCAGAGCCATTAGGCAAGAAAAAGAAATCAATACAAATAGGAAAGGAGGGAATCAAATTATCCCTATTTGCAGATTACATGATTCTATATAGAGAGGAAGCAAAAGACTCCACTGAAAGACTATTGGAACTCATATATGAGTTTGGTAAAGTGGCAGGATACAAAATCAACACAGAAAAATCCATAGCCTTTGTATACACAGACAATGTCATGACTGAGAAGATCAGTCCCATTCACAACAGCTCCAAAAAGAATCAAATATCTTGGAATAAATTTAACCAAGGATGTCAAAGATCTCTATGATGAAAATTACAAAACACTAAAGAAAAAAATAGAAGAAGACATTAAAAATTGGAAAAATTTGCCATGTTAATGGATTGGAAGAATCAACATCATCAAAATGTCCATACTACTGAAAGCAATGTATAGATTCAATGCAATCCCGATCAAAATACCAACAACAATCTTTGCATATCTAGAAAAAACTATGCTGAAATTTATATGAAACACAGGAGACCTTGAATAGCTAAAGCAATCTTATACAACAAAAACAAAGCTGGAGGTATCACAATACCCGATTTCAACACATACTACAAGGCAATTATAACCAAAACAGCCTGGTACTGGCACAAAAACAGACTTGTAGAGCAATGAAACATAATAGAAACTCCAGATATCAATCTACGCATGTATAGCCAACTTATCTTTGATAAAGAAGCTAAAATCAACCCATGGAGTAAGGACAGTCTCTTTAACAAATGGTGCTGGGGAAACTGGATTCCCATGTGCAGAAGTATGAAACTAGACCCCTACCTTACACCTTACACAAAAATCCACTCAAAATGGATGAAAGCCCTAAATCTACGGCTTGACACCACTAAATCATTAGAGAAAATGGGAGAAACTCTACAAGACATTGGCAAAGCCAAAGTTGACAAATGGGATCACATCAAGCTGAGAAACTTCTACATGGCAAAAGAAACTCAGCAAAGTCAAGAGACAACCGACAGAATGGGAGAAAATATCAGCAAACTATGAAGTTGTTAAAGGGTTAACATCCAGAATATATAAAGAGCTCAAGAAATTCAACAATAACAAAACAAATGATCCAGTGAAGAAATGGCAAAAGACTTGGGCATTTTTCAAGAGAGGAAATTCAAGTGGCCTACAGACACTTGCAAAAATTCTCAGGATCATTAACCCTAAGGGAAATGCAAATCCAAATCACAATGTGGTTTCACCTCACTCCAGTCAGAATGGCTTGCATACAGAAATCATCAAATGACAAATGCTGGCAAGGATATGGGGAAAAAGGTACCCTGGTCCACTGCTGGTGGGAATGTAAACTGGTGCAACCACTACGAAAGACAGTATGGCGATACCTCAGAAATCTGAATACAAACCTACCATATGATCCAGCCATCCCACTCTTAGGAATTTATCCAAACAAAAAAAATCAATATATGAGATTTGATGATTGCTTACGTCCCTCGTCTCTACCATAGAGGAAGTGTTTTGTTTAGGTTTGTTCTATTCTGTTTTCTTTTTCTTCATACTATTTGTTGAGCTCCATTACTTAAAGTAGGGTTAACTATAAGATCATTTAGCATACTGAAAATAGATCATGGTAAAGGTTAAGAGTCAGAATCCAAGAGGGAGGGGGAAGAGAGGCTGCAGAGGTGGAAGGGGTGGGAGGAGATCCCACTATGTTCCTGAATACATATATATTAAACTTGTATAACAAATAAAATTTACAAAAATAAGTCAATGGTATCTGAAAATTAAAAGATATTCTTCTTTATTTCCAATGTGGATACCTTTTCTCCTTTCTCTTGCTATATTGCTCTGGCTAGAGAACTTCCAGTATAACACTTACTAAAAGTATTGAGAGGGCCAATGCGGTGGCACACTAGGTTAATTCTCCACCTGCAGCGCCCGCATCCCATATGGGCACCGGGTTCTAGTCCCGGTTGCTCCTCTTCCAGTCCAGCTCTCTGCTGTGGCCCAGGAAGGCAGTGGAGGATGGCCCAAGTGCTTGGGCCCTGCACCTGTGTGGGAGACCAGGAGGAAGCACCTGGCTCCTGGCTTCAGATTGGCGTAGCTCCGGCAGTGGTGGCCATTTGAGGAGTGAACCAACGGAAGGAAGCCCTTTCTCTCTGTCTCTCTCTCACTGTTAGTAACTCTACATGTCAAATAAATAAATAAAAATCTTTAAAAAAAAAAGTATTGAGAGCTAAATCCTAATGTTTTTTCTGATCTTGGAAGAAAAGCATTTGATATTTCACCAAATATTTTGTAGCCAGTCTTTTATCTTTTTCTTTTAACTTAGAGCTATCTTTATATTTAAAGTATGTTTCTTGGAGACAACATACAGGTGGTTACTTAATTTCTTCAACTGCTTTAACAAAAATGCCATAGATTGGGCAGCTTATAAACCAGAAAATGCGGTTGTCAAAATTTTAGATACTGGAAAATGCAAGATGAAGGCAGAATGAGTGCCTAGCAAAGGCCTGCCTCCTGGTTCACAGATGTCCATTTTCCTACTGTATCCTCACATGGTAGAAGAAGAAATGGAGTTTAGGACACTAGTCCCATTCATGAGAGCTCTGCTTCCCAAGGACTGCTTCTCCAAACATCATCTTAATGGGGATCAGATTTAGTTAAATTTAGGGGGACACAAACATTCTGTTTACTGTAGATAGGATTTGCCTTTTTATTAAGATCACAATCTTTACTTTTAAATTGGGCTTGGGCCACTTACCTTTAATGAAAATATTTTATGATTAGCTTTAAATCTATAACTTTCCTATTTTCTTGCTTTTGTCCTATAAGTTCTTTGCTCCCCGCTTAGGACAGTTTCCTGGGGGCAGACGCGGAGCAGCCGCTGCCTTCAGGCTCTGCCCACTCCATCTGGGCACTCAGTACCTGAGAAGCCTGCAGCGCTCCCGTCACCAGGGAGACCATTTCCTCCTTGTTCTTTTGTGATCGCCTCCACTTTCAGGATGCTGTGGTCACTCCTTTTAATCTGATCTAGTTTACAGGAGCTTGTGGAAAATGGAGTTAAGGATAACCCTATTTTTGGTGCAAACACTTTGGAGTCCATGCAGTTTTTTCCAGCATACGCATGTCTTGTGAACTTTTGAAAGACCCCTTATATGCACGGATGCCTGGCACACAGCAGGCTTGCCACAAATGTTTGTTGAAGAGGAAACTCTGATTGCAGCACCTGACGCAGTAGAAAGGATCAGCAAGAGATGCCTCGGACGCCAACCTACAAATGCAGTCTGGAGCCATCTGTCAGGCTCTGGAAGGTCCTGACAAAAAGCCATCAATTTTCCGGAAGTAGCAGACGCAGGCTTTCCAGAAGGGAGCTGGGCTGCAGAGCAGGCTGCGTGGGGGAGAGGAGAGCAGCCTGGCTCGAAGTCTGTATCTGAATGGGTTGGTCTCTGCTTGACCTTGTGCAACCTGGGAGCAGGCGGACACCGTCGCCTGTTGGTGAACCTGCCCCTCACATAAACCCCTGGGCTTGGCTCCAGTCCCTTCTCCACTTAGCCCCTCATCCTGTCCTCTGCTCCTCTCTGACTGCAACTGCCCCCTCGGCCCCCGGGGCGCAACGCCTGGGGGAGGCACCGCAGTGTGTGCTCTGGCTTGACCGTGGCTTGAACGCACCCCCCACACACAGTCCCTGTGCCAGGAGGCGGGGCAGCCTGCAGGGGTGCGGCCTGAGGGGAGGCGTGGCACTCAGTCCCTTCTGCACACAGTGGGTTCCCCAGGTCTCTGCCGAGCTGTGACTCAGCAGAGACTGCCCCACCCCCAGGACTAAAGAAGGAGCCAGTGATCTTAGACTTTGAGCCTCCAGAAGTGGGGTTGAAATAAGCTTCATTTCTTTGTAAAGTGCTCGCTCCCAGGTGTTCTGTGATAGTAACAGCAAACAGACTAATACAGAACAGCCGGGCTCAGTGTCCTCACCTGTAAAATGGATATAAAAGCAGCATCCCCCTCAGAGGGTTGTGGGAGGATGAACAAAAACAAAGCATTTGGAAGGGCACCCACAGCCCGTGCGCTGCTAGCCATTAGCTGCCTTTCCTTCTGCCCCCTCCCCGTGTGTGCCCCGCCCCTGCCTCCTCACCCACACTCTGCCCCAGCTTCCTGTTTGAGCTGATTGACGATGCAGCTGCCCACCCAGAAGTCTCCAAGGGGGAACCACCAGTGTCCAGGAGGCCAGAATACCGCAGCCTCTCTCCTAACCACGAAGGTGCGTTCTGCGACCTGGCGTGGAAGCCTGAAGCCCTGGGCGGTACCAAAGTGCGTGTTCCGAACCCCCTCTCCTGCGCTGCTTCCTGCACCTAGGCCCTGCAGCATGGCCTTGCATCCCCAGTTCATCATCTGCCACAATGTCGGCCCTGGCGCCCTCTGTGCGTCCCGACTTTTGCACTTCGAGGCCGTTAGTAAGCAGAGCACGGGTCGCTGGAACCCAAGCGCTGTGATATCATGACACTCAGCTGACAGCTGAGAAGGCCGCTAAGTGACTCCTGCGCGCGTGGGGCATACAGTGTGGGCCGGCACAGGACGTCAGCCCAGCACTCAGCCCGGTGCACACCCCTGGGGTTTCTGTTCAGTGTTTTTAATCTGTGACGGCAGAGACTTCCCCGCTCGCTGCTGAGTCAGCACTGGGGATTTTGAGTTGGCTGCCGGGCCCTCCAGAGACACAAAGGACCAACGTGCTGAGCCAGGGATTCCAGGCGACTCCCTGAGGCTTTTTTTCCCCCTTCCAAACGGCTTCATCAATAGGCTGCAGGCCCAGCGAGCACTGTGTTTCCTCAGGTGGCATTGAACCCAGCGGACTTGCAATGCGAAGGAAGCCGGTGGCCTTGCCCTTAGCCAGCGCCTCCCCAGCCAGGGCCTTCCCTGAGCCCGGAGGCTGTGGCCGCGGCCAGCTCCAAACAGGCATTAAGTGAGCTGGCGGGTGTGGCGTTCATGCTCCTGGACACGAGGAGCACGAAGGGAAAGGGGGGGGGGGGGCATCCATCTGGGCCGGGGGTCCTGAGCCAAGGTACCCCAGGAGTCCACAGGCTGGATGGAGGCGGGGCGGGGTGGCGCCAGGGACATGGAACAGTTCCAAGCAGGCCAGAGGCTGAGCTCGGATCCCCTCCTACTCACCCTGAGCCTGAAAAACTGTCCCCTGCCCCAAACGGTACAACACGGCGACACGCACGACACCCAACACTGGACAGAGGAGCAGGGCAGGCGCTGGCGGGTCACTTACCCCTACAGCCCAGGTGCCATGTGGGATGGTGGCATAGCAGGTGGCGACTTCACCTGCTGAGCCACAACACCAGCCCCATCGCGGATATTTTAGACCCTGAGATCCAAGAGACAAAATCAAGGATCTGAGCTAGAATAAAATCCAACATGTAATTGAGTACAATGTTTCATAATTTAAGTCTATTAATGAGAATGAATTTTGGGGGAGGCAGGGGAATAACACTTTGCTACTCGGGAGTTCAAAGTCACGTCTTCCACCAAGTTGACTGCAGATGTTCACATAAAGTCTGTTCTTGCTCAGAGCCCACACAACAGAGGCAGGTGGCAGGCGGCAAGCTGTGGGTGTGGGTTTTGACCTCTTGGCTGCATGAACATTCACCCCACGCTGGATGCTGCTCAAGGCATGAGTGGATGGAGCAATAGCTGTGTCCTCAGGATACAGTCTGGGTAATGGGGGAGGCTCACAGGTAAACATCAAGCACAAATCACTATGATCAGAACAGTAATGCAGACACGGTGACAGCTCCAATTAAGGGGTTCCGTGCGCTCGCTGATATCAGAGACTTCCTGGAAAGGACCTCTTAGGTCTCAGGGATGAACTGGTGTTTGTATGTCCTGTGTGCGTGTATGGGAGAGGAATGGGGTGGGGAGAGGGAGGGTGAGAGAGAGAGGGAGAGGCCAGCCTACACTTGGGCCTTAGAAAATCATACAGTTGTTAGAGAGCTGCGTGGCAAGGAGCTTGACGGGGATGCTACTGCAGGAGCCCCAAACAGAGGTGAGACAGGCTTGTCTGGAGGAAGAGACGGTGAGGATGGAAAAAGAAGAGAGGTCTGCAAACTGCTGGAAACAGCAGAAGGGTTGCTGGGACTTCCAGGGCCTTGGGAGAGACTCATTAGGGGTCCCCCAAAGGAGGGACCTGAAGCAATGAAGGTGACAGAGTATCCCAGGCTTTGGTCATCTGGGGACTTGGGGTCTCACGTTACAGAGCCAGCAGCTGTGGGTACAAGAAAGTGTCTCACTAGTGGATTGGGAGGGAGGCCCTCAAAGTCGAAGAAGTCAGGGAGACTTGACCAAAAGCTCTGGGGAGCCGTGGGGGTGGAACGGAGGTGCTGAGGGGTCTAGCAGGGTGCCGGGAGCTGGGGGCAAGCGAGGTCGAAGCCAGGCGCTGAGCTTGGGCTGGCTGCCCTGTCATCCACTACTGTGTAACAGGCACTGAAGACAGGGATTCATTGGGCCTCTCACAGTCCCCTGAGCTTCCTGGGTGTGCCTGGGACTCTCCCCAGAAGTCTTTGCAGCTTTGTCCTTTGTTTCTTTGCTCAGATGTCACCCAATTGTCTTTCCTATGGCCAGCGCTCCTTATCCACTTCGATGGCCCCAGCTTACTTCCTCTTGCTGCACTTTTTCTTCTTTCCGTTGCAATTTGTTACTTTCTAGAATTTAAAGCCATTTATTTATTAGGTCATCGCTTAGCTCCCTTATTCCCAGGTGCCAGTTCCATGACAATGGGGAGTGGCACAGCTTTATTCTCTGATAAATTCGGGCTGCTCCTGAGCAGTGCTCAGTGGGCCTCCGGCAAATGAATGAATAACTCCCCCGGGCCTCAACTCACCTGGCACAGGACCAGAGAGGCATCTGTGGCCATCCAGTCCTATCTCATTCTCCTTCCAGAGGGATGCTGGCTACTACTGCCTGGTCATTGGTTTGCTCTTTGTCCCCTTGCTGGAACATAATCACCATGAAACCAGGAAACACCTCTCCTTGTCCAGTGCTGTGTCCCTAAAACAGAACCTCGCCTAGCACATGGCAGATGCGTGGAAAGTAATTTCTCGCAGTTTCCATCAAATGCCTTGCACTATCATCCTGCTTCCCAACCAACCCTGATGCTCAGCCACACCTAATAAAAGGCCTGTGTACACAGCCCTTGGTCAATATTTCCTGAATCCCTGGCATTTGTCATTTCCTGTCTCCAGGTAGGGCACTGGCTGGAAGGGTCTCACATTCTCCCGGAGCCACCATGGGATCCAAGGATCCTGGAGGCAGGAATGGGAGGTGCCCTCGGCCCCGCCTGCCCAGCTGTCCACAGTGTGGTTTCACACACTCTGGAGTCAGCAAGCCTTCCTGTGAGCAGGATCCACAGTGGACCTTGTTCCACGCAGTCCTCTGCATGAACCCTGCTGGCAGGTCCGCCCTCCCCTGGGCCTGGTTCTGCATCTGTAGCCTGGCTCCAGGGCCCTATGTCTGCTTTCTGTCTTATGGTGGATTCCCAGAGTGTGAGGTGTGCATATCTATGGCCAATTTTAATACATTGTAATTAGTCATAGCTGTCTTTACAATAGTGCAAAAGAGGAATGGGGAAATGCTTGACATAATTTTGTAACTCCCCAAGTCGACTTGAAGGGGCAGCCTGGGTCGCATATATCTGAACACCTGTGTCAGTCTTTCTGTTACACTCCTTTTGTGGTGTATCTCATCCTAACAAGAAGACGTGATTCTCAATTCATGAATAAAATAAGAAGACTGATCATGTAAGTTCTCACTTATGTGGAAAAAGGCAGAGAATAGCTCAGCTCTGCAAGTCACTCATTGATACACCTAATTGGACTCTTTTCAAACTGGATAGCACACAGTTTGTTTTGTCCCCTAAGTTTTCATAAACAAAAGTTTTCATTGTCCAGTGCTCTCCCAAGGTAGCCTGCCTGAGTCATATTTCATGTTTTCTAAGTGTGGTCCCCAACACCTAATACAAACCAGGTGTGCTTTGAAATCGTTCAGTTAATGACAATGGATGCAGGAGACCATCTGGGGAGTCCAAATAAATGCACATCAACTACGCTGCTCTAGTACACACATGGCAGGATGAAAAAGAGATGCCAGCAGCGACTCTACGCCCTGGTTCTAGACACCAGATCATTGTCTGTCTAACGAATTATGTGCGAAATGTCTGAGGTGATAAGGAAAAACCGTATGTAGACCTTGAAATAGCTTAAAGGGTAAATAGTGCATGCCCTATATGTAATGCATGAGAATGCAAAACATAGAAAATTGCACAAAAGAAGTCAGACTCCGATTTCCTGCAAGGATGCTTGCTGTCTACCAATGAATGAATCATATGTTGTTACATATTTTAAACATCTGAACAGCACCACAGAGATTCATAAAGGCTGATTTTCTCTGATCTCTTTGTTGCAAGCCATCTTCCTTGTCACGCACATAATCACATCTGTAACTGATGCCTTGGATTTTGCACCCTTCTAAAAGTGAACGCCACAGCTATGTCTTCCATAAAACTGGATGTCATGTTGTAATTAGAGGAAAAATAAATCTTACCGTCTTGATGACAACCTGTACAACTGACCCAGAGGACAGAGATGGCTCTGAGAAAATAGGGACTTCAATAGCATAATTTTAACATTGTCAGGTTATTCTGATCTGTCTTAAAACTCACATGGTCTTTGCCATAGAAATTACTTTCGCAATCATGTATCACTTTGGAAAAGTTAGTAATTCAGGGACTTCTATTTTCAATGGCCAAAACAGCAAATGTACGAATGCTGTAACCAGATAGCTCGCCCACCCTTGTGGGCTTTGCATGATTGCTTCAGCCTCAGCCTCGGGCATCTAAGAGAAGAGGGCAGCAAGAGTCACCGTCGGTTACCTGGAGGCAGCTAGGCAGCAACAGAGTTGGAAATGCGTTAGACTGGTGCTGTGACTTTTATGTGGAGAAGATGCTTTTCCTACTTAGCAATAGTCTGACTTTCTCAATAAAAAAAAAGATCTTAGTACAAATATTACATAGCTCTGACTCAGATCCTGTAGGACTTTAATCAATAAGCTTTTAAAACTTTTTAAATGAAATAAAAGATCTTGTTATTGCAAAGACTTAACACTTTGAGCTAAAGCTCACTGACAAAGGAAAAGGAAATTTTAATGTAATGGTGATGATGACAGTTCAGTTGACTGAGTGCCCACCATGAGGCAGGCACTGTCCCTTAGGTATTACATGGAATGTGTGAGATCATTACCCCCATTTTACAGATGTGAAAACTGAAGCACAGAGTCACTTGACTGAAGTGACAGCTAGTGTGAGTCACAGCTGTTACAAACACTACACTTACTGCTTCCTAGCGACAGCTACCAATTAAGGACATGCCAGGGCCCCCTATGATAAGCATTTGTTCATTTGATAAAATGAGGTAGAACTTTGCATGCTCATTTAATGTGTGAGGCAGCTTTAGAATAAAGAGATCAACAACTTTTCCCAAGCACACTGCTCTCATACCTCATTTTTAACTCTATGCTGTGTTAGAAGTGTCGATGCATTAAAAGGATTTGCATTTCATCCTTTTCAGAGGTGAAACTTTTCCTGTTTCCTCCGGTGGCATTCCACTCCCAATACATCTCCACATAGACAGAGCCTCTGCAATGAGAAGGACAAGTAGAAGAGGGAGTGGGAGAGGGCAGTGTTGTGGGTGGGAGGGAAGTTATGGGGGAGGGAAGCTATTGTAATCCATAAGCTGTACTTTGGAAATTTATGTTCATTAAATGAAATAAAATAAAATATAAAAAAAATTAAAACAAACAAACAAACAAAAGACAAGTAGAAACCTTCTAGCTTCTGAACACAACCACATACGACCTGGTCACTGGCCACTGGGAAGCAGAGACCCACAGTGCTGCCCCAAGGGGTGCCACTGAGGACGCAGACACGAGGTGAGACTGCAGTATCTGTGGTCTCACTGAGCCTGTGACTTTCTTCTGCCGCCTCTATTTACCCAAATTACAACTGTGCAACAGGGCAAGAAAGGACTGAGTCAATAAAGCCTTTGTTTTCTGACCCTTAGAGAGATAACCCCATGGAACCTTCCATCTGTCTTCTCCAGGACAACTCTCGCCCTCAGCACTTATCTCCATGGCAACTGGGGAGTGCATCCATGAAGCGGTACTTCTCCATTTTACACCTGTCTAAGGGTTAAACTCATTAACCACTTTCTTTGTCAGAACATGACAATTTCCAGCATCTTGAATTTACCTTTTGATGAATTACAAAACCCCAGGAATCACATTGTATTCTTTCATACCCTTGCTGCACGGCTTGTCACCTATGTGTGAACTTGTACAAGTTAAGCCCAGTGAGACCCAGCCTCCTTTCTCACCCCTACAATGAGCATGGAAATACAAGAATAGTGGCAGGATTTGGATGGCATAATGTATTGGGGGTGGGGGGTGGAATGTAGAGCAATAATTGGTATTTAGAAAGTGCTCAACAAGTGTCAACTTCACCCTTGGAGAGCAGAAGGCAACTTTGCATCCCTGTAGCAGGAGCAGGCACTGACTGATCAAGCAAGGCAGATGTAACTGATCCTTTAGTCCCAAAGGTTCCCAACCCTTCTCTTTTAGGAATGCTGATAGCACTTCTCACAATGTAATGCTCCAATTAGCTTTTCCAATTGAATACCCAGGCTTGATAGAGTTAATTAGGTAAGATTCATATTAAATAGCCATGTGGCAAAACATACAGTTTTAATAAACTAGCCAACCTCACATCCTGACAGCCAAGTACCTTTGGTGATTGAAGAGAATATTCCTTGCAAAGCACTTCTGGATTGAGAAAGTAAGCTAGGAGGAATTGAAGAAAACCACTTCCTTCCCATCTTCAGGAATGGAACTGAAGTTCTCACCTCTGCACACTACCAATCAGTGGGCAGAACTTGCTTCTTTTCTTCTAGGGAATTGGACAAAAGTGATCTGAGTGAATGATCATGAATAATCAGCTGTTCCCTGATAGGTGCCTCCTTGTAAGGCTCAAAATAGGATTAAAAACAGGCAAACTTCACTGACGTGCACTAATGGAAGCAGAGCCGTGTCTGTAACTACTGACAAAGCTGAAAAGTTCTGTGTGCTGTACTTATTTAAAGATTTATTTTATTTATTTGAAAGGCAGAGTTACAGAGAGGCAGAGGCAGAAAAAGAGAGAGAAAGAGAGAGAGAAAGATCTTCCATCTGCTGGTTCACTCCCCAGCTGGCTACAATGACCAGAGCTGAGCTGATTTGAAGCCAGGAGCCAGAAGCTTCCTCTGAGACTCCCACAGGGGTACAGGGGCCCAAGGACTTGAGCCATCTTCTACTGCTTTCCTAGGCCATAACAGAGAGCTGGATCAGAAGTGGAGCAGCTGGGACTCGAACTGGTACCCACATAGGATGGCAACACTGCAGGGGGTGACATTACCCACTACACCACAGTGCTGGCCCCACATACTATACTTTTTAGATGATGTGGTAGTCCAACTAACCATGAAGTGGTACCAAAATCAATACTTCCCACATTTCCCCAGTGCACACCATCTAACTAAATGAAACTCATTGACCTACTGTGACATAAACACAAGCAAATTCTTTACACCAAGCTCTGTCAACTGTGGGACACGTCTCTTCACCCCATTCTTCTCTCTAAACCCAGAACAATCGGTACATTTTACACACAGATTACTCATTTTCTTTATGCACTACAAAACTCTTTTCTTCAATGACATGATCAGCCCTTGTCTTGACTGTTGAGGAACAACTTACTATTTTATTCCTTTTAGTATTTTTTGTTGTTGTTGTTCTTTTTGTTCTACTTTAATACCAACTGATTGAACACTGTAATTAATACACAATTATTCTTAGACGTTTAAAATCAACAGAAAAGTGATCTCTGTTAAATATAAGAGTGGGAATAAGAGAGGGAGGAGATATACAGGTTGGCACATGCTCACTCAGACTTACCTCCAATGGTAGAGCTAGAAATGTGCCAGGGGATTCCAATTCAGTCTTATCAAGGAGGCATGTACCAATGCCATCTCACTTGTTAAAGTGATAAGTGTTAGTACATAATTGATCAAAAAGATAGGGTAAGTGTCGAAGAGATTTCACAAATAAGAGCAGTGTCTGCAAATAATGAAGGATAGAATTAAAAGGGAGAGAATGAGCCTGCGGGGGAAGCAGGACACACAGCAGACTCATAGAATGACAAAGGCCCTAAACAGCACCCTGGCCTCAGAATCAACCCTTGGGGCATGCGAATCTGGCTAAAAGGCCCATGAGAGTCTCACAGGCAAGGAAAACCAAGACACTGTGGAAAAAACAACCTGAATGAAAGATCTCGATGAACAAGACCCCAGCAGAAAGAATGGGCCATCAAAGAAGGAGGCACCTTTCTCTGAAGGGAAGAAGGAACCTCCACTGTGATATGGCCTTGACTAAACAAGTTCAGAGTTGGTGAACTCAAGGGGCTTCCATAACCTCAACAGCTCATGACAAGAGCCTTGGGTGATTACTGACGTCATAAATAAGAGTGCCAATTGTTAAACCAACAATGGGAGTCACTGTGCACGGTGCTCCCCATGTAGGATCTCTGTCCTTAATGTGTTTTACTATGAGAGTCAACGATAATACTACTAGTCGAACAGTACTCTGTATCTTGTGCGGGTGTGTGGGAGCAGTCTGTTGAAACCTTTCCTTAGTATATACTAAGTTGATCTTCTGTATATAAAGATAATTGAAAATAAAACCTGATGAAGAGTGGGATGGGAGAGGGAGTGGGAGATGGGAGGGCTGCAGGAGGGAGGGAGTTGGGGGAAGCCACAACAATGCAAAAGTTGCTCTTTGTAAATTCACCTTTATTAAATAAAAAAGGAAAAAAAAAGACACATGGACAATATCACCAAAAAAAAAAAAAATGCTTTTCTTTCTATTAATTACTTAAATACAAAGACCATGTCATCTATTTCTTCCATCTTTTCACAGCATAATGGGTCCAGTAAACATTTATTGGCTGGTTTATCATAACTTCTATGTAAATAAATTCTCTAAAACTTGTAATGAAAGATTAACCTGAAATACTTCACAAGAAAATATTCCCTCCCCTTCCCTGATCTTAAGCACACAAAATTTTTAAGCCAGAAAGGACCCGAGAAATTCCTCACCAGATCTCCTCGTTCCTTATGTGAATTGACTGAGGCTAATTTTGTAATAGTCATACAGCTAAGAGGAGCCAATCTGGGGCCCGTGTCCAGACCTGCAGACGTACATTTCCTGATACACAGCACAGTGCCCCAGGATTGGACTGGCCACTGCAACTCAGCAGAGAGAAGACCAGTCCTGGAGTTAACGGACATTTGACCAAGTTTCTCTCACTAATTCGTCTTGGGAAAATCATTTAATCCTTTGACCACAGAATCCATAGCTGCAAAAAGGGAGATGATAACTCCTGCATAATCTAGCTCAGAGTCTGGTAAACTTCAGTCCATAAACCAAATCCAGTATGCACTTTCCTGATAAAGGGTTTCATTGGTGGGTCTATTTGGTTACCTTTTGTCTATGGCTGCTTTCATGCTACAATGGCAGAGTTAGTAACAGTTCATACGGAAACCATATGACCCACAAAGCCAAGCTATTTACTACTATTTGTCTTTTTACATAAAACATCTGTTGACTCCCAATCTAATCCACATGTGGTATGGTTGTATGAATCCAACATAGTTAAATAGTTTATACAAAGGTTCTGAAACTGCAGAGTGCTATACTCTCATTCTAAAAATTCCTTTTACTGACAACATGAGTAATATTTACAACAGTAATCATAAAAAATCTTTACAAGGACAATTGAAATTTTCAGTTTAACAGGCAGCATCTAAATGGCAACATTGCTTGATATGAGGTTGTTTCCGAACTGTTCATAGCAATGCGTTTTTGCAGAGCCAGGTGATATCTAGATTCTAGGAATATTCCAGAAATAATTAAATTATGTATTTATACAAGATGACTTTTCTTGGAATAGCAGATCATCCACAGAAGGCATCTGCCCTCACTTTCATCATGAACCTGAATTGCCACATGGGCACCACACTAAGTATCTGTAATTATCATAAGTTGTAATTAACATTCACCTGGAAACGCTGGCTGACACAAACTAGCCTTTGGCATTGAGCTGTTGCCCTAAATATTTAAAGCTTTTCCACTGGCATTTTTGAGGGGTAGGTTGGTGGCTCCAAGTGATTTTGCCCTAGCTTGAGCTCTGAGAACAGCATCAGCCAAACAGGATGAACTGTCCTCAGCGAGGTGAGCGAGGTAACCATGGGCCATGCGAACTCACCGCCCTTCCCACTCTTGGACCAGGAATCAAACTGGGGATTACAGGCTCAGGAGTTAGGAGACGAAATTCTCTTCAGTAGTCCCCGGATGGAGGACCAGGGGTCAGTTATTTACCCAACCTCAGTTTCCTCAATGTGGACAGGGAGCTAAAACCTGAAGCAGATAAAGAGAAAAGAAAAAAATAGAAGTGATAATACACACAAACAGGGCAGACATCTGGCACAGTGGTTCAGATGCTACTGGTTAGCCTGCAACCCATGTCAGAGTGTTGGGGTTGTCGTCTGCCTCCTGCTGCAGATTCCAGTTTCCTGATAATATGCACCATTTCAGGTAGCAGGAAATAGGTTAACTACTTGTGTCCTTGACCCAGGTGAGAGACCCAGATGGAGATCTGGGCTTCTGGCTTCAGCCCAACCCAGCCTCAGCTGTTATAAGCACTTGGAGTCTCTCTCTCTTGCTCTCTCTCTCTCTCTCTCTCTCTTGCTCTCTCTCTCTCTCTCTCTTTCTCTCTGAAAACTAAGGCACAAAGAGCTTAGGTAGCTTGTTCTAGATTTAAGCCTTGATCATCTGCTCTAGAACTCCCAATACTAACCACTGTGCTTTTGCCATCAATCTATGTGAGATGGGGTAGAACAGGTACAGCAGTGGTTACACTCTAGTCAGTGCCACCCAAATGGCTCACAGATACAAGCTGCAGAGAAGGTAGATGGTTAATCAAAAAAGGAGTGCGATAATAGCATTTTCTCTCTCCTTATTGGTGTGTAGATATAGAACTTCACAAGCATGAGTGAGTGGAGTCATCTGCAGCTAACAGAAATGGCATGAGTAAAGTCATCTGAGTGCAGATAAAAATAAATATAAAACTCATTCATACTAGCTAATAAATGTTCACCATTTCCAGTGTACAGTGGCCTGTGGCTTATAGCCTGTCACTTGATTTGCATGGTCACCTTTTCAGGGTAAGTTGGAGATACTATATCACTTGCAAGTATTTCAGAATTTATCTCCTTGCGGGGGGGAAACAATAAAAAATAAAAAGAAGGAAAAAAAAAAGAATTTATCTCCTAAAATTTGCCTCTTACATTTGAGAGTATTTTCCCACATATCTAAAGAACCATTTTCACACTTAACAAGAATTATAATTCACTAATATCATCATTGAATTAATATTTGAATTTTCCCATTTTTCCAAAAATAACTTCAATTGCTTTTATTTAAAAAAAAAAAGATAGCTTCCTGGCAAACTCAAAAGGCTTCCATAGCCTTGGCAACGCATGACAAGAGCCTTGGGTGATTACTGATGCAATAAACAAGAGTGTCAATTGTTAAATCAACAACAGGAGTCACTGTGCACTTTCTCCCCATGTAGGATCTGTCCTTAAGCTGTTGTACTATGTGAATCAATGGTATAACTAGTAATCAAACAGTACTTTACACTTTGTGTTTCTTTGTGAGTGCATGAAATCTTTACTTAATATATACTAAATTGATCTTCTGTATATAAAGATAATTGAAAATGAATCATGATGTGAATGGGATGGGAGAGGGAGCGGGAGAGGGGAGGGTTGCAGGTGGGAGGGAAGTTATAGGGGGGAAAAAGCCACTGTAATCCAAAAGCTGTACTCTGGAAGTTTATATTTATTAAATAAAAGTTAAAAAAAAAAAAAAAAGAAAAAAATAGCTTCCAACCAATGTGCATCCCATGTGTTTGGCATTTATTTTAGCACAAGTTTTATTTCCTCTGTGTTTTCCTTTCCCATTCCCCTTTGAATGGATGGACTTTTCTTTTCACACTTTTATTCCCATCAGTTACAAAGTTCTATCAGTGTTATGTTCTATTGCTTCCGCAATTGCTCAATAGTATTAGCATGCATGCTTGCCTTTCAAAGGATAAAATTAATTACTAACTTTCCGACAAAATAGGGACTTAAAAAGGATTTAACAAAAATTATACCATGATATCTTCCAGTGGTATCTTCCCTGCTATCTTCCTAGTATTCTAAATTTAGCTTTTAAAATTCTCTGTAGGGGGACAGTGTTGTGGTATAGCAGGTAAAGCCTCTGCCTGCAGTGCCGGCATCCAATATGGACTCCTGTTCGAGGTCTGGCTGCTCCACTTCCAATCCAGCTCTCTCTGCTATGGCCTGGTAGAAGATGGCCCAAGTGTGTGGGCCCCTGCACCCACATGGGAGAGACCTGGAAGAAGCTCCTGGCTCCTGGCTTTGGAATGGCCCAGTTCCAACCATTGCAGCCAATTGGGGAGTGAACCAGCAGATGGAAGACCTCTCTCTCTCTCTCTCTCTCTCTCTCTGCCTCTGCCTCCTTGTAACTTTGCATTTCAAATAAAGAAAGAAAGAAATATTTTTTAAAAAGGAAAACTTCTCTCTCTCTCTCTCTCTCTCTCTCTCTGCCTCTGCCTCTGCCTCTCTGTAACTCTTTCAAATAAAAAGGCAAATCTTTAAAAAAAATTCTCTATGTGGTAATACACAATGTAGTTGCAGTGAATATTGGAGTTATAGTCAATGATTTAGAATTATCTATGTAGTTACCAACTTGTATATTTCTTTTGGGGTTCCTATTTTCATATTGAAGTATAGTCTTAATTCTTTCAACATCAAATAAAAACAAAACAACAAAGTAGGGAAATGCGTGTAGAACTATTGAGAGCTGTGTACCATAAACAAGAGGTGCCTGGTGCTGTGAAGCCAAAGAAAGGAGGCATGATCTGGGCAGGGTTTCAGAAAGATTTCCCTGAAGAGTAGCCACTGAGGCCAGATACATAGGCTCAACGGGAAAGGGCAGTGAGTGCAAAAGACAAGAGGCATCCCAAACAGAAGAAAAGCACAGCCATGTGCCTCAAGGAGGAAGAACAAGATCTCTTCCAGCGTGGTGCTGGAAGCCAGAGGACCTGCATGGAATGAGCAGATCAAGATAGGCAGACACGAGACCGCATACAGTGTTGTGAGCCATGGCAGGCAGTCACTGAAGGACCTTCCTAGGAACCACAGCATGGAGAAGGGTTCCAGTGCAATAGCAGGAGAAATGAGGAGTCTGCCAGACTAACACATGCAAGAGCAAAGAGTGGCTTTGACTCCAGTGGACGTGGACATGATGCTCAGCAAGCCGTCAGTGACAAGCTGAAGGTGCATGACATGGAAAAGGGGGAGGAGGTAGGACAGACACTGGCTTTGCCTTTGTCCAAACCTAATCAATACTGCACAAGGGTAGCTGATGAGAATCCAACCAGATGGGACTTTCCCTCAGATTCACTGCCTGCCCCTATTTAAAATGCACTTAGAAGCCCATAAAAACAACTTCCATTAGGGCCCTTTATTCCTCTCCAATAAAACTTGAAGCTTTCATTAGATCCAATGAAATTCTTAATAACATCTTCTTAATTATCCCATTTAAGAAAACATTTTACATGGTCTAAATACAGTAGTTATTTGGTATGGACAAATGTATTCCCAATTAAACAATCATTTTGTTATATGTTATCAGCTTTAAAATCTGTAGTCTGAGACCTTTCAGAGAAAGAAATTACTTTATTTATAAGAGCTGGACTGGAAAACCTGACCTTCCCAGCACAAATAAGGCAGAACTGACCGCTAGGGTGTGGAGCAGGCTTTAGTAGGCTCTATGGCCCAAGTTCTCATTTCCTCTGATGTACTTCTCTTCCTATGATTTATTTGTGCCCATATCTACATGAAAGAGAGGTGTCTATGACACATGGATCCTCTCCTATTTGCATCATCAAAACCTTCCTCTGAAATCTCTGTGTCAGATGAGAGTCTGAAACCTCTGAAAACTAAAGGCAGAGAGATGAAACACAGAAGTTTGGCCAGCTAGCAATGACCCAATGGGAGCACGTGTCAGATTTCCATCTTCAACAGCTCAGAACAGAGTATCAAAGCCAAAGGAGTTTGGATGGAGGGGACGTTAAGAACTACAGAACTGGCACTTCCAAGTGCCACCATGGAAATATCTAGAACACCAGCATTAACAGATTCTTGGCTGACAGTCACCAAAAACAAAATTTTCAGCACTGATTTCTAACCAAACCCTACACTAAATATGGACTTGATTTCTGCCCATGTGAGCAGGCTCCTGCAAGGCTTACTTTGACCCAGCCCACTGCCCAGGAGAACAAGGAGACTGAAATAGCATGACCATGCACTTGGCCTGTGACTTTGTGCTATAACAACAGAAACGGAAATGCACAAATCCACCCTCCTCTTTTGCCTGAGTCACTCTGAGTTCAAAATCTGGATGAAGAACTGGGGTGAACGGGAGGCTGTCTTTTTCTCATGGAACTGAGAAGAATATTCTAAATCAGGCATCCTTCTTTCTATAATTTTTCATTGATTTGTCTGTTCAACTCTTCAGCTGCTATTTCCTGAGTATCTGTCTGTGCTGGAGTCTGGGGCTATGAGGCAAACAAGAGAGTTCTGGTCCTGCTCTCACAATGACAAAAGCCAGTGGTGATCACATCATTTATATAACGGATACAAAATAGTCAAACTCCGAGCTTTGTGCATGTCAGTGATACCCCAGTAAAGTGTGCTTTAGAAAACCAGGATTAGACCACAACTTAATTTCACTGACAACACATTTTTGTGGACGCTGCACCTTTTTCAGTCTGTGACCTCAGAGAACTCCGTTGACCTCCAAGCTTCAGGCTCCTCATCTGGACTTTAGACCACATGACCTGCAAAGTCTGTAATTCTGATTTTTGTGGACTCCAACCACATATGACTGCTGATTCAAAGTCATGCTTCTCTGGAACAGACACATCTGGATTCCAAGAAGCCCCTCTGAGGGATGGAGAAGACGAGCGAGACTGGGTCCTTGGGGTGCTTTCGCTGGGTCTCCGGCTTTCCTCCATTCTCCCTCTACTTTCTAAATCTCTCCTGTGCACTGGCTAGAGAAAGGAAGGGGCACCTGCAATGTGTTGCTTTTGTTTCTGATAAGAATGGAAAGACAGTGGTGAGAGATTTAATGACCCCTGATGCAATCCCCTGACATTTCTAGTAACTAACCTAATATCCAGGGAGCGAAGTGACTTGAGGAGGATCTCTCCACAGAAAGGAGTAGGCCTGGGACAAAGATGTCCATGTCCAGACTTGAGGGGCAAGCTCCTCCTGACACCAGTACAGTGCTACATTGTTCCAATGTCTCTGTCCTTTGGTCCTCATGGTTCAGTGGCGAGAAGAGTAGACCAGTAGTCCTGAATATTGCAGTGATCCACTGTGTGGCCAAATCACTTAGCTTCATCAGCCTCATCCCCACAGTCAGCAGGGCCAGGGAAGGACTGGCTAACACATATGGCCATTGTGTGAATAGAAAGAAAAAGGGAATTTCAATCTGGACAGTGTCCCACCCACACATACCAGTGAGATCATTACTCTTGGGAATGGTGGTAGTAATGACCATAGTGAATTATAAAGGATAAACTTCACCCAATCCAGTCAGGATTTTTGTCACTTAAATTTGTGACCTCCAAATTGCCTCTAAACAAGGTACCCACGAGAAACATATCTTGTAAAACTAGGTGAAAATTTTGAGAAAATTCCAAAATAAATCTAGTTGGCATAAGGGTTTGTGTATAAAACACAAATGAACATGATCCAAAGACCAGAATTTCACCAGGGGAGGGCTCCTGTCGCCCCTCTGTCACTGATGTGATTGCACAGTGGGCCCCCTAGTGAGCCAGACAGGTGGAATGACTGAGTGGGGAAGCACTCACCTAGGACACTAAGCGTGGGGGCAACTTTCCAAGTTTAGATTTGTTGCTCTAATGCACTGGATTTATTGTTGCTATTAGCATTACTATTAGTAGCTTGGGATTAACAACAGCATTTTTTAGAGGGAGGTTTAACTCTCCAACTATTTTTCTCTTTTTCCTGGTATGCAGTTGTCTTAGTCACAGACTGGATAGTGTATAATGAACAGGAATTTACTGGCTCACAGTTCTAAGGCTGGGAAGTTCAATATTAAGGTGGTGGCATCGCAGGGTGGACATTGTGCCACAGCAGGTCAAGCCACTACTTGGGATATCCACATCCCATATCGAAGAGTCCCACCTCTGCTTCTAATCAAGTTCCTTACTAATGTACCTGAGAGGCAGCAAATGATGTCCCCAGTACTTGGGTTCCTGACTCCTATGTGGCAGATCTGGGTAGAGTTCCTGGCTCTAGGCTTTGGCCTGGCACACCTTAGTTATCATAGGCATTTAGGGAGTTAGAACTAGTGGATCAAAGACCCATATATCTATCTACCTATTTCTAGCTTTCATACAAATGAATAAACTTTTAAAAATTTAAAGGTGGTATCATCTGATGAGGGCACTGCATTTTACATGGTGGAAGGCATCCCATAGCAGAAAGGCAAGTAAAGAGAGAGGGGCTGGCACTGTGGCATAGCGGGTAAAGCCACCGCCTGCAGTGCCAGCATCCCATATGGGCGCTGTTTCAAGTCCCAGCTGCTCCACTTCTGATCCAGCTCTCTGCTCTGGCCTGGGATAGCAGTAGAAGATGGCCCTGGTGCTTGGGCTCCTGCACCTGCGTGGGAGACCTGGAAGAAGCTCCTGGCTTCGGATCAGCGCTGCTCTGGCCTTTGTGGCCAACTGGGGAGTGAACCAACGGACAGAAGACCTCTCTCTCTGCCTTTCCTTCTCTCTGTGTGTAACTCTGACTTCCAAATAAGTAAATAAATCTGAAGAAGGAGAAGAAGAGGAGGAGGAGGAGAAAAGAGAGAAGAAGAAGAGAAAAGGGAGAAGAGAGAAAGAAAGGAAGAGGAGAGGAGAGACAGAGAGAAAGAAAGAGCAAGAGGGGGAGAATCAACTCCTGAGATAATGCATTAGTGAGAACTCTGCCCTCATGACCTACACATATCCTAAAGGTCTCACCTCCCAGTACCATCACAATGGCAATTGAACTTCAATGTGAGCTTCGGAGTAGATGAATCTTCAAACCACAGCAGCTTTGGACATGGATATCAGTTAAGGAAAACAATTATTGTCAAGAAAATGGTAAGAATAACCAGTGGTCCCACCCAACCCTCCCTCCTTCCAGGCCTTGGGTGAAGACTTACAGTCCTGAAGGAGAAAACCGATTTTCACTTTTTGATTAGCATCCTCCAACCATACTTCAGAAACAATTCACGGACAACAGAATTAAAAGGTAAGCTTACTTGGGTGCAAAAATTTTTTGAAATCCACTCACATGAGGAATATTGAAAACATTCACAGAAAATGTGTACAGGGAGGGGGGGCGCCTTAGGGTGTGATTGGGACTTTGGGCAGTCACTACGGGAGGCTCCATACAATCTGGCTCCCTGATTCCCTGGTGAGGGTCATCGCTGTGGAATCCATGCTTACATCAAGTACTGCATGAATGCTTTGTGTGGTTCTTGTGGCAGTGTAGGCAAATATTATACCCATTGGAGCAAGCACCAAGGCATTGGTCTCTGAGGAGGTAAATGTGAGACTATGCCAACAGAGCAGAACTAACCTGCCATTTGATTAAAAAACAATGAGAGATTTACCACACCCAACCTGGGAGTCACCTTGGACACTCTTCACACTAGTGCACTGAACAGAGCTCCCTGGCCACACCAACCACACACCTCCAGGTAGTCACTGAAAATTCAGGCACTCCATTAAGCCACAGAGGGATAGTCCAGAGATAAAAGCCATCACAGGGAAAAAGCAAAACAAAACAAAAAAGAAACTGATGAGTACCTCCCACAAATGCAAAATAATGAATGCAGCAATTCAGAAAAAAAGAATAAAGAAGACAACATGATGTCCCCAAAAGAACACAACACAATGAACAGATTAAAGAAATGACAGAAATTAAATTCAAAAAATTGATCATAGGATTATTTAGAAGTAATCAGAAGCAAATCCATGAACTAATGAAATTCATACATGACATGAAAGAAAATTTCTCTCACGAAATTAGATCTTAAAGAGAAATCAAAATTAAATCCTGGAAATGAAGAATTCAATAGAACAAATAAAGAACATGGTGGAAAGCCTTAACAATAGACTCAGTGAAGCAGAAGACAGAATATCCAAGTTGGAAGACAAATCTCTGGAAATTTTAGAGTCAGACCAAAAAAAAAAAAAAAAAAAGAAACTAGAAAACTAAAAAACACTAATGGAGATTTGATTCTATCAAACAACCCAACATACAGGTCTTAGAAGTTCCTGAAAGTGTGGAAAGAGAGAATGGAATAGAAGGCCTTCTTATAGAAATAACTACAGGAAAAATCCCTAATTTGGAGAAAAAAGGGACATCCAAGTACAGCAAGCACACAGAGCTCCTAATAGAAATGACCAGAAAGGTCTTCACAATGACACATGGTACTCAAACTCTCCACAGTAAAATATAAGGAAAAGATTCTAAAATGTACATGTGAGAAATGCCATATTACTTTCAGAGGATCTCCAATTAACTCTCAGTTGACTTCTCATCAGAAACCCCACAGGTTAGAAGAAAATGGTGAGATATACTCCAAGTCTAAGAGGAAAAAAAAAACTGTCAACCCAGAATACTATATCCTGCAAAGCTCTCATTTGTGAATAAAATGAAATAAATACCTTCTATAACAAACAGAAATTGAAAGAATTTGTCACCACCAGTCCAGCCTTACAAAAGATGCTTAAGGATGTGTTACACCCAAAAACACAGAAACATGGTCATCACTAGGAAAGAAGGAAAAGGCAGAAAATCTCCCAGTAAAAGTACAAAATAAATCCAAAGTAAACAATAGGAATATGTATCTAAAAATGGCAGGGCCAAATGAGTACTTATCATAGTCATCTTGAATGCAAATGGCCTCACCTGGCAGAATGGATTAAAAAACAAAACCCAACTATTGGCTGCCTACAAGAAACACATCTCACCAACAAAGATACATGCAGAATGAAAGGGAAAGCATGGAAAAAGATATTCCATACTACCAGAAACAAAAAAGAGCTGTTGTAGCCATCCTAATATCAGACAAAATAGACTTTAACACAAAAACTGTCAAAAGGGACAAAGAAGGACACCATGTAATGATAAAGGGATCAATTCAACAGGAAGATGTCACTATTGCAAATGTATATGCATCTAATTAGAGGGCACCTGGATATTTAAAAGAAATATTAAGGTATCTAAATGATGACATAGACTCAAATACAATAGTAATGGGAGACTTCAATATCCCACTTTCAGCAATGGACAGATCAACCAAAAACTCAGCAAGAAAACAACAGAGTTAATTGACACTATAGACAAAATGGGCCTAACATATATCTACAGAACTTTCCATCCTACAGTTGCAGAATATACATTCTTCTCACCAGTACCTGGAACTCTCTCTAGGACTGACAATATGCTAAGCCATAAAGCAAGTCTCAGCAAATTCAAAAAAATTAAAATCATGCCATGCATCTTCTCTAACCACAATGGAATGAAACTAGAAATCAACAATTCAGTAATCTCTAGAAGATATGCAAAGAAAGGAGACTAAACAACATACTCCTGAATGAATAGTGAGTCATTGAAGAAATCAAAAAATGTATGAACACAAATGAAAATTATAATAAAACACAACAAAATTTATGGGATACAGCAAAAGTAGTGTTAAGGGGAAAGTTTATAGCAATTGATGCCTACATAAAGAAATTGGAAAGGCACCAAGAAAATGAGCTATCAATGCATTTCAAGGATCTGCAAAAACAGCAAACCAAACCCAAAACTAGTAGGAGGAAATAAATAATAAAAATTAGAGAATAAACAAAAGCAAAACAAAAAATACAAAAGATCACCAAAACAAACAGCTAGTTTTTTGAAAAGATAAAATTGACACAACATTGGCCCAAATAACCAAAAAAAGGAGGGAGAAGACCCAAATCAATAAAATTAGAGATGAATAATGAAATGTAATAACAAACACCACAGAAATAAAAAGAGTCAACAGAAATTACTACAAAGAGCTATATACCAACAAACCAGGAAACCCAGAAGAGATGGATAGATTCCTTGACACATACAACCTACCTTAATTGAGCTGTGAACAAACAGAAAACCAGAACAGACCAACAACCAAAATGGAAATTGAATCAGTAAGAAAGACCTCCTCAACAAAGAAAAGACCAGGACCTTATGGCTTCACTGCCGAATTCTACCAGACTTTTTAAAAAGAACTAACTCCAATTCTCTTCAAGCTATTCAAAACAATTGAAAGAGAAGAAATCCTCCCAAATTCTTTCTATGAAGCCAGCATCACCTTAATTCCTAACCCTAAAAAAATACAACAGAGAAAGAGAACTACAGATCAATTTTCATGATGAACATAGACACAAAAATCCTCAACAAAATTCTAGCCAGTTAAATCCAATAACACATCAGAAAGATCATTCACCTGGACCAAGTGGGATTTGTCCCCGGTATGCAGGGATGGTTGAACATTTGCAAATCAATAAATGTGATATATCACATTAACAAATTGAAGAACAAAAACCATATGATTATTTCAATGAATGTAGACAAAGCATTTGATAAAATAAACACACTTTCATGATGAAAAATCTGAGCATCTTGGGTATAAAAGAAACATTCCTCAACACAATCAAGTCAATTTATGACAAACCCATGGCCAACGTTCTATTGAATGGGAAAAAGTAGGAAGCATTCCCCTTGAGAAATGGAACCAGACAAGGATGCCCATTCTCACCATTGCTATTCAATATAGTCATGGAAGTTTTAGCCAGAGCTAGTAAGCAAGAAACAGAAATCAAAGGGATAAAATTGGGAAAGAGGAAGTCAAACTATCCCTATTTGCAGATGACATAATTCTATATATAGGAAATCCAAAAACTCCACCAAGAGACCATTCGAATGTATAGAAGAGTTTGGTAAAGAGACAGAATATAAAATCAACACAAAAATATCAACAGCCTTCATATACACGGACAATCCACAGCTGAGAAAGAACTTCTAAGAACAATCCTATTCACAATAGCTACAAAAATAATCAATACCTTGGAATAAATTTAACTAAGGATGTCAAAGCTCTCTATCATGAGAATTGCAAAACATTAAAGAAAGAAATAGAAGAGTATATAAAATCTTCCATGAATAAATCTTCCATGTTCATGGATTAGAAGCATCAATATCATCAAAATGTCCATACTACCAAAAGCAATTTACAGATTCAATGTGATACCAATAAAAATACCAGGGACATTCTTCTAAGATATAGAAAAAAATGATGCTGAAATTCATATGGAAACACAGGAGACCCCAAATAGATAAAGCTATTTTATATTATAAAAACAGAGTCAGAGGCACCACAATACCAAATTTCAGGACATACTACAAAGCAGTTCTAATAAAAAACAGCCTGGAACTGGTTCAAAAACAGATGAGTAGAACAATGGAACAGAATAGAAACTCCAGAAATCAATCTACGCATCTACAACTAACTTATCTTTGAAAAAGAAGCTAAAATCAATCCCTGGAGCAAGGACAGTCTCTTCAACGAATGGTGCTGGGAAAACTGGATTTCCACATGCAGAAGTATGAAGCAAGACCTCTACCTTACACATTAGACAAAAATATCCACTCAAATCAATGACCCAATACTATCAAATTATTAAAGAACATTGGGGAAACCCTGCAAGACATTGGCATAGGAAAAGAGTTCTTGGAAAAGACCCCAGCGGCACAGGAAATCATACATAAAGGGAGCAGTCCAATTTAAGGAAAACATTGCATCGACTGGAGAAAAAAAACAAAAAAGATGTTTAACCTGGATGTGGAGAATATAATGACTGAAAATGACTGAAAGGGGTTGAGGTTCTGATAATATTCCGTTTCTTTCTTTGAAAGGCAAAGAGATAAAGGGGTGGAGAGATAAATAGAGATCCTTCCTGCGTATTGATTCACTTCTCAAATGCCCATGATAGCAGGGCAGGGACATCCTAATGCCAGGAGCTAGGAACTTAATCCAAGTCTCCCTTGTGAATGGCAGGGACCCAAACCCAAACTACTTGAGCCATCACCTGCTGCCTCTCAGAGTGTTCATTGTCAGGAAGCTAGGACCAAGAGAAGAGCCAGGAATCAAACTCAAGCTGTCTACCATGAGACACAAGCATCCCAAACAGTGGCTTAACTTAGGCCAAATGTCCATCCCAAGGTTCTATTTACTGGTACAAGTGTGTGCATAATAAATCATCAATCTGTGTGCTTATTATTGGCTCGCTTTCTGTATGGATGCTTTTATTTATTTATTTATTTATTTTTGACAGGCAGAGTTAGTGAGAGAAAGAGACAGAGAGAGTAATAGACAGTGACAGAGAGACAGAGAGAAAGGTCTTCCTTCCGTTGGTTCACTCCCCTAATGGCCGCCATGGCCGGTGATACGATGATCTGAAGCCAGGAGCCAGGTGCTTCCTCCCAGTCTCCCATGCTGGTGCAGGGACCCAAGCACTTGGGCCATCCTCCACTGCACTCCCAGGCCACAGCAAAGAACTGGACTGGAAGACGAGCAACCAGGACTAGTGCCTGGCGCCCCAACCAGGACTAGAATCCAGGGTGCCAGCGCCGCAGGCAGAGGATTAGCCAAGTAAGCCACAGCGCTGGCCGGATGCTTTTCTTTTTTTTTTTTCTTTTTTTTTTTTTTTTACAGGCAGAGTGGACAGTGAGAGAGAGAGACAGAGAGAAAGGTCTTCCTTTGCAGTTGGTTCACTCTCCAATGGCCGCCGCGGCCGGTGCACCACGCTGATCCAATGGCAGGAGCCAGGTACTTATCCTGGTCTCCCATGGGGTACAGGGCCCAAGGACTTGGGCCATCCTCCACTGTACTCCCTGGCCGCAGCAGAGAGCTGGCCTGGAAGAGGGACAACCGGGACAGAATCCGGCGCCCTGACTGGGACTAGAACCCCGGTGTGCCAGCACCGCAAGGCAGAGGATTAGCCTAGTGAGCCGCGGCGCCGGCCCCGGATGCTTTTCTTAAAGAAGAAATTTAAATCAGAAATAAACAAGCCAGAAAAATGTATTAAACAATTCAATCCTAATTGGAAAAAAAAATCAAGTATAAACATGTGAGGCAATGTTTTCAAAAGTGTTTAAACATTGTGTGAATCCTCATCTCATTTGAAGGGGAAAAGTAACTATTAGAGGAGAAAAAAAGCCTCAGTCCAAGTCATGAGGGGATTCTTTGGGCAGCAAACCCTTATTTACATGGTTATCCAATACCCATTTCCTTTTAGAAATATGCCTTGAATACTACATTTCCTGATTTGTCTTAATATCTATCCAGAGGTACTATGGTATTTAAAAAATTGCTGTTAGGAGTCATTAAGCTGAAAAATGCTGCTATCAAACCACAGAATCTGAGCAGAAATACTGTGACCCTGTGGTGCTATGACCCCGTATCAATTTGATGGGGGATCAGAGCAGATGACAAAGATCTCAATCAGTCAGGCCCTTCAAACCACATTTACGTGAAAGTAACTCTTGGCTGTTGAAGGCAACCTCCTATTCCAGCGGAACCTTGTTTACAGTGAATAGGCTGTAGCCAGTTGAGGGTAAAGAGGAAGGAACTCCAGTGCTTCAATGAGTGAACATGACGGCTTCAGCTCATGAAATGGCATCAGAGCAATAGGAACCCACTCGGGCCACAGCAGGCCAGAGCCCTGGCCCTAGAACAAACACCAGCACATCTAGGAGACCCACAAGCAAGATTGGCAGCAAAGACCACCCCTTGCTGAAGTGAGCGCCTGAAGAGGTAAACACTGATAGAAAACAGAAAGGCCGATCCACGACAGCGTAAATTGGTACAGCTGCAATGGGCTGTTACCCAGAAGTCCCAGTAAAGGACATGCATAACCCCTGACCCACACATTCGGCTCCTCAGGATCTGCCCCGGAGAATTCTGACCACAAGTGCCCACAGAGACATGAATGAGAATGTGCTTCACAGACTTGTATGTAATTCCATCCACAGGAGAATGGAAAAATAAATCAGATACATTCATACAATTAAATGCCATTCAGCAGAAAAGATGCCGAACTAGAATGCATATCAATCTGCCTTTACCTTACAAATATGTTTTTGATTAAAAGAATGCAATCATAATTTACAAATTTTAGAAACAGGAAAAAAATTTTATTATAGATGATAAGATAAAAAGATAGAAAAGATAACTATCCAAGTTAAGTACAGTGACTTCCTTGAGAAGAAGAGAGGGAGATATGAATAGGGAGGGTATGAGGCATTCATAATGCCTCAAGGTAAAGAGCTCACAGATATTCATCATGTTAATCTCCATACCTTTTGTATATCTGATATTTCATAGAACATTTAAAATGTAATCTCGGCCGGCGCCACGGCTCAATAGGCTAATCCTCCACCTAGCGGCGCCGGCACAACGGGTTCTAGTCCCGGTCGGGGTGCCAGATTCTTTCCCAGTTGCCCCTCTTCCAAGCCAGCTCTCTGCTGTGGCCAAGGAGTGCAGTGGAGGATGGCCCAAGTACTTGGGCCCTGCACCCCATGGGAGACCAGGAGAAGCACCTGGCTCATGCCTTCGGATCAGCGCGGTGCGCTGGCCGTGGCGGCCATTGGAGGGTGAACCAACGGCAAAGGAAGACCTTTCTCTCTGTCTCTCTCTCTCACTGTCCACTCTGCCTGTCAAAAAAAATGTAATCTCAAAAATAAAATTAGAATTCACTCACTCATTCATCCATGTATATGTTCATTTATTCAATAAATATTTATGAGCATCTACTTCATGTCAGCCACCCTTCTAGAAGCTAAAAAGGGAAATGAGAGTAGCAGTAAGGGTACTCCATGACCTCAAAGTTATATGGTCTATTTGGAATGAAAATACACACAGGGGGATTCAGACAACAATGTAAGCATTTAACAGTGGAGGAATGTGTTGAAAACAAAGGCACCGCTTGAAACAGAACTTGGCTGTCAGGCACGTGGCCACAGATGAGGCAGATCCTGGAGATGAAGCAAGACCAATCCCACAGAAACAAAGAGCATAAATTCTGCATTGGGTTCCATGCAGTTCTTTCTGGCAGGTGGCTCAATCCAAGTGGCAAGGACTCCCACTCAGGCTTGGGAACACTTTTTATAAAGGCTAAAATTCTGCAGTGAGGGTGATCTCATGCTTTGTTGTGCTTTCTTTTCAAGACCAATGCCACAACTCTTTTCATGAAGGTGTAACAACGATGGGGCTGGATGCATCAGTCATTCTAATCTTTGTGTTCAAAGAGCACTCTGCAGCTGTTTTTCCCAAGGAGCACTTAATGTAAGAACGTATTTGTTCTCACTAGTCTATGCTCTCCCACTCAAAAGAATCAAGGGGCATCACAGAAGGGTTCAGTTCTTCTTGTTGACAACCATTTGTGTAGGACCAGGGAGGGAGTGTTACTGGTCATCACACGATGCCAGAGTTGTCTAAGAGAGGAGATAAGACAGCTTCTTGAATTCTATCGGCCCCAAGGGAAAGAACAACTTGCAACATTATTTATAGCCTGTATGATGCTAATAACAGCAGTAGCCAGCAAACTACATAGTGGTCTGACTCTAAGAACAGGCAGTTCAACTCAGCAGGGAGTATCCACAGGGCTGGCACAACAGCCTCTCAGAGCGCTCCAGGTCTCACCTATGCACCTTGGGAAATGCTAGCTTTCCCAATGTACTGACCCCCAGTCTTTGGATGCTCCTCTTGGGACTACTAAGAGCTGTACGTGCCTTCTTGATTCTCTGAATCCAGGTACCATCTGTTATTTATATTCTCTTAGGATTGGATTAAATATTATGTTTACCTTTATTTAATAGTTCTTTTTTCAAGATTTCATTTTCTTATTTTAATTTTTATTAATATAGAGAACAAATTTTATACATTTCACAAGTACAAGTCCAAGAAGACAACCACACTTCCCTCACTCCCCTGCTCTGCCCCAAACCTCCTCTCTTTTCTTAATTTTTTTTTCAGAGAAATAATTTTAATCCACTCTACATTCACAGGCTTAATTCATGACTAACCACAATAGTCAACAAGTAAAAACTAGGAAGACCACACTTCCCCAAGAGTATTAACATTAGTTAAAAATGACAACCATATATCAAAATGACCATTTTATTCCTATACATCCTTTTGTATTCCATATTACCTGCTATATATCAGAGAAAACATGATATTTATTTTTTTTACTTTTTTTTAAAGATTTATTTATTTATTTGAGAGGTATAGTTACAGACAGATAGAGGACAGACAGAGAGAAAGCTCTTCCATCCATTGGTTCACTTCCCAAATGGCCGCAATTTGAAGCCAAGCATCAGGAGCTTCTTCCGGGTCGCCCACATGGATGCAGGGGTCCAGCACTTGGGCCATCTTCTGTTGCTTTCCCAGGCCAAAGGAGAGAGATGGATCAGAAATAGAGCAGCCAGGACTCAAACCAGCATCCATATGGGATTCCACCACTGCAGGGGGCAGCTTCACCCACTATGCCACAGCACCAGTCCCTGATATCTTTCTTTTTGAAATGGGCTTATTTCAGTAAGTATAATGGTTTCCACTTGCATCCATTTTGTTGCAAAAGACAGGATTTCATTCTTTTTTCTGGCTGAGTAGTATTCCATTTTGCATATATGCCACATTTTATTTATCTAGTCTTCAGTTGATGGACAATCAATCTGGGTTAATTCCATATCTAAGCTATTGTGCTTTGAGCTGCAATAAATATGGAGTGCAAATGGTATACAAATGACTCTTTCATATGCTGATTTCATTTCTCTTGGGATAATTCCCAGGAGTGGGATTTCTGGGTCATATGGTAAATCTATTTTCAGATCTTTGAGGAATTTCTATAATGCTCTCCATAATAGTATTAATATTAAATTTTCACTGGGGCCAGCGCCTTGGCTCACTTGGTTAATCCTCTGCCTGCAGCGCCGGCATCCCATATGGGTGCTGGTTCTAGTCCTGGTTGCTCCTCTTCCAGTCCATCTCTCTGCTGTGGCCCAGGAGAGCAGTGGAGGACAGCTGGAGCGCTTGGGCCCCTGCACCCACATGGGAGACCAGGAAGATGCACCTGACTCCTGGCTTCAGATTGGCGCAGATTCTGCTGTTGCGGCCATTTGGGGAGTGAACCAATGGAAGGAAGACCCTTCTCTCTGTCTCTCTCGCTGTCTAACTCAAACTTTCAAATAAAAAAAAGTCTGTGTCTAACTCTAGATCATGAACATGTCATGCCACAAATTTTCCCTTTAGTTTTTACATGAATGTGATTCATCTTGAAGATCTGCTCAAAGTAGGGAGAGGATATCTCAATCTGTCTCTCTCTCTCCCTCTCTCTCTCTCTCTCTCTTTCTCTTTCTCTTTTTCTCACACACACACCTCAAAAGTACCACATGGTAAAGCTAGAAGCAGAGGGCACATTACCCTGCTTTTAAAATATGTCTGGCAGATTTCAAGGATCACTTTCACATTTAAAAGAAACAGTTAAGGGGTCAACATTGTGGTATAGCAGGTAATGCCACTGCCTGTGAGGCTGACATCTTATGTTGACATTGGTTCATGTCCCATATGATCCACTTCTGATCCAGCTGCCTGCTAATGTCCTGGGAAAAGCAATAGAACATGGCCCTGCCACATGGGAGACCTGGATTAAACTCTTGGATCCTGGCTTCAGGCTGGTCCAGCTCTGGTCATTGCCACTATCTGGAGAGTGAACCAGCAGATGGAAGATATGTGTGTGTGTGTGTGCACGCGCACGCGTGTGTGTGTGTCCCTCCTCTCTTTGTAACTCTTAACTTTCAAATAAATAATCTTTTTAAAAAAGAGAGAGAGAGTAAACGGCCAGCACCGCGGCTCACTAGGCTAATCCTCTGCCTGCGGCGCCAGCACACCAGGTTCTAGTTCCAATCGGGGCACCAGATTCTGTCCCGGTTACCCCTCTTCCAATCCAGCTCTCTGCTATGGCCCGGGAGTGCAGTGGAGGATGGCCCAAATCCTTGGGCCCTGCACCCCATGGGAGACCAGGAGAAGCACCTGATTCCTGGCTTCAGATTACTGTGGTGTGCCAGCCACAGCGCGCTGGCCACAGCAGCCATTGGGGGGTGAACCAACGGTAAAGGAAGACCTTTCTTTCTGTCTCTCTCTCTCTCACTGTCCACTCTGCCTGTCCAAAAAAAAAAAAAAAAAGAAAGAAAGAAATCCCTCCCCTATACCCAGGGAGGAATATTAAAAAAAGAGAGAGAGAATAAACAAATGAATCAGACCACCTTCTATTCAAAACACCATCTCTTATGAAGTAGCAGTGAGGAAGCTCTAGAAGAGCAGATGTGGGACTGGCACTGTGGCATAGTGGGTAAATTCACCGCCTGCAGTATCAGCATCCCATCTGGGCACTGCTTTGAATCCCGCCTGCTCTACTTCCAATCCAGCTCTCTGCTATTGCTTCCTGCAATGATCTATGATTCATTCATTCCCATCTATGAGCTATTTAGAGGAAATTATCCATGGATTGTATCATTAGTTTAAAAGCCACTGCAGCTGTTTTTCTGTCAGTATAATGTTAAGGCATGCAGGATCATTAGTTGAGAAAACATATTTTGGAGAAGGTATATAACTGGTTCTCTCACTGGAACACTATGATTTATGTTGGAGAAACACAGCATTAGAAATTAAACTTTTAAGCATAAGTCATCTTTAGGACTAACATCTGAGTCTCTCTTCTCCCCTGACACACCCCACTGCAACCCATAAGGGGAATTCATAGGCTGAAAGACGGCCAGAAAGAGCAAGAACATTTCGAGAAGTGCCAAACATACTATGAAGACATTCCCATAATAATTGCAAAACTATGGATCCAATAAACTATGTCTCTATTGATTCATGCTGCTAAAAAGCAAGAAGCCAGTCTAAAGTTTCATTATTCTACTTGCTATTATTCTGTTGGACCATAACAGCCTATCTTTCTAGGTTTGGATCTGACTACTGACAGCTCTCTAGGCCATGAGGAGGGTGGCAAATGTGCCTATTACACCTCTGCCCACATTACTGATGCTGCTATCTTATTTTCAACTCTATTCTTGACTTTCACATCATCTCTTCTCCTCTTTTCTACATGAGAGTGAAACTCAATATGAGATGGCATTCAATGAAATCTATAAATGTCATGTTATTGTTTTCCAGCAAAAAATCATGGAAATGTATATTCAGAATATTATCTTACATTCTCATTATATTTCTTACTACCCAACACCAACCGAGCCATTCAAGTCGTTCTAGGGAATGGAATGTAGTCTGAAACATCTCCATAAACAAAGCAGATATGGAAAACTTAAGAGTAAGGGGAGTCAATCAAGTTTAATAGAAGGCAAAGACTAGGTTTGCTTGAGTATTTCGCAGGGCTATTGTCAGAATCTTGATTTCATGGCTTGCTCACATTAAGAGGTACAGAAGTGCATTTTATTATGTTGATTCTCAGGGAATCCTCCCACCTGTTCCACTGTTTTCCATGATTCACCTATGACATAAGGGCAGGAAGCTCAACGTCAGCTTTGTCACATTAAATATTTTGTGATTTTGAGTAAATCATCCCATCATGCTGAGCTTTATAGTCTTTACATGTAAAGCTGAAGATGTAAAAACTAAAAAAACTAAGGCCGGCGCCGCAGCTCACTAGGCTAACCCTCCGCCTTGCGGCGCTGGCACAACGGGTTCTACTCCCGGTCGGGGCACTGGATTCTGTCCCGGTTGCCCCTCTTCCAGGCCAGCTCTCTGCTGTGGCCCGGGAGTGCAGTAGAGGATGGCCCACGTGCTTGGGCCCTGCACCCCATGGGAGACCAAGAGAAGCACCTGGCTCCTGCCATCCGATCAGCGCGGTGCGCCAGCCGTGGCGGCCATTGGAGGGTGAACCAACGGCAAAGGAAGACCTTTCTCTCTGTCTCTCTCTCTCACTGTCCACTCTGCCTGTCAAAAAAATAAAAAAATAAATAAAAAATAATAATTAAAAAGAAACAGAATTTTGAGATCTAAATAAGATAACACGTGTTGATGAAGGGCGGGATGGGAGAGGGAGTGGGAGAGGGGAGGGCCACGGGAGGGAGGGAGGTTGGGGGGGAAGCCACAACAATACAAAAGTTGCATTTTATATTCTACTTAAAACTATTGGTTGAACTCTGTAATTAATACACAATTACTCTTAGGTGTTTAATTAATGCTATAACTAGTACTCAAATAGTATTTTACACTTTGTGTTTCTGTGTGGGAGCAAAATGTGGAAATCTTTACTTAATATACACTAAATTGATCTTCTGTATATAAAGATAATTGAAAATTAATCTTGATGTGAAGGGAAGGGGAGAGGGAGTGGGAGAGGGGAGCATTGTGGGTAGGAGGGAATTTACGGGGGTGGGGGGGAGGAAGCTATTGTAATCCATAAGCTGTACTTTGGAAATTTATGCTCATTAAATTAAAAAAAAAAAAAAGATAACACGTGTAAAGTACTTAACATAGTACCTGTTTTATAGTAAGTAAAGAATTCCCATTGCATTGTTATTAGAATTGTTCCTGGGAACTCAGTGACTAATTTTCAAAAGTGAATCTCCCTTTTTTTTCAGGCAGCCGGCAAGATGGCGGATATCCAGACCGAGCGCGCCTACCAGAAGCAGCCGACCATGTTCCAGAACAAGAAGAGGGTCCTGCTGGGGGAGACGGACAAAGAGAAGCTCCCGCGCTACTACAAGAACACTGGGCTGGGCTTCAAGACGCCCAAGGAGGCTATTGAAGGCACCTACATCGATAAGAAATGCCCGTTCACCGGAAACGTCTCCATCCGGGGCAGAATCCTGTCTGGCGTGGTGACCAAGATGAAGATGCAGAGAACCATCGTCATCCGCCGCGACTACCTGCACTACATCCCCAAGTACAACCGCTTTGAGAAGCGCCACAAGAACATGTCCGTGCACCTGTCGCCCTGCTTCCAGGACGTCCAGATCGGCGACATCGTCACGGTGGGCGAGTGCTGGCAGCTCAGCAAGACCATGCGCTTCACCGTGCTCAAGGTCACCAAGGCCGCCGGCACCAAGAAGCAGTTCCAGAAGTTCTGAGGCCCACGCCCGCCCGCTCCCCAGACAAATAAAGCGATTTTCCCACTCAAAAAAAAAAAAAAAAAGTGAATCTCCTTCATATGTGAATAAAGGAAAGTATTAACAAAGTCCTGATTCATATGATTACATAACCATAAAGGGTTTTTAAAGCAGCCCACATTTTTTGAACTGAGCATTTATAGGAGGTGAATCCATGCAATCCAATATAATAGTGGAAACCATTGCATGTGTCTACAGGGTTCAGGTGAACAAAAACACACACCGGTGTGAAATCGTTTAGAATATGCACCAGAGTGTCTGTAATTAATGTCTCTTGGCAGTAGGTTTGGTGGATTTGACTTTTAACATTAAGTAAAAACTAAAATTGGGGAAAATGGAGTAAGAAAACTGGAAGAATCACGTTCTTATTTTTAATATCTCCTATTACTTCATTATGATGATCAAGGAAATAGATATTTAGAGCATAATGCTGATGAACTATACACAAGGGAAAAGGCACTTAGGTGAAAACAAAAATGAGCCATAATCTTGCTGTAAAAGGATTAATGCATCCTCTTCCAAATCCTTCTACTCCTTTATATATGACTATGCAGCAATATTTATGATAATACCTAATAATGCCAGCTACCCAGCAGATTTTTTAATGAGTTAGAGTTTATCATGGATTCATAATGTACACAGAATTTTTTACTAACTTATATCTTGGCAACTTTTTCCTATATCTTTAAATATTCACATAAATAATACTAATAATTGCTTAATATCTCAAAATAAGAATGCATAATTTTTTATATAACCAATTTTGGAAACATTAGATTCCTTCCTTTATAAAATACATAAATAATGCTTTCATGCCTCAGTTAAAATTGATGTGTCTACAGCATATGTATGTATTTTAAGAGTGGAAAGACAGAGGTGGAACCATTCTTTCTAAATAAATATTTGCAATGTGTAAGTTCAAGATTCATATGCCGACTTGAAATGTGGTCCTACAGAAAGGATTCCCAGAGAACAACACATCTGGCACATAATTTTTCACTTTTGCCACAATCCCAGACTAGCATGTACACCTGTTTGCAGTCTAACCTCCCCTCTCCAGTACTGAAGGAGTTGGATGTTCTTACAGGCAATGCAATAAATCTTTAGGAAAGATACCCATAAAGTCTCATTCAAGATACTTAGTGTGGGAGACTGGCAGAAACAGAAAATCCCAACTATAATATCACTGAGCCATTTGAGAAATAGGCAATCAAGTCTCGATTAATGAGCATTTCCCACATCATTTATGCCCAATGTCACTGCAGCTTACTTGTGAAAACTCTTACATCGTCCCAGAAGAAATACCATTTTCTCTGGTTCTGAAATCTGTTCCCTCCGATGTCCAATACTGTTTCCTATGCTGCACCAAGAACAGTCAGGTACACATAAAAAAGTAAAAGAATTATCAGATTTAAGCAAGACAAAGAGAAAACAAATAGCTCTGAAACACAGAGGATGATTTTTAAATTGCAGCCCGAGGCTATCTTCAGTTTCCTTAAAGGTTCTCTTCTGTATCTCTGAGCCCCAGATAATTTCATGTTTCTTCCTTACAACTCAGGAGTAGCATCAGTATGAGTTAGCCAAGCAGAAAGTGGAAAATGTGTATCTTTAAGGTCAAGCTCAAATGCACTTTTTTTTTTTTTGACAGGCAGAGTGGACAGTGAGAGAGAGAGACAGAGAGAAAGGTCTTCCTTTGCCGTTGGTTCACCCTCCAATGGCCGCCGCGGCCAGCGCGCTGCGGCCGGCGCACCGCGCTGATCCGATGGCAGGAGCCAGGAGCCAGGTGCTTTTCCTGGTCTCCCATGGGGTGCAGGGCCCAAGCACCTGGGCCATCCTCCACTGCACTCCCTGGCCACAGCAGAGAGCTGGTCTGGAATAGGGGCAACCAGGACAGAATCCGGCGCCCCGACCGGGACTAGAACCCGGTGTGCCGGCGCCGCAAGGCGGAGGATTAGCCTAGTGAGCCGCGGCGCCGGCCTTCAAATGCACTTCTTCACAATTGTGTTTCTCAATCCTTTTTTCATTATCATCATGCTAAGAAGCCCTTCTTGACACTTTTTTCCTAATTGTTGCCCTCTGGTGAGTTTGCAGTCCTTCAGATATACTGTATATTATACACATTGGATATCTATAAACTTAAAAATCTTACCCAGGGGCCGGTGCCGCGGCTCACTAGGCTAATCCCCTGCCTGTGGTGCCGGTACTCCAGGTTCTAGTCCCGACTGGGGCGCCAGTTCTGTCCCGGTTGCTCCTCTTCCAGTCCAGCTCTCTGCTGTGGCCCAGGTCCTTGGGCCCTGCACCCGCATGGGAGACCAGGAGGAAGCACCTGGTTCCTGGCTTCAGATCAGCGCAGCGCACCAGCCGTAGTGGCCATTTTGGGGGTGAACCAACAGAAGGAAGACCTTTCTCTTCGTCTGTCTCTCTCACTGTCTAACTCTGTCTGTCAAAAAAATATTAATTAATTTTAAAAAATCGTACTCAGGGGCCAGTGTTGTGGGTTAACAGTGGGTTAAGCTGCCACCTGCAATGCCAGCATCCTACATCAGAGTACCAGTTTGAGTCCTGACAGCTCTGCTTCTGCTCCAGCTCTGTGCTAATGTGTCTGGGAGAGCAGCAGCAGATGGCCCAAGTACGTAGGCCTCTGCAACCCATGTGGGAGACCTGAATGGAGTTCCAGACTCCTGGCTTCAGCCTGGCCCAGCCCTGGCCATTGGGGCCATTTGGGGAGTGAACCAACAGATGGAAGATCTCTTTCTTTCTGTCTTTTCATCTCTTTCCCACAATGCTTTTCAAATAAGTAAAATAAATCCTTAAAAAATACTCTTCTAAAATAAAAGCACACTTTTTTGAGTGTATTAAATATTCAAGTTGGTATTAATAAACACTTCTTGAACCATTCTTGATGCAAATATATAGCATTCCCAAGACAGTCTCTTTACAATTTCTTATTTATATAAGGTGAACATATGTAATGTATTTCATATGTACAGATTTAGGAATATAGTGCTACTTCCCATCCTACTCCCCTACCTCCCTCTCTCCAACCCTCCTTCCTCCTTCCTTTCTTTTTCTTTCTTATAATTTTTACAATGACATACTTTCAGTGTACTTTATAATCATAAGCTTAACCTTCCACTAAGTAAAGAATTCAACAAGTAGTAAGAAAAAAAATGTTCCTCAACAGTAGAGACAAGGGCTGTAAACAATAATCAAATCTCAAAATGTCAATTTCACTCATATACGTAACATTTTTATACACAATTAGTAAATACAGATCAGTAAAAACATATGATATTTGTCTTTTGGGGACTGGTTTATTTCACTAAGTGCAATGGTTTCCAGTTGCATCTATTTTGTTGCAAAAGATAGGATTTCATTTTTATGGGTGAGTAGTATTCCACATTTCTTTTTTATTTTTTAAAGATATAATTTATTATTAATTTAAAAGGTAGAGTTAGAGAGAGAGGGAGATACAGAGAAAAAGGCCTTCCATCCACAAGTTCACTTCCCAAATGGCTGCAACAGCCAGAGCTGGGCCATTATGAAGCTAAGAGCCAGGAGCCAGGAGTTTCTTCCAGGTTCACCACACAGGTACAGGGGCCCAAGCACTTGAGCCATATTCTACTGCTTTCCCAGGATGTAACAGAGAGCTGGATCAGAAGGGGAGAATCCAGGATTTGAACTGGCACCCATATGGGATGCGGTGTCACAGGCAGTGGTTTTACCTGCTACATCACAGCGCCAGCCCCATATACCACATTGCTTTATTCAGTCATGAGTTGATGGAAATCTGGATTGATTCCATATCTTAGTTATTGTGAATTGAGCTGCAATAAATGCAAAAACATGGGGGTACAGATAAGTCTTTCATATTCTGATTTCAGTTCATTTCAATAAATTCCCTGTAGTGGGATGACTGGGTCATATAGTAAATCTATCTTCATCTTTCTGAGGAATCTCCATACTGTCTTCCACAATAGCTGTACTAGTTTACATTCCCATCAACAGTGGATTAGGGTATCTTTTTCCCCACATCCTTGCCAGCATTTATTGCTTGTTGATTGCTGTATAACAGCCATTCTAATTGGGGTGAGGTGGAACCTCATTGTGGCTTTGATTTGCATTTCCCTGATGGCTAGTGATCTTGAGCATTTTTTCATGTACCTGTTGGCCATTTGGATTTCCTCTTGAAAAATGCCTGTTCGAGTTGACCATTTCTTAACTGAATTATTTGTTTTGTTGTTGTTGATTTTCTTGAGCTCTTTATAAGTTCTGGATATTATCAGTTGACTAGGTTGTCAATAATTTCTCCCATTCTGTAAGTTACCTCTTCATTTTGCTGGTTCCTTTGCAGTACAGAATCTTCTTAACTTGGTATAACTACATTTGTCTGTTTTTTCATTCATTTTCTGTGCTTCTTAGGTCTTTTCCAAGAAATCTTTGCCTAAGCCAATGTCTTGCAGAATTTTCCCAATGTTCTTCTCTAGTAATTTGATGGTATTAGGTTGTATATTTATATCCTTGATCCTTTTTAAATTGATTTTTGTGTAAGGTGGAAGATAGAGGTCTTGTTTCACACTTCTTTTTTGTTTTATTTTTTTAAATATTTTTATTTATTTATTTGACAGGTAGAGTTACAGACAATGAGAGAGAGAGACAAAGAGAAAGGTCTTCCTTCCGTTGGTTCACTCCCCAAATGGCCACTATGGCCGGCAGCGTGCTGATCTGAAGCCAGGATCCAGGAGCTTCTTGCCTGGTCTCCCACGTAGGTGTAGAGACCCAAGCACTTGCGCCATCCTCCATTGCCTTCCCAGGCCACAGCAGAGAGCTGGACTGGAAGAGGAGCAGCCGGGACTAGAACCCAGCGCCCATGTGGGATGCGGGCGCTGCAGACGGAGGATTAACTTAGTACGCCACTGTGCTGGCCCCTTGTTTCATACTTCTGCACATGGATATCCAATTTTCCCAGCACCATTTGTTGAAGAGACTGTCCTTTCTCCAGGGAAAGCACACCTTTTAAAAAAAAAGTTACTGGGGCTGGCATTGTGTTATAATGGATTAAGCCACTACCTGCAATGCCAGCATCCCATATGAGCTCCACTTTGAGTCCCAGCTCCACTTCCAATCCAGCTATCTGCTAATGCAGCAAATGACCCAAGTGTTTGGGACCCTGCATCCATGTGGAAGATCTGGAAGGAGCTCTCGGCTCTTGGCCTAGCCCAACCCTGGACATTGTGGCCATTTGGGGAGTACGTAGAGATGGAAGGTTCCCTCCCTCTCTTCTCTCTCTCTCTCTCTCTCTCTCTCTCTCCTTTTCTCTCTGTAACTCTGCTTTTCAAAGAAATAAAATAAATCCTTTTTTAAAAAAAAAGTTACTGAACCAACAGGTTCTTGATTGGTGCATGTGGTCAATGAAACACTCAAACAAAAGGAATCTCACATTAAGAAAGGTTTATTGAGGCTGGCGCATGGTACAACTGGCCAATTCAGAGGACTGAGCCCTAACTGCTCCACTTCTGATTCAGCTCTTTGCTGATATACCTGGGAAAGCATCAGAAGATGGCCCAAAGATATGGAACCCTGCCACCATATGGGAAACCTGGAGGAAGTTCTAGGCTCCTGGAACCGGTCTGGCCCAGCCCGTCTTTGAGGCCATTTGGGGAGTAAACTCTATGTCACTCTGCCTGTCAAATAAACAATTTTTTCAAAAAAAAAAAAAGATACATTGGGAGCATGCAGACAAGGAGTACACTAGGAAGAGTTCCCAAATCGGGTTTAGAAGGAATCAACACAATAAAGACAATTTGTGACAACCCATGGTCAGCATCCTATTGAAATGGGAAAAGTTGGAAGCATTTCCACTATGATCTGGAACCAGACAAGAATGTTCACTCTCACCATTGCTATGCAATATAATCCTGGAAGTTTTAGCTAGAGCCATTAGGTAAGAAAAATAAATTAAAGGAATACAAATTTGGAAGGAGCAATTCAAACTATCCCTACATGCAGATGACGTGATTCTATATATAGGGGACCCAAAAGACTCCACTGAGAGACTATTGGAACTCATAAAAGAGTTTGGTTAAGTGGCAGGATATAAAATTAACACACAAAAATCAATAGCCTTTGTATACACAGACAATGCATGACTAAAAAGGAATGTCTATGATCAGTCCTATTCACAACAGCTACCAAAAATATTCAATACCTTAGAATAAATGTAACCAAGGACATAAAATATCTCTATGATAAAATTACAAAATATTGAAGAAAGAAATAGAAGAAAACACAAAAAATACAAAAATCTTCCATGTTCATGGATTAGAAAAACAAAAATTATCAAGATGCCCATACTATTGAAAACAATTTACAGATTGGATATGATACCAATCAAAATATCAAGGACATTCTTCTCAGATACAGAAGAAACAATGGTGAAATTCATATGGAAACACAGGAGACCCCAAATAGCTAAAGCAATCTTATACAACAAAAACAAAGCCGGAGGCATCACAATTCCAGATTTAAAGACATACTACAGGGCAGTTATAATCAAAACAGCCTGGGACTGGTGCAAAAACAGATGGCTAGATCAATGGAACAGAATAGAAATTCCAAAAATCAATCCACACATCTATAACCAACTTATCTTTGAAAAAGGAGCAAAACTCAACCCCTGGAGCAAGGACAGTCTCTTCAACAAATGGTGCTGGGAAAACTGGATCTCCACATGCAGAAGTATGAAGCAAGACCCCTACCTTACCCCTTACACAAAAAAACCACTCAAAATTGATTACAGACCTAAATCTATGACCTGATACAATCAAATTATTAGAGAACACTGGGAAAATCCTGTAAGACTTTGGTATAGGCAAAGAGTTCTTTAAAAATACCACAGAAGTACAGACCATGAAAGCCAAAATTGACAAATAGGCATAAAAATTGCATTAAAAAATTACATAAAATTGAGAAGCTTCTGCATTGTAATAGAAACAGTCAGCAAAGGGAAAAGGCAATTATTTGCAAACCATGCAACTAATAAAGGATTAATACCCAGAACTTATAAAGAGCTCAAGAAATTCAACAACTAAAAAAGCAAACAACCCAGTGAAGAAATTGGGCAAAGGACTTAAATAGGCATTTTTCAAAAGAGGAAATCCAAATGGCCAACAGACATGTGAAAAAATGCTCAGGATCACTAGCCATCAGGGAATTGCAAATTAAAACCACAATGAGGTTTTACCTCATCCCTCTTAGAATGGTTTTCATACAGAAATCAACAAACAACAAATGCTGGTGAGGATGTGGGGAAAAGGTACCCTAATGCACTGTTGGTAGGAATGTAAACTGGTACAGCCACTGTGAAAGAAAGTATGGAGAGACCTCAGAAATATGAATATAGACCTACCATATGACCCAGCCATCCCACTCTTGGGAATTTACCCAAAGGAAATTAAATCAACATATGAAAGAGTTATCTGTACCCCCATGTTTATTGTACCTCAATTAGTAATAGCTAAGACATGGAATCAACTGAGATGCCTATCAACTGAAGACTGAATAAAGAAATTATAGTATATGTGCACCATGGAATATCACACAGTGTCAAAAAAAATTGAAATCCTATCATTTGCAACAAAATGGGTGCAAGTGGAAAACATTATACTTAGTGAAATAAGCCAGTCCCAAAATGATTGCTATCCTAAGTTCTCCCTGATCTATGGTAACTACTAGATTACCTAATAGTCAATCTATAGAAGTGAAATTGACACTTTGAAATACAATGACTTTGAACAGCCCTTGTCTTGAATGTTGAAGAACAGTGTTTTTTAATACTATTTGTTGAACTCTGTACTTACTGTAAGATTAATCTTATGTGTATAAAGTTAATTGAAAATAGATCTTAGTAAAAAATAAGAATGGGAATAGGAGAGGGAGGAGGAAGAAGGGTGGGAGAGCAGACTGGAGGGAGGGCAGGATGGGAAGAATCACTATGTTCCTAAATTTATACTTAAGAAATGCATGAAGTTTGTATACCTTAAATGAAAGATTTCTGGGGGAAAAAACTATGGGATGCTTTCCTCGATATTACATGTCACAGATTGAGTCCCCCCCCCCCAAAAAAAATACTCTGACATGGAGGGGTGTGCAGGCAACTCATTGGATAATGTACCCTTGATCAACATCTATCAGAGAAAAAGAGGAAGGGGTGTGAGGAAGGGGAACTGGACTTCAACACAGTTACAACAAGGTTTTCAGCTGATTCCCACAGGGAGTGGTGAGAGCATGAGACAATGCCTTCAACTGAGAGCAGTTTCCAGTGACTCAGCTGAGAGCTGTTACGTGCCAACAGTCCCAACAGCTGGAAGAATGAACGTGTCAGTCCTAAAAGGGAGAAGGGCAGGGCTGGGAGGTAGAGCACAACATCCACTTCAGTCTACCCTTGGTCTGATTGGATTCACTTTTTCTGTGTAATAAAATCTGGGAGCAACTCCTTCAAGATTCTTATTGACCTCTTTTCTTAGTGTAAGAGTCAAACTCATACAGTTCCCAAGTCCTTTATCCCTAGGACTATTTTCTTACTAATATATTGGCTTTATTTGGAATGGGGCCTGCATATCTCTTATGTTGAAAAGTCTCATTTGTTTTTATAAGAAGATCAATAGAGAATAAATGATAGGGTGGGAATTTGGTCTAGCAGTAAAGATGCCAGCTACACCCATATCCTGTATCAGAGTAACTGGGCTTAAGTCCAGGTTCCACCCCCAAATCTAGCTTTCTGCTAATGGAGACCTTGGGAAGCATCAGATGATGGCACAAATGGTTAGGCCTTTGCCACCCACAAGGGAGATTTGGATTGAATTCCTATGACTCAGTTGCAGCCTAGCCCAGCCATTGCAGATGTTTAGGGAGTGAACAAGCAACCAGCAGATGGGACTCTTCTCTTCTCTTCTCTTCTCTTCTCTTTTCTCTCTCTCTCCCCTCTCCCTATTTCAAGTTAAAAAGAAATAGAAACTATATTAGAATGAGAATGAGACTATATTATAATTAGAAAGAGAGGAAAACATTGGATGCACAGAAAATGCACTCACTTTCAAGTTTTGTGCAGCTGAATAAAGATGAGGCATGAGTCATGAAAGAACATCAAGAAGGTCAACAGTGAAAGGCAAGGGAAGGTGGCCTCTGTGCAGGTTGAGGACTGGAGTGGTAGAGAAACCAATGGACTTAAAGGAGTCTGAACTACAGAAATGTAAAGGGAATGTGTATGTGTGTGAAGTCTGGTCATCCATTATGAGAGCTATGATATCAAAGTACTAGGTATGAGCACATCTTATATCTGAAATCCAGACTGACACAAGGACATGATACCTAGCATATAATAAATACTCAAAACATGTTACTTCCATTCTCCTTATTCTGAGTATCGTGTTGATTCTTACAATTTTATCTGGAATTGGAATGTGGATGAGGCAATCTCCTTCCAATCTCACAACTCAGATAAAAAAAAAAAAACTAATACTAATGTTCCTATAGCTAAGCCAACTCGGAAAGCTTCCTTCTCAAGTACTAACCACAGGCTTTGGGTTTTCCAGGTTCTGTAGCTGGCGAAAACTTCAGGTTATCCCCATTAATGAAGGCGTATGCACACCTGATATAACCACACACTGAGAGTACAGTTGTGAGTAAGACAAACCAGGGTCCTGCTCTGAAGGGTTTAACCTCTAACAATAGACAAAATCTCTAAGTATGAAATAAATGTTAAGCTTATTGTAGACAAACATCAAGTCATGAAGGTTATGAGGAGGAAAAAGTCATGGAATTTCACAGATACTATCTGAGCAGGGATTGTATCTCTTATACTACAGCAAGGAAGGGTCTGTGAGAAGGTGGTATGAGGGCCAAGAACCTATGATGAGCACCCAACTTTGTGAAGATTTTGGGATGTTCCTTCAAGGCTGAGGGATCAATGAGCACAAAAGCCTTAAGGTAAGAATGAATTTGGCATACAAAAGGAACTACAGCATCGTGACCTTGGTGTAGCAGGCTGGAAGGGAGGTCAGGCCAGGGCAAAGGCCAGATTCCAAGCATTTATAGAGCTTGGGGGCATCTATATTCACCCATGGGCAATGAGAAGCCATAGAGGAGTTTTAAGCAAGGGGCTGGCCTAATCTGAAAATAACATTCAATTCCAGGCTTGGGAAAAAAACCTAAAAGATCCCTTAGCCCTAAGCATTTAATTTTAGGGGTGATCAGTTAGAAAGAGAAAAGAGGAGGAGGCCTTGCCCAGAGTCACCCATGAGGCTGGGAGAAGTATCAGATCAAGGACAACCTCTGTCTCTTGACCTCTAGTTTCTCCACAGCTGCCTGTCACCACCCAAGTCCTTAATACTGGTTACTGGTGACAGAGAAATGAGCCCCATTGCATTCTAAGATGTCAACTAGCCTGTCTATTCCAGGATTTCTTTTTCTTCTCAGTCCTGTGCTCCTAAAAACACCAGGGTCTGTGCCTAAGATATTTCCTAAGACACTAGGGCTGGAGGTGCTACAGGGGTTCTCTGCAGAAATGGGCAAAATGTGGCCCAGCGCTGTGGCATAGTGGGCTAAGCCCCTGCCTACAGCACCAGCATTCCCATATGGATAGTTCTAGTCCTGGCTGCTCCTCTTCCAATCCAGCTTTCTCCTATGGGCTGGGAAAGCAGTGGAAGACGGCTCAAGTGCTCAGGCCCCTGCACTCACATAGGAGGCTGGAGGAAGCTTCTGGCTGCTGGCTTTGGATAGGCTCAGCTCCAGCCATTGCAACCAACTGTGGAGTGAACCAGCAGATGGAAGACCTTTCTCTGTCTCTCCCTCTCTCTATCTGTAACTCTACCTCTCAGATAAAAAATTAATGATCAAAATATTCCATTCTGAATTCCACACATTTCCTCTCTTGGGTTCTGAATGAAGGTGTTCAAGGCCAGAGTTTCATGGAGGCCCTGTTACAGCATCTCCTTCCTAATCTCCCATAACCCCCTCTTTCCAAGCACCAAAACCAGAACAAAAGATTGACTAGGAGTAGGACAGGACTTTGTTTCTCTTCCCAGTCCACAAATACTCTTTGTCAATAATAATAAAAACAATAAACAAGAAGCCACGCATTTCAATTCAACCAATTCTGTCCCACTCTGATCCCAGCCAGGCCCCATGTTATATAACAGCCAAGAGAAGCCATGACTCCTCCCCAAAGCCTTCCTTACTGAGGCTTTACCAAGTGAAAATTTACTTTTGGGGACAGTGTCACCCTTGCAAAGGGCAGCCCTGTATTTCTCTGTGACTTGAGTGCTGTCAGCACTGCCCAGAGCATGCTGGGAGAAAGGATTTACCATTTAAACACTTCTCGATAATTCATGGGCCTCAGCACAGATGCATGCTCATGGAGGAAATAATCAATCACTAGGAAAGACCTCCCTCCCATTCAGATGAGCCCTGGGCCTCCTGCTAGCCCATTCTACTAAACTGGAGGACAGCCTGCCCTGATTATTGGTTTTCAGGACACAGATGGGAATTTTGTCATTCCCTCAAGTTTAAGGCCTAATACAAACTGGGGTTTGGAAAAATAGGTTCATATAGGGAAAATAGGAGAGGAGGTGTCGCTCCCCCTCTTCGTGGAGGAACAACACAGGACCCTGCGCTGTTCTTTCTGTCTGCTCGGCCCTCCCCGGGTTTGCTGCTGGTTCTTCCCAGGTTGGCTACTATCCCTTCCACCTCCGTGGAAGGGCAGTTCCCCCTGGCCACATTCCCCACTTCCGCAGGGGAGCGGCACACCACCGGCCGGCTTTCTCGGGGGCTGCACGGGTTCCCTTAGATGTTCCCCATAGATGTTCCCCATAGATGTTCCTGGTGCATGCCGTCTCTCTCCTCCTTTATAGTCCTCCTCCGCCAATCCCAACTCGGCTGCCCACACGCCGAGTACGCTGCTCTCCTCCAATCAGGAGCAAGTCCTACAGTTTATTAGTTGAACTGGAGGCAGCTGTGTGGAAGCTGTTTACTTCTCTCCCAGCGCCATATTGTGGGAGAGCAGATGCATAGAATAAGTCTTAATTCCAGTAACTCAGTCCAGTCCGGGCTGCTCCCCACAGATCCCCCTTTCTTTTTATTTTTGGCGTTGATACGCGCCTGTCTTCGGTGTCCCGCAGCACACACTCTGCTCTACTTGCTAGAGTTGCCACAGGCTCTTACAAGTCCTATCCATCAGGCAAACCGAATCCGGGTCCTCTCTTCGCCATGTTGTGAGGAGGTTTTTAGGCGCTGATGCGTGCCTGTGTTCGGTGACCTGCGGCTCACACTCTGGTCGAGCCGCCTGCTGGCGCTTACCGCCTTAATTAGGCAGACCGAATCCAAGCCTCCTAATTGTTGTATTGTGGGGGAAGCCTTACTGATGTTAATTCGTGCCTGTCTTCGGTGACCTGCGGCGCATAAGCTGCTAGCCGCCCAGGTGCTCATCGCCTCACTTAATCAGGCAGACCGAATCCAAGCTTTCTTATTGCCATGTTGAGGGGAGGCCTTTCTATTTCTCTATTTCTCTATCTCCGGGCATTCCTATTTCTCCCATTCCACTTCTATCTTCCAGCATTCCTATTTCTCTCACTTTACTTCTAAAACTTCTGTTTCTCTTATCCCTGCGGCTTCCCGCTCTCATTCTTATCCCCGCGGCTTCCCGGCTGCGCCCGCCCCGAGGCTGCTTCTCGGCAGCTTTCCGGCTGAGCCGCTTCAGCCTGCGCCTCTCTCATCTGCGCAGCTTCCCGGCTTTGCGCGGCTTGGCTTCGCGCGCTCCGCGGTCTCCACGCCCTTCGCGTCTGCACCACGGCCTACGCCAGCCCCGTTCCCTATCTATTCACGCCCCGTGCTCTCTCTGCACGCGGCGGCTTCCGCGAGTAACACAGCGTAGCTTACGTGTCCGCCACTAGCATTCAATCTAAGTTCCCCGGGCTAGCCTGGCGAATTCAACCCAGCTTACGTCTCCGCCCCACGATCTGGCTTCCCGTCCTTTGCTCCCCGGGCTAATCAGACGGATCCCAATCTGGCTTACGTTTCAGCTTCTGGTTTCAACTTTTCCGCCCCCTATTCCCGGGCTAACTTGAGAATCCCAAAGTGGCTTTCGTGTCCACCTTGGCCTGCCCCCCACGGCTTCAATTTCCCTAACATTTTTCTCTACCCGGTATGTTTCCCCAAACTTTCCTCCAACGATATTCCTCCCTCATTTCTCCTGGCCTCTCCCCACAGTCCGTGTCCGAGTCTGTTTGTTCTAGCTTTCACTTTCGCTTTCGACCTTAGAGATTTCTCCCAGCTTCCCCCCGTAGTCCGTATCCGAATCTATGCCTAGGCTTTCAATAGCTTCTTCCGGCACCCTTTTCATCCGGCTTTCCCCTAGGCTTTTGCTAGTCTCTCTCTCCGGTATTTTCCCAGTTCTTCCCGTTTCTTCCCTCTTAAGTTTGCTATCCGACCTAGGTTTCCTAATCCGAGTCATTTCTTCCCTCCTAAGTTTCCTATCCGCCCTAGGTTTCCTATCCGAGTCACGGCACCATTATGTCGCTCCCCCTCTTCGTGGAGGAACGACACAGGACCCTGCGCTGTTCTTTCTGTCTGCTCGGCCCTCCCCGGGTTTGCTGCTGGTTCTTCCCGGGTTGGCTACTATCCCTTCCACCTCCGTGGAAGGGCAGTTCCCCCTGGCCACATTCCCCACTTCCGCAGGGGAGCGGCACACCGCCGGCCGGCTTTCTCGGGGGCTGCACGGGTTCCCTTAGATGTTCCCCATAGATGTTCCCCATAGATGTTCCTGGTGCATGCCGTCTCTCTCCTCCTTTATAGTCCTCCTCCGCCAATCCCAACTCGGCTGCCCACACGCCGAGTACGCTGCTCTCCTCCAATCAGGAGCAAGTCCTACAGTTTATTAGTTGAACTGGAGGCAGCTGTGTGGAAGCTGTTTACTTCTCTCCCAGCGCCATATTGTGGGAGAGCAGATGCATAGAATAAGTCTTAATTCCAGTAACTCAGTCCAGTCCGGGCTGCTCCCCACAAGGAGGAGAGATGTTTCCTTCATCAGGTCAGTCTTAAGGGAGAAGCTTCCAAGTAGCCCTGCAGGCAATGAGAAATCACGTGTGAATCTGTGAGCCTTGTATCTGAGCCAGACTGAAGCTTCCTAGTTACGCTGGTGATGTGGACGTACATTGAGCAGTGATTAGCTAATCCGCTAGCCGAGTAAGAGGAAAGCACAGCAGAGAGACTGGAGGGAAAGCAGGAGATTACGTAGAGGCCAGAAGCAACCAGAGAAAAAGAAAATCACTATTCATGAATCTGACAACCAAAGGGAGAGAGGAATTTGAAACCTAGAATTGCGTGTGTCTCCATCGCTCGAAGTCCAGCTACTTCGGTCGGAAGCTAAGGTCATTCTCCTTTGCAATGCTCAGGAGCTCTAAGAGATACCCGTTTCCTGTCTCCATAGGCTACAGAGATCAGAAGGTCCTCACTTTCCCTGTCACGTGTGTCACACTGACCTGAGATCCGTGTTCTGATAGAGGCAGCTCTGGGTCTGCTGCTTCCTGTGAGCTCCTTGCCTTCCGGAGCAGAGGAAGACTTTGGCCTGTCAGAGCAGCTGGGACATAGTTCTCCTCCCTGTTCTTCTTAGGCATTGGTGTAAGAGCCTCTGTGGAAAGGAAAAGTGACCCCGCCCCTAGGACTTTTGTTCATTTCATTCAGGGCTCTCACAAGAGAAAATACTCACGCCTCCCCGGTAAAACCCACTGAGGCAGATCTCATTTACACCACAGATACCAGTGGAATTTGACATTTCAGTTGGGCTCAAACTCTAAAATTTATTTGCAAAAATAAATTGTTAGAGAGGAATTTTAGTTACTAACCAGTCTTTCAAGTAGGCTGGTCTCCCATGAAATCACCCCTGACACGGCCTTTGAGACCCTCAAGGACCTGATCTCTGTCCGGATCTCTGATATTCTAGCACTCATCTCCTCCCTTGGGTACAGGGCCTTTGCACATGCTCTTCTTTCCAGCTGGAAATTTCTGCAGCGCTGCCCACAGTTAATAGTGCCGCTTAGTCTAGTGGCCTCAGCCTCCCTGCCTCACAGATGAGGTCAGGCCTCCTAAGTAGAGGTTTCTCAGACAGCACATTACTCCTCCAAGCATGTAGGATTTGGTCCTACTGTATCTTAAAGGTTCCAGGTCAGAGCAAGCTTCACAGTTTCCAACTAGCTAAAGAGGACCAACATGGTTGGGAATAGTGGGAAGGGAGAATAAGTAGATCAGAGAAGTGAAGATATCAGGTGAGTCAGGCCATGAAAGTTACAGTCAAGTTTTTATTTGAGAGCAATCAAAAAAAAAATGGAGGATTTTGGGTGGTAGAGAGACATGATTTGTATTGATTTCTATTGTAAATGATTACTATATCTGCTGTGTGGAAATGGATCAAGGCATGGGGCAATTTTACAGACAGTTGGAAGGCTATTATTGCACTCGGTGTATTTAGTGGGGCTCTACTGTGCTTATTTAGTAGAAGTGCAGAAAAATCAATGGATTCCATGTATTCTCAGGAAGAAGACACCACACAATATACCAACAGACTAAATGTGGTGTGTGAGGGGAAGAGTACTAGGTTTTGGCTTGACTAAGTAAATGCAACATTTATTGACACAAGGAAGATTAAAGGGAGCAGCAAAGAAGGAAAAGGCAATGTTCCTTTGGTAAGCTCAATTTGTCTTTTAGGTAACCAAGTGGAAATATCAAGAAAGCAGGCGGAATTTCTAGTAAAGGTCAGAGCTGGAAAAAATATTGGGCAATTATTGACCCATAGATGGGTTTACCAGAGTTGGCATTGCTGCTTGTGTGAAGTGGAGGGAGAGGCCGCCATCAAAGATGCTTGCAAGAGAGTAGACATAAAGGACCACATGACCTAACTGAAGGACAAGAGGGGAAAGGACCTTGGAGCACCGTGAACAGGAGAAAAGCTAAAGGGTGGAGAATTGAAAGTCGTGATGAGGTTGTGCAGTTGCTAATGTGGGAGATCTAGAGTGGATAGGATAGAAGGACAGGAGGTGGTGGTGAAAAAGACTATAAGGAGGCGAAGACCACTGCAGAGCCACCTAGGTAGGCTTGCTGGCACATTCTGAATCCCTGCCATTTACTGTGCTGCTGCAAAATGGCTTCTCTCTTCTCTCCTTTTATTCTTCTGATCCATCCTCGAGCGGTGTCACTGACACCATCACTTTGAATCAGCTTGAAGTGTCTGTGGGCTTCCCATATATCGCCCGTTGAATGGGGATTAAAGCTGCTCCAAAATAATCTGTGAAACCTTCCTTCCAGCTTTCCATTGCACTGCTTGATTTCTGGATGGAGTTAGTTGAATCTGCCTGACTCTCCTACTCAACACTATAGTCTAGGTTCTCCGCACTACTACCTGTGCAAGATCATGCCCCCTGCTGTGGATTCTCTTGGGTGATAATTATGATTCCAGTCAGCTTCTTAGAACTAAACCACTGGCCAACATGGCAACCCAGCTGGCTCGGCTGCTTGTCCAGGAGGGAGAGGATTAGGAACCACTCAGGACTTCCTTTGCGATCCCCTCCATGGAATGCCTTCTCCTGCAGACACAGCTCCGCACTCACCAGCTCCTCTTCCCATTTTCTCTCTGCCCATGACAAATATGTTCTCAAGAGCTTTCACATGTTCTGCCTGGTATATTTTAATTGTTTATAGAAATGGCATTACATATTCGTTACTCTACTTTCTTCTTTTCAATATCTTTTTATGGAATTAGAACTCAATATTTTTGTTCCTCATTTTTATATGAAATTTGGTTACCTTCCTCCCTAACTATACAACCCTAGAGCTCCCTCTTCTGCTGTTTCTGCAAAGTGCTCATAGTGTATCATCATTTTCTGGAAAAATTTTCTAGCTCTGGTCTACTCCCATAGCATCATGTGGACTTTGTTTCTGCTTTGTCTCTGTTGACCCCAGGTTGCCCACTTCGGATCTTAGTGCTGGCAGTTCTTACCCATTGTGAGGTTTTGTCCGGTAAATTATGATCATTTTTGGGACCCAGAGAGACTCCCAAACCCCTTCAGATCTGACCATCATTGTACATTTTAGCGAAGTCTGTAAAATTCTTCCCAGTCTAGCAATTGTTCTCCGAGGCTCAGCCCTCTGAGGTTTCTGGTGAACACCTGCCTGCTTATCTGGGGCACTGGGACACGCATTTGATGGCCCATTGCTTTGCTTCACTTTCTCTAGCACAGCTATTGACACAGTTCAGGTCTTGAAGCATTGCTGGTTTCCCCCTGTCTACTCATATTTAGCATTCATGAGAAATCCTACCATTTAGTTTTGTTGTAAATGTTGACCACGGACTGTGGGAGGCTCTTGTACCTAATTGTACCATTTAGTTTTTTCAGGGCATAAAATATATTTCATGTGGGCATAAACACTTGGAGAAAAGTTATGGCACCACTGCCATTTTCCCAGACCCTTTTGGGTTATCTGTTTAAGCCATTTAACAACACTCTGGGGTACTTACCGCTATTATTCCCATTACACAGATGAGGAAACTAAGGCTAGAATTTTAAGCAAATTCCCAAGATCAACATTTTAAGTGGTTGAATTCAGATACAAATCCAGTCATTTTGCCACTAAGCACAGACTACTCACCACTCTGCAAGGCTGTATCCACCTGTCATTAAGCTATCTAAGGAACGAATAGAAATTGAACAAATGAAGAATAGGAAGAAACTTGTTCTAGGTGGACAGAATAGGACAAAGACCCTGGGACTTCCATGCTTCAGAGGACTAGAAAGAAGCCAGTGAGGGTGGAGACTTGTGAGACATGGGAGGAAATCATGAAAAGGAAGCCAAAGCAGACTGTTCAGGACACCGCGCACCATGGGACAATTTTGGATTTTATCCCCTATGCAAAACAAAGCCACCGAAATAACCATAATGCTCATTCAACATTCCAAGAAAGCTTGGAGGAGGACCCTTTATTCCACTTAGAAAATGGGGTATCACAGAAACTTGAGAATAATTTGGAGACAGCAAGGCTGGGTGCATGGCATGGTATAGAGCATTCATGGTCCTTGGGGAGAGAACCAAGACATGGGAGGGTTTGAGAACTTGGCCATTGGGTGCCAGATTGACAAGGACCTGGGCAGTCTTTATCCAGGGGCCCCTGAGAGCAGGAGCCTTTCTCCATGGTCGCTGCTACTCGGAGAAAAGTGGGAACAGAGCTGTGAGGCACAAACAAACCCAAAAAGAGCCAGTACTTTAGACTGAGCAGAGCTGCACAGTTCTCTAAGCAGCTGTAGCCCCTTTTACAATTTTCAGAACTCTGCCTCAGAAGGTCAACCACCTGCACCTGTCAAGATATTTCAAGCAGTAATGACTCCCCTTTCTTGCTATTCTTATTAGTTGCCTTTTGCTGTAGTTACCGAGGCCTTGTGAGCTGGTTTTGTGGTGAGTCTTCGGTATAATGTAATAGTTGGCAATTTTCCCATTTCCATTCAAACTTCAGCAAAAATACCAAGAAAAATGGGGGGAAGATGATGCCTAGAACTTGGGTATTGTTTTTCTACATCACACAGAGTACACTTGCTTACATACTGTGGAATTGTCTTTCTGGAATTTCATGGATTCAATAAATATATAAAGCAGTACAACCTTTCCACACTTGGCTGACCATTTAACTCCTAGAATACTCTAAGTTTCCATTTAAAAATCTGCCTTCTTAATCTAAGGTTGAAATCATTAGGAATTATTTGTGCAAACACTGGAGGACAGGGCACAGGCTGAAGGGAAGTCAGGACCGGCATGTGGAGAAGGGTACAGGTAGGAGCTGTGAGCTGCCTACACCTGCAGCAGCCTGGTCCGGGGAATCTGTGTGGGGCAGCAGCAGCATCCAGCCCACAGGCACACATCTCTAATATTTCTACCAATACTTTTGTCTAGCCGAAAGAGTCTACTTGAAAATTCATTAATCTTTTAAGAAGTGTTAGCAAAGGCTGAAGCTTTTATTTGCTTGGAGGCTGTCTCTAAGTAAGCAGTGCTCTGAATCTGGCCTTGGTCCTAAGGCTGTGGTTTAACGGCCACACCTTTGAATAAACAGTTTCATTTTCCAGTCCTGAAAGTCCCAGAATCTCCAGGTTGTCTTCATCCATCTGAAATCATTTGTAACCTTTTCATGGAGCTAGTGTCTCCCTTGTAGTTGGTCCCTGCCACCCACATGGGAGATGTGGGTTGAGATTTAGTCTCCTGGCTTCAGCCTGGACCATCCCTTGCTGATACAAGGATTTGGGGGTATGAACCAGTGGAGCAAAGATATTTCTCTGGCCAGCTGGCTGGTTTGCTCGCTTGCTTTCTCTCTCTATCTCTCTCTCTGCCTTTAAAATAGATTTTAAAGTTTAACAATAAAAGAATAGAAGTGCGGGATTTGGGGACAATGCTGGGATATGCAACAGGGTCACTCTGTCCTGGTTGGGAGGGGACGCCCATATAGCTGTGAAATGCCCAAGTAAGACTTGGCACCTGACACAAGCATGATTTGTTTCCTACCCAGCAGCGCTACTCTGGGGATGGAAGCAGGTGGCCTCCAATCCTCTTCACACAACACAGCCTGAAACTTCCTGCACCCTACACCACAAGGGCCAGAAGCTGCTCTGTGGAGCTTATGAGTGCTTCCCAACAATGCGTGTGACCTTGTTGGAAATGTGAAGTACAGTCCCAGCCCAGAACTACTGCATCACAAACTCTCAGAGTAAGGCCCAACGATCTGTGTTTTTAAAAGTCCTTAAGGGAATTCCAGAGTTCCCTGAAGATTAAGAATTCCTGCACTATCCTGATCCTAGTTGCTAAGCAGAAAGCATGAAGTGCTCCCCAAAGTTTCCTGTCTCTGAGGGTGCAGTGCTTTTCCTTCATGGCCTACACAGACCACTTTTGTATTCTCTAGTCCAGGCAGCCTTCTGTGGAGGGGTCAGGAGGCTCAGCGAGCTTCATTTTCCATGAGTTACAGCGGGCAGGCTGTAGAGCGTGCCTTGTTCCAAACTCTTCCTCCTCCAGTCTCATCATTTACTGACATTTCCTGGTCACAGACTGAAGGCCAGTCTCTCTGCATTGTCCCCAGCAGCAAATGCAGGCAATTTTTACAGCATCAGGTTTAGGGAACTACACTGCTAAATCCCACTTCACATGTGATTATGATGGTTGCGTTACTCTTTTCTATTTTTTTTTTTTTTTTTTTTGACAGGCAGAGTGGACAGTGAGAGAGAGAGGCAGAGAGCAGAGAGAAAGGTCTTCCTTTGCCATTGGTTCACCCTCCAATGGCCGCCGGCCGGCGCACTGTGGCTGGCGCACCGCGCTGATCCGATGGCAGGAGCCAGGTACTTCTCCTGGTCTCCCATGGGGTGCAGGGCCCAAGCACTTGGGCCATCCTCCACTGCACTCCCTGGCCACAGCAGAGAGCTGGCCTGGAACAGGGGCAACCGGGACAGAATCCGGCACCCCGACCGGGACTAGAACCCGGTGTGCCAGCGCCGCAAGGTGGAGGATTAGCCTAGTGAGCCGCGGCGCTGGCCATCTTTTCCATTTTTTAAAAAGTTTTTTTAAACATTTGTTTATCTTTTTGAAAGTAGTTACAAAGCAAGAGAGAATCTTAACATCCTCTGGTTCTCTACCCCAAGTAGCTGCTATGGTTGGGGCTGGGTCAGGCTGAAGCTAGGAACAAGGAGCTTCATCTGGGTCTTCCATTGGGGGCAGGGGCCCAAAGACTTGAGCTGTACTCCATTGCTTTCCCAGGCACGTTAGTAAGGAGCTGGATCAGAAGTGGAGCAGCGGGACTCCAACCAGTGCCCATATGGGATGCCAGCACTGCTGGAAACAGCTTAACCATTATGCCACAATACCAGCTCCATCTTTTTTTCAGTATTATAACAGAATACCTGAGCCAGGCTTACTTTATGAAGAAAAGAGATTCATTTAGCTCACAGTTCTGGAGGAGCAAACTTCAAGATCAAGTGGGGCCCCATTGGTTGGCCTTTGGTGACGGCCTAAAGGTAGATGGCATCAAAACATAAGACTGTGTGTGAGGAACAGATAACATCTCAAAACAGGGAGCCAGACAGTAGACTAGGCTCCCAGAATCCTTTCCAAAGACAGCCCCCAATGACCCAAGAATCTCACTAACTCCCACCTCTTGAAGGTTCCACATTATCTTCCAACACTACCATCCTAAAGAGCAAGCTTCCAATATGTGAGCCCTTGGAGAACAAACCAATCCAAACCATAGCAATGATAATAATGACAACACAACCCCACTGGAAAGATATCTTCCTCAGCAGTAATAAGGCCGATATACCATGGAGACTTGGAAAAGATTCTTAAAAGACCATCTCCTCCAGGAATCTCCTCTAGTAGTAAAAAATGAAACATTTCTTTCCTGTTTCCCATTTCTCACCAGGTTTGTAGAATCATTTACATGAAAATTTTCAGTAAATCCAAGCTGCAGGTGGTAGAGCCTTCTTACAGATTTGTAGTGTTTTGTTTTACATAGAATTTTAGAATAGAAACTTTAGAATCAGAAAAATTCAGACTGGAATCTGAGATATATAACTTACTTTATATCTTATAATTATACGCACTTTACTTGACCTTCCTTAAACTTCCTAAGCCTCAGTTTTCTCAACTGTCAAGTGGGGATTGTGATGTCTAATTTAAAGACTTACAAAAATCAAAAGATAATTTATGCAACATGTTTAGCACAGCTTACTTTTACTATATAGGGTAAATACTATTTTTGTCTTTCCTGCTGTTCTCTCTTTTACTTGCTTTATATAATAGCTTTGCACACAAGAATGTCATAGGGGAAAATGAAGGGCATGACCTTGTGGTTATTCAAATTTATAATGATCTTTATATTGTGTTCAAACCCCCATTGGACTAGCATAATTCCATTACTCTGTAAGCTATAAGATACATGTCCATGTCTCCCTAAAATGTTAGAAACAAGAAGCTCCTTAGAATTGATCGATTTAATGTAATTCCTTTGTTTTATAGACTAAAAAAATAACCATGAAAGTTTAGGTTATTAGCTTAAGGTCTTTTGTCTAGGTAGTGGCATAGTATACATTAAACGTATGCAGTGCCAGCATCTCATATGGGCACTGGTTTGAGTCCTGGCTGCTCCACTTCCAATGCAGCTCTCTGCTATTGCCTGAGACAGCAGAAGATGGCCCAAGTCCTTGGGCCCCTGCACCCACATGGAAGACCTAGAAGAACCTCCTGGCTCTTGGCTTCGGATCGGCCCAGCTCTGGCCATGGTAGCCATTTGGGGAGTGAACCAGCAGAGGAAGGATGTCTCTCTCTCTCCTCCTCCTCCTCCTCTGCCCCTCTCTCTCTCTCTTTCTCTCTCTCACTCTCTTGCACTCTTTCTCACTCTCTCAGCTTCTGCCTCTCTGCAACTTTGCCTTTCCAATAAATAAATCTTTAAAAAATAAAAACAAAAAAACCTATTCTAATACATCTTCCATTCTATTGTCCTACCTAAATTAGCTTAAATTGAGATTCTATAATTTTCTCTTCATTCACTTCCAGCTAAAGTTTTACTTCAAAGAAGTAGGAAAAGAATCTAATTATTTTTCCCACATCATCTTGACTCTAGATTTTGCATCTAAATTTTTAAATCAGAAGATAATGAAATAGGAATAATTAAGGACTTATTTCAAAAAAGCTGCAAAAACAAAGTAATTTCATGGAGCCCAAAGATTTTTTTAAAAAGTAGTGATCTTTGCAGAGTCCAGTAATGAAACACAAGAGCTATCCCAGACCACCAGAACACCCAGGAAGAGGCCAACCGCATGGCCAAGAAAGGAGGCTAATTAAAGCCTACAGCAGGGAATGAAGCTGAGCCACCTGTATCCTCAGTACCAGTGTGTGTTAAAATCAACTGTAGCATTGGTTGAACACTGAAAAAAGAAGAAAAAGTAAACTGCAAAATTAAAATTGATTTTCAGTGAGGCCTGCTATAGTTTGTGATATCTGTGACAAGCAGCAAGGTGAAGAAAGATAGAGCTGTTCAGTTGAGCTGTCATACTCATGTTAGATCCAAACAATATCAGGAGAGTTTAGCAGGCTGGTCTTTGTGCAGGTTGGATGTACAGCAAGACCATTCTCAAACATAAGTCTTGTATAGCAACCATATCTGTACCATTCCCTAAGGTGACCATAACAGTGTCCAATGAACTACGGTCTTCTCAACTTAACCACAGAGATACACTCGTGGTACTGACCACTGAAAACATCATAACCTCAATGCCAAGTGAGTGAATCAGGCACTGAGAATGGGAGCCAAGAGGAGACACCTAGGGTGAGTCCAAGGAGAACTCAACTGTGAAGATGAGATTCTAGCTGTCTTTGGACCCACCAGTCTTAAACTTGTTGATTCATTTTGGGTGATTATCGTATCAGCCACTACTGACTCCTTGGTGTTCTTCCTCGGACCTTAGAGAAGAGTTGGGGACATGACCTCCCACTTCTATACCACCTCCTCACGTCCCCAGCACCAAAGCTTACAAGAAATGCCTCGCCAACTAACACTTAACACCACACATTCATGATGGTATCATATTCTTCTCAGACACTTTTCAGGCCTATGTCTTTCTTTCAGGACCCTTAATACTACTCACTGTGATTTCTCCAAATCTTCTAGACCCCTTTCCCTACCAAGGCCTTCGGAATAGTGTCCTCTCTCCCCAAAGGACAAACTTGTTCACATGTTTCAGTAAGTCTTACAACCACTAGGCTTCCCATTTACCATTTCCCTTTACTGTGTCTTTGGATGATATGGCTTCTGGATAATTGATTATGTGTGTTTGCCTATGTGAAACCATGGAATCTTCATTCTTCTAACGCACATTTAACTTTGACTTAAAAATCCCAGTGAGCTACCTGCCGTAGAAAACAAATAAAAAGGTTCTCTAAGAAACTCTTAAATTTCCCAAGACACGGGCCATGGTTGTTTTCCTTAAATATTATTGTAGGCATTATTTAACAGTGTGCCTGACCCTATGAAAAAATAAGATGTGTTCCTTTCTCAGTGTTTTGGCACTCTAAAGAAGGTATGAGCGTGTGTGTGTGTGTGTGTGTGTGTGTATGCATGTCCGAGAAAGCATAAAATACCCAGGAAACAGATCATTAATTTGTGACGATGTTTTAACTGCACAGAGAGGTATACATTTCTTATTCTGTGTTTAGTAAAACCAGGAACTTGTGAGACCCCTGGATCATTGCCTTGATGACTTAAACTAGCAACAAATTAGTTTCCAGTTGGTAAAGCCTTTTAGTTGTTTAGACCATAGATGTTATTGATTGTTCTAATCACTCTGAATGACTCATGACAGGCCCCTGTATCCTGGGGTCATTCTCTGGCCATTCCCAGATAGGTCCACTCTGCTATAAGCAGGCTGATCCCTGAGCCTGAGACTTAACCTACAGCATCATTCTTCTTGCAGAAAAGATGAAGTTTCCAGTATGCATGAGGCACTAACAGGCCCCAAGGCAACAGTGGAGAGTGGCGTAGTCCACGGGAAAAGGATACAGTACATGTAAGTGTCATGTGTTTGATGACTGCTATGGTTTGTCCCCTCTGAAACCCACATGGAAATTTAATACCTATTGTGAGGTAGAAAACGGCTGGATCAAGTGGGACCTTTAAGAGGTGATTTCGGCTCTTACTATGTGAATGGATTAATCTATTCATTTGATCAATCGATTAACAAGTTATCTCCAGAGGGAGTATGCCATAAAATCCAGTCTGGCTAGGTTTTTCACCATGTGGTGCCTTGCACCACCTCAGCACTCTGCCAGCAAGAAGGCCATCACCCAGGGGACAGCACTGTGGCACAGCGGTTGAGCTGCCACTTGCAATACCAGCATCCAAGTCGGAGTGCTGGTTCCAGGCCCAGCTGCTCCACTTCCAATCCAGCTCCCTGCTACAGGGAAGGCTGCTACACAGAAGGCTGCTTTGGCCCTGGTGACACAGAGCCCTCTTGTGTGCTACAAGCCTGCCCTCTTGTGTTTCCTCCAGAAACCCACAACTCCGTAAGCCAGCAGTCAACTGCAGAGCCACAGATGAGAGTGTGAATGAGGGAGGGGAGGACGGGCTAAGTTGCAACGTGGATGAGGGTATCTTCCACACCCTCACACGCCAGTCTTCCCAGCACTGACGTGGAAAACCAGGGTTATGCTGGCTAACATGGACAACTATGGAGTTTTGAGATGGATTAAACATCAGTTTGAAGTTGGCAACTTGAACATTGATCAAATCTACAGAGTACAAAAATCATCCAATTGAGGCACACATAAGTTTAAAGAGAGCTCAAAATCGGGAAGGAAATGTGCTTCTGGTACGGAGCTGCTGCTGCCTCCTGGGCTCCATTCTGAGGGTCATTTTCCGAAACTCAGTCCTTTTTTCAGCGTATCCTGAAGCAGCGGCTCCCCCTCCCTCTCCCCCCTCCCACCAGCCAACCACGTCTCCTCTTCTGCCCAGTCCTTCTCCTAACTATGTTCTTTTCTCCTTTCTCAGTCCCATTGATTTCTTCATGAAAGTAAAATTGAATAAAGAAAATGTATAAAGAAATTACACACAATCACATTATGAGCTCAAGATGAACATCCTAAGAGTCAGCTCTATTACATGGTAAAATAAATTCCCAGGAGAAATAAGAAGACGCCAACCAGTCAAGCTATTTAAAAACCAACTGGACGTAGTCACCAAGGATGTGCTGCCAGGAAGGCCTCTCTCTCAGCCGTGTTGGAATGGAGAAAATGATCCTAATAGGATTTTTCTATTCTTTGTCTCACTTTTTCTCCAGGCTAAATTCTTTAACTCCTGCTGAAATCAGCTATATCCATAGACAGCAAGATTCACTGCTTTCCTGTGGCCAAATTCATCAGAAAGTAGAACAAAAGCATGGGAAAGAATATTAAACAATCCCTCCTCTACTATCAAGAAGCACCCTGGTCCCACGGGAGAAAAATCAATGTGAAACTCTCAGCTTTTATTCTAGTCTGCTCTTTATTCTGTGATCAAAGGAAAAATTCTATGAAAACAAAAGGGAACATCCTGCTAAAACTTCAGGTAAAAATTGCCCTGTTACACATGGCTTCCTGCTGTGACTGAATGTAATTTTTGTCCACTGGCAAGTAAGTTTTATCCCTTAAACAGCACCTGTTTTCCAATTACAAATTTAACATAATTTCTCTGGGGCCTATTTATTAATTTATTTTACATACAGTCTTGAAGAGCATTGGGGAAATCTTATCAAATTCAAAATATGTGAAATATATATCTTGCTACATTGGAGCAAATCAAAATCCTTACTGCATAACCACTCTAGGGTTTAAGGAAAAGTGTTGTAGTTTTCTAAATTAACATTGTCAATAAAAATATCCCTTGACTTTACCCAAAATATCAATGAAAAATCTGCCATACTTTGCTAACCCAGTAGTACCTCATACATGGAGCATTTGTGCTTTACAAGCTCTTTCATATGCATCCACACTTTTGATCTTAAATTTGGGCTTTATTATATATATTTTATAAATGAAAGGTCTAAAGCTCAAAAGGAGGGAAATGATTTGCTTGATGACAGAGCTAGCAAGGAACAGACCAGATCCAATCCCCTATCTGTCTCTAAACCCCTGCTTGATCCTATTCTACTGCTGTGCCCTTCTCGGGGCTTTTCGGAGCCTCAGCCTAGAAATATGCAGATAATAAGTTTTCTGTGCTGCCTCTACACAGGCTGGGCCAAAAACCTACAAACAAATAGACACAGTGAACATTTTCATCAGTGGTCCAGACTAAATAGCTGCCTGTCTGCTAACAAGCATTTTTTACCAACAGAGAAATAATCATGCAAATTAATTAGAACTTTATGTCTCTGGGGTTGAAGAAATGAAACCTACACCTGATCACCTGAAAATTGGATCAATTCTTTGTACTGTTTTTACAGAACCCTCCTCCCCTAGCCTCTTCATCCAACCCCTTCATCCCACCGATCGCAGAAGCCTAGAGGTGTTCCTCTGGGCTTTGAGAAAGCCGTGCCTGGGGATATCAATAACTGACAGCTAGTCAGGCCTAACTGCAGGGCGAATCGGTGGAAACCCTCACAACACACTGAGCAGGAGTTCTCTGTCTTCTGCAGCTGACTAGTTCTCTTTGCCCGTTTAAGGAATCACCAAAATCGGAGGCAGGGCAGAATGACACTAAAGATGACATGAAAGAAGGAAGCAACTGTTTGAACATAAAATTAATGCTCAACTAACGAGAGCTCAGTTGGTACCTTTGATCAGCCTCTCAGAAGATGGCAGTCCTGGTTGGTGGAAGGGTCTTTTTCCTTTCCATTGTAGAACTCTTGGGGATTCACTACCTCAAGAAAAGCAAGAGACAGACTCTAATTTTAAGTAGAATCCTCAGTCCCTCTTTTTTTAAGGCTTTTATCTGATTTATTTCAGGCCCATTCAGAAAAATCTCCCTTTTGATTAAGTCAACATCTAAAGATTTTAGAAGTCAGTACTTTGGCATAGTAGGCTAAGCCACCACCTGCAGCACCAGCTTCCCATATGAGTGCCAGTTCATGTCCTGTTGTTTCTCTTCAGATCCAGCCCTCTGCTATGGCCTGGGAAAGCAGTGGAAGACGGCCAAGTGCGGGCCCTGCAACCACATGGGAGACCCTGAAAAAGCTCCAGGCTTCAGATTAGCCTGGCTCTGGCCATTGTGGCCATTTGGGAAGTGAAGCAGCAGATGGAAGACCTTTCTCTCTCTCCTTGTCTGTCTGTCTGTAACACTACCTCTCAAATAAATAAATATTTTTTTAAAAAAAACTAAAGATTTTATAATAATAACTTCAAAATCTCTTTATTTTTGTCATATTCTATTGGCTAGAACAAGTTGCAGGTCCTCCACACACAAGGCAAGAAAATCAAAGGGCTTGACCGACTGGGGGTCACCTTGATATACATATATCCAAGATAGGCATGTGCACTCCAAACTTTTTGATCAATGTTAAGTACTCTCCTTTCATTTAAACATATTATTTTATCAATTTTCATTAACTTTGAGTACTTTCATTTAGCCATTATTATTCTACCAATTTTTATTATCTTTATGACAACGATCTATGTCATATATATTGGCAGATGATTCTCCACTATGTGTCAGCATCCTAATTAGGTTACTTTGGGGCACCTACTGATTTCCATCCTTATTGAATACACAGAACTCAATTTATGGGTGAACCAAAAGGATCTTACAGGTCCACTGGTTGTTCATTTTCATAGCATTTAAGTGTTAATTAATCTTATAAGAGGCAAATCTTGGGACCTGGAATTGACTGCCTAAGATAAGACTTCTGTAACAGGTCATATTGACCTGGTGCACAGTCAGAGTGCTTTTTTCACTGTATTTCTCTTCTCCAGTCCTGAGCACAAACAGTAACCACAAGGTCAGGGGAGCAGGACTCACCTCTATCCTTTGTTCTAACAAACAAACGGGTGGATGAACTTCAAGAGTGGAGTCTAGCTAAAGAGAAACTGTATCTCCTCCCCCAGTTAAAAATATCATCATCATCCACTCATGTCTGTTACACAACACATATGTCCTGAGGAGCTACTCTGGGCCAGCAAGTGGATGAAGTTCAGGGCTTTCTTCAGTGCCTAAGATACAGGCACTACTCTCAAAGACCCTGATGATGTGTGGGAAGGAAAAATTATATCCCAGAAAGCTTGTATGTTGAGGTTGAAAATATGCTGGAGAAACACGGAACCAAATCTCAACTTAGTGGTTTCCTAGCTATATGACCTGGAAATGATTAAGTCACCTTTAAGGAGATTTAGTAAATCTACATATCCTTATGTTTATACGAGAGCAATACTACTTACTATTCACTTCCTTGAAACATTGTGAGAACAGGATACATAAAATATCGACATAGTCCCTAACATAGAGAAATATATTTTCTCTTCCTGATCTCATCACTTTTTTTAAGGATTTTGTTTATTTATTGGAGAGGCAGATTTACAGACAGAGAGGATGTCCATCTTCTGGTTCACTCCCCAAATGGCCACAACGACCAGTGCTCAGCTGATCTGAAGCCAGGAGCATGGAGCTTCTTCTGGGTCTCCCAACTTGGTACAGGGGCCCAAGCACTTTGGCCATCTTCCATTCTTTCCTAGGCCATAGCAAAGAGCTGGATCAGAAGAGGAACAGCCAGGACTAGAACCGCTGCCCCTATGGGATGCCAGCAAAGTAGGTGGAAGTTTAACCCACTACACCACAGCACCACATGCCCTCCCCTCCATCACTTTTTTCTCTAAAGAACCTTAAAGAGATGAGTGCAATGAGAGAACAGTATGTAGAATGGGTGTATTTAGAGTCATTGAGTATCTGGGAGGCCAGGCAAAGGAGTGTTTTCAGGTATGAGAACTTTTTTTGGCTGGAGCACTGAATGGAGAACTGAGAACCTCACCAGGCATCAATACAAGACTCTTTAAATTGATGGCAACTGGAGACCCTCTGAGATGTTGAATGAGGTCAGTATCAGCCTTGGCAACAGTCTTTGCCTCCCACAAAATACAGTCAGTGTTCTGGGGGTTAACTCTCATCTTATTTTTCCTGGTATGGTGTATTTCTTTCACATGATTTACTGCCTGAAAATACAGATAGCTTATGAATCTAGGTGTTAATGTCCTTTATTTTCATAAAACTGGAAATACACCTTCCCTAGGGAAAACAGGTTGGCCATAAAATGCATTACATTTCAAGAGAAAATAGAAATGGTTTGAATTCTGGGAATGGAATTCACAGGTAGGGCTACCTGTATTTGACTTTTTTCACTACTGTACAATTATTTAATAATATATTAAGAATCTATTAGATGGTGATTTGTGAGAACCAATTATGCTCAATTCTATGGGTTCTTTCCTGGACATGAATAAATAATAGCCATGCAATTATCCATTATCCTCACCAATTCTTTGATGTGGAAGAAACTATGACGTAGAAGAAGGTATGGTTGCCATTTTCACAGAGTTAGCATTCAGCACCATAAATGTAAGCGATATCTACTTCTATCTACCATATATTCTCCTATAAGCATGTGGTTAATGGTAAACCATGCAGAGTTGGAGTGAAACCAACCCCAGATTTAAGTCTTCCCCCTACCGTGTTATACCACCTACTAACTTTTAACCTTAAATGATCTACTTACTTTATTTTTTTTCTATTTGACAGAGTTATAGACAGTGAGAGAGACAGAGAGAAAGGTATTCCTTCCACCTGGTCGCTCCCCAAATGGCCGCTATGGTCAGTGCTGTGCCAATCCGGAGCCAGGTGCCTCTCCCTGGTCTCCCATGCAGGTGCAGGGGCCCAAGCATTTGGGTCATCCTCCACTGCCATGCTGGACCATATCAGAGAGCTGGACTGGAAGAGAAGCAACTGGGACTAGAACCGGTGCCCATATGGAATGACAGCGCCACAGGCAGAGGATTAACCAAGTGAGCCACGGTGCCGGCCCCTCTACTTACTTTATTTAACTTCTCCAGTTTCTCATCTTAAAATTTAGTTCATGTATGCCTTCTTACAGCAAATTTTCAGTTAAATTCCTCAGGTTGAGTATCTAATGCTATATCTGTTTATTATCCAGTGAAAGAACTAATGTTCTCATTATATACATGACGAGCTATATAATGTAATGCATGGCTTAACAATCACACACTCTGCCCTGAAGTATATTGGATAGCATAAAACACTGTGTGCTAATTGATGGATATGTGGCCATCAGAGTTTGCAAATTTTTAGCCTGTGGGCTGAATTCATTTGGCAAGCATAGTTTGTGTGAATCACACATTGTTTTTTGAAACATTCAAATTATTTTCTAACACCTAAAATTTTCACTTCTCCTGAGATGATCTTCCCGTCGAAAGATCTGATGGTCCTGGGGCTGCACTTTGGCACAGCAGCAATTAGCTGAAGCTGAGAACATCTGCCCGGTCCCAAAGAACCCACCTTGCACCTGTGTCACAGACCCCACTCATTTGTATTTTTTGTGCAGCCCTCGTAGACAGTTGAAATTTGAAACTTAAATCAATAAATATTAACACAGATATTCTTAGAATCCCACTTGTACTCTGTGTTAACACATTTCCACACATACATAAACACACTGTCTCCTTGGTCACATACAGTGGGAAATGCTTTATAATAAATCCTCAGCCACTTGCTGCTTCACAATTCATTTACAGCTCTAGAATCATTACCAGAAAGAAACCCATCAAGATTATTTTAACTTGGTTTTTCCTAAATATATTTGACTATAGAAAATTTTGCTCCAAAGAAGACCTGGTAACACCATCTTCATCCCTGTTTTGGGAAGATCACTGAGGATTATCAGAATATATTTATAGAAGGCATATGTTCATGAGAAGAGAAGAGTTATAAGATATAATGTATATGATGTTCTCTGACCAATGTGTGGGCATATTCTTCAAACCAGGGAAAACACAGTCTGGGAGTAAAAAGAAATTGGGGAAATGGTATATATGAGAGATATAAGACAAAGGTCTATCTTCTGATTCTTTCATTCACTTATGAAAAACAGTTGGGAACTTCAGCCAAGCAAATGCGCACTACCATTCTTGAAGAAAAGCAATTCCATGACACCCAGAGAAAGCGCAACTTGCTGCCAGCATTAGAATAGAATCTCAGCTTTGATCCACAGTTTGTTTGCTGCCTCTTTGCTCTGTCTCCATATGCTACCTTATGACAAGTGAATAACAGGCTTTCTTTTTGGAATAAACAGACTGGAGAAGTTGAATTCTGAAACAACCTTGTCAAACTCAGCTCATTGATCAGTAAACTTTTAGCTACATTGGCCAGCAGAAGAGTCATTTGTTTACTGACAGCTGTCACTCAAAAAAGTTCCACTCAAGGTTCCATGGGTGTTGCTCATCAAATATTAGAACATGCCAATAATTTATGGCCAGATTAATTTGGCAGGGCTTAAGCCTTTTATGTGGCACATTTTTGTTCTGAGTACTGAATGAATACATATTAATTAGAGAAAATTGGAAAGTGCAGATAGAAAAAAGAAATATTTAAAAATAGGAGCCAGTATTGTGGTTTAACAGGTAAAGCCACCACCTGAGACAAAAACATCCCATATGGACACCAGTTCAAGACCCAGCTGCTTCACTTCCAATCTAGCGCCCTGCTGATGTACCTGAGAAAGCAGCAGAAAATGGCCCAAATGCTTGGGCCCCTGCACCCAGGTGAGAGACCCAAAGAAGCTCCTGGCTCCTGGCTTCTGTCTGGCCCAGCCCTGGCTGTTATGGGCATTTGGAGAGTGAACAAGTAGTTGCAAGATCTCTCTCTGTCTCTCCCTCTCCCTCTGTAACTCTGACTTTCAAATAAGTTTTTAAAAATAAATCTTTTTAAAAGATGAATTAAAGGTAGTATTAAGCATTAATATTTTGGTATATTACCTAAAAGCTTTTTTACAAAGAATATGTAACATGTAGACAGATAAATCAGAGGGGTAGAGATTTCTGTATAATATTAATTTTTCACCCTAGATTGTGAAAGATTCTAGAAAACATATTTCTAAAATGTATTCAAATTACCCAAAAGCCCATCAACAGCAGAATGATAAATTGATTTGTCATATTCATATAATGAAACTATACACAATGAGACTGCAGATTTCTAAAATAGATATCTAAAATCACATGCTATGGACAAATACAAATATAACATTAAGTACGTAAAAACAACCAAGTACAAGCTATGAGTTCCTGCTTTTCTTAGGACATAAGGTACAGAAATAGACCAAGCTGACTGATGCTGCTGTAAGTCAGGAGCACACTTTCTCCTCGAGGGGTGACAGCCAGGAGGGGACACAGGAGGACCTCCCGGAGCGCTGCCAGGGCTCTGCTCCAGGTCTGGGTTGTGTCTCCACAGAGGCTTCAGTGCACGAACCGTCATCAGTATGATACTAATGTGCGCTTTTCTGTATATATTTCTGAATAATATTCTCATTGAAAGCTTATTTTTTCAGGCTATATAAGTTGTTTCTAAGAATCGATGTGGGACAGTTTGCAGACAGCCAATCATTTCTTTCTGTTTCTCCTTCAAGAAAGACTGAATCATGTTTCATGCTCTCTTATTTTGCTTCTTTCTTCATTTTTCTCAGCCACAATTACCTCCATTGTTATTTAATAAGAATATTTCTTACTTAGTCAATGACCTTGATTATAGATCAAATGTAATTGACAGGTTTGTTAATGTATTTTAATAGAGTTATTTTAATAGGAGTTTGGATTACAGATGGAGGTCAAAAATTCCCTATCTTGAGCATAAGTCTCAAATTCCATGACCATATAATAAATAATTTCTGAATAATATCCATGAATAAAATTATACTCTCTATTTCAAAGGTAAAATTAACACTATCTAAAAGTTGTTTTTCTCTGGTCATTTTCAATATTTAGTTCTAGAAGGTATTAGGATCAGAAGGAAATAATCTGGACCTCCTATTTTATTTGCTTGCAGAGGCAAGTGTGTGTGTGTGCGTGTATGTTTGCAAACATTAAGTCATTCTTTTTAGCAAGTAACCAGTGGAAAGCACTAGATCAGCGATAATCTCTAAATATGCTTCAGTGTTATATTTGATTCCAACTGGCTTTGGTGACCTGTTTCAATCTGTTTTAATTGTAGCACATACCATGGAACATAAATGAAGGAGATTTTGCTTCTGGTCATAATAGAAAGCTATACCTCGTCGTATCTTATTCTATTCTATGGCAAACTTGAACTAACAGATATTTCTGGAACATCCCACCCAAAACAGAGGGCTCCTTACTTTCATGTGTAACATTCAGCACAAACCAGATGCTAAGCTATGAAGGAAATGTCAATAAATCTTTAAAAAAATAAAATCAAACAGTAGATTCTCTGACCACAATTGAATTAAATTAGAAATTAATAACAGGAAGATTCCCTGAAAATGTCCAAATATTTTAAAATTAAGTAATATAATTCTAAATAACCTATGGTCAAAGAATACAAAAGAATTGTAATAAAAATATAGCACATCAAAAATGTATCATGTCGGCTGGAACTGCGGCTCAATAGGCTAATCCTCCTCGTGCAGCGCCGGCACACCGGGGTTCTAGTCCCAGTCGGGGCACCAGATTCTGCCCCAGTTGCCCCTCTTCCAGGCCAGCTCTCTGCTGTGGCCCGGGAAGGCAGTGGCGGATGGCCCAAGTGCTTGGGCCCTGCACCCCATGGGAGACCAGGAGAAGCACCTGGCTCCTGCCTTCAGATCAGCGCGGTGCACCAGCCACAGTGCGCCGGCCGCGGCAGCCATTGGAGGGTGAACCAACAGCAAAGGAAGACCTTTCTCTCTGTCTCTCTCTCTCTCCCCCTGTCCATTCTGCCTGTCAAAAAAAAAAAAAATGCATCATGTCCATTTAAAAAGCATCCATGGGAAAAGTTATAACTTTAAATGGTTACATTAAAAATGAGAGGTAATGAAAATCAGCAATCTAAGGTTTCCCCTTAAGAAGGTAGAAGAAAAATGAAGCAAATAAAATTAAGAAAAAAAAACAAGAGGTTTTATACAGTTATGATGGAATATTATTCAGCTTCAAAAGAGAAAGAAGTTCTGTAATATGCAAAAACTTATTAAATTTAAGAAAAATAAAAGGCTTTATATAGATACAGTGGCATATTATTCAACTTCAAAACAGAAGGAGATTCTACATTATGCAACAACATAAAAGAAACTTGAAGACATTTGTGCTAGGTGAAAAAAGGGATTCCTTTATATAAGGTTCCTTGAGCAGTCAAATTCATAGAATCAGAGTGGAACCATGGTTGCCAGGACCTGAGGGGAGGGGAAAATGGAGAGTTATTAATCAACAAGCTCAAAGTTTCCGTAAAGCAAATTTAAGTTCTAGAGATCCATTATACACACTGTGCTGAGAGGCAGTAACAGCGTATTGAGAACTTACCAGTTATTTAAGAAGGTAGATCTCATGTTAAGTGCTCTAACTACAATAAGTTACTTTTATTTAAGACTAAAGTGTAAAAAAAGAGCAAAAAATCAATGAATAGAAAAAGATCAAAGAATAGAGAAATGCAATCAAAATTAGTTTACCAAATAGTTCAATACAGCTGATAAACCTTAGGTATATCAAGAAAAATAGAAGAGACAAGGCAAATTACTGATATAAGAATAAGAGAAAAAATTGCCATGTAACCTACAGACATTAAAAGAGTAGAAAAGAAAGATTGTGAAAGACTTTATGTCTTTAAACTCAACAATTCAGATGAAATAAAAAAAAAACTCCCAGAACAGATATTCCCAGAAAGATTAAATTGCCACAAGAAGAATAAAAATGTGAACAACCCTGTATGTATTAAGGAAACTGAATTCTTAAAGTATTTCCATAAAAGAAGTTCAAGACCAAGTTAACTTCACTGGTGAATATCATTAAATATTTAAAGATGATATAATACAATATTAAACAAATTCTTCCATAAAATGTAGAGGAAAAGAACACTTCTCAAATCATATTATAAGACCAATATTAGGGGCCAGCATGGTAGCGCAGTAAGTTAAGCCTCCACCTATAGCACTGGCATCCCATGTGGGAGCCAGTTCAAGTCCCAGCTGCACCACTTCCCATCCAGCTCTCTGCTATGGCCTGGGAAAGCAGTGAAGATGGCCCAAGTCTTTGGGCCCCTACACCCATGTGGGAGACCAGGAAAAAGCCCTTGGCTCCTAGCTTCAGATCAGCCCAGCTCTGGCCACTGCAGGCATTTGGGGGAGTAACCAAGCAGATGAAAGGCCTCTCACACTGTCTTCCTCTCCTATAACTCTGCCTCTCAAATAAATAAATAAAATCTTAAAAAAAAAAAAAAAGACCAATAGTGCTCTAATACCAAAAACAAATAGAGATCAAGAAAAGAAATCTACAGGCCAGCATCCTTGGTAAACACTAATTTTTTTTAATATTTTATTTATTTGAGAGGTAGAGTTACAGATGGTGAGAGGGAGAGACAGACAGAAAAGTTCTTACATCTGTTGGTTCACTCCCTAATGGCCGCAGTGGCCGGAGCTGTACCAATCCGAAGCCAGGAGCCAGGAGCTTCTTCCGGTCTCCCACACAGGTACAGGAGCCCAAGCACTTGAGCCATCTTCCACTGCTTTCCCAGGCCATAGTAGAGAGCTGGATTGGAAGTGGAGCAGCCAGGGCTAGAACCAGTGCCCATATGGGATTCCAATGCCACAGGCAGAGGATTAACCTACTGCACCACAGCACCGGCCCCAACATTGTTTTGTTTTGTTTTTTTTAATTTATTTTTAAAAAATTAGCAAGTGAATTCAGCAAATGGATTTTTTTTTTTAAGGCAAAGTAACAGGGAGGCAGAGGCAGTGGCAGAGAGACAGAAAAAGACAGAAAAACCTTACATCTGCTGGTTCACTCTCCAAATGCCCACAAACAGCAAGGGCTGAGCCAGGCCAAAGCCAGGAGCCACTGTCTTCTTCTGGGTCTCCCACGTGGGTGCAGGGGGCCAAGTACTTGGGCCATCTTCCACTGCTTTCCCAGGTACGTTAGCGAGGAGCTGGATAGGAAGTGAAGCAGCCTGGGACTTGAACCTGCATCCATATGGGATGCTGGTGTTGCAGAAAGTGGCTTTACCTGCTGCACCACAGTGCCAGCCCCAAAGCAATAGAGTTTTTAAATCAATAAATTATGATGAAATGGATGTTTTCCCAGGAATTCAGGTTAATTTAACATCCAAAGATCAATCAAAGGGTGGACATATAGTCTAGCAGTCAAGATACCTGAGTCCCATACTGGAGTTCTGAGGTTTAGTACCCAGGGGCTCTGGCTCCTGACTCTAGCCTTCTGCTAATGCAGACCCTGGGAAGAACAGAGATGGCTCAACTAATGGGGTTCCTGCCCCCTGCGTAGGAGGCATGGATTCAGTTCCTGGTTTCTGGCTTTGGTGGTAATCGAGCCCAGCCACTGTGGGTGTTCGGGGAATAAATCACCACACAGGAGGCCCTTTCTTTAACAGTCTCTCTGAGACCTTATCCAGGAAAACCAATGTTTTGTAAATGTGTTAATAATATATTAATATATTCACATATTCTTATTCATATTAACAGAATAAGGGAGAAATATGGTCATTTGGATGCACAAAAAGTATTTGGCCATATTCAGCATCTGTTCATAATAAAAATTCTCAATAAATTAGCAACAGAGAAAAATTCCCTTTCCTATGAAACTCCTACTGCTAACATTGCAGTAAATGATGAGACTGAATGCTTTAGTTCTAAGATCTGAGACAAGGACATCTGTCCTTACTACACCTGTTCACTGTTGTCCTTGAGGCCCTAGCTAATGAAATGAGCCCAGAAAGACAGAAAAAGAAGTAAAACTGTGTTTGTTCACACGTGATATAATTGTGTGGAGAAAAATCCTAATAATACCCCAAAAACCTAGTAGAACTGAGAAGTGAGTCTAATCAATTTGTAGAATACACATAGAAATACCAGAGGCATTATGCATTATGGTCGCCACATAATCCTAGCATTTGTCAACATCTATCGATTCTCTAGAATCCAGGCATGCTTCTAAAATGGCAAACAGTTGTTTACTGGGGCCAACATCGGTCTAGCAATTATAAAACTAATTACTAAGGCCAACAAAAAAAAGGAAATAGTGAATAAGTATTCTGTCTACAGTTTTTTCTCCAAAATGTTATCAAGATGCGATTAGCTTAGCAGGCATCCACTGAGAGGGATACGGCATGGTTTCAGCAAGAAGGCTTATCTGAAAAAGAATTTTCCCGGTTTATACCTAAACTTTTTTTTATTTTATTTATTTGACAGATAGAGCTAGACAGTGAGAGAGAGAGAGAGACAGAGAGAAAGGTCTTCCTTCCATTGGTTCACCTCCCAAATGGCCGCCACGGCCGGCACTGCGATCCAAAGCCAGGAGCCAGGTGCTTCCTCCTGGTCTCCCATGCAGGTGCAGGGCCCAAGCATTTGGGTCATCCTCCACTGCCTTCCCGGGCCACAGCAGAGAGCTAGACTGGAAGAGGAGCAGCCAGGACCAGAACCCAGCTCCCTTATGGGATGCTGGTGCCGCAGGCAGAGTACTAACCTAGTGCACCACGGTGCCAGCCCTATACCTAAACTTTTTCAGGCATGTTGAGAATCATGGTGGCCAGGAAGGAATAAGTCAAACAATGGGGGATGCTTTACAGAACTTAAGAATTTGCTGGAGAATTCCATAACCGTTCACTGTCCTCTTGAATTTCTCAAGAAAAAAAAGGTCAGATCAAAACATTGTGAACAAAGAAAAGGAATGTGGGTTTGTTGGGAGGGTCAAGGGCAAGGAATGGGAGGAGCTCTCTACTTCAACTTTGTTTAAAAATCATGAGGTTGTAGGAGCCAGAAGAGACCCTGGAGTCATGAACCTCTGAGGTTCCCAACATCCAAGGATGCCATGGTCAAGTGAAAAGGGACTAGAAAGCCAAAGCACATGTGGCTCAGCTCCCCAGATAATCCTGTCTCCTTAGAAGGTTTTGTGCACACATGTTATAGCAAACACAAATATAGTATTCAGTAAAATGAGCAATTTGCATGAACTGTTAAAAAGTGACATTGTCAAAGAACTTTATTGATTGTGGTAGAGGCCTCCAGTGATGCTGCAAATCCACAGGCCTTTGCTCCCCTCTGCTAGCATGGGAACAGAACATCAGAACAGCACGGAGTGGACTGGCTCCCTGCCAATCCCAGGAGGATGAGAGGGGCACCGAGAAAGGAAAATATGTGCGCAGGCCATGCTGTGTCAGAAGGCAGAGAGGAACGCCTTCTCTTTTTGTCTCCTCCAGAGGCCCTTCCTCTGAGCCTCGGCAGGGTGAGAGGTGTCACCAAAGATTACCAGGCAAAACCCAGGGAGGCAAATCTACTCAAGCCTACTGGCTCCTCAGGGCAGAAACAGACTAGCTGGGCTGATTCCCTGGGGGAGGATTGGGCGTCTGGGTTAATGGGGGCCTCATCTTCCTATCACTTCCCTTAAAATAAAGCCCACTCCCCTTCTCCCTGTGTGGATAGTTTTTAGAACTCATTTATTCAGTCCAGCTCCCAATTCCACCCCAGCAGGAGTTTGAATGATGAAGAAAACCGCACTCCATCCCACATCAGCAGCTGGGGTTGCTCTGCTCTGTCTCCCTGGCCACAGAAAGCACCCCTCCGTGGTCCTGCCCACACCACCAAAAGATACAGGCACCATAAACAACGTTTGCTAAATATTTGCCTATCAATCATGACGCTTCAAGTAAACTCTGTGGATTAAGTCCTAGTGCTAAGACCAAGACTCAGACAACTTTGGGGATCTAAGATTTTATCCCTTGTTTGTTGATGTGTGGCCTGTTCTCTGCCTCCCACATGTGTCCATATGAGGGGGCAGGATGGAGATGAAGGCTGACCATGCCTGAATAACCACCGAACCAGCAGTAACAGAGGGTGGCCCAGGGTGGCCTCGCCAAGCAGCCTGCTCTCGCTGGCCTTTCTCTGAGCTCCTTGCTGCTTCATGCTTCCCTTTATCACTCTGAAGGAGCCAGCACCACATGGCAACCGACTCCTCCCCACCAGCCTTCTAAGAAGGAGAAGACAATGCATTTCAGAAGCTGCCTTGCCACACAGACTTCAAGAGTATGACAGAGTCAGTATTGGTAAGTAGAGTTTCTCAAAGGTAGATTTTGTTTCAAAGTGTCATTCTACCATGCCATGTATTCTCTCTCTCCAAGCTCTACTTTTTTAAAATAAGGCAATAGTTTTCCCCCTTTGACGCATGGTAAGATGTGAGGTGGATCATCATGATCTGCACTGTCAGACACCATCTATGCCTATATGGGCAGCAGTGAGTTCTTCCCCAAGTTCTCTTTGTCCAGAGGGAGATTATAAAAACACGTGATATGCATACAGCTTGTTAAAGATACTTTACTACTTGTAATTTCACTTTATATTTGGCCACAATTCTGTGACAATTTTTGTCCTCACACTGAGGAAGAAACTCACTGGGCCAGTATTTACTAAATGTCTAGCAACTGCCATCACTGTTGGATGGGTGGCAAGTTGAGCCAGGCACATCTTGTTTATTAAGTCACCTGCAGTCTGATAGGGCAGGCAGCAAGTAGATAAACAGCCGCAATGCCATGTGACAAATTAACCCCACTACAACTCTTCTATCTTAGATGCACAGTATTAATAAATGTTAATGGTTGACCCTAGTCTTAGAGAGGAGATTTTACTATCTGCTCTACGTGGACAGATCAGGATATATAATGAGGTCATATTCTAGCAGAAACTTGAAGGAAGACAAGTGACCAAGTAGATCTTTGGGGAAAATGGAGGAGGCTTCTCTCCACAAAGAGAACCTGGTATTTGAAATCTGACAGCATGAATTTAGTGTGTTTACAGAACTTGACAGGGGGGCTGGGGTGGAGGGACTTGTCCAGGGTTCTGAAACTACTTACCAGCAAGGCACGGGGTCAAGGATAGTTCTCTTTCCACAGTGCCCTTCTCCCTAGCAATAAGTGTTCAGGCTCCCTAACGCACTGAGCTTCCTGAATGGAATGCTGCCTGACCGATTGCCCTCCAAATTGCTGCTCACAGCAAATCATCTCTCTGTTATTCTTGATTCTGAGCTGTATTGCTTTGGACAAGCCATCTCTATACACTGGCAAATTGTAATAGTTATGATCATTGTAATAACATCACAAGAATAATCAAATGCTATTGAAACAAAAATGTACCAATTTAGCTGGGCTTCAGCTACTGTAATGTGCATTTAAGTTTATGCACATTTGTGATTTATGGTAAAGATCAGGGCCTTTATGACTCCCTGGAAGCTGTGATCGACAGACCTCTGCAACCTGGTTTTGTTTGGCAATTTATCTCCCTTTACCCCCTTCCTCAATTTTTAAAGGAAGGGAAGCCAGCATACTTGCTGCAATTTGAGCCTGTGCAAATGAAGCCAGGGCTACAGTCGTGATGAACTACTAATTGATAATTCCGTTCAATCACTTCCCACTGGCAGGACCAGATTGGGCTTTTGTAAATAACCTTCAAGCAGCAATCAGTTCAGCACTTCAGTCCTTTTATTGCTGTCCTGAGGCTGGCAGCATGCTATGTTCCCCCTCTCTCATGTCATTTGGTCGTATTCTGGCTGCTCTGGTAACTTTCAGACTCTTGAAAGGAGATGGTCTCTGCCACGGATTTTTTTCTACAGATATAACTACTCTGGTTGGGAGTTGGGAGCCAGAAGATGTTTTTTGAAGCTATCACATTTGCACTTCAAGGACATGGGTTTATCTGACTATGTGTTTATTGGAGATGGCTTGGGGAGAGTTGATGGCAAGGCATCATTACAACTCTCCCAGCTCAGCCCTCAGTACCACCAGGTGGAGATCACTCACTAGAAGGACTGCTTTGTTCTTCCATACATATTTCAAACCCCATGTTTCCCAGGGAGAATTCCTCTCTGTATCCCTACAGTTACCCAGGCACTTGCCACATACATCTGAGCACTTTCTATAGCTTGCCAGGAACCAGCATGACTTATGCTTGTGTGTATTTTCTCCACTGCATGGTGAGCTCTTCAAGGAGACGATGCCACAGTTATCACTCCCATGTATATGTGGGAGGTTAATAAAACCTGGGGTGCCCAGAAGAAAGGAGGGGCCACCAAAGAAGGACATACTTTTCTTATATAAAGATTTATTTATTTATTTGAAAGTCAGAGTTACACAGAAAGAGAAGGAGAGGCAGACAGAGAGAGAGAGAGAGAGGTCCTCCATCCACTGGCTCACTCCCTATTTGACCTCAATGGCTGGAGCTGTGCCCATCCAAAGCCAGAAGACAGGAGCCTCTCCTCCAGGTCTCCCACATGGGTTCAGAGGCCCAAGCACTTGGGCCATCCTCTACTGCTTTCCCGGGCACGTTAGCAGAAAGCTGGATCAGAAGTGGAGCAGCTGGGATTCGAACCGGTGTCCATATGGAATGTCGGCACTGCAGGCATTGGCTTTACCCACTATGCCACAGCGCCAGCCTCATGGATGTACTTTTCTCTGAAGAGAGGAGAGAACTTGCACTTTGCTTATTGCTCTGTCAAGCTGGTGGATCCAAAAGCCTTCCATAGCCGAGACAGCTCACGTCCAGAGCCTTGAGCAATTACTGATGTCATACATAGAGTGTTATTTGTTAAATAAACAAGGCCGGTGCCGCGGCTCACTAGGCTAATCCTCCACCTTGCGGCGCCGGCACACCGGGTTCTAGTCCCGGTCGGGGCACCGGATTCTGTCCCGGTTGCCCCTCTTCCAGGCCAGCTCTCTGCTGTGGCCAGGGAGTGCAGTGCAGGATGACCCAAGTGCTTGGGCCCTGCACCCCATGGGAGACCAGGAGAATACCTGGCTCCTGCCATCGGATCAGCGCGGTACGCCGGCCACGGCGGCCATTGGAGGGTGAACCAATGGCAAAGGAAGACCTTTCTCTCTGTCTCTCTCTCTCACTGTCCACTCTGCCTGTCAAAAAAAAAAAATAATAATAATAATAATAATAAACAACAAGAGTCACTGTGCACTAACTTCCTCTGTAGGACCTCTGCCCCCAAAGAGTTGTATCAAGAGACTTAATAGTAAAACTTGCTCTCAAGAATCACTTCCTTTTAGGCTGGCACCATGGCTCACTAGGCTAATCCTCCGCCTGCAGTGCCAGCACCCTGGGTTCTAGTTCTGGTCGGGGTGCTGGTTCTGTCCTGGTTGCTCTTTTTCCAGTCCAGTTCTCTGCTGTGGCCCAGGAAGGCAGTGGAGGATGGCCCAAGTACTTGGGCCCTGCACCTGCATGGGAGACCAGGAGGAAGCACCTGGCTCCTGGCTTCAGATTGGCACTGTACGCTGGCCGTAGCAGTCATTTGGGGGGGGTGAACCAACGGAAAGAAGACCTCTCTCTCTCTCTCTCTCTCTCTCACTGTCTAACTCTGCCTCTCTAAAAAACAAAGAATCACTTACTTTTAGTGTATTAAATGGAGAATATTACTGTGTCTCATAAGTAATAGTTATGTCCAAGAGCTCACAAAAGACGTAACATCCTTGGGTTCTTCTTTAAAGATAACTAAGTTTCTAAAAGGAAAGAAGGGGGAGAAAGGTAGGGACAAGAGGAAGGGGGAACAAAAAAAAAAGCAAAATCACCTTCAAGAAGCAATAACGTGGTCAGCCCTTGTCTACAGTTGAGGGGCCGGTGCTGCGGCTCACTAGGCTAATCCTCCGCCTAGCGGCGCCGGCATCCAAGGTTCTAGTCCCGGTCGGGGCGCCGGATTCTGTCCTGGTTGCCCCTCTTCCAGGCCAGCTCTCTGCTGTGGCCAGGGAGTGCAGTGGAGGATGGCCCAAGTGCTTGGGCCCTGCACCCCATGGGAGACCAGGAGAAGTACCTGGCTCCTGGCTTCAGATCAGCGCGGTGCGCTGGCCGTGGCGGCCATTGGAGGGTGAACCAATGGAAAAGGAAGACCTTTCTTATTTCTCTTTCTTGGATAAAACAAGAGAGAGAGCAGAAAGGGGGGAGGATTGGTGAGAGAGCTGGCACAGTGAGAAGAGTTACTATGTACATAATGTTGTATTTATGAGACACATACAAGTTAAAAATAAATTTTAAAAAACCTGGGGTGCATATCAAAGACAAAAACCAAATAGCAAGATTCATGTTATTCAGGTTATTTCGATAAACAGAACATCCCAGATCAGAATATCATCACGGCAGCTTTTCCTTAAACTTTTATGGAAGTCCAGCAAAGGAGGGCAAGTCAGTTGCAGATGAGTTGGGAATGTCTGCAGTTGGGAATGTTTCACAAGCAAGCAAGTCCCAGTCAGTTACAACACCAAGAAATGCTTTCCCATTAGCTCGTTTCAGAGGGACAAACAGTTCCAACATCAGCTCATCAGTCATGACACGAACGAGAGGCCCCTGCAGGAGGATGCCCAAGCCGGTCAGCAGGTTCAGACAAAAATGGGAAAGGCCTGTGTTTGGTCTTGTCACTCAAAGTCTTAGGAAGCAATGAGAAAGGAGGGACACCGGGTCTAATGGGGAAGGGTGGGTCCTTGTAGGATGCTATTTACTAGAACACAGAGGCTGGAGGGATTTCCTAACCACTGATCTCCAGAGGCAGAGGGCTGCTGAAAGATGCGATGTCATCCAACTGAACAAAAGCAAGTGTTTGTCCTGACAGGTGAACATGGCCTGCTCTTTCTCTGCCCAACTCTCACTGTGCCCCATAGGTAACAGTCTACATCGGACAGCGTTCTCCTATATTCTCTCTTTCTCTTTCTACCTCTACATCTACCTCTACCTCTATCTCTATCTCAGTTCATTTTTTATGACCTATTTAAAACAAGAAATTTCCAGAAAGAATATTGCCTGTAAGGTTATTGGACTTTAAAACTTACAGTAGGGGCCAGCACTGTGGCACAGCAGGTTAGCGCCCTCACCTGAGGCGCTGGCATCCCACATGGGCACCAGTTCGAGATCCAGCTGCTGCTCCACTTCCAATCCAGCTCCCTGCTATGGCCTGGGAAATCAGTGGAAGATGGCCCAAGTCCTTGGGCCCCTGCACGCACATGGGAGACCCAGAAGAAGCTCCTGCCTCCCAGCTTCAGATCAACACAGCTCCAACCATTGCAGCCAACTGGGGAGTGAACCATCAAATGGAAGACCTCTCTCTTTCTCTATCTGTCTCTCTCTCTTTCTCTCTCTCTCGGCCTCTCCTCTGTGTAACTCTGACTTTCAGATAAATAAATAAATCTTTTTAAAAAAAAGCTTACAGTATAATTATTGTACTGGCAACTTTTCCACCAGAATTACAAGTGTGAGAAGCAATGAAAACAAAGAGTACTTCTGGATGGCAGAATAGGGAGGGAGCTTACTGCACTAGCCTAGGGGAAGTTAGTTTTTTAAAAAAAAAAAAAGTGGAGAGTGCGATCTCAGGGAAGAGTTAGGCAGAAAACTGCAGAGGAAACTACACAAATTAGAAGGACACTGTGGATCCGTGCTGAGGGTGTGGACGCACACAACTCAGGACCACAGCAGCGGAGACCAGCTTTGGAGAGTGAGGTGAGACCAGACTGCAGGAGCCCAAGTCACAGCTGCGGGAAGAACCTGGTATGAGTCCAGCTTGAAGCCCTGTGGAGGACAGTATAACTGCCAACCTAGAGGAAAATAAGAGGGGCACATTTCTCTTTCCCTGACAACCTGGCATCAGTGTCCTGTGACTAGCCGAGAGAGGGCAAGTGCCATTTTAGACATAAGTAACAGCTTCCCCAGCTCACAACTACATGCCCAGCAACCAGCTGAGAAGAGACACTTGAGTGTGATTGTGAGAACTAATGGGGAGCTGGGTGCTCGTGACTGTTGGAGCCTTGTATGCTGGGACTGTAAAAACACTGTGGCTGCATGGAGGGTGCAGGGTATGGCTGGGACTTTCAGCAGTCGCTGTGGATGGCCCTGCACACTTGGGACTCCAATTCCCTGGTGAGAGTCATTGCTGCAGGATCCATGCTCCCACTGGGGATTCCACGGATCCTATGTGTGGTTACTGTGGCAGTGCAGATGAATATTGTACCCAATGGGACTAGCACCCAGGCATTGGTCTCCTATGAGGAGAGGAGGTGAGTGTGAGACTTTGCCAACAGAGCAGAACAAACCTGCCATATAATTAAAAAGAAGAAGAAAAAAAGAGGAGATTCACCATGCTCAACTCGGGTGTCACCTTGAACACTCCCTTCACCCTGGAGTACTGAACAGAGCTCCTTGCCTACAGCCTGCACACGCCTCTGGGTATTCACTGAAAGAGCAGACACAAGCCACAGAGGCGTAGTCCAAAGATAAAAGCCATCAAAAGTAAAAATAAAAAACAACAAATATTAGAATGTGAAGATGAAGAAATTGAAAAAATCCCAGAAATAGAATTCAAAAAACTGATTGTAGGATTATTTAGAAGTAATCAGAAGCAAACCCACAAATTAAAGAAATCCATAATGACATGAATGAAAATTTTTCCCATGAAATTGAGATTTTAAAGAGAAATCAAAATGAAATATTAGAAATGAAGAATTCAATAGATCTAATAAAAATGTGGTGGAAATTTTTAAAAACAGACTCAGTGAGACAGAAGAAAGAATATCCAAGTTAGAAGACAAGTCTCTGGAAATTTTACAGTCAGACCAAAAAACAAGAGGAAGAAATTAGAAAACTAAAAAACAGTATTAGAGATCTATGGGACACTATCAAACAACCCAACATACGGGTCTTAGGAGTTCCTGCAGGTATGGAAACAGAACAGATTAGAAGGCCTTTTTAGTGAAATAAGTACAGAAAATTTCCCTAATTTGGAGAACAAAAGGGACGTCCAAGTATAGGAAGCACATAGAACTCCTAACAGACATGACCAGAAAAGATCTTCACAACACATTGTAGTCAAACTCTCCACAGTAAAATATAAAGAAGAGATTCTAAAATGTACATGAGAGAAACGCCAAATTACTTTCAGAGGATCTCCAATCAGACTCACTGCTGAATTCTCATCAGAAATCCTACAGGCTAGGAGAGAATTCCAAGATATACTACAAGTCTTCAGAAGAAAAAAAAAATGTCCAACCAGAATACTGTACCCTGCAAAGCTCTCATTTATGAATGAAGGTAAAATAAAGACCTTCCATAACAAACAGAAATTGAAAGAATTTGTCACCACTTGTCCAGTCTTACAAAAGATGCTTAAAGATGAGCTATACACAAAAACATGGAAACATGGCTATCACTATGAAAGAAGGTGAAGGCAGAAAATCTCCCATTACAAGTATAAAGGAAATTCAAAGCAAACAATAGAAATATTTATGGAAAAACAGCAGGGCCAATAGTCACCTTGAATGTAAATGGCTTCAACTCTCCATTTAAAAGATACAGACTGGATGAATGGGAATGGGAAAAAAAAAAGATCATCTATTCACTGCCTACAAGAAACATCTCACCAACAAAGATACACCCAGACTGAAAGTAAAAAGATGGAAAAAAGATACTCCATGCCAACAGAAACCAAAAAAGAACTGTTAAAGCCTTGCTAATATCAGAAAAAATAGACTTTAACACAAAAACTGTTAAAACAAACAAAAAGGAAACTATGTAATGATTAAGGGATCAATGCAACAGAAAGATGTGACTATCATAAATGTATATGCACCTAATTACAGGGCACCTAGCTATTTCAAAGAAATGTTAATGGATATAAAGAGAGACGTAGACTCCAATACAATAGTATTGGGGGACTTCGATACCCCACTTTCAGCAATGGACAGATCAACCAGACAGAAAATCAGCAAAGAAACATTAGTTGTTAGAAGTTAATCAACATTCTAGACCAAATGTACCTAGTGGATATCTGTAGCACTTTCCATCCTACAGTTCCAGAATACATATTCTTCTCACTGGTACATGGAACTTTTTCTAAGATATACCATGATAGGCCATAAAGCAAGTCTCAGCAAATTCAAAAAAATCAAAATCATACCACGCATCTCCTCTAACCACATTGGAATGAAGCTGGAAATCAACAACTCAAGAATCTCTAGAACATGTGCAAACACACGGAGACTGAACAACATGTTCTAAATGAGCAGGGTGTCACAGAAGAAATCAAAAGAGAGCACCTATAGAAGTGAAACTGAGGGGGCTGGTGCTATAGCACAGCGGGTTAACGCCCTGGCCTGCAGTGCCAGCATCCCATATGAGTGCCAGTTCTAGTCCTGGCTGCTCCATTTCCAATCCAGCTCTCTGCTATGGCCTAGGAAACCAGTAGAAGATGGCCCAAGTCCTTGGGCCCCTGCACCCATGTGGAAGACCAGGAAGAAGTTCCCAGCTCCTGGCTTCGGATCAGCACAGCTCCAGCCATTGCAACCAATTGGGGAGTGAACCAGCCGATAGAAGATCTCTCTCTCCCTCTCCCTCTCCCTCTCCCCCTCCTCTCTCTGTGTAACTCTTTCAAATAAAATTAATAAATCTTTAAAAAAAAGTTTAAAAAAATGAAACTGACACTTTGAGATGGGATGACTTTAAACAACCCTTGTCTTGTCTGCTGAGGAACAGGGGTTTTTTATACTATTTGTTGAACTCTTTACTTAGTATAAGCTTATGTGTATAAAGTTAACTGAAAATATAGCTTAGTAAAAAATAAGAATGAGAATAAGAGAGGGAGGAGGAAGGGGGTGGGAGTATAGATGAGAGGGTGGGTACAGTGGGAAGAATCACTGTTTCTAAAGTTGTATTTATGAAATGCATGACATTTGCATACCTTAAATAAAAGGTTTTTGGGGGGCCAGCGCTGCAACATAGCGGGTAAAGCCACTGCCTGCAGTGCTGGCATCCCATATGGGTGCTGGTTCAAGCCCTGGCTGCTCCACTTCCAATCCAGCTCTCTGCTATGGCCTGGGAAAGCAGTGGAAGGTGGCCCAAGTCCTTGAGCCCCTACACCCATGTGGGAGACCTGGAAGAAGCTCCTGGCTCCTGGCTTTGGATTGGTACAGCTCCAGCCTTTGCAGCCATTTGGAAGTGAACCAGCAGATGGAAGACCTCTCTCTCTCTCTCTCTCTCTCTCTCTCTCTCTGCCTCTGCCTCTCTGTAACTCTGCCTTTCAAATAAATAACTAAATCTTAAAAAAAAAAAAAAAGGTTTCTGGGAAAAAAAGTATTTGTGTATATGTGGTGGGGTGAAGTCATTGGCCAAAGGAGCTGTTATTTCAAGGACTGTCTTCAGGGAAATTATAAAGACTTGGTTCAGTTCTTGTTTTCTCTGCAGTGAGTGGCCCATTACTCACCATATCTAGAGTCTGGTGGAGTTGAAACTCATATCCAAGTTGATTCTGCAACCACCAACCTATAATGTGTCTCACTGGGTCAGGATCTCCTGGGGTAAGAGTGATGCTTTTTTAGGCCCATCCTGCTCAAGCATTGAATTCTTTCTTAGAATATAGAGCTTTTGTTTATGTTGCTAGCCCAGATGGGAGAGGAGAGAATTAGGGAGTTTTGGAAAGAATGAAAAGACTTGCAAGGTAAGGAAGCTCTTTGAAAAGCAAGCTTTGAAAAGCAAAGCAGATGGTCTACTTGCCTCTTCCATTCAATTTATAATCAATATTTTTAAATCTCTAACAAATAGTAAATGAGTAGTTCTAGGGTAATTATCTTGAAAGAAAAAAGATAACCCTACATGTAAAGAAACCTTAAGCTTGTTTTATTTGATTGGGTACTGTGTTTTATCATATTCTAATATCCTTTACTTATCACAGTCTTTGGCATTTAATGGGTGCTCAATAAATTGCTATTAGCTTACTATTAATTACTTGGAAATGTATTAATTGCCTTTTCATAGTGTTTATCTTTCTTCTCTCATTAGGGGGTATAGTTGTAGCTCCCAACATTTTTATGTGGCTTGTCAAAACACAGCCAGGTTGGAAATGGCCATCACTGTTTATCTGGTTCCAGTGTTTTTAATAAGTCATCTTCATCAACAGCATAGCAGGTGGAAGGCTTTACCTGCAGGTACAAGAGGATGTCGACCAAACTTGCCCAAACACAGCTCAGGCAGATGCCCAGACAGTGCTAATTCTTGGTCAAAAGAAGAAGTGTTCTTTCACACTTGCCTGATAATGCTTAATATTTCTTTCTGAGAGAGTAAGGCTTTTTACACCATGGTCCTTGTCCTTGGCAGCCTGGGTCCTTCTCCTCCTGTGTGACCCCAGCTCTTTAGTCACGTAGTTCACTGGAGCTGAACAATGATGAGGCCTAAGATTCTCTTGAAATCAGGGCATGCCAAGTGAACCTTGGGAATGGTCATAATATGCCCAGGCTTGTGCCAGGATCCATGAAATCTGTGAGGCTAAGCAAAGCAGAGTTTCCTTCTCTAAGAACAAATTTCAAAGTGCAGCCACCAAGGCAGATGTTAGACCTAGGAGATAAGTTATCATTTGGGACCCCAGCTTCCCAGATCAGAGTCCTAGGTTCAAGTCCCAGCTCTGTTTTCCATTCCAGCTTCCTGCTAATGAGCATCCTGGGAGACAACAGATGATGGTTCAAGTACTTGGGTCCCAGGGGAGAGCTGGATTGAGTTTCCAGCTCCTGGCTACAGTCTGGCCCAGCACCAGTAAATGGAAGCATGCATGTTCATTCTCTCTCTCTCCTCTCCTCACCTTTCAAACAAAATAAACAAACAATTTTTTAATAGAAGAAAAGTACAAGCCTTACAAGAGGCTGCAACCTAAGATATAACTGGCATTCTCAGAGGCCTTCTGCAGAGTGAAGTTTGGGGTTCGGGTACTATCAGGAGCACTCTTCCATGACTGAATTCACACTGGAAATATCAACATTGGGCTGAGAAGAGAAGCTTAGAGCTCAAGCCTAATCCTCCCAAAGTGAGACTTTGGAAGACACCAAGGTCAAGTCAAATATCTCCTCCAGCTGGTCACTCAGAGCCGAGCATCATCTGGAAAAATTCAGTGCCTTCCTTCGTTTCTTGGCTTGGAGGAACCATCATTTTTCTAACTTTCTCAGGGTAATTTAGAGATTTTTATAATGTTTCTCTCATGCTGATTAGCCATCTGAGTCCTGGTGTGATCTGTTCAGCACCAGATAATCAACCCCATGGCATACAGCATGCAATCAAAAACTTACAAGTCAGGTGGAAATGCATGGAATTTGACCCATAACCAAGAGAGAAATTAGCCAATAGAAATAGACACAGAAATTAAAGGAATAATAGAATTAGCAGAAAGGACTTTTAAAAATCCATTAGAGAGGCTGATGCTGTGGCATAGCGGGTAAGGCCTCCTCCTGCAGTGCCAGTATCCCTTATGGACATCAGTTCTAGTCCAGCTGCTCCTCTTCCAATCCAGCTCTCTGCTTGGCCTAGGAAAGCAGTTGATGATTGCCAAAGTTCTTGGGCCCCTGCACTTATGTGGGAAGGCCCAGAAGAAGCTCCTGTCTCCTGGCTTTAGATCAGCTCCGGATGTTGCAGCCATTTGGGGAGTGAACCAGCAGATTGAAGACCGACCTCTCTCTGCCTTTGCCTCTCTGTAACTGTAATTCTGCCTTTCAAATAAATAAATAAATCTTAAAAAATCCATTAGAGGGTAGAAAAATCACACACACACACATACACACACAATGACCTCAGTTAATCCTAAAGAATGCAGAAAAGGAAGTAAAACAGAACAAAGAAAAGATATCTCAATTAGAAAACACAGAACAAAATGGTAGACTCAAACCCAACTAAAGGAAACAGACTAAAATGCCAATTAAAGGAGTTGCAGTTAAACAAGATAAAAATAAAATTGAAAATAACCATATGTGAAATGAAAAGCATCCATATGAAAAACTCATCAGATCAGGAAAGTTAAGTAACAGAAGATAGACTGGGAAGTTTGGCTAAAGCCAAATTACTTGGGTCAAAATATCAAATCCTATACTTACTACAGGCACCTGTGCTTTCTGTGTACAAATAAATAGTCCAAGTTTATTTCTGAGAAATCGGATGACCTTTTGGAAGAACAGCCATAAAGCTGATTTGCTTTCCAGAATGTTTTACTTCACAGGAAAAGCAATCTTCCTCCCTTCTCCTCATTGTTATCATCCTCATGAAGAACCTAGTGACTGGGGCCAGCACTGTGGCATAGTGGGTAAAGCCACCTCCTGCAGCGTCAGCATCCCATATGGGCACTGGTTCAAGTCCTGGCTGCTCCACTTCTGATCCAGCTCCCTGCTAATATGCCTAGGAAAGCAATGGAGGATGACCCAAGTCCTTGGGCCCCTGCTTCCACATGGGAGAGCCAGAAAAAGCTCTTGGCTCCTGGTTTTGGATCAGCTCAGCTCTGTCCATTGCTGCCACGTGGGGAGTAAACAAATGGATGGAAGATTTCGCTTTCTCTGCCTCTGCCTCTGCCTCTCAGTAACTCTGACTTTCAAATGAATAAATAAAGCTTAAAAAAAAAAAAAAAGAAGAAGAAGAAGAACCTGGTGACCATGGTCATGTGATTCAGCCATGCAGAGCCACAATGTGTAAATAAGCCATGACAAGAGCCTAGGGAGATTACTGACGCCATAAACAAGAGTGTCAATTTGTTAAGTCAACAACAGGAGTCACCATGCACTTACTCCTCATGTAGGATCTCTGTCCTTAATGTGTTGTTCAATGTGAATTAATGCTATAACTAGTACTCAAGCACTATTTTACACTTTACGTTTCTGTGTGGGTGCAAACTGTTGAAATCTTTACTTAATATATAATAAATTGATATTCTGTATATAAAGATAATTGAAAATGAATCTTGATGTGAATGGAATGGGAGAGGGAGCGGGAAATGGGAGGGTTGCAGGTGGGAGGAAGTTATGGGGGGGGAAGCCATTGTAATCCATAAGCTGTACTTTGGAAATTTATATTTATTAAATAAAAGTTAAAAAAAAATAAGCCACATGACAAACAAAATGTTAACCTTTAAGCTACATACAATGAATCATTCTTAGAGTGAAAATGAGCTTGGAAACTGAAGAAAGCAGTAAATACAATTGTCGTTTGTCATTAAGTCAATGAAGAAAGTAAAGACAGCATTGCTCAAAACTGTGGTTCTTGGACGTTATCTCCTCATTTGTAGCATTGTCATTATTAATGGTCTATCTCATTTTTCAGTGGCCACTGAGTATGAAGGTTCCTGCAGTTAAAGGCGTTGTGAGATATAGAAAAGATATTGCTTTTGCCTGAGTTTCACGAAGCTGATATCAATCTTTTATTTCATAAACTTCAGGCTGGTTATTGCTTTAAACGCAGGCTTTGCTGCATTAAATGTGGCACTGACAGGAATACAAATAAGAGAATTCCCGGTGATACGAACCAGTGGGGCTGAGGAAGGACCAACTTCCCCCCACACCCCGAAAATGGAATGTGGGAAAGGTCATCAAGCGGTCAGACTTAGCAATAAACTGAGCTCGGCTGACTCCTTCACCGACTCAGAGGTGCAGCGTTTGCTGTTGCTTGTTCCCGGACAGAGGGGAAAGGACGAACGATTTGACTGAGACTCAGGACAAGATCTGGCTCTGGTGAGACAGAGAAGGCCCAGACCTCAAGAGTTAGATTTGGATTTGTCCCCAAATTCGGTCCCTAAATCACCACCCTTGCTGAGCCTTGGTTACGTATCTGTGAGATGACAGCGTTTTTGCAACAGTTAACCTCTAAGCATCATTTCTGGTCTCAAAGTTTAAGAACGAAGTGCAACCTTATAAGGAGCAACCATTAATATCTGGAAAATGTTCATACCTTCCAAAACACTAGCTGTCTTGATGCTAATCATAATTTTGTAAAGAATAAAAGGGGGGGGGTGCTGGTTACAGCTGAGTAACCTGAGGTTCAACTAAACTGAAAAGTATAGCAAATAATCACTAACCAAATAATAGATTTAGTCCTTTTTTACAGATATTTTTTAATTTTTATTTTATTTGAAAGGCAGAGTTACAGAGAGTGAGAGAAGGAAAGGGAGAGGGAGAGAGAGAGAGGGAGAGATCTTCCATCTGCTTGTTCACTCCCCAAATGGCCGCAACAGCCAGGGCTAGGACAGGCTGAAGCCAGGAATTCTTCCTGGTTTCCCACATGGTTTCAGGATCCCAAGGACTTGGGCCATCTTCTGCTGCTTTCCCAGGCCATCAGCAGGCAGTTGGGTCAGAAGTGAAGCAGCCAGGACAGAAACTGCAGCCCATATGGTATGCCGGTATTGCAGGCAGTAGCTCAACACACTACAGTACAATGCCGGCCCCTAAATCAGGTCCTATGCCACAAGTCTTTGGGCTTCTAATCACGTGCCCTTTATAAAACCTATCCCATCATGCCTTGTTTGTTTATCTTTTAATTTCGCTTTTCTTTTTTTTTTTCTTTTTCTTTTTTAATTTGACAGGTAGAGTTACAGACAGTGTGAGAGAGAGGGATAGAGAGAAAAGTCTTCTTTCCATTGGTTCACCCCCCAAATGACCACTAGGGCTGGCGATTCCTCTTTTCTATAAACTTTTTTTTTTTGACAGGAAGAGTGGACAGTGAGAGAGACAGAGAGAAAGGTCTTCCTTTGCCATTGGTTCGCCCTCCAATGGCACCGCGCTGATCCAAAGGCAGGAGCCAGGTGCTTCTCCTGGTCTCCCATGGGGTGCAGGACCCAAGCACTTGGGCCATCCTCCACTACACTCCCTGGCCATAGCAGAGAGCTGGCCTGGAAGAGGGGCAACCGGGACAGAATCCGGCACCCTGACCGGGACTAGAACCCGGTGTGCCGGCGCCACAGGCGGAGGATTAGCCTATTGAGCCGCGGCACCAGCCTATAAACTTTTTAATATTTTTTTATTTATCTGAAAGGCAAGAGGATAGGAATAGACAAAGAGAGAGATTTTTCATTTACTGATTCACTCCACAACGCCCACATCAGTGGGGCTGGATCAGACCTAAACCAGAAGCACAGAACTCGATCCAGTTCTCTCACTTGGGTAGCAGGGGCCCAGATACCTGAGCTCTCATCTTCTGCCTTCCAGGGTGAACACTGGCAGGAATCTGAAATAAGATGAGGAGCCAGGACTTTAGCCCAGGCACTCCGATCGATCGATCGGGGATGCAGACATTCCCAGCACTGTTTTAACCACTAGCACTGAATGCCCACTCACCCCACCCACCCCCCACATACACACTGCCTTACAACAAAGAGGATATGGAACTTATGTAAATGAAACACTCAAGCCAAAGAGGAAATGGTGATCTGATTCCCTCCCGGCGGGTTTGGATTCAGCATCAAGCTGTAAAAGTAGAACCAGCTTGTCCGTGGGACAGGATGCAGAATGAGGTCCCGAGCAATGGAAGGCAGGGACTGAAACACATCACTGCACATGAACGCCATCATGTCGGGGATAAGCACAAGTCTTCCCCTTGATTGACACCTGGATGGTTCTCCGAGGACTACAGAATAAAGGACAAAACACGCACCTCCGAAGTCCCCAGCCACCTGGCCTCCCCTGCCTTTCCAATTCAAGCCTCACAAGGCCCCTTCATCTAGCACGGCCCGCAGGCTGACTCAAGGACAGTGGCTCCCTGGCACTGCCCCACACGCAACCTACTGCCTCAATCCCAGATACATCTCTGCCTTCCTGTCCACATAGCTCCACAATGTCAAGAGGCAATCTCTCCCTCCTCCAGCAGGAGGCGCTCCTCTGGCCAACTCCTTCTTTCTCATCAGCAACCTCTCCTCCCTTATTAGCAGCATCGCTGAACCTGCCTTACCTCCCCTCTCCCTTTTTCATTCTTTATTCACATTTGGAGTAATGTCATCAAATATCAAATTACATGTGTGAATAAGTCAAGGACTTCTGTGCAGATTTTCCGGGAATTTTCTTTTTAAAAATGGGAGCGCTAGGCCAGTGCCGCGGCTCACTAGGCTAATCCTCCGCCTTGCGGCGCCGGCACAACGGGTTCTAGTCCCGGTCGGGGGCCGGATTCTGTCCCGGTTGCCCCTCTTCCAGGCCAGCTCTCTGCTGTGGCCAGGGAGTGCAGTGGAGGATGGCCCAGGTGCTTGGGTCCTGCACCCGCATGGGAGACCAGGAGAAGCACCTGGCTCCTGCCACCGGATCAGCGCGCTGCGCCGGCCGCAGCGCGCTGGCCGCGGCGGCCATTGGAGGGTGAACCAACGGCAAAGGAAGACCTTTCTCTCTGTCTCTCTCTCTCACTGTCCACTCTGCCTGTCAAAAAAATAAATAAATAAAAAGGGAGCGCTAAACACCAAGACTCAAGATCCTGTAGCTCAGCTCTGACACAACCGGAAGAACTCTGGCTGTGGAGGTGGAATTTTCTTCATGAGATACAGAATTTTCTTTGTGATATATTTTTAAAGCCCCCCCCCCCAGATGAAAACATGTTACACTGAAAGGACATCTTTCATTCCATTGCTTTAAAACCTTATTCAGTTGACTGCTAAAACACAATCCTAATCACGCTACATATTTAATGCCATGAAATATTTACAATCCCCATGCCTAAGAGAGATGATGTGTAGTATATTCAGTCTACAGTTCAGTAAATTCTGTTTATAAAGACCTAAAGTGATGCTCTCAAGTTATCCATGTCAGTACAAACTTTTCTTTAAAAAAAAAAAAAAAAGTATCCTGTCTCCAGAATTGGATTTTCATTCTGAAGGATGCTGTTCTCTAGTTATGTCTGAGATGACATAAATAAATCTAGGTTGTAACTCTTTCCTACAGCCCATCAAAGTGCATTCTGCCTTGTGGCTGAATCATTTCTGAACAGGTGAGATTGTTCCTGCAGCTCCTAACATTTTAGATATAGTCCCATAAAAGACTACATCTCAGTACATATTTGCTAAGTGAAATAAAAATTCTCAGTTGAGTTTCCCAGAGGTCTGAACAATTCCCCACTGCAGTTTTCTCATCTCATAGGAAGTGCTGGCTGCACCCTGGAGTTTGTAACCCTGGGAAACCAGAACACTCCGTAGTAGACATGAGTTAAAGCAAGACCTGCCAAGAACCTTTCTTCGTCAGACTGAAACTATTTTCCCGACTTCTATGTCCAGCTCATTTGCCTCTGTAAATCACGTTGCCTCTGCAACTCCCTTTTCTCAGCAGTTCTGCCTCACTTCACACAAAACAAATCACTAAAATCAGTTCATGAGTACTCAATAAATATTTGTTCAATGAATAGAAAATTATTGATGAAACTTCGCTACCACCTGCCAGGTATAGAGATGAAACTGTGGGAAGAACCAATATGAGCTCTTGTGCCATGAAGCTAAAGGCTGAGAGAGTAAGACAGACCTTCAGGCAAATCACCATGAAGTCAACACTGACCCATCAGTGTCCTAAGGACTAAGAAGGAGCCTTGCATGTGGTACTAAGAGAGCTTCCAGTTTGGGGCTGAAGCTGGCTAGGGAGGTCAGGTAGTGTGCCCTGAGAAACAGAGGCTGTGGCTAAGATCTGAAAGGTGAGTGGGAGGTAACAGGTGGAGACAGGAGATGAGCACACCAGGCAGAGCAAGCGGCATATGCAGAGGCCTGTGGGAAGGAATCTGCTGGTTACCAGGGGCTGCAAGAAGGGCAGAGTGCTCCAAAAGAGAGTTAAGGAGAAGGAAGTGGGAATTAAGTCTGGGGAGGAAGGGTGACATCAGGTCACGCAGGTCTTTTTTCTGTATCCCAGCAGGTCTAGTCTAAGAGCCACAAAGGTAGAATTGGAGGAATTTTTTTTAAAGATTTATTTTTTATTTATTTGAAAGGCAGAGCTACAGAGAGACAGAGATCTTCCATCCGCTGCTTCACTCCCCAGACTGCCACAACAACCAGGGCTGGGCCAGGCTGAAGACAGGAGCCAGGAGCTCCTTCTGGGTCTTCCAAGTAAATACAGGAGCCCAAGCACTTGGGTCATTCTCCGCTGCTTTCCCAGGCCATTAGCAGGGAGCTAGATCAGAAGTGGAGCAGGGGCCGGGGCTGTGGCACATCAGTTTAACGCCCTGGCCTGAGGCATCGGCATCCCATGTGGGTGCCAGTTAGGACCTGGCTGCTCCACTTCCAATCCAGTTCTCTGCTATGGCCTGCGAAAGCAGTGGAAGATGGCCCAAGTCTTTGGGGCATTGCAACTGTATGAGAGACCAGGAAGAAGCTCCTGACTCCTGGCTTCAGATCGGCTCAGCTCCAGCTGTTGTGGCCAATTGGGGAGTGAACAAGTGGATGGAGGACCTCTCTCTCTCTCTCTCTCTCTCTCTGCCTCTCCTCTCTCCATGTAACTCTGACTTTCAAATAAATAAATAAATCTTATAAAAAAAAAAAAAAAGAAGTGGAGCAGCTAGGACTCAAATTGGTGCTCAAATGGAATGCTGGTGTCGCAGACAGAAGCTTTACCTGCTACACCAGAATGTCAGCCTAGGAATTTTTTTTTAAGTCAGGGAATCAGAGACAGAGAAAGATCTCCCATCCACTGGCTCACTTCCTAACTGCCCAGAACAGCCAGGCCTGCACCAGGCTGAAACCAGGTGCCTGGAACTCAGTCCAGGCCTCCTACATGGGTGGCAAGGATTCAGCTACTCAACTCACGCACATTAGCAGGAAGCTGAAATTACAAGTCAAGCCAAACCAGGCACTCTGATGGAGGATGCAGGTATCCTAAGCAGTGTCTTAACTGCTGTACCAAACAGCTCTTGTTAGAGGAGTTAATGCAGACAGTTGACATAACTGGATTTGAAATTTGAATTTCAAAACTAGTGGGAAATTACTAATACAAAAAAAGGATGGCAACAGCAGAAAGGTCCTGTGAAACTGACACTGATTAGGCAGGGAGCCGGTCAGTGAACACCGGAGCTGAGACTTCCAGCAGTCTTCTTGCTGGAGCCACGCACCACGAAAGCCCCATTCAACATGGCTGCAGGCTCAGCACACCCACTTCCCATGATGCACTTGAGCCTCACTTTCTCCCTCATGCAGACGTGGTGATGTCCACGAGTATACTCAGTTCCATGTGGAAACACCATAAACCTTCACAGAGATCACACGCACTAAAGTCCAACCCACGCCCCACCCACGCCCCACCCTATTTGTATATTCAATTAGGGCACCACTCTTTACCGCATAAAGGAGACAATCTGAACTTGGGTGGGCACAACAGTGACAATAGAAGCTATGCCAGCAGACACCCTCTCTCCTCATAAAGAGAGGCTGCCTGCACTCCTGTGTGTGCATGTTCTACCTCCTTAATCTCTTTAAATAAACTCTGCTCCCATTCTTGCACTTTATTTATGTCTCTGCTTGGAATTCGTCTCTCACCCAGAGACAAGAATTTAGAATAAATCCAGCTGAGGACCACCTACTCCACAACAAGGGGAGGGAGCTATGACCTGGCAGGTTAAAAATAGCGGAACTGGTATTGTGCACAGCATAGCAGGTTAAGTTGCCTCCTAGGACAGCAGCACCCTATATCAGAGCACTTGTTTGAGTTCTGGCGGTTCCTCTCCTGATCTAGCTTCCTGCTATTTTGCCTGGGAAGGCAGCAGAAAATGGCCCAAGGGCTTGGGCACCTGACACCCATGTGGGAGACCCAGATGGAGCTCCAGCCTCCTGGCTTTGAACCTGGCCCAGTCCCAGGCATTGCGGTCATTTGGAGAATGAACCAGTGGATGAAGATCTCTTTCCCTCTGTGTCATTTTGCTCCACATATAAATAAAATCTTTAAACAAAAAGACAACATCAATGACTATGCTTCCGCTACTGAGTTCTGTGCTCTGCCTCTCCCTGTTCGACTGGCAGCTCTGATTCTAGAGGAACATTCGCTCTGAAATCCTCCCCAGTGCATCCCTGGCAACCCTGTCTCCCGTGTGGGCCTCGGGGCACTTAGAGATGCTGCCTTTCTCATGAATACCCTAGCGAAAAGGCCATTGGTGTGCGGCCCCTGCACCTCCTGGTGCTCATTAACTCAACGCAGTTTCACAGACAAACTGCAGCTCAGAGGCAGTTCTGTAGCCACTGGAAGGTGCAATGCCACTGTATAGTCCAGGTCAAGGCCATGCTGCTGAGCCAGGAGGACCATTACTGAATGACAACCTCAGTCACCTGCCACCTCACTCCTACAAGAATTATAGCTATGATGTGGGGTCAGAGGTCTACCAGATTTGGTCTGCACACTAATCAATGGCCCTGTTTGCTCATCCAGAGTCTTTTAATGACAACTGACTGATTCTTCACTGTGCCCCTGAGCTTCTAGCCACAGAACTGAACAAGTTGTTTAAGAGACAATGTTACCCACTTGTGCACTTGATCATCGTCATGCATAACAAGGCTAACGTGGAGAATACTGTTTATCTATGAGGGCTCCCTAAGCACCGACCTTCTTTCTAAGAATATGGGCTAGAAGCACCAAGATGGCAGAATAGAGAGGAATTTTACTGCTCTAGTCTAAGGCAAGATACTTTAAAAAATGTGGAGAAAGTGCAATCTTAGGGAAGAGCTAGGGAGAACACAGCAGAGGAAATTAAATTAGAATTAAATAATTCTCTATCAATGACTTATTTATTTAAGCAGTTCTTGCTTTGTTTTGTTTACAGAAACACACTGTTAAGGTATTAGGCTACTATATGTTTGTATCCACAGTACCCAGAACTATGCCTCGTTGGGAGTAGATGTTCCACACACACTTGTGGAAACTGACTGTGGGTATCTTCTGCCACCATAACCAAAATAGAATACATTACTAACAATGTGTTACTGCTTCCCATACCTATTTGTTAGAAAGGATAACTGTAGGAGATAAAGTACAATGTGGATCTTTTAAAAAGTTGACTGCTTGGGCCTCTTCAAGCCATACACATAGGATGTCCCAACCCCCCAGTTCTCCCAGCTCTATTTTGAGTTCTTCAATGGCAGAGAGGAGATCTTCCCAGTGTTCCTCAGCCCCCAGGCTCAGAAGTGGGCACTCATAAGGGGGCAACAAAGTGCCTCTGACCAATATCGTGGGCCCAGTCTCAACAGCCTGTGGGAGACAGTAGCACCGGGTTGTCCCCACCAAGCCCAGAGGCAGAAATGGACTCCACCGGGTGCCGAGCTAACCTATGCCAGAACATTCTCACCCCCCCAGGAAGAAGGTACATCCAGGTCTTCAAAAAGCCAAACAGGGCAGGAAAAAAGCATAAGCAAAAGCCACTTGGTTCTGTCACTTGCAAATTTACTTTCTTTTAACCATATCCTCACCAAGAGGTCTTCAAACCAGTAAACATGGGTGCTCCCTAGAGACCCTCACAGAGTTCAAAGTCCACCTCTGAACAGCTCCTGGGGAGCCTGTCTTCCCTGCAACTTTCTCCTGTTGATGGCAAAAGTTTTTGTCTTTCTTTCGCTGTTCTGTAATTCCAGTGTCTGGGACAGAACCCGCTATAGAGTGGCACTCCATACACTTCATTTGAATGAATGAGACTTAACTCTGCCTTTCAGAGTCACATGCATAAGTCTGACCCCCTCCCACACACCATCCTTTCAGACACTGATGTGCAGTCACTGGACACTGTTAGCTATATGCCTGAGCTTCTTGCTAAGAATTCTCTCAAGAAAAGTTTCCAAGCTGCTTCTCCATCCTGGTCTGTCCTCTAACTACAAAATAAAATAAAGGTGCTCAACAGGTTGCCTCCCACTGTCTTTATCCCTCAACCAAGTTATAAGCCCTGTAAGCAGAAGTCAGCCTCATAATCATTTCTGCAATCCTCACACCACCCGGTACTACACATCTTGTCACAGCATGCAGTAAATGCTCAATAAATGCAGATGAATAGAGCTGTTACCTTCTCTTTAGGACTGTAGACTGACAGCAAGGGGTAACGAGATTTCCATGCTAACATCTTTTCTATTTTCTTCCTTTCTGTTCTTTTTCTCAAAAGGATGCATCCTCAGGGAACTCCTCTCTCCCCATATCTAATTAGAGTTTATTATTAATTAGGGAAACTGATAACAAAACACACTGTAACTACAGAGAATACTTTCTTAAAACCAAGGCTATTCACACACATCCCACCTACACACACACACGAGCACGCGCGTGCTTTCAACCTGTACAGTTGGAATTTAGATCCACAGGAGAAAATTAGAATAATCAATGGTACAAAAATAGAGAATGTGGTGGCAAAAGCTTTGGTCTCCTCATTCACAATGAGTAAAATCCTTAACACATGTTCATCTGATATCCGTATGAAAGTCACGATTTTAAACATTTAAAAACTTACCCTTTAGCACTTTCTACAAGGGTGGAAAGAATTAATTAAATAGAGTGGTACCAAGTGTTTTTAATTAACCCCAAATACATCTTGCTTTGGGATATAAGTTGTGATTTAATTGAGTGCTGTGTATTTGGTCCTTACAGAGTCTGGAACAGAACAGTTCATGGAGAACTATTTTATGGATGAAGAACTTGAGAGTCTCTCTCACTGAATCCTAAGTTTAGAAGGACACCCAGACTCACTACTTCCCTCGACTCCAGAAATCTTGTTCAGATGAGAACAACGAAGCTCCAGTCCCTTCCCCAAGGTCACTCAGCAAGAAGGAGATACAGGATTTAAATGGAGAAGCCTATGAGGATGATGAACATCATCCCAGGGGGTGTTCAGTGTCCAACTTCTTAATGGGGCCAGTGAGGAAGTCGCTGCTGGCATTTTGTGTGCAGTAGTGGATGAATGGCTGAAGGACTGTAACTATAACACGCTCACTACTTGCTATTGTTTTTGTTGTAATATTCAACTACAGTACTGTTTAGTGTTTTAAAAGCTAAATAAAGAAAAAATGCAAATATAAAAAGCTCTTAAAAAAAAAAAAAGGAATTGTGCCTCAGACCAACAATAGACTTGCCTGCCCCCTGCCCTGGTCCTCATCTGCTGCCAGCCGACCCTTGTTCCCTCCTGCCTTCACGGCTCTGTGTAAAAGCCCCTTCTCTGCCGGGCCTGCCCCAGTGAACACAAGGTTGAGTTCTCCCCACTCTGCAGACTCCGCTCTCCTGCCAGTTCTCTGGGGTCCTGAAGCAAGTCATCACCGGAATGACATGAGGGGAAAGAAGAACTCTGTTAGCTGGATCGTGTGGGTGCAGGAAGAGTATAGCAGGTGCATGGAGTTGGTTATGAAGGTGGGGTCTGGAAAGGAGAAGCTTCAGTGGCAGGGCTGGGGATTGGATCTCTAGCCACGGGAGATTTTAGAGAAGGGGAAGTGGCCTGATCCAAACTGAACTCCAAAAAAATCCAGCTGTTATTAATATAGAAAACAGATTTAAATGGAAGCCTTGCAGCAAAAATACTTTTATTAGTTAGTATTTGACCATAAAAACTAAATAACCTGAAAGAAACACTTCGGAAGGGAGGTGTGCTTTGACTCACAGTTTTAGAAGTTCACAGTCCATGATCAGGAGGGCCCCATTCATTCAGCCATTTGGTGAGGCTGAAGGAGGACAGTGGTGAATGAGCACATGGCTAGCCAGGAAGAGAAGAGACAGGAGCACATTCCCCTATGTCTCTGTGGTGTCTCCTTACAAAGCCACGATTCAGTCACCCCTGAAAGCCCCAACTTCAGACACCATAATTGGTTGAAGCATCCACCCGCCTAGCACCACCAACCCATGACTCTGGGGTTGAAATGTTTGTACGCCTTGGGGAACCAATTCAGGATCAAACTGTAGCAACACTGGTATGAAATTGTTTTAGTAGATCTAACATAATGAAGCACGATCTGAGTTTAGGATATGTTAGGCATCATTTGTTTGCAAAAGAATTCACCAAGAGTTCCTTTTAAAAGGTAGTGTTCCAGGCCAGTGCCACGGCTCACTAGGCTAATCCTCCGCCTGTGGCGCTGGCACCCCAGGTTCTAGTCCCGGTTGGGGCACCAGATTCTGTCCCGGTTGCTCCTCTTCCAGTCCAGCTCTCTGCTGTGGCCCCGGAGGGCAGTGGAGGATGGCCCAAGTCCTTGGGCCCTGCACCCCATGGGAGACCAGGAGAAGCACCTGGCTCCTGGCTCCGGATCAGCGCAGCACGCCAGCTGCAACACACCAGCCATAGAGCCACTTGGAGGGTGAACCAATGGAAAAAGGAAGACCTTTCTCTCTCTCTCTCTCTCTCTCTCTCTCTCACTGTCTAACTCTGCCTATCAAAATAAATAAATAAATAAATAAAAATTTTTTAAAAAGGTAGTGTTCTGGTCCATCTTACATAAGCTTTCTCTAAACACAACTTATTAAAAACTCTATATATTACAAAACATGATAAACATATACCAGCATCTCTCTGTAGTCGGTTGTTTTGCCATTTTTCCTAGAGGGCACAGTTTTATTTTCTTTTGGCTTTGACTGTCCAGCACCCAACACCCACCGCTGCACTTCTGTTAGCACCTCCATCTTCTGTTTGGGAGAATTCCCCAACTTGTAAAGTCGTGGCAGAAGGTAAGCTCCAGCTCCTGCCACAATGGACTTGTTCCTTCTAGTAGTGGAAGTCACAGAGGCCACACTGTTTCTTTCCTTCTTTTTTTTTTTTTTTTTTTTTTTTTTTTTTTTTTTTTTTTTGACAGGCAGAGTAGACAGTGAGAGAGAGAGAGAGAGAAAGGTCTTCCTTTACCATTGGTTCACCCCCCAATGGCCGCTGCAGCCGGCGCGCCGCGCTGATCCGAAGGCAGGAGCCAGGTGCTTCTCCTGGTCTCCCATGGGGTGCAGGGCCCAAGAACTTGGGCCATCCTCCACTGCACTCCCTGGCCACAGCAGAGAGCTGGACTGGAAGAGGAGCAACTGGGACAGAATCCAGCGCCCCAACCGGGACTAGAACCCAGTGTGCCGGCGCTGCAGGCAGAGGATTAGCCTATTGAGCCACGGCGCCTGCCACCACACTGTTTCACTGGCAGCCCTGTGGCATGCCAGTAACCCACACTTGGCCTTGGCCATGGGATCCTACGTCCAAGGGAAGATTTGAAGGGTGGATTCAGCACAGCGACTGCAGCCTTTTCATGCCAACTGATGCCCAACATCGACGCCACCAAAGACTTACTATAAATCCCTCCTGTCCACCCTTTCTTCCCAAATACAAGCGGAGTTGGTCTCTTGCCAGTGAGAACCCCTGGTACAGTTTCTATCACACATACAATGTGACCATATGTCTTCCCAATAAACTGTATCTATTACATGCAAGTTCTTCAATGAACAAGGCCACATTTTCTATTCTCTTCCCATTCCACCACTGAAATAGCTGTTCAATTAAAGAGTTGAGTGGTTAACCCTGACCAGTATGGATGAAATTACCTGACAAACCAACATATCGAAACTCTGCAGGAAGTTTACTGAGAAGAGGCCAAACAGGACCATCTTAAACTCTAGAGTGGATTTGGTTTTAAATAATATAATAGGTTAACATTCTAAAGTGCATGTCTGCCTCATGAGATACTATATCTTAGTATTTAATTTTAAAGTCACAGTGAACATTACATTTTAATTAATGAACCTTGCTTCAGAAGGCAATGAGGAGTATTTCTACCAATTAGTGTCAGGTCTACCTCTTATACATTTGTCTTCTCATTCCGCACTTGCACAACAATGTGAAGGGAGGGGGGATTAGCGACCTCTCATTCACTGCACGCACTTGAATTTTTTCTTCCACTGGTAACTCACTTTTTGTAATCTTCCTGCCAAGGACAGCTGAAATATCTACAGCTGCATCTGTAAGTGTCTTTGCTTGGCCTATGATCGTGGCAAATTCCATTTTCTCCTAACAAGCACTGACAGAGCTGCCTACCTGAGATCTGCCCAGGACGGTGGCCATCTTGCCTCTCAGACTCGCGCTGTGGCCAGTCAGAAGAGCAGGTGAAATCCCTGGCTTCATCACTTGCTTATTAGCTGTGCACCTGCACAAGCCATTTAATCTCCCTCAGCTTTAGCTTCTTTACACTTGAAACTGGGCTATGAATAGAGCCCATGGTGTAGAGTTTGGAGGAGGATTAAATGAATCAACGTGTGTAGTACTTAGAGGCAGATCCAGCAGTTACGGAGTCTTGGGTAAAATAAGTATTTGCCATCATTCTGCCTTCAACACGTGCACTTTGTGAAAACCTTTCATCTGTCTTCACAGTCACCCCATAGAACCATATATTCCTAGTAGGGTTTTGCTTTGTTTTGCTTTTGTTTTTGACAAGTGACTGCCCTTCCTCACCAGATACTCCATGAACCAGGTGTCAGGGATGGTGGTGGGCCTCCCTAACTTATACACACTGCCTTGTGGTAGAATGAGAAGGCCATGCCACTGGCAACAGAAACTGCCTGGCAACAGGCTATGATTGGATGGCTTTGGAAACTGCCTGGCAACCAGCTGTGATTGGTTAGGGCATAGACCGTCCCTTGACCAGATTGGCTGCCTTGGCTATTTAAGCTGCTGTACCAACTGATATAAATGAGTCTGCAGGCTGCTCGCCTCTGGCCTGCTTTCACCAGACTCCCGGGGTCTGTGTGGTGACTCCGTGCCTCTTGCCCTCACTGTGCTCCTCCTCTCAAAACAAATCCACCTCAACACTGCCTCAGCTGGCTGACAGAGTCCAGTGCTGCAGAGGGGTCATGATTCCCCAGGGGAGAGAAGGGTAGGAAGTAGACTGGCCAAAAGAAAACTCAGAATCAGCTCAGAATTCAGCTTGACGGAGGACGGGCATGGTCCTGTGTCCAGGTGAGCCCAGTCCTGAAGTGAGGGACTTAGGGAGCTCATCTGTGGACTAGAGAGGTGGGAACAGGGGGGCTGAAGCCAGGACATCACAAAGTTAAAGGTTCTGCCTGTGATCATGGAGCAAAGGAAATCCACTGGATTGCCCAAAGTCTTGACCAAGTTTCTTTCTTGGTCAAGTTTGTCAGGCTTCTGAACCTTCTCCTAGGCTCATCGGTGTACTTCCTTGTAAAATCTACTTTAAGCAAGGAACCCTTCTAATTAAGCCTAGCAAGGACTCCACCCTGATATCTGATCACCCTCTACATCTGGTTGTGGAGTGATCCTCCACCATCACCAAGTTGATGTCTGACCCTGGCCTGCCTCCATCAAGAATCCTGTTGGGTCATTTTAGCCAAAATCCCCAATCCCTGATGGTTCCTCTTGGCATTTTCCACCCACTGAGCCCCACCCTGTTCCTTGGCATAAATCTCCATTTGCCCATGCTATATCCCAAGTTGAGCCTAATCCCTCTTCTCCATTGGAAGACCCCACTGCAGAAGTCACTACAGCTTTCAGGATGTCCCCAGATACAATCTTCCTTAGCAAGTTTTTCAGGTACCATTGAAGAATTCTGTAACAGCTTTAACAAAGGTTTCGTATCTTATTGGTGCTGAAAACCAAACACAGAACTCCAGACTACCTGAGGCTACAGACTAAAAAGCACAACACGCAGAGAGAACAGAAAAAGATTCTAGGGTCAAAGTGAACATAAATGTCTCAAAGGCTTTGTTTTAATGGAAAACAGCACAACAGAAGGGAGCCCTTTGCCTTCTCCTACCTGCTGCAAAGAATGGCGCCCACACTGGGTGCACCGTCTAAGACTAAACGGGACGGAGTCGGGGGAAAGGCACAAAGACCTGCAGAGGAAAAAGCCCAGAAGGAAAGGGAGCAGAGGGCAGATTGGTGACACTGCAGACAGAGAGGCTGGCGAGTCCGGCTGTGGTGACTTCCTAGCATGGTGAGCAGTCTTTTTTTTTTTTTTTTTAAGATTTGTTTATTTATTTGAAAAGCAGAGTTACAGAGAGGCAGAGGGAGAGAGAGAGAGAAAGAGTCTTCCATCCACTGGTTTATTCCCCAGATGGTTGCAACAGCCAGAGCTGCACTGATCTGAAGCCAGGAGCTTCTTCCAGTTCTCCCACGTGGGTACAGGAGCCCAAGGACTTGGGCCATCTTCTACTGCTTTCCCAGGCCATAGCAGAGAGCTGGATCAGAAGTGGAGCAGCTGGGACTCGAACCAACTCTCATATGGGATGCTGGCACTGCAGGCAACAGATTTACCCAATACGCACAGCACCAGCCCCGTGAGCTGTCTTACATAAAGGACAGAGGCAGGCTGTTGACCCAACAAAATGGCCTTGGAAAGTCTGAACCCAACACAAAATGTGCCAATGGGACAAAACACTAAGACCTGACCAGGGGACAACCTACAGGACTCTGCTCCACCTCCATCATAAACTCTCCTGTCCTGGGGCCCCTTTTGGACATGCCCTGTCTCCACTGAACCCCACGCTCTCTTAGGGGTCCCAGAAGCTGCTTCGCTCTGTTCTAATCACGCCCAGGTGAGGGTCCCATCAGAGCTGACACATCAGTCCAGCTGTTAAGGGAACTCTCCCTATACTCCTGCCTACAGTTAAGCGACAACGCCTCTGAGAGGACACTGAGTGGCAGCCACATGCAGCCTCCACACCTGTGTGTGAGAGCTAACCAGGGTCCTCCCCACAGCTCAACATCTATAATTTCACTCCCTTCTTCAGCGCCTGGTCGCCCTCACTCTAAGAACCACACTGCCATCTGCTGGCAGAACAGACAGGGTGCCTCGGGGGCTGCCGTGTCCGCCCTGCGTGTGTGCTGGAAATCCTGGCTGCCTGACGCCTGTAGCAATGCCCTCCTAACCTGGGGCGTGTGGCACTGCCAGCTGTGGGAACGCTGGGCGCTGCCCCTGATCTCCCTGGACTCTTCGTCCCTTCCTTCAAAACCCCTTCTCTTGTTCAGAAATGTGTGTCCTCTGCCACCACCCCACCTGGGCATGCTGCCCACTGTACAGGAGAGAGCTTGGTGCTCTGGGGAGGGCCAGACACCTTCCACTGGGGACTCAGCCCTGCTCCCAGGGGGCTACAAGCCACAGCTCCGCACCACAATGCCCCAGGCACACCTGGCCACATCTTCTGCTGCGAGATGTGTTATAGGTTTGTTCCTTGCTTTAACAACTCAGAAATGAGGGCGCATCTTAGAGCCATGATATGTCTGAGGGGGAGCTCTCCATGATACCTTCTAGAGAGGTCAGGGGAGCGCCAGCATGGACACATCTTGCTGTCAATAGATGGATGGTACAGGGACGTGAATTACGCATATCTCAGTACAGCTGCAGTTCATTTTGTAAAAAGTGCCGTGGGTTGAGTTGAGGACACGGGCGTACATGCAGAGCTGACATTTGAAGACAACCTGTAGGGAGCTTTCTCAGCCCTCAGACCCACGCTGCAGGCAGATGTTACCACTAACCCCATGCTGCAGATGGGAAACCATGGGCCCAGAGAGACCATGTTCTTGCCCAAGGATTCTCAACTAGTACACAGTGCCATTGCTCCGGAACCTATGTTCCTATTACAGTACTCTGCTTATACATGTTACTTCTGTAGTGGAAAAATAAAAAAAAAAAATTCTTTGTAAGAAAAATATATCAGGGCTGGAGCTGTGACGTACAGGGTAAAGCTGCCACTGGGACACCAGCATCCCATATGGGCTCCAGTTCGAGTCCCGGCTGCTCCACTTTCGATCCAGCTCCCTGCTAATGCCCCTGGGAAAGAAGCAGAAGATGGCCCAAGTCCTTGGCCCCTGCCCCTTTGTGGAAGACCCAGAAGAAGCTCCTGGCACCTGGCTTTGGCCAGGCGTAGCCCTCGCCATTGTGGCCATTTGGAGAGTGAACTAGCAGATAAAAGATATTTCTCTCTCTCTCTCTCTCTCTCTCTCTCCCTATCTATCTCTATCTCTCAACTCTGTCTTTCAAATAATTAAAATATTTCAAAAAAATCTCTTTGGGATAAAAAAAAAGGTTGATAGGAAGCAACCATATCTTTCCATATTATTCAATGATAAAAAGAAATAAGCCGTCGAGTCACAAAAAGACATGGAGGAATCTTACCTACCTATTTCTAAGTGAGATAAATCTCTCTGAACAACCTCCATACTTTTTTTTTTTTTTTTGACAGGCAGAGTTAGAGAGAGAGAGAGAAAGGTCTTTCTTCCGTTGGTTCACCCCCAAAATGGCCACTATGGCCGGCGTGCTGCGCCAATCCAAAGCCAGGAGCCAGGTTCTTCCTCCTGGTCTCCCATGCAGGTGCAGGGCCCAAGCACTTGGGCCATCCTCCACTGCCTTCCCGGGCCACAGCAGAGAGCTGGCCTGGAAGAGGAGCAACCAGGACAGAACCCAGAGTGCCAGCGCCACAGGCGGAGGATTAGCCTAGTGAGCCGCCGGCACTGGCCACAACCTGCATGCTTTATGGCTCTAATTATGTGACGTGGGAAAGGCAAAAGTAGAAACAATGAAAAGATCAGTGGTTGCCACAGGAAGCTGCGAAAAGCAGAGAGATTTGAATCGGTGAGACCCAGAGGATATTTGCTCAGGTGGGGAACCTGTTCTATATGATGCTATCACGTGGGCACGGGACACTGCATTTATCAAAACCCATTGAAACGTGCAGCACAGAGACTGGGCCTTCATGTAATCACATCCTTAAAACATCGTTGAGGAGGTCAAAAGACTCCCAGTGTGGAATGCAGTGTCTGACAAGATGATCTGACTGTATTAAAATGCATGGAACAACCTCACGGGAGGGGAGTAGGGGAAAGGGTGCTAATCTAAGAGGCTCTGGCGAAAACTGAGTGGGCTCTGTAGACCCACAGCAAAAGGAACTGCACCTGAGCACTGGAGTCTTGTTGACAAGCTCCCTGTAATGGTACAGGTCAACAATCCCAGTAGTGCCGCACAAATACAGCAGAATGCATGCTGGCTGCTGGGTCCGTGTTTCTCACTGAGGAAGTGAGCGGTTACAGGTAAGCCGGGGCGGTGACCATGGATTAAAGCAGGAGGCAGTGTGAATTCACGTTCAGCCTGATATGCACACAGAGCGTAACGTAGGGAAGCATTTCTAGATGTGCGTGTACACACACACACACACACACACGCTGACAGGGGCATACATGAGGGACAGAGGGGCCAACAGAAAGAGCTTCCAATGGCTAAAGCTGGAAGATTTTAAACCACAAAATAAATAAGGTAGTATAAACTAATTATAACCCAAAGTACAAGATAACTACGTATAAGTTATATGTATGTGAAGGAATAAACAAATGTGGACCATGAGATGAATCTCCAGGGAGGAAGAATTCCCAGGAACTTTTGTAGATTCCCTGCACTGAAGGTTAAGTGCAAATTTCCACCCCAGTGACTGACTTTCCAGGAGTGCAGTATGGACGTGGGGGTGAAAGAGTTAATGTCCAGTGGAGAACGATGACAAAGCTACCTCAGCCAGCTGCTCCTGGCCAACCCCGGCAGTGAGAAGTCACGCTGAAAGTGTGCCCATGGCACCATGTGATGCAAATGGCCTTTCCTCTCTGGTCCTCCCGCAAACCCGGAACCACCGTTTAAAATCCTCAATATAGGCATAGTCTACAAATGTTTGACCAGCATTCCGTAAAACTGCCAAGATCATCATAAACAAACTTGAAACGCTGTCACAACTTTATGAAAAGAAAGGTTTGTTTAGCTCGGTTTTGAAGTTTCATGGGCATGATGCCTGCGACAGTACAGTTCAGGTCTCATGGAGCCGGTAATGGTGGGAACACAGGTGGGAGCCGGCAGGTGATCACCTCTCAAACAGGCACAGAGCGAGAGGGCAGGCAGGGTCGAGCTTGCTCCTTTTACATCAACCCTCTCTAGAATTTCAAAGGGGTCGCAGTAGAACTGCATTCCCCTAAGGACCTCCCTCTGTGTCTCCCCTCGCAAAGGTTCCACCATCCCCCAGTAGGATTCAGATTCCAATTACAAAGGACCCTGCAGGGAAGCACTCCAGATTCAAACCGCAGCAACAACCCAGTGCAATGTGGTATCCTGGGACGTTGGCACAGAAAAAGAACATGAGGGTAAAAACTAAGGAAATCTGAATATTTAGTTGCTAATGATGCATCTACATTGGTTTATTCATTATGCAAATGCCCCCCAGGAACATAAAACGTTAACCACAGGGAAAGCCTGCTGCAGCGTGCAAAGGAGCTCTCCTCACTGTTTCCATGGCAAATCTCGAACTGTTCTAAACAACAAAGCTTGTGTTTAAAAATCGTGATCTAGGAAAAGTAGGAGATACTTTGGAAGGAAGGAATAGCGGACAATAAGCAGAGAACTCAAAACAGAACATGTATCTCTCCTTATTTTAAAATGTCAGCGCCTGCCGCGTGAACAGCTGGTGTCCCCGTAGTGCTCAGGCCGAGTCCCGCGCTGTGCTGAGTGACTTTCGCATCACTTCACTTCACTCTCCAAAGATGCCATCAGTGGACATCGTCAACACCCCCACTTTGTAACTGATGAAACCAGAGGTCAGACGAGATCAAGGTACCCAGTTATTAAATGGTGGGACTGGGGGCCGGCGCTGTGGCACAGTGGGTTAAAGCCCTGGCCTGAAGCTCCAGCATTCCATATGAGCACCGGTTCTAGCCCCAGCTGCTCCTCTTTCAGTCCAGCTCTCTGCTGTGGCCTGGGAAAGCAGTACAAGATGGCCCAAGTGCTTGGGCCCCTGCACCCGCATGGGAGACCAGGAAGAAGCTCCTGGCTTCAGATCGGCACAGCTCTGGCCATTGACGCCATTTGGGGAATGAACCAGCGGAAGGAAGACCTTTCACTCTGTCTCTCCCTCTCACTGTCTGCAACTCTACCTCTCAAATAAATAAATAAAATCTTTTAAAAAATAAAATAAATGGTGGGACTGGATCCTACTCTTCTCCTACTATCCTGTGTGCTTTGAATATGCTTGCAATGTCATCATCCATTATACCACTAAATATTTCCTGTATGAGCCCAGCCCTGAGCAATAGCTGATGATGTTGGACCCCAAAGAACTACAAGTCTAGTTGAAGAGACACGAGGAAAACTAAATAGTTTCAAAGGACTCTCACATACGGTCTGTGAAGGAAGTAAATGCAAATGAGAACTTAGAGTGGGAACTTCCTGCTGGAACAACTGGGGGACACTTCGTGCCAGGATACGTGGGCCTTGAGCTAGATTCTGACGAAAGGAAGGCGTGGAGGAGGAAGGGCAGCAGAGGGCTCTGCAGCCAGCGGCTCAGTGCTCTCTGTGACCACACAGCAGGGAAGCAGCTCTCTGGGACTGTGAGGGCTCGGACACCAGGAGTGGCTGTGATGCTGGTCTGGGCCGTCAATCGAGACCTCAGATAGTCCCTTCCTGCTCTAGCAAGAAGGATGCGCAAGTCCACTCGAACAATCTGAACACAGAGCATTCTACGTTGAGAGATCCTCAACCAAGCAGACTGTCTTTTTGCAACTTCTCCTTTCAAAGAGAACATGAATAATTTTTTATGAATAATTTTTTAAACTCCTCTCTCTCTCTCGCCATTTCTCTCTCACACACACAGGGTTTCAACTCCTCTTTAAAATCATGTTTCTCTCTCTCTTCCCTGTGAGCACTCTTCGGTCCCATAGCAAAGTGGCAGGAGGTGGTACCCATACTCTCCCGTCATCCTAGCCTGATCCCCCCAGCTCTGACTCACCTACCTTGCCCTCCTGGCCACTGTCAATACTGCTCTATTTTGTTTTCACTTTATTTTGTTTGTAAACTTACCACAGATTCAAAAAACCACATAAAAACAAACGCGGGGCTCAGCGAACACCCTCATAACCACAACCTCACCTCTTTCCATTTTCTTTCTTTCTTTTTTTTTTTTTTTTTTTTTTACAGGCAGAGTGGACAGTGAGAGAGAGAGAGACAGAGAGAAAGGTCTTCCTTTGCCGTTGGTTCACCCTCCAATGGCCACCGCGGCCGGCGCACCGCGCTGATCTGATGGCAGGAGCCAGGTACTTCTCCTGGTCTCCCATGGGGTGCAGGGCCCAAGGACTTGGGCCATCCTCCACTGCACTCCCAGGCCACAGCAGAGAGCTGGCCTGGAACAGGGGCAACCGGGACAGAATCCGGCGCCCCGACTGGGACTAGAACCCGGTATGCCGGCGCCGCAAGGCGGAGGATTAACCTACTGAGCCGCGGCGCCGGCCTCCATTTTCTTCTAATCTGAAGACTTATTGGAGAAAATTCTGAAAGCAACCTAATATTTTTTCCACTGTAAATTACTGAGTCTTGTTTGAACAGTGGTAGCTTTGGGATCCGCAAGGAGGGAAGGCCTACACTTCCGGGAATGGAGAGTCCCTACCTGTACTTCCGGGGAAGAAAAGTCCTTGTCAAGGTCCCTGTGGGTGCCTAAAGGTCAACCAATGAGGATCAGACCTGCCTCAACCTTTAACCCCCATGTCCTGAATCTATAAAAGGAGCCCTCCCAATCTCTGACGCGCCACTTCCCTGGCCCTCGCTCTGTTGGGACCGGGGACCCTCGCCCGGGAGCGGAATCCCAGTAAAAGCCTGTGAATTAATTGATTCGTCTGCCTGGGAAGATTTGTTACATGCTGGACACCTTGCAAACAGCAGAGAATTGTTTTTTTCCTTAAAGCACAATACTTTTACTGCAGTACTCATAGGTCCTCCTGGCCATTCTGGATTTATTTATTCTGTTATCTGCTGTGTCCCCTTAAAGAATCGTTACAAGCGTTTTTATCGCAGGAATGTTTTCTTTAATTGTGGTCTTTAAATATTTATTCTATTCTCTCGCTTTCTTTTTCTTTTTTGGAGAAATCTATTATACAAACGGAAAATGTTTTTGCCCATCATCTGTATTTGTCACTTTCTCTAAATAATTTTTGTTCATGTTGTCTTGATTTTTTAGCTTGTCTTACTCATCTTCTATTTACGTTAAGATATTATATGTAATGGTTATTCGCTCCTTGGGTTCTTCATACTTTAGGATTCCGTCTTTAGATAACTGGGTTTTTTTCTTATCTTTTCCTAAGTTCTTCCTGTTTCTCAGATTTGTTTCTCTGTTGTATGTTGCTCTTGCAAACATCATTGGTAAGCGTGTCAATGTGCTTTTGAAACCATGTCGTTTGCATCTGTCCGTGGCCCTGTCTCTGTGACGCGCTTGCCTTGTAGCCAAGTCATCCTGCGCGTCGCTTTCCTTTGCAAATCTGCACAGCGTCCGACCGCAATCTTCGTCTCTGTTGCTCATGTTTATGTAAAATTACTTTTTTTCTGAACTTCTGGAAGGAGACTTGACCACAAACAGTTTTTCCGACTTAGGGCTCTGAAACTCCATTTCCTGTGGCTGCTGTGAAGGGTTCAAACCCAGAGCTCTTCCTCTCTGAGCGCGCCTCGCTCTGCTCGGCCTCCAAACGAGTCTTCCCCTTGCTTCGCCCCTCCTGCACCTGCCCTGACCCGTGTGCTCCCTGCCTCTTCCCAGCAGCTTCTCCTCAGTGCCGGGCTTTGTCCAGGGGATTCCTAAGATGCTGACTGCTCCAGCCCCTGCTGCCCCTACCACACACCCCTCACACACACTACAGTGTACAAACTGCCCCCAGCTCCACTGCTGTACTCCAGTCACTCTGTTTTCGAGTCCCTGATGATCACTTGGGGTTCTCCTGTTGGCAGGTGCATCAGACTCCCTGTCTCTCCCTTTGTCCTCCTACATAGATGCTGGTCACACACTGGTTCTTCTCCCCCAGCTCGTTTAAGGCTTTGGGAAGATGCTTGTCACCTGCATCTGGTGTAGATCTCATTCACCAGTTTGAGTTTCGCTCCCTGTTTCTCTGTGTTTAATGGAGTGATTTGGAAAGATTCCAAAACTGTGGCAACAACTTGCCCTGATCCTGTGAATTTCTTAATCTCGGTTTGCCGGCTACTTACAGGAACTGGAAACCACAACATGGGCTTTAAAATTACCGAGCACCCCCGCCCTCCGTGCCCTCTCACGGCCCTCCCAGCACCCCCACTCACCTCCCGCTAGAAGCCAACTGTGCTCAAGCACTGCCAGGTGCTGCCTGCTGGGTCGTGTTGAGTCTCCACGTCACTGCCCGAAGGCCCGCAGCACCACACCTCACTCAAGGCTTGCTAGGACAAACTTCGTTCCTGTCACAGTCGCCCACTGCTAACCCAGAATGAGCCTTAGGAGAAACGACCAGTGGTTACCGTGGGGCGGCCAGAGCCCAGGTGGGACACTCAGGGTGGAGAGGCCCGGAGGGCTGGGAGGATGGAGCAGGCCCCTCCCGCTTCCAGCAGAGGGCCAACAACCTTCCCAGAAGTCACGCGGGGTTCAAGACAAGGGCCCTGCATCTGCGTCTCTCCTCGAATCCTCACATAAAATTTCACCAAAGAATAAAGTGAGCAAGACACACAAATATCAGGTTGCCGGAGTGATTCCATGAATGTAGCATGATGCCTGTTTCCCCACCCCTGGGGTTCCGTTCTCATTCATTTTCAAGGGAGGAAGAAGGAGTCTTTCGATCTGCCTTTTACCTGCGCATCTTCCCTCCCAGCCCAGGCACATCTGGTTTCACTCTGGTCCTCAGTCTGTGTGGGACCCTCTTGCCTAGTTTACGTCTCTTGGACTTAACACTGAGTGATGCACGTTGGGAGAGGAAGCCCCATGCTCCGAGCACAGCTGACTTTACTTCTCGGGCTTGAGCCAATTAAGTCAAACGTGGCTCTGAGGCTGCCTCGGGAAGTGACAGTCTGCACGGCCTGGTGAACAAACAGCAGAGCTCCTGTCACACTTGAGTTACAAGTTGCCCAAGCTCCAGGTCAGCCGCGATGCACGACTCCCGCCGCCTTCGACAAGGCAGCTTTCAGGACATCAGAGGAGACGACAGCCTGAGGCCTGAGGCGAGGACCCCTGATGCCTGAGGGATGGCAGCTGAGAAGCGTGGTTAGTATGTTCTAAGACTTGGGGAAAGCGTTCCCTTTGAAGATCAATCTAGGGGCCGGTGGGGTGGCGACTGGTAAAGCCGCCACCTGCCTTGCCGGCATCCGGCTGCTTCACTATCAATTCAGCTCCCTGCTGATAGCCGGGGAAGAGAAGCAGAAGGTGCCCCAACTGTTTGGGCCCCTGCCACCCACATGGGAGACTTGGCAAAAGCTCCTGGCTCTTGGCTTCAACCTAGTCCAGCCCTGGCACTTACACACATCTGGGAGTGAACTAGCAGATTCTCTCTCTCTCTCTCTCTCTCTCTCTCCGCCCCCCACTCCTTCTGTAACTCTGATTTTCAAATAAATAAATAAATCTCTAAAAAATAAAAGATCAATCTTTTATGGAGAAAGGCACTTTAGAATTGATCTTTAGTGGATCAAAACATATCCTGTCATTGGGAGGCACCTCATTAGGAGTGTAACCTGAGAGTAACCTGTAGCAAGTGGGAAACAGGCATTTTGGACTGACAAGAGGAGGAGGGAAATACAAACAGAAAGTGCTTGCTATTTTGTCTTCACGTAATCTGTCAACCTAGGGTCATCCCACCAGTAAAATTTTCTTTGCTGCCACCCTGGTTCTGAATGGAAATGAAATATATTATTTTCTGTTCCTTTGATTGGAAAAAGTGCTGGACATTACGAACTATGCTTTGATGAGTGGCCAAAGCATACACGTTTGTCTGTCAAAGTCATTCAAATTAAAGACATGTAGGTTTCCTGAGAGAGAAGATGGCCGAATAGGAAGCACCAGGAACTCGTCCCCCGCCTGGACAGTAACTATAATGGCAGGGTCTGGCTGATATAACTGTTTGGCAACTCCGGAGTCCACAGAAGGCTTGCATCTTGCAGGTGAAACCTTCCAGTAAACTGAGGTTAATTTTGGTCCATTCAGGTCTGAGCACAACAGCAGCTGCCCTTGGGCAGGCAACTGTGCCCATGTTCCTGGAGCAACCTGCATGCAGCTTGAAGGATGCAAAGTAGGCAAAAGGGGCCTTGCCCTCCAAATACTGAGAACGTGTGTTCTGACTACTGCCCGCCTATCTGATCACAGGTGGGCAGCTGCTCCTGACTGCACCTCCCCCACTACCACAACCCCTCCTTTCCTGCCAGCTGGAGGGACTTCCGGGGGATTGAAAGGGTCAGGGTCTATTTGTTTCCTCTCATTTTTCTCTTCTTCCCTTTTTGGGAGCTACACATTAAAGACCAGAACATTCAAAAATAATTGCAAATTAAGGAAAAATTACAAAGTGACTGTACGTGCCCAGGAAAGGGTTCAAGTGCAGAAAAGACCTGAGGAGACCTTAGATTTACACCTCAGACTTCTCCTTGACCACCCACAACTATGTGTGTGTACACACACACACACACACACACGTGCACACACTAAGTAACAACAAAAAGCAAACCACAGAGAAAAGAGAGAATCTGATTTCCAGACCAACCACATTATGAGACTCAAGCATCTAGTCTTTTTTTTTTTTTAAGCATCTAGTTTTCAACAGAAAGTCACAAGGCATACAAAGCAACAGGAAAGTATAATCCATTCAAAGGAAAAAAATTTAAGAATAGAAACTGTCTTAGAAAAAGACTTGATAGCAGATCTGCTATACAACAATATTAAAATGGTCTTAAAGAAGCTCAGAGAACTAAAGGAAAATGTAGATGAAGTCAATAAAATATTTTGAACAAAATGTAAGTATCAATAAAGTGAGATAAACACTAAAAAAAAGCCCAAAAACTTATGGAGCTGAAAAATTCACTAAAAGGATTTAAAGGCAGATTTGATCAGCCAAGAATCAATGAACTTGAAGGCAGGGCAATGAAAGTGACCAAGTCTGAGGAACAGAAAGAAGAGTGGAGAAAAGTGAACACAGCTTAAGGAACTCGTGGACACCAACAAGCAGAACAGAAGAGAGAGAAAAAAGCTGGGAGAATTTAAAAAAAAATAACATTTCTGGAAAATTCCTAAATGTGATGGAAGACATGAATAGAAACATAGAAGAAACTCAACTAACTCGAAGAGACACCAAGACACGTTGTAATCAAACTTTCAAAAACCAAAAACAAGGAAACTTGAAAGCAGCAAAAAGAAGTGATTTATCATTGAAATTAAAGGAACCTTCAGTAAGATAAAATATGTGCCTGCAGCGCCAGCACCCCAGGTTCTAGTCCCGGTTGGGGCGCCAGTTCTGTCCCGGTCGCTCCTCTTCCAGTCTAGCTCTCTGCTGGACCTTTCTCTCTGTCTCTCTCTCACTAACTCTGCCTGTCAAAAAAAAAAAAAAAAAAAAAAAAAGATAAAATATGAAGAATATCGGCAACTTTGGAGGCCAGAAGGAGCAAGCCAATACTTTCAAAATGCTAAAAGAAAAAACAAAACAAAATACATTGTCAACAAAGAATCTAATAGCTAGCAGAACTGCCCTTCAAAAGTGGAGGAGAAACTAAGATATTCCCGGATACAAGCTGAGAGAGCCAGATCTACCTTGTAAGAAATGCTTAAGTGGGCCCTGCAAAGTGAACTGAGCAAACACTAGACAGAAAGCTGCAGTCACCTTTAGAATTAAAGATCTCAATCAAGGTAAATACATGGGCAACTACAAAAGCTAGTATTATTGTAACGATGGTTTGGGACTTCACATATTCTTTTCTCCATGATTTAAGAGACAAAGATATCTTCAAAAAATTATCAGCTAGGATTGTTGTGAAAAAAGAAATTCAATGAGACTAGTTTAAATAAGAACATAGCTATATAAGGGAATAGTTTAGTCATTAAAAATAATTATATCTACAAATCAATATGGAAAAATAGCTTGAAGAGATTCTCAAGTAGAAAAAGCAAATTGTGTATGCAGAGTGAGCCAACATTTTGCACTAAATATGGAAATGTATGCATATATATTCTTTTATACATATGTATGTTTTCATTCAATATTTGAATGAATACGGAATACAAAGAAAGACATTCACAAAAGTTATTCTATAACAGGTACTAAGGTACTAGTGGTTACACTTAAAGAGTGTATCTTAGGCTGCGTTTCCAAGGAAGCAGGCCCTGTAAGTGGCTGACTGGCGTACTAGGAAACACTGATGGAAGAAGGGAGAAGTGAGACAGGCAGGAGAAGGAAGAAAATACAGGGTTTGTGACTGAGCAGTTACCACGGTGGGCAGCTGAGGCTCCGTCCCACTGGAGAGATCCAGGACACACCCCAAGGAGTGAGCCAGTCTGTCTGCCCACCTCCCACCCTGACGGTGCCTCCTGGCGACCATGACTCTCCAATCCTGGTGCCTGCTCCACAAGTGCAAGTCAGGAGAAGGCCCACGGGGTAGGCATTTGGCCTGGCAGTTAAGATACCACTTGCAGCACCTGTATCCCACACAAACATGTCCGAGTTTGAGTCTTGATTCTGCCCCCGATTCCAGTTCCTGCTAATACCCACCCTGGGAGGCAGCCGGCGAGGACTGATCTCTCACCCGCGTGGGAGACCTGGAATGAGTTCCCCGCCCCCACCTTCATCCTGGCCCAGCTCTGCCTGGCTACTGTGGGCATTTGAGGGAACAAATCAGTAGATGGACGCTCACTCACAGTCTGTCTCTATCCCTTTGCCTCTCAAATAAATTAAATGATTTTGTAAAAGGTAAGTTTATTCTTAAGAGAGAGGCACACAAAACAGGAATCGCAGGCCCTTGCTGCAAGTGTTGGGATGGCAAGAGCTGTGCTGAAATGTGGGCTCCATAAGACTGTCCCTTGTGACGTCACTCAGTATCTCTATTTTCGGAACTGGAGAGGGAGTCTTCAAAAAGTTCATGGAAAGTGTACCTTATTAAAACATTGCACATGGATTGCAAAATATTTTTGCATGAAAATACAAATAAACTTATCATTCCCTTCTTCCATGAACTCTTTTTGAAGTACCTTTATACATTAATGACATTTCAAAAATTTGGGGGGGATAATAAAAAATACCAAAACACTAGGTTTTCTAGATAAAGGGGAAACCCTTACAGTTAAGGCAGAGTGTGTGCCAGGAGGCCAGGGACCTCTGCTCAGGCAAAGGCAGCTGCCACAGAGGCCGGCTGAGCCCAGGCCGCCTGGCGTGCCAGGGACGTGAACTCAGGCAAAGAGACAGCAGGACACTGTTTGGACATTTTTATTCACTGATCATAAATACAGGCTCATGAACGGGAGGGTGACCACGAGCGAGGGCTAGCACCTGGACGTGACCGACGCGGAGCGCTCATTGTCTCACCAGCACTGTCCGGAAACCGGGGGGGGCGTCTCCCCCCTTTGTCGAGTGTTCGGCTCCATGGGGACCCTCCTTCTGGTGCCGCAATTTTATTCTTGGCTCATTCTCAACAATTAAAAAAATCATAAAAGATTGAGTGTTTACAAGAAAATATCAAAGAGGATAAGAAGATGTTCAGTTCTTCTTAGCGTCTAAAAGTAAAAAGGGGCGGGGGGGCAGGGTGAGGAGATGGGAGAGGTGTCAGGGGTCTGCCTTGTTTCTTCCTTTCCCCAGGGCATTTCACGAAGCGGAACCAGGCCGGCATTAATGCTGTTTGGAGATGGGCTGCGTCTCTCTGATGAGCCACTCGAGAGCTTCCTGGCGGCCCTGCTTCTGCAGTTCCTTGCCGATCACGTCCCTGCAGGTCAGGTGGTAATTGTTGAGCCAGTCGCACTGTACAGGAAAAAAAGACAGTCATGGCATTCACCACATCTCTATCAGAAGGCTACACGGGCCGCCAGCAAGGGGCCCAAGTGCTGAGAGCGCAAGCTCAAGAGGAAAAGATACACGAACTCCTTTCTCCCTGCTCAAGGACAAGTGATCTCCTTGTGTCTGTTTCCCTGGAAACAGATGGGCTACACGGCTTAGGGTGAAAATGTTCCCAGAATAATCCAGCACATGCGGACTGGCAATGACCGTGAAGGAACCATGGATACCTGGCGCAAGCCGTGGCTGTGGCTTCCCTGAGTGCAGAGCCACTTGGCATCAAACATTCCTCTTTTTATTTATTTATTTATTTTTTTACAGGCAGAGTGGACAGTGAGAGAGAGAGAGACAGAGAGAAAGGTCTTCCTTTGCCATTGGTTCACCCTCCAATGGCTGCCGCAGCCGGCGTACCGCGCTGATCCGAAGGCAAGAGCCAGGTGCTTCTCCTGGTCTCCCATGGGGTGCAGGGCCCAAGTACTTGGGCCATCCTCCACTGCACTCCCTGGCCACAGCAGAGAGCTGACCTGGAAGAGGGGCAACCGGGACAGAATCCAGCACCCCGACTGGGACTAGAACCCGGTGTGCCGGGCTGCAAGGCGGAGGATTAGCCTAGTGAGCCGCGGCGCAGGCCAAACATTCCTCTTTACAGGACCCTGGGCATGACAGGAGAAACGGCGCAACCAGCTCTCACCAGCTCCCACCACGTGGCTTCACTCCCTCACACCTGAGCCATCCCGGGGTGGGCGGGGGAGGGATGACTAATCCCAGATGAAGAACGGATGGACTGGTGTTTCTCTGGATTAGGCAAGGACTACCATTAAGGACACGCAGGGCTTCCTATCCAGTATCCTATTCAGTATCCACTGACAAAGCACAACCAACTAGGGGCTGCCGAGTCCGTGTGTGCCTTCTGAGTGTGGCTGTCTAGATGAACCTGAAATCCCTGGTGATCAAGGCCTGGAAGTGAGCTTGACCTTCAGCTCCTCCACATAATGTGCCACACGAGGGATGAAAAGGAGAGTAAAAAGGAAAGAGACGCGGACAGGACTGGTGCCTGGGTCGGGGCTGATCCCCCAGACCTGACAGCAAAGCCTCTGTGGCTGGAAGAAGGGTGAAATCCCCCCTTGGTGGGTTGGCACAGGGACGAAGGCTGGAGTGAGGCAAGTTCTACCAGGAGGACAAGACGCCCCGGGGTGGGCAAGACCAGACACCTAGCTGCAGCAAGGCTAATGAGGTTGCTACTGCCACTGCTGTGCTAGTTATAAACGAGCCACAGGCCATTCAGGGAGGCAGGAGTGCTCAAAGGCACTGGCTTCAGGGGATACAGGCTGCATCAAGCACCAGACTCCAGTTAAGGGGTCAGGATGGGCACCTCGACCCAGAAAGGAGTGAGGGAAGACAGGTGGGATGGTGTTGTCAAGAGGCTTCGACCCAGCCTATTGGGATACTGATCTAATCCCCACGGACAAAAAGCCTAATAGCCCCGCTCAGAGTTTGGGAAAAGAGAGAAGGGAGGATTGAAAGCAAGACAGTTGCTCTGTACCAGGAGCAAGGTCAGGCAGGGATACAGGCAGACTGCCCTCCAAACAGCTCAACAGTGACAGCAGCGGTGCCAGCAGCCTGGTGCCACAGATACTCCCAAAACCCTTTTGGTTTAGGGGAATGGAGCAGCCTCAGTGGGCCCTGAGCAACATCCCAAGGCCTCAACAGTCTGACGGAGGTCCTCTGCTGCCATCTGGTGACAGTGATGGGGCTGCAGACCCAATCCAAAAGCTCCCTGAAGTGACTGCTAAAAATCACCTGTCGAGGAGACAGTAAGGGGCAATGAAAAGGCATTTTAAAAGCCCAATGGACAGAGCCTTGTTGTGGATATTACTGTGCCTACAGACAAAATGAAGCCCCAGACGTAAGCAATAAACAGGAAAGGGAACTTCTACTAAAACAGATAATAAATGATACTGTTCTCTGCTCACAGTGTTAAACACTGTCATCTACTATTATTTGTGGAAATGAGCTGATGACCCCAGTGTACAAAGACATTATCTGCCCTATAAGGAGCAGTTGGCCAAAATAACGGGGCAGTGAGCTGGGTATGCAAGGCATGGGTCAGGCAGATGTGATCAACGTCATGGGGTAGGTGGGGTAGACTGCGGGTCGCAGGTTAACAGAACTCTCCTACCAAGAAAGAAGATCTCATTCATCCCTCCTCATGCACAATTTCTTGGGATAATCTGAAATGTCACGGGGAGAAATGTCTCTTAGTCTTACATTTTATGTGGACAGAAAGAAATGTATGATCCTACCTGGCAGGAAGTCACACAGCCTTGGGCTTCCAAGAGGGCAAAGTGACTTGCCACCAGACCCGTGAAGCTGTGCCCAAGGGCCATTACAAAAGGCTTTGGTTCCTATGGGGCACTTAAGTGCACTTAGGTGTTCTTGTTCCCTTTCACCTAAGGCATTGCTTACGGGGAAAGAACTCTTGCCACTGAAGAGACACAGTGACACTGTGCTACTGATATGCTGAGTGTCCTGTTGTAAACCCATCTATTAACTAACAAACCAGGATCTGCAGGGCCAATTTCAGGCCTGAGTGGGAATGTGGCTGAGGCCAGGACACTTATGGTCAAGGAGAGGTGCCCAGCATGGAGGAGAGCTAAGCAGGAAGTGGACGACCTTCCCGTCACCCACCTGCACGCTGGAAGAAGCGGAAGAGAGGCTTCTAGCTGGGAAAACCCATTCCGCAGCTCAGGCAAACACCTCCTTAGCACAGGGGCCCTTCCGTTTAGAGCCAAGAACGAGGTACAAATGGGCCCCACTAAGGATACAGCTCTGCCTCCAAACACCCTTGAAGACTCCTGGGATGAGATCAGTGGCTGTCTCACTAGCACCATCTTTCCTTCCCAGAGCAACCCGCCATGCCTGTCCTCCTCTGGCTCCCACCAGTCACTTGCTCTGTGCTGAGACTTCTGATCCCCGCCTTGCTCTGGAATTTGGATCCCTCCGGCTCCCAGCTCCCTCCTTTGGAAACTACTTTGTCCAGTGCTAACTGCTCCTGCCCATTTCTGATCCTTATTCCTGCTCTGACCTCGGTCACCTGCCTGATCCCTCAAGCCATACCCCAGGTCCCTGTCACCTCTCCCAGCCTCATGGGCCTGGGGATCTACCCTAGGACTTGAAAGGGTTTCAATACCTGCAAAGCTGAGCTTGTTAAGTGGGCAGCATTGTGGCCTGGACTTTGCAAAGGGTTTCTTTTTTTTTTTTTTTTTTAAAGAATGGGTAGGGAGGGATTGATGAGGGAAGGTGGGAAGCAACATTCTTTTTTTTTTTTTTTTTTTTTGACAGGCAGAGTGGACAGTGAGAGAGAGAGACAGAGAGAAAGGTCTTCCTTTGCCGTTGGTTCACCCTCCAATGGCCGCTGCGGTCGGCACACCGCGCTGATCCGATGGCAGGAGCCAGGTACTTCTCCTGGTCTCCCATGCGGGTGCAGGGCCCAAGCACTTGGGCCATCCTCCACTGCACTCCCTGGCCACAGCAGAGAGCTGGCCTGGAAGAGGGGCAACCGGGACAGAATCCGGTGCCCTGACCAGGACTAGAACCCGGTGTGCCGGCGCCGCAAGGAGGAGGATTAGCCTAGTGAGCCACGGCACCGGCCGCAAAGGGTTTCATAGCCCCAGAGTGACCACAGCACTAACAGGGAGGGGCTAGTACCCACTTTCCTTGTCTATGTGAAAACTGGGCACATAAGAGATTTTGCCTCATTTCCTTAATGTTTCATGCAACACTAGACAACAATCTGGCATGTGCAGTGGCCAAGGGGCCTCACCACCCATCTGGCTTTTTGTAGGGAAGACAGGAGCCTGTTTGCTAAACAGGCCTCAGTGCAACTATGGAAGAGCAGCGCAGATATGTCACCCCGGGGAGCAATGGCACAGCATGCTGGTCCTCCCCACAAAACCCGACAGACACACGACAGCGCGGGAAGCGGACCGTTTACCAACAAACACAGGAAAAGCTACAGTTCCCGGAGACAGAGGACTCAGACTCAGTCGGCCAAGAACCCTAAATAAAAAAATAAGAAAACCCTCTCCCCCATTACCTCTTTGTCTGTAAGAGAATCCACATCTATCATTTTCGTCTGAATTGGAACCAAAGTTAGAGGTTCAAAGGTCAGGCTTCCCCGGTTATTGAAATTATACTGTGGGAGAAAGAAGAAAACAGGCAATTTTACTCATCTTGACCACAGTGAACCACACCATGAAGTCATTCCACCAGACATGGCCACCTCTCACAGCCAGAAGTTAAGTGGGAGCCAGGAAGTGGTCAGCTGGTCACCATTTTTAATGGGCACATGGAGCAGGTTCACAGTTGATGCCATTTTCCAAGAACTGCTACACTGGGCTCAGCAAGAGCCACACACAGGCTGCTGTGGGGCTCCCGGCAGCAGCCACAGGGCTTCTGCTGTGAGGGGAAGGAAGTGGGGCAGGGCACAGGAGTGCCAGGCGCAGGGCCATCTCTGGATTGGGTTCAAAGACTCTGCTGGGGTATAAGACTCCAGCATCATTGTGTTAACAGCCATGCAGCCTACCTTACCCTAGCAAGGCCCACAGGGTGTGCATGCTGGGTCTCTCTGTTCACTGCAAGCCCTTTGGGACTTAGGTAAGAGGCCAGTTCCAACAACAGTGCCTTCCACAATGAAGCAGAGAGCAGATACTGCAAGTCACCTCCCTGCAGACACAGGAAGCTCCTTCCCTCCAACTGTTCATTTCCATAGTCACAGTGAGGAAGGAGAAAACAGGCCTCTCAGGTAAAGCCTGGCACCTAAAACCCTGAAGCCGCTTGGTAACACTGACATGGGAGAGGGTGAAACTCCTTCTTTGTGTTGTCTTTGAAGACTGACTCATGCAATATCTCAGGGTTCTTCAATTATTTGATAAAAATCACCTGAGACTGTGACAAAATTACAGTGTCCACACCCCTGCACTGCAGACTCTGATTCAAGATCTGAGAAGGACCTAGAAATCGCCCTTTGAACAAACACCCTCTACAGATGGGACTTTCCGACAACAGGCCACCTGTCACAAACTCAGACTCCCAGATCATGCCAAGCAGGCACCATGAAATCCAGTTCAGTCTCCTAGTTCATCAAGGTTTCTCTTCCTGGCATTGTAAGGGAGGGGAGGAAGTCCCGAGGAAGTCCTAGACACCAGATAAAGGAGGCTCCATTGTGGCCTTAGAATTGCACACTCTTAGCGCCATGAAAACAAGTCTTAACTTTCAGCGATAAAGAATGGGAAATGTTTTTAAATAAATAAATGCATAATCAATTACCTTGGTCTTCACAGGAACCACCAAGACAACATTCTCAATGCGAATTCCAAAAGCCCCATCTTCATAATAACCTGGCTCTAAAACGAAACAAACCTCACTGTGAAACAGGGCCCACTGTAAAGACGTGCACAGAGGGGAGAAGCTTTCCCTCCCGGAGGACCACCCTGCTCCAAAGCAGAAGAAACAGGGGAAGGCCCCTTCCGCCAGGTGTGCAAGCCAGATGTGCTGGCTTCCCCAGGATGGCTACGGTGTCGCAGGCACCTGAGGTTCCCGAGGACAGGCTATGCAGTTCCTGGAAACTGACTACAAGGTGGGGAGCGCAACAGAGAGCCCACTAAATAACTCATGGTGTATATGCATAAGACACAGTGATGCAGACACTAACTGACGCTTATAAAATTTTGCAATGACATGGGAAAGGGCAATATATTAAGAAAGCAGAATGCGGACAGTATGTTCAGTATGACCTCACTGATTAAAAAAAGACCATCTCTACCCATCTATAAGACTACCTGAGAACTAATGCAGTAAAATATCAAGTCTTGTTTCTCCTGCTGCTTGGGTTGCAAGTGATTTTCATCTACTCTTTATACTGTTTCATTATTTCACTTTCTCTAAAATGAACATGCACGCATTACTTTGATAAACAGGAAAGTTTGTTAATTCAATGTGACAGCAAGGGGGAAATTACTGCCAACTTACTCTAAAATAATTTTAGAATAAGAAACGGCAAAGACCCTCCACAAAAGCTCAAGGACCCACACGTGTGCTCCAGGTGGGGGCTACCTACCGTCAGTGACAATCATGCCAGCCTCCAAGGGTTCATCGGAGAACGTTTTATAACTGATGCCACAAGGCCCCTCGTGAACATTCAGAAAAGACCCAACACCATGTCCCGTTCCATGCAGGTAATCCAGACCAGAATCCCATAAGGCTGAACGGGCAAAGGAGTCTAGAAGGTGGCCTGAAAGACAGATGAAGAGCCACTCGATGACAGCACACACTACCTTTAAGGCTGGATTATGTCAGCTCCAGAAGCTGACCCAGAATCCTCTGGGCAGAAGTTCCCGGAGGGTTCAGATTGCAGCCCAGCACAAGGAAGAACTTTCTAACAATCAGAGCTCCCGATCTAATCAGACTGAAGGCCCAAGTCTTGCCAAGTCCCACCACAATGCCCCATCCACCAGTCCTCAAGCCAAGTGCTATACAGTAAGAGTCAGGCTCACGTTAAAATAAACCCAACAAGGATCCCTAAAGGAGGCACTGGCCTAGCACTAGACCAATTCCCCCACTCAGGCCCTGAGGCCTTCATGCCTAGTTTGCCCTCTCCTGGGAGCTTCCCACAGTGTCATCCAGCATCATACGGGCCAGGAGAGAAGTCCACAGCTGACACCAGGCCCAATCCTAAGCCAGGCTGCCTAGGAAGCCTCTGAGCTCAGCCATGGGGTCCAGGAGCCTCACTCCACGCAGCACCCCCAACCTGTCCCAACAGAGCCTGAGATGGGCTGGAGCTGACGTGGTGACAGCAGGACGTGTTCTTTTGCTCCAAGACACAGCTGATTCCCAAACAAGAAAAAGAGGTCGTCGTGTGGCAGAAGGAACCACCTACCTTTGGTTCCAGTCGGGAAAACGGCTGCGCTCACAGCTATGTGGCCTTTAAGGACATATGTGAAGCATTCCTGCCAAAGAAAACCGGAGTGGATGAATGGCAGCAAAGACAATTTCATTCTGGCAGTTTTCTGGGAGTTCAGAAAATTTTGCCCATTAAAGTTTTTAACAACATTACAGAGAAAATCAGAAAAAAAAGGAAAAAAATTAAATTTAGAAAACTTTAAAAGCCTGGCCATAGACCAATGAACCCTAAAATTAAACTAAGTAAAAAAGAACTGTCAAAGAGATGATCCCACAGGACTTGATCACGTGGTGAACATTCGGACATATTCTAAGTCACGTGTACCCTAGAGAGACTGGGGAAAATCATTAAGACCAACTCATGATCCTGGCTAACATTTGCTGAGCGAGGCCTCTGTGCCAGACACTCCACTAAGTAGACACTGAACCCCGCACTTCACAGTGGATGCGCTATCATTAGCTCCACCCTACAGAGGGAACGAGCAGCACGCCCAGGGGACACAGATCCTAAGTGGCAGCATCTGGCCTCAACATCTGGACTCCCTGCCACCATGCTGTCCTCAGGGTTATCCCCACTGCTTGCAAGACTGATGGTTGGCCCTGAGGTGCAGAGCCAGGACTTGAGCTGCACACCCCGTCAGTTTGTCTGGGGCTCTTTCCACAGCACAAAAAGTCATATTAAAGGGATCCTGAGCTTGAGGTCCAAACTCAGAAAGGTACTGGTGACCAGAAAAGGAAGGGCAAGGAACAAGACTGAAATCTGCCCACCACATCACATAAAACCCTCTTCCAGCCGGCGCTGTGGCTCACTTGGCTAATCCTCCACCTGCAGCACCGGCACCCTGGGTTCTAGAACCGGTTGCTCTTCTTCCAGTCCAGCTCTCTGCTGTGGCCCGGGAAGGCAGTGGAGGATGGCCCAAGTGCTTGGGTCCCTGCACTCGCATGGGAGACCAGGAGGGGGCGCCCGGCTCCTGGCTTCAGATTGGCGCAGCGCCGGCAGTAGCAGCCATTAGGGGAGTGAACCAACGGAAGGAAGACCTTCCTCTCTGTCTCTCTCTAACTCTGCCTGTCCAAAAAAAAAAAAAAAAAAAACAACCTCTTCTTTCTTCTTAGGATCATCTTCCTGAAAGGGTTCCCCTGAACAGAGATTCAACCATCATCTGCTGAGTGCTTATGATCTGGGAACTCCCTGGGTTCAGGAATTCACACGAGCAGCCAGGGAGGTGGGTGCACAGCAAGGAAGATCAGAAGCTGCCTCCAGACTCCTGGTACACATTCACCCTCACAGCCCTGCTTGCCCTTTCCATCCTGTTCAAACCACAAACTGACAGCGTCTGCCGCTTCAGAAAGTCCCTACAGAGTTGAGCCTGTAAGTGTTCATGCTGAACTTGAAAAAAGAAGGGGGTGGCTTTCAGAATCAAGTTCAGACACTGCTGGTAAAGCATGTATTTTACCACACCACCCCCGGCCCCAAAGAGATTTCGTGACTCCAGAAAGGCCAGAGCTATTTAAACTGGATCCTGAGCTTCCTTGACCTTAACAGAATGCTCTTAAAAATATCTCCAAATGTCTTACCCTCCAATAATTAATTAAATAAACCTCATAAAGCAGATAAGCCTGACTCCACAGTAATGAGCAATTTTATGATCCCACATCTAATTTTTATTTATTTAATCCTTTTTCATAAAAGCAATTCTCTTAAGAAAGCAGAGAGTCTCAAGTTTTTGGCTCTATCTTACCTTCTCATAGGCTGTAGGAGTTCCAAAATGCATGGTCCGGGTTACATCTGTGGTTCCATCCCTTTTCAAAAGAAAGGATAAATTAGTTTTTAGTCAAAGTAAGTTTTTCCTAAATATGAGACGAGTAAGGATGTGGAGAAATGAAAACCCTCATACACTGCTGGAGGTATGTAAAATGGTGCAATCAGTCTGTAAAGTGGTTTGCATCAAAGATTAACTATACAGTGAAGATGTTACTCAGCAATATTACTCCCATGAATACATGCTAAAGAACTGGTAACACACCCACACAAAAACTTAGATGTGGGTTTTCATAACAGTATTGTTTGTACCCCTCAAAATGTGGAAATCACCAAAATGTCCATCAGCTAAGGAACGGATAAACAAAACGGGGTACATACTGTGAAGTATTAACTCAGTAACTAAAAGAAGGGATACTTATACATGCTGCAACCTGGGTTAACCCTGAAGACACTATGCTAATTGACCAAATCCAGACACAAAAAACAAGATCTTATTTGTGTCAAGTACTCAAATTAAATAAATACATATAAACAGGACTAGTTGGTGGTGGCCAGGGACTGGGGGGACAGGGAAGGGGAATGATGGCTACCAGTATGGACTTTCCTCTGAGGATGACAAAAATGTCCTAGAACCAAGGGTAATGGTTGCAAAATGCTGTGAAGATGCAAATAAAAAACATTATAACCCATCAAGTAGGTACATTTTATCTCAATAAAAATTATTATATCAGGGGGCCGGTGCTGTGGCATAGTGGGTTAAAGCCCTGGCCTGAAGCGCCAGCATCCCATATGGGCGCCAGTTCTAGTCCCGGCTGCTCCTCTTGCGATCCAGCTCTCTGCTATGGCCTGGGAAAACACTAGAAGATGGCCCAAGTCCTTGGGCCCCAGCACCCACGTGGGAGACCCGGAAAAAGCTCCTGGCTCCTGGCTTCGGATCGACACAGCTCTGGCCGTTGCAGCCACCTGGGGAGTGAACCAGCACATGGAAGACCTCTCTGTCTCTACCTCTCTCTGTAAATCTTTCAAATAAATCTTAAAAAAAAAAGAAAGAATTATTAAAAAAAAATTATTATATTGGGGCTGGCGTTGTGGCACAGAGGATACAGCCATCGCCTGCAATGCCAACATCCCATTTGGGCACTGTTTCACGTCCCAGCTGCTCCACTTATGATCCAGCTCCCTGCTAACATGCCTGGGAAAAGCAGCAGAAGATGGCCCAAGAGTTTGGGCCCTGTACCCACGTGGGAGACCCGAATCACGTTCCCAGCTCCTGGCTTCAGCCTGGCTCAGCCCTGGCCTTTGTGGCCATTTGGGGAATGAATCAGCAGATAGAAGATCTCTATCTCTGCTCTCTGTAGCTCTGACTTTCAAATAAGTAAATAAATCCCTTTTTAAAACAGGCCTTGCTAGTGCTCTCTCAGAATAGATGATAGTCTCACTCCTTCTCATAGGTTCTAAATCCAGACACAACCAAACCTTAGGTTCTCCTCTAAGAAACCATTCTAGAGGGGATGACTGAGAAAGCGAGAAGGCACAAAGAAGGAAATTCAGAGAAATGCAGGGGGAGTCCACATTTCTCATTCATTCACTCAGAATTAATCTTTACTTCATTAGGCCTTGGGGCAGCTACGAACACAGGGAGCTGGCAGGCAGCTGATGGGCTGGGGTAGAAAACTGGCCAATATTTCTAAAAATTTGCTTCATGTCATTATTATACGGGACTTTAACAACTTCCAGTCAAAGACTAAATAGTTCTATCAAACAGTCTTTTGTGGGGACAGAGTCAACAACTAGGCCATGTCAACTAGGTAAAAATACAGAGCACACACAGGACAATTCCAACAGCGGTCAACAGTGCAGAAAGAGGTTCCCAGCTGGGAACTCTCCGTCAGAGCACACGTGTCCACCTGCTCAACTGCCTTGAGTCTGTGGAGTCAAGTTCACTTACTTGTATTGAGCGCCCGAGTCAATGAGGTATACTTCATCCAGGGACAAGGTCCTATTCGTCTCAGGGACTGGCCTAACAAAGTTAATTAAAAATTTATTCCACAAATGGAAACATCTGAAGAATCTGGGAGGAGGGCATATAAGAGTTTTTTGTACTATTTTTGTAACTTTGTCTGAAATTATATCAAAATTAAAAGTTACCCAATAAAGTACTTATTCCAACTAACTTTCAACTTCTACTACAGAACCCATTGAATTTCTCTACCTAACCAGAGAAAAAAATTGAAGAGAAGGAAGACTAACACATTCCTCACTACCTACCTTTGTGTCTAGAACAAAATGGTAATCAAGAGATAATTTTAAAAGGCACAGAAATAAGAACTGATGCAGGCAACAGGACCAAGCTAGAGACACGGGAACCGGGCATGGGAGCAGCCTGCAGTCTCCACAGCCTCACTGGTCTCTGCGAGTCCCAGCGCCTCCTTCACTCCTGGCCTCATCCTGTGCCTCCCCCCTCTTATTTCCAAGGCCACCAGACAGGCAGAGAGTGAATGTCTGCATTCCAGAGACAAACTAAAGGGATTTCGCTAAGAACAGGAGTGAATCGCGATGCACTAATGCTGAAGCACTTTTTTCAAAATGAACAGGAGGTACTTTTTTAACGCAATCCACTTTCCCCACACCATTTTCTAGATACTATCACTGCACTGAGGACTATCCAAACAGCTGAGAGCATTCCAAGTCCCTGCTCTGTCCTTCATTTCCAGTACCACCCCCACTTCAGAAGTAAAGCACCAGTTGGCACACAAGCTGAGCAATTAACACTCAACCAGACACCGGCCCAGCCTCCAGTGTCCTGCCTCTAAGCAGGCTTCCAAGAACCCTAATGAAGAAATGACAAGGGAAAAGCAAATCTCTTCTCCTTTGGTTTGAAACTGTCAAATATTTTTATTATATGCAAAATACTAGGATAGTCTCTAGCCAGGAAAGCCATCATTTACTTTCACCGTGAGACAAAAACCAAAATTCCTTTGATATTTTTATGTCAGAACAGAGATATTAATGGGAGAGAACTGCACTGTCACAACTGTGACTGTCTCCCACACACAGCTTCAAAAGCTGCCCTGAGACTATTAAAGAGGAGGGAAATTTGTGTGCAAGAACATCACAGAGAGACAAAGTGTTCCCTTCAGCATCGTGCAGATCACAGATGAGGAAACACGGGGCACAGAATGCCCAACACAAAGCAAAACTCTTTGAGCTAGGTGAAGTTGAAGCTGAAGTCCAACGGCCAAGCCTAAGTACACTGCCTATCATCTCCACGGGCAGATCTGCCAGTCCTAACCTATCAGCGCCCCCCTTGTCCCAGACTCCAGGGAGTCTCTGATCTGCGGATCCACAGCCCAGTGCAGACCAGGTAGTAAAACATCTCACCGTCCAGGAGGCCAGGCCCCCCGGGGGCGGGGGCGGGGGGGGGGGGGGGGGGGGCGCCTGAATACCTCTACCCAAAACAGGCTGCCCCACAACCCACTGGCAAGCTTCTTGGGTATGGAGAAGATGGAGCTCACAAGACACATGGAGAGAAAGAATTCAGTCGCTCAAGGGCAATGAATAGTTTCTGTAGCCTCCAAAGAGAAGAAGGAAATCCTTTTGGCCACCTTGTGGGGAATGTCAATGCCATACTGAGCCTAAAAGCAGGCTCCGGCAAGGCAGAGGCGGGGGACCTGGAGGGAATAAGGGAAAGTAAGACCTCCAAGGTCTGATGTCCCCTAACTGTGGGAGGTGGGCGTAGGGGCCTCTGGTAAAATAATGCATCTCCCCTGCTCAGGCTCCTGTGCAGAAACAGCAGCAAGGCAGGCCACGTGCTCCTCCGCATGCCTTACGCGTAGTGAATGATGGCGCCGTTGGGTCCCGCACTGGAAATCGTAGGGAAGCTCAGATCCACGAAGTCAGCCTGCTGCCTGGAACAGAGACACAGACAGCGGAGCGGCTTAGAGGTTTTTACCGTGCAGAGAATCAGCGTCCTTCCAGGCTCATTTCACTTGCCAGGGCAATCGGCACCAGGCTCACCAGGCCCACGGGTCCTCCAAATGGCCCCTTACCTGCGAAACTCCTCGGCTTTGTCAGCAGCTGAGATCTCCGTCACGCCACCTTTGGGAACCTACGAGAACACTGCTTATAAATCATCTGGCGAGAGAACGTCACGCATGCCTCCCACACGTCAGAGGAGGTATGCTAAAAGCTTCCTTTTCCTCACATCCTGTATCTCAGCTGTGCAGTCTACAGGACACAGCTCGTCTTCAAGGGAGGAATTTTCAAAGGCTCTCACGCAAGTCATCTCAAGTAATTTTAATTTATTTATTTCATCTATTTAATTTTTAATTTATTTAATCTATTTAATTTTTCACTCAACTCTTGCCTCAGCTCTCATATCCTCTAACCTCACAAATCTTAATGAACCTTCGTTTAAAAACCGCAAAGCTTCCCCTCCTGGGAAATCAGTCTAAGAAAATTATCCTGCAGAAATAAAAAAGAAAAGCCAGAGTTATTATTGCAGGGCTACTGATGAAATTAAGAAATTTTTTTTAGAAATTTAAATATTCAAAAATAGAAGAATGGGTAAATAAGTGAGTCCAGCTACCAGACTCAGCCCGTCCACATCTGGACCTGTGGTGAGGCCTCGGAGCACATGGGAGACACTCCTCACTGCAGTTCTCAGTGAATAAAATAAACAAAATGCAAAACTGTGTCTGTACCCTGAGAGACATGAAGAAATAATTTACATTCTGAAAAACGATTTACATAAATGAGAACAATAGCCAGAAGGAAGTACGTGGTAGAAAAAAGTTACATTGATAGGAGTACGGACATTTTGTTTACCCAATTAAACAGTTGTTTATATAATGTAATATTTAAAGGAAACATGATATTGTTTAATAATAGCACAAAGAAACCACCCTCTTGTCAATTACAGGTAGTAGAAGGGTAAGAAAACTAATGGCCAAGAGCCAATTTAATGTAAAAAGTTTTTATGTAAAAGCTTTATGGCTGAAAGTTCAAAGTGCTCAAAAATCTTTTCCTCCTAACACAATTAGATTGCCTATCACAATTTTATAAGAGCCATTTTTCCTTATAATAAAACTCCACTTAGCTATAATTTCCCAACCCAAAAATGGATCCGCTCTGATGTAGAATTTCTTTCTTCCTCCTTATCACTATACTTTCCACAATTGAGGAATTTTTTTAACACATGCACCAAATTTCCAGAAAGAACTACTAAGAGAGAACATGAAAATTAGATCAAGACCTCAGAGCACAGAGGATGCCACAGTTGGAATCACTGTGGATTCCTGAATGAACACTGTAATTACCAACCTCTTTCTCCAGCCAGTTGAAGAGTTCACAGAGGGCAACAGCATCTTTAATCTGTGCAAACAATACAGACATGTTCAGCAGTTATTTCTGAAGATCAGATGGCCACGTTCAGAGCCTAGTCCTAACGAGACCCCACGAAGGCTGCAGCTATGGAGCCCCACTCTCAGCAAGCAGGGTTTTACATGTGGGGATTCCCGGGGAGCCAGTTTGCAACAATTCCCACGAACAGGGAAAGGGCTCTTCTCAGGGAAAGGGCTCTTCTGCTCTTCAGCAGCTCCGGCACAACCCCAAAGGGCCCCACCTAGAGCACGGTAGCGCCCCACAGGGACAGGAAAGTCAGGTCAAGCTTTCTAGAACCACTTTTGCCTTGAAACACAACCTGGACCTTTAAGGAGGCTCCGCTGTCATCAACTGTCACGGTCACCTGCACAAGCATCACCAGGATCCCTTATGCTGCATGGCACGCTTGCTGAAGATCTAACCCACTGAGTGCCTTTTCCACTCTCTTACCAACTCTGGAAGGCCAGGTGACTCAGAGACCCCAGCCTTGTGCAGGCCCAGGCCACACAGCAGGTGAAGCAGCTGGGCCCTCCACCTACTTCACACCCCGTCTTGCGCAAAGCGTGCTCTACTCACGTGAGCACGCCTCATGCCTTCGGACTCGGCTGAGTTCTTCACAGCTTTGGCGATGCAGATCGGGGTGTAAGGCATACAGCAGCGATGATCCTGGAGGCAAAGGGCAGAGCAATGGGGTGGGAACTCAAGCCTGCCCCACCCACCCTGGACTAAGGCAAGCACCTCTTGGCCCAGCCAATTGCGCTTGAGACAAATTATACAAAGAATTCCCACGCAGGCCCCTCCCAGCTGACCCCTGCGGCCTGAAATCATGCCCTTTTGATTGATGAAAGGGGCTTGCACGCATGGCGAAAGAGTAAGTTCCTCAAACAAGGTCTCTCTCTCCCTCTCCTCCATTCCCACCCCTGAGCTCTCTGCGACTGCCAGCCACCAGCAAGACATCGCTTTCCAAGCCTCTGCGGTTGTGGTCAGAGTTCACTAACTGCTCAAGGCCTGACTGAAATAACCCCGCTCTAACTGCACAAAGGGGGCTTTTAGCCTGGTCTGGGGCACACATGGCCTGTGAAGGAGGCCTCCCAGCCCCAGGGGTCACATCACAACTACTACTAAGGGTCTGATCTTAAAGAGGTGGGGAAGACCCTTCCCAACTGGAGAGCAAACTCAAGTTTAGCCTAGAGTGGTGAGAGAAAGGGGCCCTCTGCACACCTGGCACTTGCCCAGCACTTCTAAAAGGGCTTTCACTCTCTTCACTCTTCTTACTCTCCTCTCTCTCTCTCTCTCTCTCTCACACACACACACACACACACACACCCCTCTCATGAAACAGAGAAGGCACAAGTGATCCTCACTTGAGTGGCTTGCTGGAAGTCACTCACACCGTGGCAATGCCAGGGGTGCAATAGCCAGCCAGGTCTGGAGATCCAGGCCTGGACTCTTCCCAAAAGGGCCCACTGCAAGGTGGAGAAGGCAGGAACTGCTAAGTTTCTCAAAGGCCACTTGGCAGCCAGAAGCCCAGAGGACAGCAGGGAAAAAAAAAAAAAAAAGGTTCCATCAAAAGAGGCAGGGAGGCCAGCGCCGCGGCTCACTAGGCTAATCCTCCGCCTGTGGCATCGGCACCCCGGGTTCTAGTTCCAGTTGGGGCGCCGGTTCTGTCCCAGTTGCTCCTCTTCCAGTCCAGCTCTCTGCTGTGGCCCGGGAGTGCAGTGGAGGATGGTCCAGGTGCTTGGGCCCTGCACCCGCATGGGAGACCAGGAGAAGCACCTGGCTCCTGGCTTCGGATCGGCGCAGCACACTGGCCGTAGCGGCCATTTGGGGGGGTGAACCAACGGAAAAGGAAGACCTTTCTGTCTCTCTTTCTCTTACTGTCTAACTCTGCCTGTCAAAAAAATAAATAAAAAAAAAAAAAAGAGGCAGGGGTTCAGTCCTACCCAGAGGACGCTAATTTAAAGGATGCAACAGGTGTCAGCTGCTTAACATCACCCAGCAGGGGCTCAGTACAGGGCAAAGCTGTCACTGTCCTCTGATCTCTGACAAATGCCTGACTTCCCAGCCTCAAGTCTCTGGACTTCAGAATGTGGTGGGGTGGGAGTGGGGGGACGGGGTCAACGGAACTGGTGCCCAGCTTTCAGGCATTCTCATCGCTCCTGCACAGCTGCTAACTGGTTTGATTCTTCTCTACCACGCACTGAAAGCTGTTACACACACTTAAATAAACCTGAGTATTAATGGTGCCGCCTAGGACTGGGCCTCATGGTACCCTCAGGAAAACACAGAACTCCTAACCCGGCTCCAGCGCTCAGGGCTCAGCCCGGGAGAGGAGCTGCCCGAACAGCCTGGGCTTTGAAGCAGAGCGAGAGCGATGCCAGAGCTGGGAAGGGGCCCATAGGTTTTCCGGGGCCAGCGTGGGGCCACCAACCTTGGGGATGGCCTCGCTCACGGCATAGCTGGCCTTGTCGCTGATCCACACCTTCTCCCGCGGCGACAGCTCGGCACACAGGGTCCTGAGCTCACTCAGGATGGACTTGTAGGGAAGCACCTGGATTCTGTACTCGGCCTCCAGGCCCAGGTCGAGAAGCAGGTGCTCCTTCACACTGGGGGCGTCTATGCGGTCCCCATCGATGAAGAGCCTGCAGAGGGGCCACAGAGAGGGGGTGACAGAGGCAGCGGGCACCTGAGTGAGAGACACATGACACATCGGCCTCTACCTTCTGCCTACCCAGACCAAGCAGCTGTCCCTTCCTCCCACCCCTTTCCCAAATCCTGCTCTCAGAACCAGGTTCCCTGCCCTGGGACTGCTGCCACTGTCTACCCCGTTCCCCACGCCAGAATCCCAAATCCTGCTCTCCAAACTGGGTTCCCCGTCCTGGGAGTGCTGCCACTGTCTACCCCGTTCCCCATGCTAGAATCCCAAATCCTGCTCTCCGAACTGGGTTCCCCGTCCTGGGAGTACTACCACTGTCTACCCCGTGCCCCATGCTAGAATCCCAAATCCTGCTCTCTGAACCGGGTTCCCCATCCTGGGAGTACTACCACTGTCTACCCCGTTCCCCACGCCGGAATCCCAAATCCTGCTCTCCGAACTGGGTTCCCCGTCCTGGGAGTGCTGCCACTGTCTACCCCGTTCCCCATGCTAGAATCCCAAATCCTGCTCTCTGAACCGGGTTCCCTGCCCTGGGACTGCTGCCACTGTCTACCCCGTTCCCCACGCCGGAATCCCAAATCCTGCTCTCCAAACTGGGTTCCCCGTCCTGGGAGTACTACCACTGTCTACCCCGTTCCCCACGCTGGAATCCCAAATCCTGCTCTCCGAACTGGGTTCCCCGTCCTGGGACTGCTGCCACTGTCCACCCCGTTCCCCACGCTGGAATCCCAAATCCTGCTCTCTGAACCGGGTTCCCCGTCCTGGGAGTGCTGCCACTGTCTACCCCGTTCCCCCCGCCGGATCCCAGGCATCTTCTTCTCCATGCTCCTCCTTCCTTCCATTAGGAACTGGGGGCCGAGACCCCACGTCTCTACCACATCTGTCCAGCTGTCTGCAGCCTCACCCAGTCACCACACGGGCTCAGGCCACCACCACCTCTCACCTGCGTTTGCGTCACCACTCCCAAGACTCACCTCATGCATCCTATTTTTCACAATCATGACATTCTTTATCATTTACCAGCCTAGTGTGTGGTTCTCTCTGGAAAATTCCCTCTAGCTCCCTGGCATCCTGAGGTCAAGCACCCAAGCTCCTGGGCCTGGGGCCTTTCTTTGCTCACTTTCTGGCCTCACACTCTGTGCTCCACCCACACGGAACCACTCCAGGTCCTCCCCACACCCACTGGCTCTCTTCCCCTCAGGGCCCCTGATGATGCTGTTCCCCCTGCTGCGACCCCACTCCTCCCTCGTCCTCAGCCCGCCATGCACCCAGCCGACTCACTTATCCTCAGTCTTTATTTCAGTATTACTTGCTCCGAGGCCCCTCTGAACCCCAGGGCCAGGCTATCCCCATCATGTGGCACCTACACCCATCCTATTGACAGGTAGGGACCCATGTATGTGCCCTGGGGAAAAGGGACATTCATCTGCCAGATCTAACCTGGGTCCTGTCTGTGCCTTCAACCCAGCACCTAATACAGGACCCCAGCATGTGGCAGGCACTCAGAGACATGTTGTCTGAAGGAAGAAAGCCATCTGAATCGAACGGCAATGGCAGGGACGCCACAAGCTATGTTCGGGAAAGATACACTGGAAATTCTACAAAGCACCATTTGGGGGTTTCCCACAGAATTTCTCACCTTCAAAATGACGAGGCTTCTATGTTTGCACTGTGGACCCAGAATTACTTAACTGAGCCATCTACCCTTCACGCTACTTGCTAGCTTGGAGTCAAATGCAAGGCCTGAACCAGACAACATAGCAAGAACTCCACGAACTAAGCTTCGTCCTCATAGCCTCGCCTATTTGTTAATCCCATAGGACTACAGACACTCTCACAGGTTGCCAAGCATTTGGGGGGTTAAAAGAGAGGCCAGATACAAATAGATTCCTACTGGAAAGGACAATAAGGGAAAGGGAAAGGGGCAGGACAAAGGAAGCGCGTCAGCGAAATGTCAGCCAGTGGCTGGGGGCAGGGACCAGCGGGGGGCTGCGGGAAAGGAAGTTCCAGGTGTGGGGCCAACACTCACATGATCGTCTCTAGTCCTACGATTGCATAGGAGAAAAACACTGGATTGTGTTCCACATCTGATCCGCGGAGATTGAACAGCCCTAAAAGGGGAAATCAGAGATCCTGTCACCTGGCGGCTTTGCGCTTTAAGAGGTCGTTTGCAGTGGAGGGAACAGCTTTGGCTCCCAGTTCAGCTGCTCTGAGAGGATTTGGGCATCTGCAGCAAAGCAGGGAGCCCGACCCAGGTTTCACTCTGAGCTGCACTTGCTCATTTCCGCCACCGGATGGCACCAGAACTGCTCCTTAGGCGGCCACTTCGCCATCCAGAGAGGGGACAAGAAGAGACGGTGGGAAAACCTGGCCTTGACAAACGCCCCCCCCCGCCCCGCCCCCAGGGCAGAAGAGCCCACCTCGTGGTGTCCCGCCCTGCTTGCCGCAGACAAACCTCTGGCGCTCCCATATAAAGCGGAAGGAGCCAAACACTCTCTCCCTTCCAGGACAAATGGCTTTGGGGAGAAAAACAGAGACCCACCCACAAGGAGAGTCAGCAGCCCCGTGGAGGCGGAGAGACCCCACGGAGGCAGAGGAAAAGCAGTGAGTCACCCCGACGAGGCCCGCCCCTGGTCGGCGAGGGCTGGCCCTCAGCCGGGGGAGGGGATCTGAGGAGGTCACTGAATGCCTGAGAAACCCCAGCTCCCCAGTGCTAGGTCAGAGGGCAAAGGGCCCTATTAAAAGTGCTGCTGTGGCCTAAGCCTTCGCCCGGGCATCGGCATCCCATGTGGGCGCCGGTTAGTGTCCCAGCTGCTCCACTTCCGATCCAGGCTATGGCCTGAAAAAGCAGTGGAAGATGGCCCAGCATGGGAGACCCAGAGGTCCTGGCTCCTGGCTTCAGGTGGGCTCATCCCTGCAGCTGCGGCCATCTGAGCAGTGAAGCAGCGCATGGAGAACCTCTCTCTCTCTCTCTCTCACCTCTCAAATAAAATCTTAAAAAAAAAAAAAAAGCAGTGCTTTTCTAAAACAATGGCTTTCCAAAGAAAGCAATGAGGCACCATTTGGGGGCTGGCGAGATGAGCGTAGGTCTATACCATCTTCCTAGCAGGTAAGCAGCCATACGAGGTCAAAGCCCTGCTACACACACACCCCAAACCCACAACACGACTCCCAAAGCCAGCCATATATGGGAAGAAAAAAATGGTCGGAAACTAAGATGCGGACTTATGAATCAAGATTTTGATGGCTGTAGTTTAATAAATTGTGGGAAACTGATTTCTCTAGGGAAATTAAGCAAATGAAGGCATAACTATGATAAGAGTATTTAATACCCATTTAAAATTATGCCTATAGTTTATCAACACATTGAAAAAAATCCAGCTACAAAATGATCTATGCAAAGTATATTAACACTAACTAAAGACTGGGTAAGAGGATTTTAGGTGAGTTGTTTTTCTTTCTACTTTGTCTACATTTTTCCAAGTTTTCCATAATCTGAGTATGTTTTTTGGAACTAGCTGTATATTTTTTTCTCTGATGTTGAGGTTATTACATTAATGAAGGATACATATCACTTTAACACTTGACAAAGTTTTGGGGGGAAATGAAATGAAACAGGGGCCAGTACATTGAATTGCCAGTTCCGAGTCCTGGCTGCTCTGCTTCCAATCTGGCTCCCTACAAATACATCTGAGAAGGCACCATAAGATAGCTCAAGTACTTGGGTCCCTGCTACCCATGGGGGAGACCAAAGGAGTTCCAGGCTTCTGGCTTTGGCCTTGCCCAACTCCAATTGTTGCAGCCTTTTGGGGAGTGAACCAGAAAATGGAAGATCTGTTTCTCTCTGTAGCTCCCTCTCTGTCACTCTCCCTTTCAAATAAATAAAACAAATCTTTAAGAAAAAAAAAAAGGCCGGCGCCACGGCTCACTAGGCTAATCCTCTGCCTGTGGCACTGGCACCCCGGGTTCTAGTCCCGATTGGGGCGCCGGTTCTGTCCCAGTTGCTCCTCCTTCCAGTCCAGCTCTCTGCTGTGGCCTGGGAAAGCAGTGGAGGATGGCCCAAGCGCTTGGGCCCTGCACCCACACGGAAGACCAGGAGGAAGCACCTGGCTCCTGGCTTCGGATAGGCACAGCAACCGGCCGTAGAGGCCATTTGGGGGGTGAACCAAGGGAAGGAAGACCTGTCTCTCTGTCTCTCTCTCACTAACTCTGCCTGTCAAAAAAAAAAAAAAAAAAAAAGATAACATAGGGACTGAAGAGAGAAGATACTAGGTAGTAGGGCACCTCTTTCCCTAGTGAGAAAGTTAAAAAATAAAGCAGGGCCTCTTCTCAGCTTCCCTAGGTCAAATGCAGTCAGAAACCCAGGAGATGGGACACAAAGTTTCAACTAGATTCCTTCAGGTCTTAGAGGACAACAGAAAGTCCTGAACAAGAGGGTGGTTTAAGGTCTAAAGATTGAGAAACCACTACTGGATCAAAGGGCTTAGTACAGAACTTTCAGTTCCTGCATTTTCTGAGGTAGACATGTTTCTAGAACATTCTCACTGTAAAGACCTTGGGAACACACAGGAAAGGTACAAAGACAAAAAGGATGCACAATCCCACTTCCACAACCGGAGAGGCAGACGCACAGCAGGTGTGTGCAGGAAATGTGCTTCATTCCCCACGTGGCACAGGCGCCACAGTCCTGAGAACAGAATTGCCCGTGGCCTCCCCAGGAGTCCGTGGCTGTGACACTGCTCTGTGCAAGGCTTCACTCCCCTCCTCTACGCCCCGTAGTTCCTCATCCTTCATCCTAACGGACAGCTCCTGTGCTCAACTGGTGACACAGCTGCTTGCTTGCTCCCTGGCCACCGAGAAAGCGCGATGGCACGAACACGCAGAGATCCGAAGGCAAGAGCAGGTAACAGGCCCCAGCGGTGAAACCGGAGCACTCACACGCAATCTCATCCAGGGCAGTGACCACAAACCACACGATGCTCCTCTCAGTCATTTTCAACCGGAGATCTGCAACCTTCTCCTTCCAGGAGATGCCTGCAAGAAACAAATGTGCTTGTTAACCCGGCTGTGGGCACGGGAAGCCATGTTAGCCAAGTGAAAGACCTCAGTCCAAACCCTCTTACCCAGCACCCACATCTTACAGGGAGCAAATGGGTCACACAGGCAGGAGGCCTGCATCCCAGCCCTTCACAAGAGGTGTGACTCTGCCCAAGCCACGTTACTGTCACGGGACCTCACTGCCTCACCAGCAAAATTCATGCATTTGTTCATCCCACAAATGCCTGGCAAGCACCAAGACTCGGTGAGTAACTGGCAGGCACTATGCTGGTCACCAGTTACAACTCAGGGCTGGAAACATCTCCCTGCCCTCATGGTGCTTACACTCTAGCAAGAAAGACAACAAAAGAGGCCGGCGCTGTGGTATAGCAGGTTAAGCTGCAGCACTGGCATCCCATATGGGTGCCAGTTCGAGTCCCGGCTGCTCCACTTCCAATCCAGCTCTCTGCTATGGCCTGGGAAAGCAGTGGAAGATGGCCCAAGTGCTTGGGCCCCTGCACCCATGTGGGAGACCCAGAAGAAGTTCCTGGCTCCTGGCTTCAGACCGGCCTAGCTCCAGCCGTTGAGGCCATTTGGGGAGTGAACTAGCGGATGGAAGATCTCTCTCTCTCTGTGTCTCCCTCTCTATACCTCTGCCTTTCCTGCCTTTCAAATAAATAAATAAATCTTAAAGAAAAAGACAAAAAAAAAAAAGAGCAATTACACAATTACATAGACTTGTACGACAGGGAACACAGGGAGCCATGTGAACACACCCCCCAGCAGACTCACCCAGAGAGGTCGGGCACTATCACCCACCAGCTGACAACTGACATCCCCGCTGGCTCAAGACTTGCCTTTCCATGCTGCCCTAGGAGTTCACTGTAGTCTGACTCGCTGTGACCGCCACTTCCAAATCACACGTGCGCTGTCACCCACAGCCTCCCTGGTGCTCCCCAGGAGAAAACTGGGGGCCCCAGGAGAGCTCACCCCACCACCACCACAACCACCCCATCATGCTGCCATCTGTAACTCAGGTGACAGTCAGCTGTGAACAGGGGGACACCTGTCTTATTCCCCCACCCCCTAGCACAGTGTCCTCCGCACACAGTGGACACTCAAATGTTTGTGGAACAAGTTTTACCAGCCACATTTTCTCTCCCCTCTCCTACAGCAACAGGCCAGGGCCTCTGCTTCACTAGGGAGGGGAAAAAAAATTCAAACCACGCGGCTGGAAAATGTTTAGCTGACCCTGGGTCACTCACGGGACCCGTCCTCCCCAGTCTGCAATGCCCTGCGGTAAGGGTGTCACAGGAAAGCATGCTGGGGGCTGCCCCCAACAAGGGTTCTGTGAAGACCAGCTCAGGACGCTGCCTGCAACGTGGCTCAGTCTGGGCCGCACAGCTTTTTTCCCAGGACCCCTCTGGGCACTCTGCCTACATTCCACAGATATCCCCATCCACCTTTCTGTTTCTACAGCAGGGCCTCCTCCCCTGCGGCCCCACCCCTCTGGCCTCTCCTTCTTTCCCTTCCCCACTCCATAAATCCACTTTCACCTCCCATGAACGGTTTGCAGAACAAGCTCCTCACACCCACCACTATCACAGAGGCTAAAGAAATGCATCCCTATTCAAAGCCTCTAAAGCAGAAGACACGAGATGGAGAGTGGGGGGCCTGGCAGCAAACCTGCCAGTGTGGGAAACAGAAAGGAAAGGGAGTCTAGAAAGCCCAGGCTCTACTGCCACTACCAGACTTGAGAGCGGCAGGCAGTGGCTGCGTGATTAAAAAAAAAAAAAAAAAAAAAACCTCAGTCTCCCCAGAAGCACCCAACATTCCATGCAGAGATTTGCAATCACAAACTAGGCCAAAGTAAGTGGCAAGCAGGTGGAACCAGCGGCAACAAAACAAGCCCTACTTCGCCCTGCTGAGCCAAGTAGGACAAGTCCTCCAAGCAGTTCAGACTCAACTTCGACTCAAGGGACTGGCTGGAGGCAAAGGCGAGAGGTGGGCACAGCTGCGGCTCTGACCTGTGTAATCAAGGCCCAACGTGAGCAGGGGCCTGCAGGGCCGCGCAGGACGGTCTGTCCAGATCTTGTCAACAAGGTTCTCCTTGACAGGAACGAGGTGGTGGCCAGCACTCCTCAGGACCTTGGCCATTTTCTTCCAGTAATCTAAGGAGACATGCAAGAAGCCCACAGTGAACTGACACCCATTTCAGCCCCTTCTGAAGTGATCCCCGCCATGGCCCACACTGAGTATGCCAGAGGGAGCTGTAAAAGGATGCCTCCACCAGGGCTGGGGCTGTGGCATCACAGCAGTGCCAGCATCCCATGTAAGCACTGGTTCACTGCTGTTCCACTTCCGATCCAACTCCCTGCTTCCCTGCTGATGGCCTGGGAAAGCAGTGGAAGATGGCCCAAGTGCTTGGGCCCCTGCACCCACATGGGAGACCTGGCTCTGGCTTTGGCCTGGCCCAGCTCTGGCTATTGTGGCCATTTGGGAATTCAATTTAGATTCGAATTTGTTCTCTCTCTCTCTCTCTCTCTCTGTAACTCTGACTTCCAAATAAATAAATCTTTAAAAAAAAAAGAAAAAAAGAGGATGCCTGCACCACTGATAGACCTCTTCTGCCTCTATTCCAGAAATCTCCTCACTCTGACCTTTACAGTGACAACGAGTCCTTCTCAACCCCCAAATACTGCCAACAAGGAGCAGAGAAGGCATCTAGAAGCCACTTTCTTACCCAAGTTGGAAGGGGTCAAACTCACTCACCTGTAGGAATGATTAGTGGGTCCACACCCACTCTGGACCCCTCAGGAAGCACACTCACTAGCCAGTCTTCCTGTGTCGGGGTGTCCTTCAGCCCTGCAGAGGGAAGAACCAACAGGAAACAATTCCCAGTGGGCCCAAGATCCTCACCCCACCCAGAAGAATGCAGTTCACCAACAACATGTTAGCAGGATCTTTATTAAGCACCTTTGTCACAGCAGACTGACAAGACTTGGAAAATCTGAACCTCCCTTAGTGCCAGAAGGCTAAGAAAGAGGAAAAGGGTAAGATGCTGTGTAAGGGAAAAATAAGATAAGGGTAAGACATGATTGTCATTCAATCCTGAGAAAAACACCATCCTGAGGACTGTGGCCACAGAGACATGATGCCATCACAGAGGTCACCTCATCAGCAAGCAGCCCCTTCCCCACAACTGCTCACCCAACAAGAACTTGGGTGGGTTTGGTAAAGGCTGGGAGCTGGGAACCTCCCCCATGTCACATGCCAAGGAAGGGCACAACATGCTACCAGTGCTCTCCCTTCATCCACTAGACAGGGTCACAGAGGAGGCAGGAGACCAAGCACAAGTCTTAACAGCTAAGAAAGCTCCCCAGTGATTACAAGAACAGCACACAGAAGCCTGTTGTCACAGCATGGGCCCTGAGTTTCCCCAAACATCAGTCAACTCTTAATTTATTTAGACCTTTGAAAGGCAGAGCAACAGAGAGAGCAGGTAAGACAGGGTAAGGGGGTGCAGAGAGATGCCTTCCGTCAGCTGGTTCACTCCCCTAGATGCCAGCAACAGCCAGGCATGGGCCAGACTGAAGTCAGGATCAAGGAGCTCCACCCTGATCTCCCACGTGGAGGCAGGGACCCAAGTACTTGAGCCATCATCTGCATTAGCAGGAAGCTGGATCAGAAGCAGAGCAGCCAGGACTCGACACGGCACTCCTCTATGGGATGCTGGCATCACAGTGGCTTAACCCAAGGTACTACAATGCCAGTCCCCAAGACAGCCCTTTCTTGTTTCCAAGACACTAGTCAGAATACACTGAAATAAGCTTCCAGAAAGGAACTAAAATGATTTTTACAGTCCAGTTCTACTTTCATCCAAGCCAATATCTTTGGAATGTATGTTTTTTTAAACCAACCGGAAATTTGCTAAACAATTAACATCTTAGTAAAATATATGTGTATTTGAAGTGAAAAGTTCACATATTCCAAAACAGTACTTATCCTTACTATTTCCCCTGCGGACTCCTGATATAACCACATAACCTCAGAAAGGAAGTTCAAAGGTTTACAAAGAAATGAGTTTATGAAGCCCTGTTCTAAAAACCTGCCTAGAAGCTGGCATTGAGTTTAATTTTGCTAATTGATTATTTCCTATCTAAACCAGTCACTCATTGATACAGTTTTTCTTAGTGCCCCTATCGTAAGTTTGTAGGATGAAGTCATGTCATTTCTTAGCCAATAGTCCTTTGACAAAACCCCAAAGCTAAATCACTCACTGGCCAACCAAACCCATTGGAATCTCCCTACACAGGAGACACACCTGAGGAAAAGTAGGTTTAGAGAGAGCAAACTAGAAAGGGGTTTGGAAGGAGACAGTTTCTCACCACCACCCACGCTGCCTACTTGGGAGAACAAGGGTACTCACTCCTCTGACACGCAAGCCAAAGGGCTAACAGACCTGACAGCTGAGTCTGTGAGCCCCAAAGAGGGAGCTGGCACCTCGCAAGTACACTCAGTGACCCAATGCATATAAGAATAAAGTCTCTAAACTTCTATTTGTATTTTTTTTCTAAAAAAATAATACATAAGTCTTTGCTAGTATTTGGAATCCAGATGAACATGAGCACATAAACAAACATATCAGGCTGAGGGTTCCCGACCCACTAGCAGATGCCTGTGATCAAAAAATTTCCAGGTCACTAAATGCCATTTACAGTAGCCTCAACTGCGTAGCTTGGGGTGTACGTGCCTGTGAGAGACAGAGAGAAAACAACTGCAGCAACAATCCAGCAGCAGCTCTCATGTTTCTGTCTGAAAGGATTTTGGAGAAACAGAAACTTCAAATACTCTCACTGCCAGAATGAAAATCCCCCGCTAAGACAGACATCCCTCATACACGCTCATGGGGCGTGTGTGCACGGGCACATATGCACGAGCACACACACTGCCCTCACTCAGCCAGCTGCCTGCGTCTCAGTGTCAAGGTCGAGGTCCCCGTTCCCTGTGAATCTGGTGACAATTTCCTTCCTCGTCACTTCCTACAACAAATAATAAACATCAGTATTTTGCCTCGTTTTCTCTTTTTCACCTGGCCCTGGTTGTCCTTTTGCTCCTTCCTTATCCTCTGTTCTTCAAGTTCAAAATTCAGAAGGGAAAGGCCTTTATGCAAACACTCAAGTTGTATGTCCAAATTCTATTAGAATGGTCAGGAAAAACAGACACGGCACAAACTTAAATGAAAAAGCACAAGCAAACACACAACTACTAGTCAGGAACACTGAGCTATGTACATTCTGCAAATGATCTCTTCAATCCTCACCACGTCACAGGGTGCTTACTATGAAAGTCCCAGCGACAGATAAGGAAACTGAAGTACTGGAAGTGAAGGAACTTGCCCTACAACCTCGAGGCCCGTGCTCCTGCCTTGTATATCGCTCTTCTCCAAAGCTGAACAGCCAGAAACAAAACCAGGATCCTCAGAAACAGCCTTGGGAACCATTTCTGGGCTTCTGATGTCGATGGCCCCTTGTCTTTATGTCTCCCTGCATCACAAAGCAGCAGAAAGTAACAGGGAGGTCCCCAGCGTGTGCATAAGATGCAGTGTGCACTTTCTGATCTGCAGCAAATCAACTGTCCTCTCTGGGCCTCCGTTTTCTCTTGAATCAGGACCCTCTACAATTGAATGTGCACTGGTCTGTATGAACAAGCATGTCATTTTCTTCATTTTTCCTTCAGTTTTCAAAAGGGTCTTTTGGGGCGGCACTGTGGTATAGGGGGTAAAGTCACAGCCTGCAGTGCCGGCACCCCATATGGGCGCCTGTTTGAGTCCTGGCTGCTCTACTTCCGACCCAGCTCTCTGCTATGGCCTGGGAAAGCAGTAGAAGATGGTCCTAGTCCTTGGGCTCCTGCACCTGTGTGGGAGACCCAGAAGAAGCTCCTGGCTCCTGGCTTCAAATCAGTGCAGCTCTGACCAAGGTAGCCATCTGAGGAGTGAACCAGTGGATGGAAGATCTCTCTCACTCTCTCTCTCTCTGCCTCTGCCTTTCAAGTGAATAAATAAACCTTTTAACAAAAAGGGAGGAGGGTGCAGTCTCTAAAAGGGTTAAGATCCAGGAATCCTGAGGAATTCCAGGGTCCTGGCCCAGATCATGCCAACTAAAGCTGGATGGACCAGGCTGCTACCCACCCATCTTCATGAGAGTCCAGTTGCTGTCCATCTGCTTGGCAGCCTGAAGAAAGTAGCGTCCATCAGTCCACATGGCCGCATGCTCCTCTGTGATGATGGCTGTGCCTGGAACAGGGGAGCAAAGAAGAGAACAGTTTCTGGCAACTGCCCAGAAGCTGCACAAAGCAGCACAGGCAGGTGAGATAGTAAGAGACACCAGCTCCCAGTGTGGCTGATGGATCTTCAGCTCCAGGGAAACCTCCAAGCAAGAGGGTGAGAATCAGGTGAAGTCAGGCTCTGAAAGAACCAGTCCTGAGACCCAGGCTGCCCAGACACTGCTCCCTGCACCCAAAGGACCCCCGTGTGCAGCAGGAGTCAAGGCCAATAGGACAGAGGGTTACAGGCCTACACAAAGTGGTCCATAATCAATCAGACAGAGGCGGGGACAGTTCCTGATCAGGGATTACTGCCATTCCTGTGCCTTGCCAGACACCCCAAAGGAGCTGTTTCACCTTTTGCAAAGAGAGACCAAGCAGCCCTGTGAGTGTTCACGGTGGCTCAATGATCACCAGCAGAGTCTGTGCCTCCTAGCTCCCCCTGCTCTCAGTTCCCACAGGCCTGGCAGGGACTCGGGACCTTCTGCAGAGGTGTCAGCCAAAACCAGACTTAATGTGCCAACCGACACGTGTACCTCCTCCAAAGGAAGCACTGTGCTAACCACAAGGGCTGAGGGGCTCCCACCTCATCTAGCTTGCTTTAGGGGGACGGCACCTGAACAGGAGACCCCCAGCCCCAAAATTCAAGGGCATAACAGTTTTGGAAAAAGATGGGACAGCTAATATTAGCCTTTGTTACTTAAGGCAAAAGTGAAAATGGAAACCAAAAGCCAAGCACTTGCAGAATTACTCAGGACCACTAAGTTAGGGCACAGGTCTGGGATGTTAATAAAATCTCACCCCTTATTTGGGGCACCTGTTACAGAAGGTGTATTCAATTGAAATGATAAAACTACCTATGCGTACGTCACATTCCATAAACATTTCAAAAGCATTTGCTTATTGAAAATTTTGAAAGCAAAGGCTGAGAGAGAGCGAAGGGTCACTAAAAGGTAACCTTGGTGAGCTGGGACAGGCTGGAACCCACACCTTTCTGCAGAGGCTCTGTGGGGAATGTCTGTCTGCATTTCCCTCTTGGTTCTATACCACAGGCTGTGCAGCTATGTTTGGGAGATGAACAGAGGTACAGCAAGAACAGAGAACCGAGCCACTCACCTGCAGAGCCATCGAACCCAGACACAAAGGCCCGCCTGCAGTCACACGGAGCAATGTACTCACTCTGGAAAACAAAGATGACAACGAACTGCACCTCCCACCCAGTGGGCACCAAGTGCTTTCCTTGTGCTCAGCTCTGGGCAAGGCCCAGCAGGGACTATAAAGGTTGGGGAATCCTTGGGACTTGGCCTCTAGGAGCCATGGGGCTAGCTAAAAAGACAAGCTGAAAGTGTGAAAAACAATTAGAACATATTGCAGAAGACTAATTAAGGGCTGAAAGCTGTTCCCTTTAGCCTTCTTATTTCTTCATCTGGAAAATAAAGTAAGTCAAGAAAAACAGATAAAAATTGTTCTTTCCTCATGAGATCCTTTCCAAAAAACAAGCAAATAGCTTGCTCCCTCCTTACCACTGACATTCAGGCATCTGCTATTTTTCTGAAAAGCAGGGCTGACTTTCTTTTTTAAGCCCCAATAGTTCTCTGACTGAAGTCTCCTAAAACATTACCTTGTTTCCTAACTTCCTGTTTGTTTCCCCCTCCATGGTAGGGTCACCAGTCTCTCCCACGCAGGCCCTGTCCCTTCCTGCTAGGGAATCAACGGAAACGCTTCCTCCAAGCCAGGAAGCGTCAGCCAAAGAAAGTGTCATTCCAAAACCTGGTCCTTCCCAGCTGATGGTCCCTGGCCTCTACATGGAGGAGGTTAGCGAGCAAGGAAGAGGCTCTCCTATCCAGACAGAGAGTACAGGCCAGGGTGCACAACAGCCAGTGACACACAGAGAGTTTAAGTAACTTGCTCAAAGTCACACAGCTAGACAGTAGCAGAAGCAGTATTTGAACCCAGGCAGTTAGCTCCAGAGCCTCTTCTCTGAAGCCCTATGCCACACCGCCACCACAGGACACATTATCTCTCTTCCTATGACTCTCCAGCATAAGGCCATGGCAAATGAGAAAAGGGGGCTCAAAGAGAGACTGGTGAGTAACTTGCCCGCTGACCAGTGAACAGCAAGGGTCCAAAGCAGCTCTCCTTCCACTGTTAGCAGGTTTCTCCCAAGCCCAGCACCCCGCAGGTTAAGAATGCTTAGGGCGGGGCATGCAGCTACTGGCAGGATCCCCAGGCATTTTTAAGACAGTCAACAAGTGCAGGAGAGAAGATATTAATGTTCTCGCTCTTGCCACGTAGGTGAGAAATGCCCCTTTCACCAGAGCAGCCCCAGAACCACCTTCCAGGGAGATGCTCGAAGGGCCAGGAGACAAAAGGACAATGGCAGGACCAGAGCACTCTCGGCCAAAACCTGCCTGTAGCCAAGGCTCAGCTCAGTGGCCTGCACCAAGTCCCAGCGCCTCTCTCAGCCTCACTTCCCCATCTCTAAAACAGGTTACTTCAGAGAGCTAAACACAAACAACAGGCCCGTGTTTCACCCCTAAGCAAAAAAGAACATTAAGCAGCAGCACTATGGAAACGGAAAGAGAACCGCACCATCCACACTTGCTAACCCAGAAATCACTAGGGGCACAACTTTTACGAAAAGCAGCAACAACGTGGGGAGGTGACCTACCCCTCTTCCTGGACTGTGGTAAGGAAGAGTTCATGTTTTAAAACTCACCAGAAGCCTGAAGGTGCTGCACATACTCAAAGGAAGAGATATTATTATCTCCTCCTCCTGTACAATGAGAAAGCATGTGAGGAGCTGGGAAAGCCAAGTGAACAAAAATAACTCTGGTGCTAAGAACCACTGTGCACGACGGGAATACACAGCGAGGGCGCTCTGGACCAACAACATGGAACACACAGTGAGGTGTCAGCAAAGAGAGAGCCCCATCTGGGCAAGCGTGGGAGGGAGGCCAGAGCACCCTAAGGGGTTTACCTGGAGGTCCACATCAGCAAGGCAGGAGGATTTCCACAAAGGGAGGTGAAATTAATAGCAGATGGACGTTTAGTCTGGGACTGAGACGAGGTCTGGGGCAAGAACCAGACATGATCTAAGTGGTCAACCCGCCAGAGAAACATCCCTGAGCAAGGCTGGCTGCAGCCTCACCTTCTCACCAACAGGCTAAGCAGAGGCCAGACAAGCACTGGGCCTGGGCCTGCCTCTCTTCCCCCAACCACGAAGCTGGCAAAGCCCAGGTACATTCTCCCTAGAACTTAGCACAAGGTCTAAAATAAGCCAAGCCTATAGCATGTGAGGGAAAAGGCACCACACAAAGAAGCACAGCTGTTGGCTTTTCCCGAAAACCACCTACTCCTCTCCAATTCCAGGAACAACACTCAGTCTAAGCATCCATCATCTCTACCTGGCCACTGCCCCTAAAACCCCCTCTGCACACACATACATGAGTGAGCTTTTTAAGAAGTGAGTACTTATATTCATATAAATAAAGCACACGTGTATATATGATCATGTTAACATCTTCCTTAAAACCCCCCAGTGGCTTCTCACCATACAGGAGATAAAATCCAGATCCCGGCCCAGACCCAAGGCCACCAACTGACCCTGCCCTGCTGTTCTCTCAGAGCGCTCCTCCCACTTTCACTCCCACTCACAATGCTCCACACCAGTCTCCTTCCTCTGCGATCCTGAATTCATTCCCACCTCAAGGCTTTTGCAGCCGTTTTCCCTTGAGCCTACGACAGTCTCTCTCTCTTTTTCTGGGGTCATGGAATGGCTAGCTCCTTATCATCCTAACATTTCAGATCAATGTCACCTCCATCAAGAACCACCCACCTACTACAGCCACCCGGCCACTTTTAACTCTGTATAGCACATTTTCTTGATGTTTTAGATGTTTCTTTTCTTAATGAACTTTTTACATTTTTATTGTATTGCTCCTCCCCAAAATGAGATCAAGGTGTCTGTGTTGTTTGTCACTGTCCCTGTGTTCATTTACAGAATAAATGAATAAGCAGAAAGAGAAATGAACCTTTTTCCCTCTACCCAGTTCAATCAAAATTTAACCATCTCAGTGGGGAGGAGGAAAGGGCCATAAGCCAAGGAATGTAGGCAGTGCCTAGGAGCTAGAAAAGAAAATGGACCCTACCCTGGAGCCTCCTCCAGATCACGCCAACCCATCTGAGACCTTGGACCTCAAGAACTTCCCATTACAAATGTGTGTTGTTTTAGGCCACTACATGTGTTGTAATCTGTTACAGCAATGATTGGAAACTAATATATTATCTAATAGAAAAAGGATCAGAAGGGATTATAAATGGAGTCTCAAACTCAAATATTTCAGGGTATAGAGACTAAGACAGATGAGGACAGTGGAACAAGGGGGTGTCTTTTCTAGGGGAGCAGCTCTTAGCTCTGTTTCCTGTCACACTGGAATGCAGGTCCCATGTCATCAACCTTCAAGATTTCAGGAGAAGCTAGAAATACATGTGCTCATGAGCAATCACCTAATTTTTAGATGTTGGCATCTAAACTCAAATAACATAAATAAAACACAGCCAAATAAAGTACATCTGTAAACAACTAAAAAAAAAAGAAAGAAAGGAAAAAAAAGAAAGCCTTAGTCATCTCTCAAAATCCAGCTCAAACGCACCCTCGCCCACAAAGCTTTCTGAGCCACTCCAGCCCAGGGGTCTCCGCTTCTCTGACTTGTGCAGGACTATCCATGCTGCCCTCCGCTCATACCCTGCCTTGGGTGATGCTAACAAGTAATACTGGCTAAGCAGTTTGGCTCAACATCTACCAGTTGCCAATAGCAACAGTGAATTCTAATTCTTATCACAACAGCAGCTCTGGAAGGCATCATCCTCCCCATCTACAAATGAAACCCAGAGAAGTAAACTAAGTACTTCCCCAAGGCACCAGGAATGTGAATAGCAGAGCCAACATCTGCACTCAAGGCAGACTCTTAAAAAGCCCACCTCCACGCCATGCTACCAGCAGCTTCTTCTAACACTGCAGAGATGGCGCACATCTCTGCTACACAACTGGACTGCAAGCTGAGAGAACAAAGAACACAAAGTACACCCCGCACACACCTCCACCTTCGTCAACCATGCAAGACATCTCTAACAATCGGAAGTCAGACCTACACTCAAGCTTATCTCCCTTGTTTATCAGCTAGGTAAACCGTGGGCTCAACTTCCTCATCCATAAAATGGGGATGGTAAGAATGGCCACACTGGAGGGCTGAGGTGTAACATCAGCATATGCTAAACCTGATGAAGTGTACCTATACTGCACACTAGGCAAGCCGCCAGACTCTATGGAAAACATAAGAAAGTATCTTCTCAGCGTAGGTAATCCAGCCAGCAAAGTAAGATATTCTATGACACATTAGCTCTAATAAACAGCCATATAAATTGTGCTGAATGTGCAAAAAAACATTTGCTGTAGTTTCAAGAACACTCAGATCTGCCTTAAGTCCATCAGGCCAAGCTCAGAAGTCTAACCCGCGCCACCAGGGACAAGGAATGAGGGATTCAGAATGGCAGGGCAGTCCAGAAAGAGGGCAAAGTGTGAGAAGGCCCAGAAACAAGAGGCCAGAGGTCTGTGGGGAGGCAGTGAGCCAATTACCCTGGTAACAGGGGCAGGAAGCTCAAAGGAGCAACAGCAGAGATTTCTGGGAAGGCTGTGTGAAGACAACTGGTCAAAGGCCTCAAACATCATCCTAAAAAGCTTGAACTTCACCCAGAAAGCTCTAGAGAGACATCAGAAGTGGAAGAGAGGGTGGTGACATGACCAGAGTTTTAAGAGTGGTCAATATAGCCACACACAGACAAAACAGGGCCAGTAAGGCTATGGCTGCCTGCCCAGACAAGTGCAACTAAACTCACTATGGGCCAGGCTGGGGAGACATCTTATTCCTTTTGACCCTCAACTCTCATAAGCCGTGAGCCAGGCGCAGTGCCTCAAACAAATCAGTTTCTCAACAAAAATGACACTGGGTGAGTAAATGGCTCTTTCCACAGGAAGTATCAGAGGTTAAGTTGTGAATGGGGACATAGGCGCCTTACTTCCAGACACTAAAGTAGCACCCAGACTTTGGTACTTTTTCTTCTCTCCTAATAAATCAAGTCAAGGTGTGTGGGAAAAGCAGATGGTTATCCAAAGACTCACACCCCTTCCTTGAAGTAGAAGAGTCACTGGCAAGTGGCTGCCCAGCCAGGACTTCATTTCCCAGGGCCCGCGCATCCAGGTGGTCACACCAATGGAATGTGAGCGGGAGGGGATGTCTTGAGATAGGACTGCCAAAAGTGATTGTGCTCGCCACATACTTTTTTTTTTTTTTTTTTTTTTTTTTTTTGACAGGCAGAGTGGACAGTCAGAGAGAGAGACAGAGAGAAAGGTCTTCCTTTGCCCTTGGTTCACCCTCCAATGGCCGCCAAGGCCGGCGCACTGCGCTGATCCAAAGGCAGGAGCCAGGTACTTATCCTGGTCTCCCATGGGGTGCAGGGCCCAAGCACTTGGGCCATCCTCCACTGCACCCCGGGGACACAGCAGAGAGCTGGCCTGGAAGAAGGGCAACCGGGACAGAATCCGGCGCCCCGACCGGGACTAGAACCCGATGTGCCGGCAACCCTCCCCATACTCTTCTACCAGCTGGAATAGTGGCAGCATAGGAAGGAAGGAGCTGAGACAACTCAATTACTTTATCTCCTTTATCTCCTACCAGGCAAGAACTACCACTCTGTACTGCTATGTGAACAGGATATAAGGCTTTACAGCAACAAACCACTGAAATTTGGAGATGGGTGACCATGGCTAGCATTACTCTAATCAGCACAGTTGGTTAAAATCACTACCCCCACAGCAGGAGAAAGACTGTTTAAGAAATACAAAACAAAACAGGAAGCTGACTCCAGTAGAAATGGGGTAGGGTCCAAAAAAGTTTAGGAAACTCTGATTCATGTCTTCCCAAAGAGGAACCACAAACACAGCCAAAAACTCACATTGGCAGAGTCACCCCTGACAAAATACAACCCTTGGAAAATGGCAAGCCCCAGAGGGGAATATGGGGGCTTACAGATGGGGAGGATGAGGGACTGAGATGTCTAAAAAGCCGTGCTGGCACAGCTCTGGCCCCCAAACAAGGATTCTCCTGGCCTGGGGACATGGTACCCACAAATGCCAACATCGAAGGTACATGAATGCATTCAGATTACCAGAGACAGTAGACAGTTCCTCACTGTAAAAATCTACCAGGGCCCAAACTCACAAAAACCATAATCCTTGTTCCAAATTTAAAAAGGAGAAACCCTGAGAGTTGCAGAGGACAGAGAAAGCAGGCCACTGGATCGCCAAGTCCTTGCGCAATTATGCATTTGGGGTACATTTTCTCCCTCAGGGACTAGTGTGTGGGTGTGTGTATTTGTATTCTGAAAAGTATACAAAGGACAGAATTTAAGATTTTCCTTCGCTTCTCCAACACCCTCCTTTCCCCACCCATCAACCCTGAATCGAGGCCGAGATGAAACACTTGGGAACAAGAGCTGCAGAGAATGGCAGCCTCTCTATCATGGAGGAGGGTGCTGCATTGGATTACACACAAAGCTGGCCCTGCCTCCTCATTCACACAGTCCCAGCAGGGCCCCAGAATCCCATGCAGTACATCCACCCTCCTCTCCAGAAGAAGTAAAATAAGGAGCCTGTCTCTTCCTGTTGATGGCACCACAATACAATTCCCCATGTTTCTTCCTGTTGATGGCACCACAATACAATTCCCCACGTTTCTCCTTGTTGATGGCACCACAATACAATTCCCCACGTTTCTCCTTGTTGATGGCACCACAATACAATTGCCCACGTTTCTCCTTGTTGATGGCACCACAATACAATTCCCCACGTTTCTTCCTGCTGATGGCACCACAGTACAATTCCCCACGTCTCTTCCTGCTGATGGCACCACAATACAATCCCCCTCATTTCTCCTTGTTGATGGCATCACAATACAATTCCCCACGTTTCTCCTTGTTGATGGCAACACAATACAACTCCCCATGGCTCCTCCTGCTGATGGCACCACAATACAACTCCCCATGGCTCTTCCTGCTGATAGCACCACATACAATTCCCCAGTCCCTCTGGCCAGCTGTCCACAAGGCCCATACTTAATCCAAGTTCTAGAGCTTCTCCACTGAATCCGTCCCCTCTTCCATGCTGCAGACCCAAAGCCCCTGCCCTTGACTCGATCCTGCAGTGGCCTCCTTACAGGTTTTTCAATTATCAGTGCCTCCTTTCTTCTGCCAACACTAAGCCCTGGTCTCTCTGATCATGACACTCTCTTGTTCAAAGACCCTCAATGGGTCCCCACTAACGAAAAGAAATCTAATGCTGGGGTCAAGGCCACCATGACCAGTCATGGGTGACCCAAAAGGCCCCTATTTTTCTTTTTTCTTCAAACTTATCATTAGGCATTTCCACCTACACCTGTAAATTTGCTCAGGAAACTTTGTTTGTCTCTATCTCCAAGAATCCAAATTCTACTTGTTCACGGTCCTAATTTTTTTTTTTTTTTTTTTTTTTTTTTTTAGGGAGAGACAGGAACAGAAAGCACTCTCATACACTGGTTCATTCCCCAACTGCCCAAACAGATGTGAATGGGCAGAAATCAAGACTGGAAGGCAGGGGACCTGCACTGTGACACAGCAGGTAAAACTGCCACCTGTAGTGCCAACATCCCATATGAGCACCAGCTCATGTCCCAGCTGCTCCACTTCTGATCTAGCTCTCTGCTATGGCCTGGGAAAGCAGTAGAAGACGGTCCAAGTCCCTGGGCCCCTGTACCCATGTGGGAGATCCAGAAGAAGCTCCTGGTTCCTGGCTTCTTACCCACCCAGCTCCAGCCATTGTGGCCATTTAGGGAGTGAACCAGCAGATGGAAGACTTCTCTCTCTCTGTTACTCTTTCAAATAAATAAATCTAAAAAAAAAAAAAAAAAAAAAAAAAAAGATGGGGCCAGGGCTGTAGCATAGCAGGTAAAGTCACCATCTGCAGCACCAGCATCCCATATGGGCACCAGTTTGAGTCCCAAATGCTCCTCTTCTGATCCAGCTCTCTGCTTTAGCTTGGGAAACCAGCAGAGGATGGCCCAAGTGCTTGGGCTCCTGCACCTGCATGGGAAACCCAGAAGAAGCTCCTGGCTCCTGGCTTCGAATCAGCCAAGCTCCTGCCATTACGGCCATTTGGGGAGTGAACCAGCAGATGGAAAACTCTCTCTCTCTGCCTCTCTATAACTTTGCCTTTCAAATACATAAGTAAACCTTTAAAAGAAAAAAAAAAAAAAGACTAGAAGGCAGGAATTAAATCCAGATCCTCCACATGGGTGGCAGGGACCCCTACCTGAGCCATCACCACTGGCTCCCAAGGTTCACACTAGGAGGACACTGGAGTAGAGCTGGAGGCAGGCGTCAAACACAGAAACCCCAATAAAGGACTAAGGACTAAGGTATCTTAACCACTAGGTCAAACATCCATCCCCATATTCCAATTTAAATGCCACTTCCTCCATGAATCATTCCTTGATCCTAGCAACTTAAAATATCTCCTCTTGCCTATGAATTCAGTCCACACTTTATGAAAACCTAAGCTTATCTACTACAATAGCCACCAGGGGACATATGGCTAATTTGACTAAGAAACAGAAAATGTATTGTATTTCACTTTAATTAATTGATATATAATTTTTAAAACTGATGCTCAAAATTCAGTTATTAGAAAACTTCTGGCCGGCGCCGCGGCTCACTAGGCTAATCCTCCGCCTAGCGGCGCCGGCACACCGGGTTCTAGTCCCAGTCGGGGCGCCAGATTCTGTCCCGGTTGCCCCTCTTCCAGGCCAGCTCTCTGCTGTGGCCAGGGAGTACAGTGGAGGATGGTCCAGGTGCTTGGGCCCTGCACCCCATGGGAGACCAGGAAAAGCACCTGGCTCCTGGCTCCTGCCACCGGATCAGCGTGGTGCGCCGGCCGCAGCGCACCAGCCGCAGCAGCCATTGGAGGGTGAACCAACGGCAAAGGAAGACCTTTCTCTCTGTCTCTCTCTCTCACTGTCCACTCTGCCTGTCAAAAAAAATAAATAAAACCACTTCTAAGGATGTTTAGAACAATTTAGGTATTATAAGTTCACTTTTTCAACTATAGATTTTATGAAAGACCTATCAACAGATGAATGGGCAAAGAAAATGTGCTATCTACATAGAGTAGAATATTATTCAGCCTTAAAAATGAAACAGATTCTGTCATATGCTATAATATGAATGAACTCTGAGGACATTGTGCTGAGTCAAATAAGCCAGTCACAAAAATATAAATACAGCTGCATGATTCCAATTTTATGAAGAATCTAAAGCAATCAAACTCTTAAAAACAGCAGAATCCTGTGGATGGAGCAGGGAGGTGGAAGGAAAATGGGAAGTTGCAATTTAATGAGTACAGACTCTTGGTTTTACAAAATGAAATAGTTTGGAGCTGAGGTTATGGAGCAGTGGGTTAAGCCATCGCCTACTGCACCAGCATCCCAGATGGGCACCGGGTTGAGTCCCAGATGCTCTACTTCCTATCCAGGTCCCTGCTAATGTACCTGGGAAAGCAGCAGAGGATGGCCCAAGTGCTTGGCCCCCTGCACCTACATGAAAGAACTGTATGAAGCTCCTGGCTCCTGGCTTCAACCTGGCCCAGCTGTTGCAGCCATCTGGGAAGTGAACCAGAATAAAAAATCTCTGTCTCTCTGTAATTCTGCCTCTCAAATAAATAAAATATTTTTTTAAATAAAATAAAAAAGATCTAGAGTCACTGCATAGCAATATATGCCTATAATTAACATCACAGTACTGTACATTTAAACATTGTTAAGACACTAAATTTCAGGTTACATGTTTTTTACCACTATTAAAAAAACAGTTCGGTTTATTTCATTATTTTCCTGACCAATGAAAATATTTTTTGCAGAATATCTTACAAGGCATACAAGAATGCTGTAGAACTGGTTTGGGGAATGCTGCTCTAAATATCACAGTATCTTCGACTTTATGCTGCTACCTCAAAATCATTTATGTATTCATTTCAGCCCCTTATTTGCTCTTAGAATCAGGGAACTCCATGTCTCTAGGCAGAGGTCCAATCTTCATGCTACTCCCAAGTTAACAGAGGTCTGACATTGTCACAACCATGTGCGCTGGGACATTTGGAGAGGAACAGAAGGGAGGCCAGCTAGAGTAGACATTTTTTGGGATCTTTACTCAGCTTACAGTAATATCTTTATCTGTCACCTTATCTGTCATCCCCTGCATCATGGTGGACCTCCATCACTCATGGTTGTGCCACATGGTATCACACACACGCACACACAAGTAAACGGGGCAAAGAATAAACACCAAACTACTTTGCCAATCAGGTTCTCACTCAGGACTCTAGATTTGGGATTAAACTTCTAGCTCAATCTGTTAAATTGAGAGTAGAAATAAATAAATGCAAACCAGGAGTAGTCAGGTTTATCCCATCTACACTGTTGGCTGAGAAGGAAACTGATGTGCACCCAGAGCTGAAAACCCTTCCACGCCAGCACTGAGGGCCAGCTGCCTTCCCAGCCTCAGGTTCCACAAGGACCCTACCTGAGGCCCAGACGCGTGCCACTCCAGAAGGCACAACTCACAACGTAGAGCTGCATCAGTGCAGTGGCTCCACCCCCTAAACCTTTATAAGGCATATTCATTGCTCAAGGTCTCTCAAGGCAGCTTTGGTCAGCTACAACTGGAGAATCCTAGAACATCAATCATATTTCCCACCATTGCTTTTCATGTCCCTGGGTTCCTGCCACATTGTTTCTGAAAAGTGCTCAAAGCTTCCTGCTTCGCTTCCTGCTTCTTTGCCTTCACTCCTGTAAGTCCTCCTACCTGCAGTCACTTCCCTCCTCCTCCTCCTCTACTTTCTACCCCTATTTTTCCAAACTCTACCCCTTCTTTAAAGGTCCAGTCCAAATGTCTCCTCCCCACCCCCACTCATGAAATCTTCCATTATCCTCCCGTCTCATTATCAAACTTCCACAGCCCTCTGGCCAGATTTTCTTGATAGCATTTACCACATCCTGCCTGGCAAGACAGATACACCTATGCATATCCTAACTCCATTACTAAACTGTGTATTCCTAGGCACTAGGAACAATCTTCATCTTTGAGTCACATATAATACCCCCAGCAGTGCCCTGCGCATAAGCAAAGGCTAAAAAATATATAACACTAAGAAAGAACAGCACTTTATACATCCAATCTTAAATTCATCTTTGTAACCTTACCGTGCCATGACCATGGTGTAGGCACTCAAAAACTGCTGACTCATCCAACCGCAGAGTACTTCCTACAGTCCCTTCCTCCTGCCTTCAGGCTTATCACATGACATCTCTGCCTATCCAAACCCAACTCTTCCCAATTTCAGTAGCTACTGTTCTCCAAGGAAAGGACACCTGCTAAGTTGCTTCTATCCAAGGATGACGGTTGGTGTCAGAGGAATTCAGGATCATCCCTAATACCAGCTAGAGCAGAAAACCATGACAACTTTCTGGCTGTTCTTCTGGCCAGGCCCGAAGGATAGGGCAATATAGATGGGCAGAAGGGCAGACAATTATGCCAATGACAGGTTGTAGTGGAGGAGATGGGATAGACGGTATCAGCAACAGAGAAGTCTAGGAGGTCTGCCCCTTAATTTTCCCACTAATTCTTAAAATTTACTCAAAGCTGGCTAGATGCATTGGAAAATAGGAAGCCAGGGCCTCTACAAGCACTTGGTGAAGAGTGAAGAGGGCCCACCGGACACAAGTCCCCGTATCAAGTCCAGGAAGACATGCTTGCTTATAGGTTGACAGCTAGAACTCTACAAACACATTAATCCTGGAGGGAAAGACTAAAAACAGAGGAGAGGCTGAGGAGTTTCCTCACCACCTATGTCCACTAAGTACCTGGTGGGCATCGCCTGATGGGATGATATAGGCCTGGATTGGTTCTGTCACGTACTCAGAGTTCCTCATGGCTTGTCTCAGCTGCCGAAGCAGCTCTGAAGTCACCTTTGGAGCCATTCTGCTATCTGCAACAAAAGGAGAGTTTGTTTCATCACCAGGCTGTTCCCTGCAATCCAATGACCCATTCACAAGCCACATTCTGCCCACCCCTTGCTGCATCTTCAAAGTGACCACCCCACCACTAGACCAAGTTCAAAGCTGCCAGTGATGCTAATGAAGTACAGTTCTTAAGTACTACTTCCAGACAGCTATTATATGGCAAGAAAATTTTAGCAATTAATACTCGGTTTCAAATTGACTGGTTACCTTTTCTACTTTTAGGACTTTATTCTAAGGAGATAATTAAACAAGTGCACAAAAATGCAGGAGTTATCTTTGCTTCCATTAGTAAAATAATGGGGAAAAATACATGACTAGTTAAATAAACTACAATGCATACAATGATACACTATGCAACCATTAAAAATTTCAAATGCCCCCCCCAAAAAAAACATAAACTTATATTTGACTTGGAAAGATACAGATGACACTGGTGGGGAATTAAAAACAGATACTAGGGCGGTGCCGCGGCTCAATAGGCTAATCCTCCGCCTGCGGTGCCAGCACACCGGCTTCTAGTCCCAGTCGGGGCACCGGATTCTGTCCCAGTTGCCCCTCTTCCAGGCCAGCTCTCTGCTGTGGCCCGGGAGTGCAGTGGAGGATGGCCCAAGTGCTTGGGCCCTGCACCCCATGGGAGACCAGGAGAAGCACCTGGCTCCTGCCTTCGGATCAGCGCGGTGCGGTGGCCGCAGCGTGCCAGCGGTGGCGGCCATTGGAGGGTGAACCAACGGCAAAAGGAAGACCTTTCTCTCTGTCTCTCTCTCTCACTGTCCACCCTGCCTGTCAAAAAAAAAAAAAAAAAAAGATACTAATACAACACACACAGATCATTCTCCCTTATTTCACATTGGATATGTGTTTATGCAGAGAGAGGTTTCTAGAAGGAAATCACCCAAGTACTAATTAATAGTGGTCACCTTTGGGTGGGTAAGTTTGTTGTGATTATTATTTTGTTCTTCTTTTATGTTGTTCTGATTTTTTAAGTTTTACTGCTTTAAAAAAAACATTTTTTTTATAAATATCTTTTGTTAAATAGCCAACCACAGATTTAGAAGAGAAAGGTCAATCTCCTAGGAGTCAAAAGCCTTAAGTCTTGGACTCTAGTGAAGACCTGCTAAACTAGCTGTGTGGCCTCAGGGGGAAAGGGACCAGCGCCTCAGCACACTGTGTTCTCCTCTCTAAAACTGTGCTGGGGGTGGATTAGAGCCAGGGTTTTTAAAGTGAGTCCCAAGAAGAACCAGAGACCCAGAGAAGCCTATCATTCCACTAAAACCAGAGCTGGATTTACCAGCTCTAGAAAATACCAAATAGGAATAGAAATACAGAACTCATTCAAAAGAAATGTTAAACATGATCCAAACTTTTACCAAAAAAATATATGTACTGAATATCTCTTATCTGAAATGGTTGGTATCAGAAGTATTAAATGTAGTCCTACTAGAAACACCTGCTTTTACAAATATGTCAGTACAGGTTGAATATCCCTCATCAAAAATACTTGGGATCAGAAGTAGCTCAGATTTCATTTTTTCAATCTTAAAATATTTGCATAGAAAACTGGTTAACTATCCCTAATCTAAAAGTCAAAATGCCCCAAAATCCAAAATTTTGAGGGTATCATGTAGATTGTTCAAAAAGCTTCCCACTTTGGAGCATTTCTGATTTCAGATTTTCAGTTCCACGATGATCAAACTGTGGTCAAAACCAAAACAGCATTGCCTCCTAGTGAGTCCAAAGAGCTATTTCTATGTGTTAAAGGTACAGATGATGCAAGCTGATTAACCACTTGAGGAGGTTCTTCAAAAACACCTTTTCTTGGGGCAGGCGTACAGCACAGTAAAGATGCCACTGTATCAGAGTACCTGGTTCGAGAGCGGACTATTCTGCTTCTGATCCAGCTTCCAGCTAATGTACACATACTTGGGTCCCTGCCATCCATGTGGGAGACCTGGGTTGAGTTCCAGCCTCCTGGTCTGGTGCCTGGCCCTGCCATAGCTGTTGTGGGCATTTGGAGGGAGAACCAGCACTTCTATAAGGAATGAATGAGACTTCCTGTTGCTCCATAACCTCATGAGCAGTGTTTAATATTTTGCCAACTCATTTTTTAAACAAAAGACATTTTACTTAGCAAAAATATTCTAAAGCACGATGTATTACACTGAGGCAATCATACTCAGGTTATCTTCAAGAACTGACACCCTGACTAACTGTGGCTTATCCCCCTGCTGAGTATGAATCCTTTTCTGGTTCTTTTCTTTTTTTTTTTTTTTTTTTTTTTTTTTTTTATCTTTTATTTAATGAATATAAATTTCCAAAGTACGACTCATGGGTTACAATGGCTTCCCCCCCCATACCGTCCCTCCCACCCACAACCCTCCCCTTTCCCACTCCCTCTCCCCTTCCATTCACATCAAGATTCATTTTCGATTATCTTAATATACAGAAGATCAGCTTAGTATACCTTAAGTAAGTATTTCAACAGTTTGCTCCCACACAGAAACATAAAGTGAAAAATAATAGATGATTTTTTTAAAATGATGATGAAATCAGATCAGACCTATTGTCATGTTTAATCCCAGTGAGAGTCAAGTTGGGAATTGAAAATTTCTTTCTTTTTTTTTTTTTTTTTTTACAGAAGATCAGTTTAGTGTACATTAAGTAAAGATTTCAGTCGTTTGCACCCCCATAGAAACACAAAGTGAAATATACTGTTTGAGTACTCGTTATAGCATTAAGCCTCAGTGTACAGCATGTTAAGGACCGAGATCCTACATGAGGAGTAAGTGCACAGTGACTCCTGTTGTTGACTTTACCAATTGACACTCCTGTTTATGGCATCAGTAATCTCCCTATGCACCAGTTATGAGTTTCCAAGGCTATGGAAGCCCCTTGAGTTCTCCGACTCTTATCTTGTTTAGACACGGTCATAGTCAAAGTGGAGGTTCTCTCCTCCCTTCAGAGAAAGGCACCTCCCTCTTTGAAGACCTGTTCTTTCCACTGGGATCTCACTCACAGAGATCTTTTTGCCAGAGTGTCTTGGCTTTCCATGCCTGAAATACTCTCATGGGCTTTTCAGCCAGATCTGAGTGCCTTTAGGGCTGATTCTGAGGCCAGAGTGCTATTTAGGACATCCGCCAAAAGGCCGGTGCTGTAGCTCACTTGGCTAATCCTCTGGTTCTTTTCTTTTAACATTTTCATTGCTTCTTCCTCTTCATCATAACCAGTACCTTGATCATTCATAACCTCAGCTATTATGGTTACTTCCACTAGATTCCTCTATGAAGAACTATATTGACCTTGACACTCACTGAAAAAGTACCCCATTCATCAACTGTAGCAAGGGGTCAGAGGTCTTGAAAAAACAGAAGTACTCAAAGGAAGAGTCACTGGAAACTGTCCTACTCAGGATTCACACATGTCCTTGTTTCTTGCATTACAACTACCTCTGAACACTGCTCAAAGGAACATCCTTTATGTCTGATTTACTGAGCCTATAATTTCTCACCTACCAGAAAAAGAGGAATCAGAAACATCAGGTGTGATCTAAGTTAGTATGTCTATACCTCCACTGGGTTCAAAATGAAGCTTATTGTGACCTCATAAGATTACCAACATCTGAAAATTTCACTGATATTTTTAGGAGCTTCAGAATATATTTATCAAGTTTTCAAACCATATTTCTGAGTAAGTCAGCATTGAAATGGAAATGAAGCAAAAATGAAGACTTCCTTCAGAGCAGTATTTCAACTTCAGCTGCATATAAAGAACTGGATAATTTGTGATTTAATTGCCCTGGACTACAGCCTGGGCATCTGGAATTTTAAAAGCAAATATATGACAGAGTCCAGTATACTTTCTTCCAAGACCATTAATTTCCTTATGGAATTTAGCATCCATTTGGATACATTCTGACTTAAGGACTTTACTGGTATGGCATTGACTGTGTGTTTTTATAGCATAACTGCAGTGCATCAACATTATCAGTCATGAATTTCATCAATAAAGTCAACATAATCAATGACAACCAGAAAATCCTGAATAACAAACTGAAACCGGGGCCAGCACTGTGGCACAGTAGGTTAAGCCTCTGCCTGTGGCGCTGGCATCCTATATGGGCACCAGTTGGAGTCCCAGCTGCTCTACTTTCAATTCCGCTCTCTGCTATGGCCTGGGAAAGCAGTGGAAGATGGCCCAAGCACTTGGGCCTCTGTACCCACATGGAAGACTTAGAAGAAGCTCCTGGCTCCTGGCTTCAGATGGAAGACCTCTTTCTCTGTCTCTCCCTCTCAGTCTGTAAGTCTGCCTCTCAAACAAATAAATAAATATTAAAAAAAAAAAAAAAAAAAAAGCTGAAAACCATCAAAGACCAAGTAGCCTAGTCAGATATCCTCCTGCTTCCTGGGCAGGATAATCTGCCTCCTTGCAACTATGTTCTAAACTTCATCACCCTCCCTGTCTCATCATCACATTCCTCCTCGTGCCTGGCATATTAGGCCTCCTTAGAATCATCGGCCCCACTCAATGGAATCTTCACACTTCCCTCCACAACTCTACCTGCCCCGTGACCACTCTTGATACTTCCTCTTCCTTCCTCCTCATCTTTCATGTCTACCTTATTTGGTTGATGCCCTTGGTCAAATGCATCTACTTCTTTATCACCTCTACCAGATGTGATGAAACTCCCAACACTATAAACAGCAGTTAGGATTGGCAAGGAGCAGTGTCAGCAACACTGAAAGTACAGAGGGAGGAACACAAGCAAAGGCTGAGGCAATGGGCTGCGGCGTTAAGAGCTGCTACCACTGGCAATAGGCAATGACAGCTGGGGCAGAAGTGAACACAAGCACAAAATGCCTTGGAAATGACTGAATGGGTGAGCAGGTGGAGCTGAGGGAAAGATAAAAGTGGCACAAATGTGAATCCCAGCCACTGAGGGGGCAGCAGCTGGAAAGGTAACCAGGATAGAGGAAGTAAAATTCACGGCTAGTGAATCTTGTTGTTGTTGTTACTATTATTTGTTTGTTTAAGAGAGAGAGTTTCCATTCAATGGTTCACTCCCCAAATGCACGAAATGATCAGGACTGGGAGCTAGGAGCTCAATCCAGGTCTCCCATGGGGGTGGCAGGGAGCACATTAACTGAATCATCACCACTGCCCTCCAGGACCTACACTGGCAGGAAGATAGAGTAGAAGCCAGAGCCAGGTATCGAACCCAGACAATCTAATACAGCATAGAGGTATCATCACCAGCATCTTAACTGCTAGACTACATGTTCACTCCAGGGTAATTTTTATGATAATTGAGTTACTGATATAAAACACTTAGAAACTATACCTGTCACATAGCAAAAATTATGTATCTGCAAATATTATAGTTCAGTACAGAGCTAACAACAAATGCAAAGTGATAAATAGTTTAACAGGCATGTACGCTGCTTTCCCCACCTGGAGGCATCCCATCATTTCTGTATCCATGTATCTAACCCAGCACCTAACACATACATGTACTCACTCAGATGGTTGAGTGAATGTAACAACTTTATGTCTATGATCTTTTCAGACTCAATGTAACAAACAGTAATGAATCTTCAGTGAAAGAAGAAAGCTAGTATCTCAGAAAAGGCCATATTACAATGTCTGTTCATCCCATCCTACTGCTTTTCAGAAACGTTAGAAGCAGCCAAACGCTAAGCATAATGTGCAGGGAAGTAAGAAGCCAAGAAAAACAGGCCTGGCCCACGATGTAAAATTAGCCCATACACTGTCAGGTATTTTTAAATCATGTCTTAAAGAGAATGACTCACATAAAAGTGAGCCTTGCTTAAATGAGTCTGCTTTTAGCAATAAGCTCCCAAATCTTCAGCCTTGATCACAAACAAGACTTTTCACTGCTTGAACATGAAAAGCACATCACGTTTACCTCATTGGGTGGCAAGGAGAATTAAACATGATAATGCATGTGAAGGCACAATGCCCAGCATCTAATATACTTTAGAAGCTCAAAAAATCATTTTATCTGGAGCTAAACACCAGCTGGGATTCCTACACACCTTGTTTTAGGGCCTGGGGCACTGGTTTACTTCACTTTCACCATCCTAACACGTGCACAGCTGTTCTTCCAGAATCAAGAACTTTACAGGTAGTAGTTTCTTTCTCTGTGCTTTCCATATATCAGTGGTGTATTCTCACAATAATCCTCCAAGGGAGGTTTCGCGATTTCCATTTTACACAGAAAAGGAATTAAAAAGGAGCTTAGTAGTCACCCAAGCCAGTCACACCACTGGGAACCAGGCCCACCCAACTCTCCAGTCCACGCTCTGTGACACCATATTGAGGAGCAACAGAATCAAACAACCCGGCTCCAGTTTCCAGCGGGGATCTACACCCCCACACAGCTGAAGCTCCTGAACTTCTACTTCCTTGTATACAATGAAAAGGAAGAGAAATCCTCTTCCAACTATAAATGTGCTTATTATACCATTTTCCCTTTGTTTACTTGCTCTTTTTCCCACTCCTTCTTCCTCCTTCCTCTCTCACCTTCTAAAATAGCCCAAAAGGTATTGAATACATCTATTTTTTTTTAACAAAAGAGAACCAAAATTGCATGCAATAATAGCACTGATCCTCCAAAGCAATTAGATAGTTACAGTTTCTCATGTGCCTCAAGGGGTCCATTTTTCAGTCAGCTACAAGGAAACACTGTTTCTCCTGGATAGTCCATGGAAAAACACTGGTTTATATGGGACAGAAACAAACTCACCACTTCTCAGAACTCTGGTTTCTGGCAACTCCACCAGAACAAGTTCTAGGGAGAAGGGTTGGTCACAGGAGTTTTTCCCAGAAAGATATTCCTAAATGTACACCAATTTAAAGCACTATAAGTTTTTTCTCACTTCCTAATCTGAAGAAAGTTGAAAGCTAACTTCAAAGGTAATCAATGAAAGACTGTAATAGTGACAGAAGATAAGTTTAAAAAAAACTAGGACAGTATATTTTCATTAATACCCTATCTCCACCACCATGACCATAGCCCTATAAGAATGAGAAACACCTAAAATTTTAGTTCTCTACTTATTACCTTAAAAAATGGTAATTATACAGAAACAGTAACCACCCACCCAGGGAACCAAAGAACAAAATGGTTTTTAGTCACCAGACACCACCCCCTCATTCCCAATCATGATCAGTTACTACTTCCTTACCCGCACTTCTCATTCAACTTAGGGTTGAGATAAGCAGTTCTAAACTTCTTCTGAAAGGTTCCATCTAATTTAAACACACAGTTATTACCTTTTTCTACTTCTGTGGCTTCTGAGTGTATCCCCTCGTTAGGCTCAATTATCCTCAAATTTCGCAGTTGAAAATCCTGGTGATTAGCCCTTAAAAAGAGAAGAATAGGATGTTGCAGACTTTGACCACAGTAAACGTGGCAAGACTCAGTCACAACATCAACTTGACTTAGCAGTTTTCTTAGGTGAGTCATGAGAACTCTCACCCCAATAACCATGACAGCACAAAAGCTTCCGCTAAAACGTCCAGGTGCAAAATGTCTCCAAGCAGGCAAACCTTCTCAATTCTAGCTTCCAGTTCATGAATATTCCTCAGCAATGATTAATCTATACAACGAGATTATGTGGGATCTTCAAATGCTTATGAAAAATATGTATTACAGTAAAACAATGCATGGATTTCAAACCTTGTTGCACCAAAATACTCATCTTTTGATTCCATTTTCCAGTAACTTTTTGAAGCACCCTGACAAGATTTTCTTTTTTTTTTTTAACAATTTATTTTATTTAGTTGAAAGGCGGAGTTACAGAGAGGCAAAGGCACAGAGAGAGAAGAAAGAGGTCTTCCATCTGCTGTTTCACTCCCCAAATGACTACAACAGCCAGAACTGCACCAATCCAAATCCAGGAGCCAAGAGCTTCTTCTGGGTCTCCCACGTGCGTGCAGGGGCCCAAGGACTTAAGCCATCTTCTACTGCCCTCCAGGCCACAGCAGAGAGCTGGATCAGAAATGGAGCAGCCAGGACTTGAACCAGCAACCATATGGGATGCCGGACCACAGGCGGCAGCCTCACCCACTATACCACAGTGCCAGCCGCTTGGACAAGTTCTATTTGGCGCTTTCTCACAATTTCATATTCTCTGTACTATCCTATTCTTTTCACTCTGATTTCTACTCATATTTCTTCACCAAGAGTTTTAAAGATTTTATGCCCTTATTTTATTTATAAATTTCTTTCAGACTTTCCATTAGAAAGTCTTGAGATAGTAATCCTCATTCATGTTTGCTAGGTTTGCTGTTTCTTTCTCATAAAGGCAATCATTCCATGTGTACTTTATCTCTTATTAAGAACTTATTTTCACAAGTGGGTATTTAACCTTGAGGCTAAGACATCCACATCACATAACAAAATACCTGAGTTTAACACTTACTTCTGGCTCCTGACTCTAGTTTCCTGCTAACGAAGACCCTGGGAGGCATAGGTTGAAGACTCAAGTAATTGGGTTCCTGCCACCCATGTGGGAGATTTGGATCATTCACTTTAGTTTCCCAGCTCCTGGCTTCATCCCAGCCATTGAAGGCATCTGAGTGAAGCCGGGATGGGGGGGGGGAGGGAGGGTTTGTGCCGGTGAAGGCATCTGTGTGTCTGTGTGTGTGTGTGTGTGTGTGTCAGTGAAGGCATCTGTGTGTGTGTGTGTGTGTGTGTCGGTGAAGGCAATCTGAGTGAAGCAGGGATGGGGTGTGTATCGGGATGGGAGAGGTATGTGGGTGTGTGTGTGTGTGGATGTGTGTGTCGGGATGGGAGAGGTTTGTGTGTGTGTGTGTGTGTATGTCGGGATGGGAGAGGGGTGTATATGTGTGTGTGTGTGTCTTTCTGTCTCTGTGTCTTACTGCCACTCAAGCAAATTAAAAATAAGCAAGGAAGCCGGCGCCGTGGCTCAATAGGCTAATCCTCCACCTTGCGGCGCCGGCACACCGGGTTCTAGTCCCGGTTGGGGCGCCGGATTCTGTCCCGGTTGCCCCTCTTCCAGGCCAGCTCTCTGCTATGGCCAGGGAGTGCAGTGGAGGATGGCCCAGGTGCTTGGGCCCTGCACCCCATGGGAGACCAGGAAAAGCACCTGGATCCTGGCTCCTGCCATCGGATCAGCGCGGTGCACCGGCTGCAGCGGCGGCCATTGGAGGGTGATCCAACGGCAAAGGAAGACCTTTCTCTCTCTGTCTCTCTCTCACTGTCCACTCTGCCTGTCAAAAAAAAAAAAAAAAAAAATAAGCAAGGGGCCAGCGCTGTGGCATAGTGGTTAAAGCCACCACCTGCAGTGCCAACATCCCAATGGGTGCTGGTTCAAGTCCCGGCTGCTCCACTTCCAATCCAGTTCTCTGCTATGGCCTGGGAAAGCAGCAGAGGATGGCCCAAGTCCTTGGGCTCTTGCACCCATGTGGGAGACCCGGAAGAAGCTCCTGGCTTCCGGCTTTGGATCAGCTCAGCTCTGGCCGTTGCGGCCAACAGGGGAATGAACCAGCGGATGGAAGACCTCTCTCTCTCTGCCTCTCCTTCTCTCTGTGTGTAATTCTGACTTTCAAATAAATAAATAAATCTTTAAAAAAATTAAGTGAAATTTTTTAAAAGAGCTTATCTTCAGTAGAAACTCTTTATTTATGAGAATGTGCCCTGGTATGTACACACTTAACTGTCACTGTTATTTACTTCTGATACTAATTTTCACAACAATTTCTTAGCCAGAAGATATGCACACAAGTTGCCTGTCCCCCATATGGGAACAGTTTAATGCCATGGACCTCAGACAAGAAGCCCTCTATCTCGGTCTGATAATTTCCCAGGCTCAGCTTACTCATGTACCATTCAAGTTTTAAGGACCCTCTAAATTCCTGACACATGAGGACTTCCCTTTCTTTCAAGTTCATTTGGTCAACAAATATTCACTGAGAATCTTCCATAATCAACACCCTAATATAAAAACCAAAGTGAACAAAATAGACAACAGTCCTGACTTCAAGAAGTGTACATGGGGTAGGGTGGGAAGGTAGGAGAAAAATAGAAAAAAAGAAGCAACAGATACAAAACAATTATCCAATCAGTTAATTCGTATACATTCTATGAAAACAGGCAGAGCACAGGAAAAAGAAGAAAGTGTCAGGGAGGTAACGTTATTTCATATGGAATAACCAAAGAAGGCCTCTCTGATAACAGATGACATTTGTCAGAGACCTAAAAAAAGTGGGGGTGGAAGACATGTGATTTTCTAGAAGAATACTCCAGAAAAGAACAGAAAGCACAAAGGCCTATTCAATGGATTTGTGTTGGGGGAGGGGGATGTAAGTGGTAGAAGATAAGGTCAAACAGGCATCAGAGAACCCACTGTAGGTCACTGAAAGGATTTCAATTTTACTCAGCAATGAACTTAAAGGTAACTAATTAAATCTTAACCACATTTTTGTGTGTTGGCAGAAGCAGAGAGATCCACATTATCTCAATCTATCACATGGCCAAAAGCAAAAGACAGACATTTTCACCAAGCACTCCAGGCCTGCTCTCAGATGGCAGCTGTTTTAGCAGAAGGAGATGTTCTCCACTGGAGGAACCACATATTCCTTCATAAAAAGTAAGACACCGCTCTATCTCTGATAAAAACAAACATAATCAACAAAATTACAGCAAAATGAATCTACCAACAATATAAAAAGGATCACACCCATTACCATGTGAGCTTTATTCTAAGAATACAAGGTTGGTTCAACATATGAAAATCAAGTAATGTAATATATCAGATAAATAAAGAATAAAAACCACATGATCATTTCAACAGACATAGCAAAAGCATGTGAAAAAATCCAACGCCCCTTCAACAAACTAGAAGAGAGATTCTTCAACCTGACAAATGGTTATTATAAAGGCCATAGCCAACATCATCCTTAATGTTGAAAGACTAAATCTTTCTCCTACAATCAGTAACACAAGAATGTCAGCTCTCATCACCTCCATTCAACACTGTACTGAAGGTTATATCCAGGACAAAAAGGCAAGAAAATGAAACAAAAGAATCTAGATTAGAAAATAAGTGGAACTATCTCTATTTGCAAATGACATTTATCTTGAATACAAAAAACATCCTAGGGACTGGCGCTGTGGTGCAGCGGGTTAATGCCCTGGCCTGAAGAGCCGGCATCCCATATGGGCGCCGGTTCTAGTCCCACCTGCTCCTCTTCCAATCCAGCTCTCTGCTATGGTCTGGGATAGCAGTGGAAGATGGCCCAAGTCCTTGGGTCCCTGTGCCTGTGTGGGAGACCTGGAAGAAGCTCCTGGGTCCTGGCTTCGGATCAGCGCAGCTCCGGCTGTTGCAGTCATCTGGGTAGTGAACCAGCAGATGGAAGACCTTTCTCTTCTGTCTCTACCTCTCTCTGTAACTCTTTCAAATAAAATAAATCTTAAAAAAAAAAAAAAATCCTAAAGAATCCATATGAGGGCTTCTGGAAGATGGTGGAATAGGGAGGGAGCTTACTGCTCTAGTCTAGGGGAAGATAGTTTTTAAAAAGTGGAGTGAGTGCAATCTCAGGGAAGAGTTAGGGAGAAAACTCCAGAGGAAACTCCATGCAAATAGAGGAATACTGTGGAACTATGGGAAGGGTGGGGATGTGCACAACTCAGGACCCCAGCAGCCAAGAGCCCCAGCACTAGCCTTGGAGAGTGAGATGAGACCAGTCTGCAGCAGCCCAAGCCACTGGAGATAAAGCTGAGCGTAGGAGCCTTGCATGAGGCCAGCTAGGAGCACTGTGGGATACAGCGTACCTGCCATCCCACAAGGAAAAAATGGGGGGCACGTTTCTCTCTCCCTAGACGCCAGGCACCAGCACCCCATAACCAGCCAAGAGAGGGCAGGCACCATATAAATATAGGGAACAACTGTGCCAACTTGTGTCTGCTCAATGAGCAACCAGCCAAGAGGAGACACAGTGAGTCTAACTGGGAGAACGGACAGGGGGCTTGGGTGCTAGTGACTTTGGAAGCCTTGTGTGCTAGGACTGAAAACATTGTGGCTGCTTGAGAGGGTGCAGGGTGTAGCTGGGACTTTGGGCAGTCACTGTGGGAAGCTCCACATGCTTGGGACTCCCTGATTCCCTGGTGAGGGTCATTGTTACAGGATCCGTGCTCACACTGAGGGCTGCACGGATCCTTTGTGTGGTTCTTATGACAATTAGAATGAATACTGTACCTACTGGGACTAGCACCCAGGCATCAGTCTCCTAAGAGGAGAGGAGGTGAGTGTGAGACTATGTCAATAGAGTTGATCAAACCTCTCCTCTGATTGAAAAAAAGAGATTTACCACGCCCAACTTGGGCATCACCATGGATACTCCCTTCACCCTGTAGCACTCACCAGAGTTCCTTGGCCACAACCAGCACACACCTCAGGATATCCACAGAAAGAGCAAATATTCCACTAAGCCACAGAGGCATAGACCAAAGATAAAAGCCATCACATGGGGAGAAAAAAAATATATCTCCACAAATGCCTAAAAATAAACGCAGCAATTCAAGAAACAAGAATGAGGAAGATAACATGATGCCCCCAAAGGAACCCAATGACACTTCAGTGCTAGAATGTGAAGATGAAGAGATTTTTTAAAAAGCCAGAAAAAGAATGCAAAAAATTGATCATAGGATTACTTAGTAATAATCAGAAGCAAATCCAAATTAAAGAAATCCATACATGACATGAATGAAAATTTTTCCCATGAAATTGAGATTTTAAAGAGAAATCACAATGAAATACTAGAAATGAAGAATTCAATAGATCAAATAAAAATGTGGTGAAAAGCTGTAAAAAAACAGACTTGGTGAGGCAGAAGAAAGAATATACAAGGTTAGAAGACAAATATCTGAAAATTTTACAGTCAGAAAAAAAAAAGAAGAAATTAGAAAACTAGGGACCAGCACCATGGCATAGAAGGTAAAGCTGCCACCTGAAATGCCAGCAGCCCATACAGACACCAGTTCAAGTCCCAGGTGCTCCACTTCCAATCCAGCTCTCTGCTGTGGCCTGGGAAAGCAGTAGAAGATGGCCCAAGTCCTTGGGCCCCTGCACCCATGTTGGGAACCCAAAAGAAGCTCCTGGATCCTGGCTTCAGATCAGCTCAGTTCCAGCCATTGCAGCCATTTGGGAAGTGAACCAACAGGTGGAAGACCTCCCTCTTCTCTCTCTCTGCCTTTGCCTCTCTGTAACACTGCCTTTCAAATAAAATAATTAAAAAAAATATATTAGCAAACTGAAAAACAATGTTGGAGATTTAGGGGATACTATCAAATGACCCAACATGTAAGTTTTAGGAGTTTCTGAAGGTGTGGAAAGAGAGGACAGATTAGAAGGCCTTTTCAGTGAAATGATTACAGAAAAGGTCCCTAATTTGGAGAAAGGGACGTTCAAGTACAGGAAGCACATAGAACTCCTAATAGACATGATCAGAAAAGATCTTCACCATGACACATTGTAATCAAACTCTCCACAATAAAACATAAAGAGAAGATTCTAAAATGTGCATGAGAGAAACGCCAGATTACTTTCAGAGGCTCTCCAATTAAAGCAACTGACTTTTTTTTTTTTAAAGATTTATTTATTTATTTGAAAGTCAGAGTTACACAGAGAAAGAGAAAGAGAGGCAGAGAGAGAGAGAAAAGTCTTCCATCCACTGATTCATTCCCCAATTGGCTGTAACAGCTGGAGCTGCGCCAATTCGAAGCCAGGAGCCAGGAGCTTCTTCCAGGTCTCCCATGCAGGTGCAGGGGCCCAAGAACTTGGGCCATCTTCTACTGTTTTCCCAGGCCATAACAGAGAGCTGGACTGGAAGTGGAGCAGCCGAGTCACAAACCAGTGCCCATATGGGATGCTGGCACTGCAGGTGGCAGATTAACTCACTACACCACAGCACCAGCCTCAAGCAGCTAACTTCTCATCAGAAACCCTAAAGGCTAGGAGAGAATGGTAAAATATAGTCCAAGTCTTAAGTGAAAAAAATTGTCAATCCACAATACTGTACCATGCAAAGCTCTCAGCTCCTGGCTCCTGGCTTCAGATCAGCACAGCTCCAGCTGTTGCAGCCATTTGGGGAGTGAACCAGCAGATGAAAGACCTCCCCCCCTCTCATTTGGGGAGTGAACCAGCAGATGGAAAACCTCTCTCTCTCTGCCTCTCCTTCTCTCTGTGTAACTCTTTCAAATAAATAAATAAATCTTTTACAAAAAATCAGCACGCAAAAATCAATAGCCTTTGTATACACAGACAATGTCACGGCTGAGAAAGAACTTTTAAGATCAGTACCATTAACAATAGCTCCAAAAACAATCAAATACCTTGGCATAAATTTAACCAAGGATGTCAAAGATCTTTGCAATGAAAATTATAAAACCTTAAAGAAAAAGATAGAAGATGACACTAAGAAATGGAAAAATCTTCCATGTTCATGGATTGGAAGACTCAACATCATCAAAATGTCCATATTACCAAAAGCAATTTACAGATTCAGTGCAATCCCAATCAAAATATCAAATGACATTCTTTGCAGATCCGAAGAAAACTATGCTGAAATTCATATGGAAACACGAGAAACCCGAAGAGTTAAAGCAATTTTTACAACAAAAACAAAGCTGGAAGCATCACAATGCCTGATTTCAAGACATACTACAGAGCAGTTATAATAAAAACAGCCTGGTACTGGCACAAAAACAAAATTATAGACCAATGGAACAGAATAGAAAACTCCAGACATCAATCCATGCATTTACAGCCAACTTATCTTTAATAAAGGAGCTGAAACCAATCCATGGAACAAGGACGTTTTCTTTAACAAATGGCGCTGGAAAAACTGGATCTCCCAGTGCGAAAGTATGAAATTAGACCCTTACCTTACATCCTACACAAAAAAATCCACTTAACATGGATCAAAGACCTAAATCTATGACCAGATACCATTAAATTATGAGAGAACATGGGGGAAACTCTACAAGACATTGGCATAGGTAAAGACTTCTTGGAAAAGATCCCAATCAAAGCCAAAACTGACAAACGGGATTTCATAAAATTGAGAAGCTTCTGCACTGCAAAAGAAAAACTCAGCAAAATCAAGAGGTAACCAATAGAATGGGAGAAAATATTTGCAAACTGTGCAACTGATAAAGGATTAACATCCAGAATATATAAAGAGCTCAAGAAATTCAACAACAAAACAAGCAACCCAGGCATTTTTCAAGAGAGAAAATTCAAACAGCCAACAGACACTTGCAAAAATGCTCAGGATCACTAGCCATCAGGGAAATGCAAATCAAAATCACAATGAGGTTTCACCTCACCCCAGTTAGAATGGCTTTCATACAGAAATCAACAAACAACAAATTCTGGTGAGGATGTAGGGGAAAAAGGTAACCCTTATCCACTGTTGGTGGGAATGTAAACTGGTACAGCCACTGTGGAAGACAGTATGGAGATACCTCAGAAATCTAAATATAGACCTACCATATGATCCAGCCATCCCACTCCTGGGAATTTACCCAAAGAAAATTAAATCAGCATATGAAAGATGTATCTGTACTCCCATGTTTATTGCAGCTCAATTCACAATAGCTAAGATATAGAACCAACCCAAATGCCCATCAACTGAAGACTGGATCAAGAAATTGTGAGATATGTACACCATGGAATACTACACAGTGGTTAAAAAAAACGAAATCCTGTCATTTGCAACAAAATTGATGAAACAGGAAAACATCATATTTAGTGGAATAAGCCAGTCCCAAAAAGACAAATACAGATATTCTCCCTGATCTGCAATAATAAAGCACCTAAAAGGTCATCTGTGGACACGAAATTGGCACTTGGAGATGCAATGACTTTGAACAGCCCTTGTCTCTACTGTTGAGGAACAGGGGTTTTTTTCCCCATACTATTTGTTGAATTACTTAGTATAAAGTTAATCATATGTGTATAAAGTTAATTGAAAATAGATTATAGTAAAATATAAGAATGGGAATAGGAGAGGGAGGAGGAAGAAGGGTGGGAGGGCGGATATGGTGGGAAGAATCACTATGTTCCTAAAGTTGTACTTATGAAATACATGAAGTTTGTATTCCTTAAATAAAAGGTTTCTGGGGAACAAAAAAAAAAAAAAAAAAAAAAAAAAAAGAATCCATATTAAAAAAAAAAAAACCTAGAACTAAAAAATGAGTTCAAAATGCAGCATACAAAATCAATATATGAAAATCAATTATTTCTGTGTCCTTTCAATTAACAATCCAGAAATGAATAAGAAAAGCCCACATAAAATAGCATTAAAAGTACTAAAATATCTAGGAATAAGTTTAGCAAAAGTGCAAAAAAATATATATACTGTGAAAACTGCAAGAGACTGCTGAAGGAAATTAGAAAAGACCTAAATAAATGGAAAGACAGTCCATGTTCATGGATTGGAAGTTTTAATATTGTCAAGATTTCAATATTTCTCCAACTGATCTGCAGATTCAATGTATTACCTATCAAAATTCCAACTGGTTTGTATGCATAAATTGACAGTAGATCCTAAAACTCATTTGAAAAGCAAGGGACAAGGGCCAGCACTGTGGCACAGCAGGTAAAGCCACATGCCAACACCCCATATGGGCACTGGTTCAGGTCCCAGCTGCTCCATTTCTGATCCAGTTCCTTGATAATGTGCCTGTGAAAGTCCCAGATGAAGCTCTAGCTCCTGGTTTCTGCATGGCCCAGCCCTGGCCATTGCAGCCATTTGGAAAGTGAACCAGCAGATAGAAGACCTCTCTCTCTCTCGCTTCTCGCTTCTCTCTTTTCTCTCTCTCTCTCTCTCTCTCCCCCCTCTCTATTTCTCTCTCTCTCTCTCCCCCTCCCTCTTTCTCTCTCTCTCTCTCTCTGCTTCTGACTCTCCTTCAATGTAACTCTGATAAATAAATTTTTAAAAAAGGAAGAAATGCAAGAGACAGGGAATAGCTAACCTTGAAAAAAAATTCACTCTTCCTGATTCCAAAGTTAAATACAAAACTACAGTAATGAAGACACTATGGTAACTGGCATTATGGTAACTGGCAGTTTCCGGCCAATAAAGACCCCAGGAGGTACTGGTGATGGCTCCAATAATGAATTCCTGCTATCCATGTGGGAGACATGGATTGAGTTCCCAGTTCACAACTATAGCCACAACTAGGAGCGACTGCAGGCACTTAGGAAGTGAAGCAGCAGATGCGGGGGCAGGGAGTCATATATGCTCTCTCGCTCTCTCACTTCCCCATCCCACAAATAAATATTTTTTTTAAAAAGAGAGTCAAAAAAATAAAGCCTCACATTTACTATTAACTGGTTATTAACAAGGATGTCAAGATCATTCAATGCAGAAAGAATAGTCTCTTCAACAAACATTGCTGGGACAACTGAATAAGCACTTGCAAAAGAATGAAGTTTGGTACACCTCACACCGTTTACAAAAATTAACTCAAAATGGATCACAGACATAAATATAAGAGCTAAGTTATAAAACTTTTAAGAGAAAATGTAGGGGCCAGCACCATGGTGCAGCAGGTTAAAGCCCTGGCCTGAAGCGTGGGCATCCCTTATGGGCGCCAATTCCAGTCCCAGCTGCTCTTCTTCCAATCCAGCTCTGTTATGGCCTGGGAAAGCAGTAGAAGATGGCCCAAGTGCTTGGGCCCCTGCACCTACGTGGGAGACCCAGAAGAAGCTCCTGGCTCCTGGCTTCAGATCATCTCAACTCCAGCCGTTGCAGCCACCTGGGGAGTGAACCAGAAGATGAAAGATTTCTATCTTTGTCTCTACCTCTCTCTGTAACTCTTTCAAATAAATAAAATAAATCTTAAAAAAAAAAAAAAAAAAAGAAGATGGCCCAAGTCATTGGACCCCTGCACCCGCATGAGAGACTCAGAAGTAGCTCCAGGTTCCTAGCTTCGGATCAGGCCAACTCCGGCCATTGTAGCCACTTGGAGAGTGAACCAGTGGATAGAAGACCTCTCTCTCTCTCTCTCTCTCTCTCTCTCTCTCTCTCCCCCCTCCCTCCCTCCCTCCCTCCCTCCCTCTCCCCCTCTCTCCCTCTCCCCCTCTCTCCCTCTCCCCCTCTCTCCCTCTCTCCTTTCCCTCTCTCTCTGTCTTTCAAATAAATAAATTAATCTTCCAAAAAAAAAAAAAAAAAAGGAAGAAGAAGAAGGAAGGCAGAAAGACAACCCACAACCCACAAAATGGGAGAAAATATTTGAAGTCAGCATCTAGAATTTATAAAGAATTATTACAACAACAACAAAAAGATAACCCAGTTTTTAAATGGAGAAAATATTTGAATAGATATTCTTCAATAAAGATATATAAATGGTGAAGAAGCACATGAAAAAATGCAACCACCATTAATCATGGGGGAAATGTAAATCAAAACCACAATGATTCACATCCACTAGGAAGGGTATAATCTAAAAGACAGACAATAACAAGTATGGGTGAGGATGTGGAAAAACTAAAACCCACAGACATTGTTGGTGGGAATATAAAATGTAGGGGTTTTGGAAAACAGTCTGAAATACACAGAGTTACCACATAACTCAAGCTAAGTATATACTCCTAGGCATGCACTCAATAGAATTAAAAATAAATAACCTCATAAAAACTTGTACACAAAAGTTTATAGTTCTAATAGCCAAAAAATGAATCAACCTAAGTGTCAATCAACTCATCAACTGATGAATGGATAAATGAAAGCATTCTATCCTTCTAATGGAATATTATTTGACAATTTTAAAAATCACACCTACTGTGGTATTTTAGGTTAAGCCTCTGTAATGCCAGCATCCCATCTGGGGGCCAGTTTGTGCCCCGGCCACATCACGTCCGATCCAGCTCCTTGCTAATGATCCTGGAAAAGCAATGGAAGATGACCCAAGTACTTAAGCCCCTGCTTAGGAGACCTGGATAGAGACCTGGATGAAGCTCCTGGCTCCTGGCTTTGGCCTGGCCCAGCTCCAGGCATTGTGGCCATTTGGGGAAGTGAACCCATGAATGGAAGATTCTCCTTTCCTCCCTCCCTCCCTCCTTCCCTCTCTCTCTCCACCCCTTTTTCTATCTCTGCCTTTCAAATAAATATTTTTTAAAAAGAAGACCTCTGTCACTTTCAAATAAATAAATCTATAAAAGCAGCAGCAGCAGCCACAGTCCCAAGGAAGCCCAGAAGCTCTGCCCCACCACCCTTAGAGGGTCAGAAGGGGCTGGGCAGTGGGACAGCCTCCCCATGTAGCCACCTACAACATACATGAACCTTGATACTACGCTAAGGGAAACAAAGTCTGTCACAAAGACTACATAGTGCATGATTCCATTTATATAAAATGACCCAAAGAGGCAAATCTTTGGAGACAGCAAGTAGACTAGTGGCTCCCAAGGGCTAGTATAGGACTAATGAAAATAAGGAGGGCTTGAGCATAGGTATAAGATTTCTCTTAGGGGTGATGAACATATCCTAAAATTGTGGTGATGGTTGCCCAACTCAGTGAATTAATTTTTTAATTATACATTTCAATAGATGGAATGTATGATAATGAATTGTATCCCAAAAACATCACTACAAATTTTACAAAGATGCCTCTTTTTCTTTTGTAAAGATTTATTTATATATTTATTTATTTGAAAGGCAGAGTAACAAAAAAAAAAAAGAAAGAGAGACAGAGAGAGATCTTCGATCTACTAATTCACTCCCTAAATGGCCCTAATAGCCAGGCTGGGCCAAGCCAAAGCCAGGAACTCCATCTGGGTCTCCCACATGGTGGCAGGAACTGAAGCACTCGGGTCACACATTAGCAGGAAGTTGGATCAGAAGTGGAGGAGCCAGGACTTAAACCAGCACTCTGATATCGGATGACAGCATCCTAAGCAATAGCTTAACCTCCTACACCACAGGACTTCCCAGACCTCTTTTTCTTATATAAGAATACAAATTACCTTCTCATTCAACTTCCCATGACTTCATAAGTTGACATGATGAGTCAAGGAAGTCAAATTTTCTGTATTATACATGTATAAAACTAACTGGACCCAATCACTGGTTTAGACACATAGGACTCGGCAGAGTAGTCCTATTAATTCACCTGACAAAAGAAATAAAGAGAACTTTACATAGCCCATTCACTTTTGTACCTACAAAGTGAAGATCAGAAACCAGTTCTGCCAGGCGGGTTCAAGCTCTCTCTGTGACCACCACCACCCCCATCTCTCTGTCAAGATCACAACAGCCATAAAAGCAGATAAATTGCCTTGCTCTTATAACCCCCTGGTCTCTGTAGTGTCAAACAGCCAACCTCCCCTCACTTTCTTGGACAGCTTCTGTCAAAGCAGGATTATCAATAAATGTTAAATCTACAAGAATGTACCTCAGAGACCATGTAACGCAATTCCCTCCTCTGGACAAAGACGGTGAGAAACAGAGATCCAACGACTCGCTCAACACTTCAGTGCTATTTGGTGACAGAGCTAGAACTAGAACTCAGGCCTCCCAACTTCCAGCTAGCATTCTTCCCCTTCCTGGGGCTTCTTCAGCCTACACCTTTCTCCATGTCTTGAAGAGCCACAAGGTGAGTAACAGTGGGGGAAAAAAAAAACAAAACTGCACAGCACCTCCTGGTTCAATCTTTATATAAGATCATTATGGCAGAAGTACTAAAGACCTCGTTTTTCTTTCTCTTTGCAAAAGAAATCCCAGGAGAGCTCTGGATACCCATCCCTCTACCTCCCCCTCTACACCAGTCCATGATGAGAATCATACATGTCTATTACTCAGGACAGTGCAAAACAAAGATCAGCATGCTCAATCTACCTGGTAAGATGACACAAAGGTAAAATGGAACAAGTTCTGGGGGAGGAAGTAAGCCAAACTGTCTTGTCTACCCAGAATCCAACTTTCCTTTTTGGATAAGCACCCTGGTTTTTCCTTTGAGGCTGTCCCCCCTTGATTTCAGTCAAAGGGGTTGGGATAAGTCTCATCCACTCACCCACTAGGTTCTGGGACCCAGGCCTGGCTAATCCATCCTTCTGGCTATAATCATTGATTCAGGGATGGACGATTATATAGAATCAAGTACGCCAGATGGGATTCAGAGCTGGGGCTTCTGCCCCAGTCATCAGGAAAGAGGACTCTATTTCTGCTGGGGCTGTCAGCTAAAACTGCCCCTCCTTAAGGAGAAAGTCAGCCTGAGGACAAAGCCAATGCTTAGGAAATCAGAGCCAAGAGTTGCAAAAGAGAGGCCAAGTCTGATGCCAGTGTTGGTGTTCCTGGGCTCAGCTAGCTCAACTCCACTTTACCAAGACAATTTTGAGTTCAGTTCCTATCACTGAAACTGAAAGAAATCTTCACTTCACACAGAAGGCACTCAAAATCCTACCACCAGCAGAGGCACCCGGGACAAATGGCCTTCCCTCTCTCCACCTTTCAGTGGACTCTGGTGCCAGGTAATTAGGCTGTAGCAGCTGATATTGAAAGACCTTTCTGATCCTAAAATACTGTGATTCTATGAATCCGGCAAAGACTGCCTTGTCCTCAAAGATGATCTCTGGGCCTACAACCTCAACTCATTATTCACTCAGCTGACTCCATGTCCAGGACTCAGTTTACAAAAAGCTCCTTCCCCAAGGAGGTTTACCCCTCTCCCTATAGCCTTCCACGGGGCAACTCACGTTCTCTGTTCACCTCTAACACACTGCAGCAAAGACAAGCTCTGGTGAAGGCGGGCTTGAGGCCAGTCCACTCACAAACACAAGCACAGGCCATGGTCTGCGTTCAGAAGTAAGCTTGCTCTAACTGCAAAGTGAGTTCTCCCACCTCTCAACTGATTAGAGGGTGGGTGCCCCCACCCCCCGGTGCGTTGCCAGGGAGAACTTAGCTTCTGACCTCTGAATTCTGATCCTATCTCTCCATCTCTCACCTTGCTAGCTGCTCTGGTAAGTATGCTCTAGTTATGGGGAGTTGGGGGGAATAACACATGTTTAACGTGAGGTCAGGGGATTATCCCTGTCCCTTACCTGTGCCCAGGGAGAAATTCCAGGCATATCCCTCAAGGTTATGCCAATATATTCACTCACACAGCTTCTGAAACCTTTTGGGTGGGGAGGGCCCCGCGGCTGCCCAGCTTCAGGGCAGTAACAGATCAGTCGGGCAAAATGCAGGTGTCAGTACTGTCAGGGCTGTAACTGGAGGACTGGACGCCCAGACAGGGGCGAAGGCAGGGGGGCTCGCACATCTCCCCAGACCCGAGGAGGAGCCAGGAGGAACCAACTTCCTGCAGTAACGGGGCCTTCCTGTGGGGCCTGGGGGCGGTGAGGGCCACCGCGCCCGGGCCGAGTACGGCAGGTCTTTGGGAACACTCGTCCCAAGGCCAGGATTGGGCTCCCGCAGCGTGCCCGAAGCTCCGCCGGAAACGAACCGGATCTCGCCCGGCTGCATGGCTCCGTCCCCCGGCTCCTACTCTCAGGGATCGGGCCAGCATGGGCCCTAGCCCCACCGCGGCCCGCCCACCGCCCCTCACTCGCTCGCCCCTGCCCTCCCGGGTGCAACACGCGCGATCGGGCAGGGTGGCCGCACACAGCGCGGGCGCCGGCTCCCCGGCAGAGTCCCCTCACCTTACTCGCGGTGCCTTTCTGGAGGCTGCCATTCGGCAGTGACGTGCCCCGGCACACGTCAGGGGAGCGCAGACCAGCTGATCACCCGCGGCAGGGCAGGAGGGAGGGCGCCGCGCGCCAAGGCCGGCAGCCCGCGCGCCACGCCGACCACGCCCCCCTCTGTGGCGTGCGCTCGCGCTTGGCCCCGCCCACCCTCAGGCCCCGCCCGCCCGCCCGCCGGTCGCGGGTCCGGGCTTCGCTGAGGCGCCGCGAGGCTGTGAGGCCTGGGGCTGGACACGGGTTCCACGCATGCGGGCGATGCCTGTCTCCCGGCCTTGAGTTAGAGAGAGGACGCCGTACCGCAGCGCGCCGTTTCGTTTCTTCATTTTTCTCGCCATTTCCCTAACAAGAAAGAGAACGGCGTCGGCAGCTGGAGGGGTTGCGGAGCCAAGGATGTGTCGGCCTTTATGAGGGCCGAAAAGAGGGGGGCGCGATCGCTTCAGGAGACCTCCACGGGGTCGTCGAGGCTTTGGAGCAGGGTTCCAGGTCCTGAGACTCTAGAGACGACCCCAAAATTATTTCCCCGGCTTGAAAATCCAGCTAGCGAATGGACCCCCCTCAACCCCAGCGTGCCCAAGTGGAGCTCCTGGTCAAATGCACTGAAAGAAAACGAAACCGTTCTCTCCCAAGCGATGGCTACCTCCATTCTTCGTGGCCAAAAACCTTGGAGTCATCCCTGCCTCTTTCGCATCATCCTATCGGCTGTGACTTCACCTTTGATCCCGAACCTGCCCACTCTGGTCCCCTTCACTTGCCACCCCTCTGGTGTGCACCACCTGTGGGATTGCACTGGCCTCCGGGTTGATTGCCACCCTGCACCCACACAGTGCAGCCTGAACCCAGCAGCAGATCACTCCCTCAAAGCCATCAATCAAACTAGCTCTCTGCTCAGTGCTTTCCAAGGATCCTCAGTTCAGATCGGCTGAGAACTCTCCGTGATCTGCCCCTAACCATTTTCTACTGTTCCCACGCTGCTCGTTCGGCTTCAGCTAAACTGGCCTCCTTGCTGTTCTTTGGGAAAGCTGTTCACACTCATGCCCCCCGGGCCTTGGCGCTTGAGCTTTCCCCAAATATACAAGCTGCCTTCTTTTTCCACCAGTCTTTGCTCAAGCATTGCCTTCTCAATGCGACTTACCTGACCATTCAATTTCAAATTGTAAACCCCTTCCAACATTCCTAATCCCCCCTTATCTTGTTTTCTTTCCCTAGCATTGATCTATCACTTTTTAACATAATAAAATATTTACTTAAGTATATTGTACTCTGCCTCCCCCAAACACACACACACACACACACACACACACACACAAATATAACCATCAGTACAGAGATTGTTCCTGATTTGTTTAATGATGAACCATATCTAACATGTACTAAGTTCTCTTTATAAATTTTATTCAGGAGTGAATGTCCCCGGAATGTACACTCCTTAAGAGCATGGACAGGAGCTCTCTTGTTCATTGTTGCTTAGAGCAACAACTGGAACTAAATGAAAAGCGACTACATTTTCAAATGGTGACCTGCAATTCTTTCTGCTTTGACCTTGGTGAAGGCCTAATACAGCTGTATCAAGTAGATTCTGCTGCCTGCAAGAACTTGAAGTTCTAGTTAGTATTCAATAATCATTTAACCAAGTCAAATTAGACCCTGGAGGAAAAGCATCAGAGAACAAAAGATGTGGTACAACAGATGTCTGTTCCATTTCCCCAAATTTGTGGAGCCAAAAAAAGAGAAACTGTAAAATGACTGTTTTCCAGCCCTCATCTGAAAGATGGTGGGAAAAACCAAGTTGTGAAGAAGAAAACGTAAGATAGCAGAAAGGGATGGCTATGCGGACAAAGGGGACAGGCATTTCATAATCACATTGCCTGGGAGAAAACGACTTGGCTCAGAGTTCATGGCATCTGGCTTTAGGGGAGAGAAATACTTCATGTTTCTTCAACCGGATTTGAATTTCTGTTTGATGGATGACAAAGCACCCTTCCCTCTGCTGGAGTTCTTTGCAGAGGGCCTTGGGGAGAAGGGAAACAGTGGGGTTTATGTCAGCCCTTCCCTGACTGCGTCCTCACATGTTTAAAGAGGAAAATAATCACACTGACTGACATTTCCTGAGCGCTGTGTTTCTAGCCCAAAACAGCCCAGTGAGTGGAAGACTATTATCCTCATTTACTGATTGCAGAGACTGAGGTTTGCAGAGTTAATTCCTTTGCCCAAAACCCTCACTCTAGCCTCAAGTCCTTTGCCCACAACCCTCACTCTAGCCTCACACTCAACCTTTTCACCAGCAAAAGGAAGGAGACAGCTGGTTTCAGCATTAAGACTCAGACTGGATGAATCTGAAAGGTAGGCAGAAACAGTAACCATGCAGGGATGTGCTGGGGGAGCAAGCCTCTGGCATAACAGTTAAGATGCCTGCATCCCCATCGGCGTGCCTAGTTTCAAGTTCTGGCTCCACTTCCAATTCCAGCTTCCTACTAATGCACACTCTGGGAGACAGCAGGTGATGGCTCAGGTGGTTGGTCCCTACTACCTGCATGGAAGGCCTAGATTGAGTGGCTCCTGGCTTCAGTCTGGCCCAGCACCAATTGCTGCAGGCATTTGGGGAATGAACCAGCAAATAAGAATAGAAGAGAGCTTTCTCTCTCTCTCTCTCTGACTTTCAAATAAAAATACATTTTATAATTTAAAAATAGAATTATGTTGGAAATATGTCCCCCAAAATTCATATATTTAAACCCTAACTCCCAGTACCTCAGAATGTAATCATATTTGAAAATAAGGTCATTACAGATGTAACTAATTAGAATAAGGTTCTATTAGAGTAGGGTGGATCCCTATTCCAGTAGGACTGATATATATTTTTTTAAAGAAATTTGGAAACACCATGAACAAAGGGAAAACACCTTGAGAGCATGAAGACAGAGACTGGGATGTTACCTCTTTGGGTCAATGAACACTGACAAGTCCCAACAAACCACCAGGAGCTAGGAGAGAGGTATGGAAGGGATTCTTCAACACAGCATCAGAAGAAACCAACTCCATGGATACCTTGATCTCAGACTTCCTACCTCCAGAATGATGAGACAATCCATTTTTGCTTTTTAAAGTACCCAGTGGTGGCGCTTTGTAATTTAAGCCCAGGAAACCAGTACAAAGTAAGTATAAATGTCCAAATGTGCGAATTGTGGCTCTGATGTTTTGATCACTCAATTGTTTTGACCATTCAGCATACGTTCTCCCTCCAATATACTCCTGTGGCCCAGGTCTTCCTCATCCCCTCCCTCCCTCATTCTCTGTCTGTGTCATCCTAGTAAAACACTTGGATTCCAGAGGCAAGTCATGTGACCTAAGCCACAGTTGATAGGCTCAAAGATTGTTACAGGACAATGAAGTTTTCATGGTAAATGCAGGAACAGGCCTTGCTCTTCTCTGCCAGGCAAAATCCTGGACACATGTGCTTCACATGAACTTCAGCCTCCACATGCAACATATGAATAGCACCAAGACATCAGAAGGCAGAGCAAAGAGGAGAAAAGCAGACCTCATAACATTATTTGAGACCTGAATCCTACCACACCTTAAACCAGATCACTCACTGGACTTTCCAGATGTCAGTCAAAAAACTTCCTTTTGTGTTTAAATAAGTTTGACATGAGTTTTCTGTTATTTGCAATCAAGACTCTACTGAATCATATAATCATCTGTATAATTAACTTTATGGATGAGTAGCTATAGTTTTATTAATATAGACAACCATGAGTTAACATAGAAAAAGATCACAATATAATATCCCATTTCTATAATAATATGTCTACATATACAGATGTCCATACTGATACAAATATATAGATGCATATATTTATTTTTATTTCAAAGGCAGAGTTACAGAGAGAGAGAGAGAAACAGAAACAGAGAGAGGGCCGGTGCCACGGCTCGCTAGGCTAATCCTCCGCCTTGCGGCGCCAGCACACCCGGTTCTAGTCCCGGTCGGGGCGCCGGATTCTGTCCCGGTTGCCCCTCTTCCAGGCCAGCTCTCTGCTGTGGCCAGGGAGTGCAATGGAGGATGGCCCAAGTGCTTGGGTCCTGCACCCTGTGGGAGACCAGGAGAAGTACCTGGCTCCTGGCTTTGGATCAGCGCAGTGTGCCGGCCGCAGCGCGCTGGCCGCGGCGGCCATTGGAGGGTGAACCAACAGCAAAGGAAGACCTTTCTCTCTCTCTCTCACTGTCCACTCTGCCTGTCAAAATAAATAAATAAACAGAGAGAGAAGATCTCCCATTTGCTAGTTCACTCCTCAAATGGCCACAACAGCTAGGGCTGGGCCAGGCCAAAGCCAGGAGCTTCCTCCAAGTCTCCCATATGAGTAAAGGGGCCATCTCCTGCTGTTTTCCCAGGCAAGTTAGCAGGAAGCTGGATTGGAAGTGGAGCAGCTGGGACTGGAACCTGTTCCCTTAAGGGGTGCCAGCATTGCAGGCAGGAGCCTAACCCACTGCATCACAATGTTGGTCCCCAGATATTCATTAGAAGAAAAGAAAATTTCACAGTGATTTAATTTTGCCCTTTTTTTGAATGTGTTTTTTATTATTGTTAAAAAAAGAAGCTCAAAGTACTCATCAATCATTTATCTGGCTTTTTCTTCTTGGAAGGCAGAATGAAAAAAAAAAATCTGTTCCAGCCTCCAAAACTGAGCACTACAGGCAGTAATATTCCTCTAGTATTCATCTGGTTGATGGTCTACTTGGTGAGGAGTTGGGGGGCGGGGGGACCATCCTTTTCAATAAACTCCCAGATGAGAGGACTAAAAAAATAGAAATGCTTATAGGAGATCAAACAGACTTACAGCTTCTGAGAAGGGTTTTAACATTTTCAAACATTTCAATTTGTTCTAATAAAATTGATAGTCCAGGACCAATGATGAGTGAGGCTCTCATAAATTGTTATAATAAGGCCGTATTTTTTGTAATGTTAACTAAAAGATAGGCTTGTGGTTACACCCTAGAAAGGAATGAAAGAAGAAAAGCCAACTTTCAGAATTGCAGAGGCTGCCAGAACAATGTACTGTAAATTAAGGGTGGGAGAATGCATTTGGCTCAGTTCAGAATCTACTCACCCTTTGTATTCAATGAAAACTGAACTCAGACCTTTTGATATCTGAGTTCCATTTACTCTTGGCAAAGTTCAGTTCTCTGCTTCAAATAAAAAAAAAATCTTAAAAAAAAAAAAAAACCTTTAAGAGGCCCACGGGGTTTCTCGGACATCAAATGGTTCTTGCACAAACAACATATTGATGAGCTAAGTGTAAATGAATCAGAAACAAACAGATGAAGATTGTCTGGAACATGCAGACCCACCCATGCTGCAAGAAAAAAGGCCCAGGGAAGCACTCACTCTAGTTGTCTCTTCCTTTAAGGAGTATCCTATTTTTACCCTATTTTTCCCTTCCTCAAAAAGCCTTCAGGGGACCTTTGCAAAATGTAGGAAAAGGAAGAGAGCATATCCAGCTGTTCATCATGTTGATTTCTCACAATCCCTTCCTTGGCTATGCATTGAAAACTGGACTTTGGGTGGAAGCCATTTGGCCCAGAGGTCAATGTCAAGAGACAAGTACTGGCCCTGTGCCTACTACTAAATAGGTGTGTGATTTTAGAATGGACAGAGTACCCCCTCTCTATTTCCCTAAGGGGTCAGATTTGATGACCCCCTTCCAGGTTTGCTATGCAGTGATCAAGTCCTATCCAAAGAACTTGAAGATGACAGCCTGGAAGATAATATTTTGTGTGGGCCTCTCTGTATCCTTTTTTTAAATAATAGCTCTATTGAGATATAACTCACATACCATATAATTAACCCATTTGAAATGTGTAATCCAGTGGTTTTTATTATATTCCCACAATTGCACAACCATCACCACAGTCTTAGAAGAGTTTCTTCGGGGCTGGCGCTGTGGCACAGTGGATTAACGCCCTGGCCTGAAAAGCCGGCATTCCATATCGGCGCCAGTTCAAGACCCAGCTGCTCCACTTCCCATCCAGCTCTCTGCTATGGCCTGGGAAAACAGTAGACGATGGACCAAGTCCTTGGGCCCCTGCACCCATATGGGAGACCCAGAAGAAGCTCCTGGCTCTTGGCTTCGGATTGGCACAGGATTGACACAGCTCCGGCCATTGCGGCCATCTGGGGAGTGAACCATCAAATGGAAGATCTCTCTCTTGCTCTGCCTCTCCTTTCTCTGTGTAACTCTGATTTCAAATAAATAAGTAAATCTTTAAAAAAAAAAAAAAAGAGTTTCTTCATCCCAAAAAGAGATCTATACTCTTTAGAGTTAGTTATTTCTCTCCTCCTATCCCAACCCTCCTCATCATAGGCAGCCACTCATCCCCTACTGTGTCTATAGTTTCACTTCTTCTGGGCAGTTCACACAAGTGGAGCCAGTGTTGTGGCATAGCAAGTTAAGCCACCACCTACAACACCAGCATCCCAAATGGGTGCCAGTTCAAGACCTGGCTGCTCCACTTTGGATCCAGCTCCCTGAGAATGCATCTGGGAAAGCAGTGGAAAATGGTCCTAGTGCTGGGCCCCTGCCACCCACATGGGAGACTCTGATAGAGTTCCAGCCTCCTGGCTCCAGCCTGGCCCAGTCCAGCCACTGTGGCCATTTGGGAAGTGAACCAGTGGGTGGAAGTTCTCTCTCTCTCTCTCTTTTTGTGTGTGTATGTGTATATACACATACTTTGCCTTTCAAATAAATAAAAAATATATCTTTAAATATAGATATAGATATATGATGTTTTTAACTGGCCTCTTTCACTAAGCATAGCATCCTCAAGATTTACCCATGTTGTGACATGCATCAGTACTTGATTCCTTTTTTATTACCAAATATGACAAATAATATTCCAGTGTCTAGAGTAGTATTATTTTGTTTGTCCACTGTTTGATGAACACTTGAGTGGCTCCCAGTTTTTGAATATTGTGAATATGACACCTATGAACATTCACGTACAAGTTTTTATGTGGACATGCGTTTCAGTTTTGGTTTGTTATTTTTAAGATTTTTTTTTAATTTGAAAGGCAGAGTGACACAGAAAGAGAGACAAATAGAGGGATCTTCCATCTGCTGCTTTACTCCCCAAATGGCTGCATCAGCCATATCTGGGCCAGGTTTAAGCTAGGAGCCAGGAATTCAATGTAGGCCTCCCATGTGGGCAGCAGGGGCTGAAGCATTTGGACCATATTCCATGCCTTCCCAGAAGCATTAGCAGGAAGCTGGATCAGAAGCAGAGCAGCAAGGACTCAAACCAGCATGCTGATATGTAGTACCAGCATTGTAGCAAGTAGCAGCCTAAGCCACTGCACCACAATGCCAGCCTGTTTTTTTGCTATCTTTAGTACACACCTAGGAACGGGGATTGCTCAATCATGGGGTCATTCTACATTTAGCTCTGGAGGAACTGATGCACTGGTTCCCCGTGAGGCTCAATATTCTTCAGTATTCTCAACAATGCTTATTACAATCTTTCTTTTTTATTCTAGCCTCCCTAGTGGATATGAAATACTATCTCATTGTAGTTTTGATTTCCACTACCCTGATGCTAATGATATTGAGCATCTTTTCATGTTTTTATTGGTCATTTATATATCTCTGTAGAAACATATGCTCTTTTCCTGTTTCAAAATTGAGTTTTTTTGTTTGTTTGTTTTTGGACAGGCAGAGTAGACAGTGAGAGAGAGAGACAGAGAGAAAGGTCTTCCTTTGCCATTGGTTCACCCTCCAATGGCTGCCGCGGCCAGCGCACCACGCTGATCCGATGGCAGGAGCCAGGTGCTTCTCCTGGTCTCCCATGGGGTACAGGGCCCAAGGACTTGGGCCATCCTCCACTGCACTCCCTGGCCACAGCAGAGGGCTGGCCTGGAAGAGGGGCAACCGGGACAGAATCTGGCGCCCCGACCGGGACTAGAACCGGGTGTGCCGGCGCCGCAAGGCGGAGGATTAGCCTAGTGAGCTGCGGCGCCAGCGAGTTGTTTTTCTTACTGAATTGTAAACATTCTTTATATATTATAGATGCAAATCTCTTACCAAATATATGATATGCAAACATTTTCTACAATTCTATGGGTTGGTGCATTTTTTTATTCTAATTAGATGGCAACATTTAAAACTCTATGCCTTTGGCTTTGTTGAAAAAATCAGAAGGCTGTTTGGCAACACTAGTCCTTCTTTCTATACAGCAATAAGCAGCATAAACACAGCAGGGGCTCCAGTGAGATGCTGCAAAGAGCCCTCCGTCTGACCAAGTAAGCCCTTGTATTTTACCTGCCAGACCCGTGTTGATAAACGAATTTGTGACTCCTCCTCATAGAGAATCTGACAAAGCATGGCCCAGATTTCAACTCCACTGAAATTGCCTCTGATTGAGTTAAAGTAACTACTTCTTGCCATAATGTTTTTACCTTTGCACTTAAATGCAGAATCCCCTAAACTTAGCACCAACTAGCAAGTCCTCCACTCTTCTTGTTTTGCAATTTGGATTTTGCAAGGAATGGGGCAACTGACTGGGCTTGGCAGAGACCCCAGGATTTTGGCAGCTCTGTTGGTACTGATGTCATAAATATCTCTTGCCATAATGCATCCTCATTACTAACTCAGACCAGCCAAACAAACAAACGGAGCTGAAAAACAAGAGTAACAGGCTGCCTGCACTTCAAACACTGCATAAAAATACTCAGAAAAACAACGTAGTGCTTAGGACCACATCCAAGAATGAAAATTACTAGTTCTCATCCCTTTCCATTCCTTTCCTTGATCACAATTTGCCTGCTAAAAGTAGCCCCCTCTCAGAATAAATATCTCTAAAAAGATATTAGTAATATACTCTAGTCATATGACATTCTTTTCACACTCATCATTAACATTTGTTTAACTTTTTATTCATTCCTTTATTTAAATATTATCTGTATCCTTAATATTCCTTTTTAAACAGAATTGATGATATATACTTTATTTTATTTTTTTAAAGATTTATTTTATTTATTTGAATGAGTTACAGAGAGACGTGGAGACAGAGAGGTCGGTCTTCCATCCGCTGGTTCACTCACCAGATGGCTGCAACAGCTGGAGCTGCACCGATCGCTGCGCTGATCTGAAACCAGGAGCCAGGAGCTTCTTCCGGGTCTCCCACATGGCTGCAGGGGCCCAAGGACTTGGGCCATCCTCCACTGCTATCCCAGGCCATAGCAGAGAGCTGTATTGGAAGAGGAGCAGCCAGGACCAGAACCAGTGCCCATATGGAATGCCGGCGCTTCAGACCAGGGCTTTAACCCGCTGCTCCACAGCGCCAGCCCCAATGATGAAATATACTTTATATATTGCACAATTCACCTACTTAAAGTGTATAATCCAATGGATTTTAGTATATTCAGAGTTGTGCAATAGTCATTACAATTTTAGGAGATTTTCATAATCCCAAAGGAAACTTCATGTCCCTTAGCATCACTCCTCATTTCTCCCATCCCCCCAAGCCCTAGGCAACCACTAATCTGATTCCTGTCTTTATAGAGTTGCCTCTTCTTACCATTTCATCCAAATTAAGTCATTCAATGTGTCATCTTCCGTGACTGGCTTCTTTTACTTAGCATAATGTTCTCAAGATTCATTCATGATGTCGTATGTATCAGAACTTCATTCTTTTCATTGAAGAATAATATTCATTGTGTGAATGTACCACATTGTATTTATCCATTCTAATGGATTTTGGGTTGCTTCCACTTCTTGGCTATGATAAATAATGCTGCTATGAACATTTGTGTAATGGTTTGTTTGTTTGTTTATAGATGTATATCTCCACTTCTCTTGAATATATACTTAGGAGTAGAGTTGCTGGGTCATGTGGTAACTCTATGTTTAATATCTTGAATCCTTTTTAAAATGGCTGCACCATTTTACGTTCCCACCAGCAGTGGATAAGAGTTTCAATCCTCCACTTTCTTGCCTATTCTTACTACTCTTTGTCAGTATATTTATCTTCCTTCCTCCATCAACCCTTCCCAGACTTCAAGTGAAAATCTTAATGGCTATTGCCTCTGGGAAAGTGCATAGCATTTCATTTCAGAGTAAATCTTTTCTTAGCCTCATCCTTTAGGGAATCTACCAGAAAAATCACATATCAAAGATGCTCTCACTCTTGTAAATCTGATTTGTTTCCACAGTGTAGCTTAATCCTGAGTCTCTAACTACTTGGACTACATATTCCAGTTACAAACAAAATAAAGGAATTTGATTATTAAAATTACAGCTATAAACATAGAATTTTGGAACTGGAAAGAGCCCTAAGGATACCTTCAGCAATGCCTTCATTTTATAGATGAGGATGGTCAAACCAAACCAAGAAATTCACATGAGCAAGGCCACAGCTGTTTATCACAGAATCAGACTGGAACCTGAGTCTTCTTATTCCCTTTCATTCCTCTTATCAGTCTACCTAGCAACCTCTTAACCAGCTGGGCTTAGCAAATACTAGGACGTTATAATTTCAAGAGTAAGGGCTGCACACACACACACACCACCACCACCATCACCACCAACAACAACAGCATAGTAAAGAGTTAGGTGATTTCCAGGTTTCTGTGGGCTAATTCTAGCCCCTAGATGTGTCTAATTTGCCCTACATAGTATTTTAGGATTTTTTTAAACAGTTAACCACTGTGGTTTGGATGTGGTATGTCCCAAAAAGGTTTATGTTCTGGAAGCTTGGTTCCCAATGTGACGATGTTTAGAAGCAGTGAAACCTTCAAAAGATGGAGCCTCATGGGAGTTGGTTGTGTCATTGAGGGTGCTGCCCTTAGAAGAATTTCAGAGAGTTCTCATGGGACCCTGAATTAGTTGTCATGAAAATGAGTTGTTATAAAAGGTAGTGCCTGGCCCCTCCCAGCTTGCTAGCCTGCTATCTCCCCCTGTACTTTCCCTGCTCACATGCACTCCCACCATTATGGTGTCAACCACTTTGAGCCTCCACCAGAGGCAAGCAGAGGACAGTCAATGCTTTTAATATCCAGAACTGTAAGCTAAACAATTTATTTTCTTTATAAAATACCCAGTCCCAGGCATTTTGTTATAGTAACAGAAAACTGATCAACACAGTTACCAACTCATGAAAATGAAGAGCTTTTAATCCAAAATATCTTCTGATATTGAGTCCATGGTTCCTGCTTAAGTTTTGTAACAAACAGGTTAGAGTTGAATATTACCATCTAATTGAATAATACTCATCATACCACCTGCTTCATTTCTGAAAGTATTTGAATTTTTAACCCTTAAGCCAGATAACTAAGACGTATTTGAGGTGTTTGTGCATTTGTTGGTCCTGATTAAAACAGAGAGAGATGTCAGACAAAAACGCTCATGAGAACTGAGGTCTTTGTAGTCAGCAGGACTTACCATGGAAGCAGCAACGTGAAGAGAAGGCACTGGGGCCTCTACAAGGTCTCCCTTTGGCCTAAGTTCACAAAATAAACAACAGATGCATCAAGGCCTTAACAGATTCCAAGGAGAAATAATGACAGTTTTTGCATCAGACCTAAGTCCCCAAAAGAAAAAGTCTTGGAATAGCACGCAGTCATGGAACTCAAGACTGTCGCATCCCCAGCTGCCATGAGCTGGGCCTCCCTTGCTTCCAGAAAGCACCATTTAGTTCCCTGTTGTGCAGCAAGCACATCAGCTCTCCTGATTGATTGCTGAGAGCCTGGACCATGGTAGCCTACAAGCCTCAGTGGATCCCAGACCTACAGATCCTATGGAACAAAACAGCCTACAAACTGAACTCCTCTTTCAGCTGGTATCTTTGGACTCCTGAGGTGAGTGTGAAAAGCATCCTGCCAGGGCAGGCATTTGATGCAACAGGTAAGTGCTTCTTGGCACACCCACATGCCATACTGGGAGTACCTGGGTGAGTCTTGGCTATTCCATTTCTAATTCAACTCCCTAATGTGTACTCTAGGAGGTAGCAGACGATGGTACAAGTGCTTATGTACCTGTCATCTACACCAGAAATCCAGACTGAGTTCCAGATTCCCAGCTTCAGCCTGGTTCAGCCATTTGGGGAGTGACCCAGCAGGTGAGAGATCTCTTCACTCTCTGACTTTCAGAAAAAAGAAAAATAAGTAAATAAATAAAAATTAAAAAAAAAAAAAAGAAAAAGGAAAGCACGCTGCCCGTTTTTGGTTGTTGTAGTCCTTGGAGGTAAGCAAAGCTCAGCTTGCCACTGGGTAACAGAAAAGCCATTGAGTCACACCAGATGCCTTGACGTCAAGTGTTAGAGTACTTCAAAAGTTGGTGGAAATGGAATTAAAAGAAAACTTTAGGGGAAGGTGATTGGCCTAGCAGTTAAGACACCTGTTAGAACACCTGCATCCCACATCAAAATTCCTGGTTCTGGGTCCTGACTCCGGTTTCCTGATGATGTGGACCCTGGGAGGCAGCAGCAATGAGTGAAGTAGTTGGGTTCCTGCCACAGATAGTGGGAGACCTGAATACAGTTCCCAGATCCTAGCTTCAACCTAGCCCAGTTTCAGCTGTTGTAAGCATTTGGGCAGTGAACCAGCAGAGGAGAGTTCTTGCCCTTTCTCTCTCTCTCTCTCTTTTTTTTTTTTTTTTTCAGGCAGAGTGGACAGTGAGAGAGAGAGAGACAGAGAGAAAGGTCTTCCTTTGCCGTTGGTTCACCCTCCAATGGCCACTGCGGCCGGCGTGCTGCGGCCTGTGCACCGCGCTGATCCGATGGCAGGAGCCAGGTACTTCTCCTGGTCTCCTATGGGGTGAAGGGCCCAAGCACTTGGGCCATCCTCCACTGCACTCCCTGGCCACAGCAGAGAGCTGGCCTGGAAGAGGGGCAACCGGGACAGAATCCAGCACCCCGACCGGGACTAGAACCCGGTGTGCTGGCGCCGCTAGGCGGAAGATTAGCCTATTGAGCCGCGGCACCGGCCTGCCCTTTCTCTGTTTATCTCTCTCTCTCTCCTCTCTCTCTTTCTCTCTCTCTCTCTCTGCCCCCTCTTCCCAAGTAAATAAATAAGTTAATTTTGCTGCAAAAAAAAATTGAAACTCATGCATATGAAGGGTGTTCAAAAAGTTCACGGAAAATGCATATTATAAAAAACTATGTGGGGCCAATGCTGTGGCGCTGTAGCAGGTGAAGCCACCACTTACAGTGCCAGCATCCTATATGGGCACTGGCTCCTCCACTTCCAATCCAGCTCTCTGCAATGGCCTGGGAAAGCAGTGGAGGATGGCCCAAGTCCTTGGGCCCCTGAACTCACATGGGAGACCTGGAGAAAGCTCCTGGCTCCTGGCTTCAGATTGGCGCAGCTCCCGCCATTGCAGCCAGTTGGGGAGTGAACCAATGACGGAGGACTCTTTCTCTCTCCTCTGCCTCTTCTTCTCTCTCTGTGTAGCTCTGTCAAATAAATAAATAAATCTTAAAAAAAAAAAAGAAACTATACATATACTTCAAAATTTTTGCACCAAAGTAAACATATCTTTAAAATCCATTTCCCACAAATTCTTTAAGGCCCCCTCACACCTGACTCAGATTACTCTAATGACTAAATGAAAACACACAGGAAGAGCTCTTTGCCCTGTGGGGCACAGAAATAACAAAATAAATGCTGGCTCTTACCACAGCACATTTCAAAAATCTGATACCTACACATCTTCATAAAATCGTGAACTGCCAAAAGGAGGGGAGTCTTGGGAGACCGTGTAGTTTACGAAACTTCTGAGAAAAACAGTTTCCTCCTCCATAAGAAAAGGTGGTGGCCCTGACCAGCGTGTGGTCCCATCCATCTAGGTTTTGTCAATGCCTTTATTGTGTAGAGCAAGGCACACCTGCACACACTCCAGGAGATTTGCCCATGGGGTAGGCCTGACTGTTATGCTAAAGAGTCACCTTTCCCACAGTTTTGGCTCAATACTTAATAGTCAGCGTTTAAGAGGTCCCTGGGTGAGACTCAGAGACAAACGAGCTGGGAACATATGTGGGCAGGCATGATTTACGTCCTTCCCCCTTCACCAGAGTCGCCAGTGTGTGAGGAGTGGGATGGACAGCTCTGGGACTGGAGTTCAGCACAGCTGTGAAAACAGCTTATCCCCCTGGCTTCATCCAGCCCTTTGGCACAAAGAGGCCTCCCAGTGGCTTCAAGCAAAAGATGGTCTTAAATGAGGAGAGAGCAAAACAAAAAGTTGCTATTACATGATCTCATCTCCAACCAGGTCTTCCTGGCTTTCTTTGAAGTTAAGTGGGATTAGAATCATGTGGGTGAATATAATGGGGAAAAAAGTAATACTGTCCACCATGATCACTGATTCCCAGGCCCTGTCAATGGCAAACAGGTTGAATATGTGGACACAACCTAAGTGTCTGTTGATGGATGAGTGGCTGAAGAAACTGTAGTCATACAAATGGGGCTCTTTGGAAAGTTCCTTGGAAATGTACATTATATTTCAATCCCATGTGTTTATAAACTGAAGTGTATGTACTCACATGGACACATGGAATTAAAAGATAAATTGGGGCCGGCACTGTGGCGTAGCAGGTTAAAGCCCTGGCCTGAAGCGCCGGCATCTCATATGGGCGCCGGTTCTAGTCCCGGCTGCTCCTCTTCCCATCCAGCTCTCTGCTATGGTCTGGGAAAACAGTAAAAGACGGCCCAAGTCCTTGGGCCCCTGCACCCATGTGGAAGACCCGGAAGAAGCTCCTGGCTCCTGGCTTCAGATCGGCGCAGCTCCAGCCACTGCAGCCATCTGGGTAGTAAACCAGGGGATGGAAGACCTCTCTCTGTGTCTCTACCTCTCTCTGTAACTCTTTCAAATAAATAAAATAAATCCTTTAAAAAAAGATAAATTTATTTTGGTGAAAAAAGAAGTACTTTTAGGGGCAGGTATTGGAGTGGGCAGGTGTTGGAGCATAGCAGGTTAAACTGCCCTTTGGGACACCCACATCCCATATAGGAATAGCTGGATCCAGTCCTGGCCACTATGATTCCGATCCAGATCCCTGCTAATTCTACTGGGAGGCAGAAGGTGATGGCTCAAGTATCTGGGTCCCTAACATCCACATGAAAGACCTGGATGGAGTCCTTGACCCCTGAATTTGTCCTGGCACAGGTGTTGCTGTACCTTTCAAAAAATAAAAATAAACTTTTTAAAAAAATTTCATTAAATCCATGTATCCCATATTGGAGCAAATGATAGCCCAAGTCCTTGGGGCCCTATCACCCATGCAGAAAATTCAGATGGAATTCCCAGGTCCTGGTTTTGGCCTGGCCCAACCCCATCTATTACAGACATTTAGGGAATAAAACAGAAGATGTGTGTGTGTCTCCCTTTCTCTGTTACTCTGCCTTTCAAATAAATAACTCTTTTTTTTTCAAGATTTATTGATTTGAAAGATAGAGTTATAGAGAAAGGGGGACACACACACACACACACACACAGAGAGAGAGAGAGAGAGAGAGAGAGAGAGATCTTCCATTCTCTGGTTCACTCCTCAAATAGCTGCAATGGCCAGAGCTGAGCCAGGTCAAAGCCAGGAGCCTGGAGCTTCTTCTGAGTCTCCCAAGTGGGTGCAGAGGCCCATGTACATGGATCATCTTCCACTGTCTTCCCAGGCACATCAGCAGAGAGCTGGATTGGAAGTGGAGCAGCTGATGTGTCCAGATGGGATGCTTGCATTAGAGGTAGCAGCTTCACACACTATGCCACAATGCTAGCCCCTAAATAAATAAATCATTTAAAAATAAAAAAGCCAAGGGAAGTGGAGTGGAGTAGAATCTATCCAGGACTATCAGGAAAGGTCTCTCTGGAAGGCTAATAGCTAAAGGCAGTTGGGCAGGTGTTGTGTTACAGCTGGTTAAGCCATTACCTGGAATGCTCACATCCCATATCAAAATGCTTCTTAGAATTCTGGCTCTTCTACTTCCCCTCCAGCTTTCTGCTAATGTGCCTGGAAAGGGAATGTGCTTGGGTCCCTGACACCCAGGTGGAAGAGCTGGTGGAGTTCCTAGTTTCTAGTTCCTGGCTTCAGCCTGGCCAAGCCTCAGCTGTTGTGATCATTTGGGGACTGAACCAGCAGATAGAAGATTTTTCCTTCTCTGTCTTCCCTCTGTCACTGTGCCATTGAAATAAACAAATAGATACATTTTTTTTAAAATAAAGTTGGTGAAGGCGAAGGCTCTCCCCATATTATCTTCATCAGTTTAGCGGCGCCAAGTTTCCAAAGTCACTGAACAGAAGAACTTCCATGGGTGCAGCGTGCTACTGCCCTAAGACAGTGCCCGGCCCAGAGGACTCAGCCCACTCTAGTCAGCTTGCTTCTAAGCTGGGTTCACAGCATCTCTGCCTCCCACATCAGCACCACCCAGGAAACACAGCATTACAGCTGTGGACATTATGAATCCAATGCTGGCCATTGGGAAGTGCTTAGGTCATGGAGTCGAATGCATTTATTTCCAATAGTCAAGGGGCCAGGCAAGGAGAGGAGGTCCCTTATTACTCTGGATTATCCACCAGGTCCATACCACACGCCACACAGTACTAGCAACCCCTAGAGAAGCTATGCTGAATATGAAAATGAGGCAAAGAGGAGTTCAGGAAAGTCCATGGAAGACAAGAGTTAGAGTAGAAGCTTAAACCAAAAGACACAGAGGTGTTCTGGGCTTTTAGAGAAAGTTTCACTAAAAAAGAGGAAACTTGAAACTGAGTCAAGAAAGCAACATTAAAAATGCCCCAAGAAAATCAAGGACACAAAAAATAGAATGATATTCCTTGCTCATGGATTAGAAGAATCAATATCATTAAAATGTCTATGCTACCTAAAGCAATCTACAGACAGAGTGCAATTCCTATGAAAATACCAGTGACATTCTTTACAAATTTAGAAAAAGCAACTCTAAGATTTATATGGAATCACGAAAGACCCAGAATGGCCACGGTGATCCTGAACAAGAAAAATCAAGCTGATGATATCACAATATCTGACTTCAAGGCATACTACAATGCTACAGTAATTAAAACAGCATGGTACCGGCATAAAAACCAACACATAGATGAATGGAACAGGAGAGAGAGCCCAAAAATTAGTCCAAGTACATATCACAAACTGACTTCTGACAAAAGTGCTCAGATCATACAGTGGAGTAAGAATAATCACTTCAACAAATAGGGCTGGCAAAGCTTTTTATTTGTGTGTAGAAGAATGGAATTAGATCCATACATCTCATACAAAAATCAACTCAAGATGAATCAAAGACCTAAATTTAAGACCAGACTATGAAGTTACTGGAAGAAAATATAGAGAAAACATTCTAAGACATTGGTGTAGGAGACAACTTCTTAGACAAGAACCCCAAAGCACAGGAAACAAAAGCAAAACTAAAGCAAATGGGATTATATCAAACTCAGAAGCTTCTGTGTGGCAAAGGAAACAATCAATCAAGTGAGGAGACATCCAACAGAATGGGAAAAAATATTTGTAAGCTACTTATTTGACAAAGGATTAATATCCAGAATATATCAGCAACTTTAAAAACTCAACAGCAAAAAAAAAAAAAAAAAACCAGCCAATCCAGTTCAGAAATGGGCAAAAGATCTCCAAAGACAATTCTCAAAAGAAGAAACTGTGGGGAGCAATCCAGACTAGACTGAGTTACTGGAATTAAGACTTATTCTATGCATCTGCTCTCCCATAATATGGCGCTGGGAGAGAAGTAAACAGCTTCTGCACAGCTGCCTCCAGTTCAACCAATAAACTGTAGGACTTGCTCCTGATTGGAGAGCAGCGTACTCGGCGTGTGGGCAGCCGAGTTGGGATTGGCGGAGGAGGACTATAAAGGAGGAGAGAGACGGCATGCACCGGGAACATCTAAGGGGAACATCTAGCTGAAGGAACACCTGTGCAGCCCCCAGAGAAAGCCGGCCGGCGGTGTGCCGCTCCCCTGCGGAAGTGGGGAATGTGGCCAGGGGGAACTGCCCTTCCACGGAGGTGGAAGGGATAGTAGCCAACCCGGGAAGAACCAGCAGCAAACCCAGGGAGGGCCGAGCAGACGAAAGAACAGCGCAGGGTCCTGTGTCGTTCCTCCACGAAGAGGGGGAGCGACATAATGGTGCCGTGACTCGGATATGAAGCCTAGGCAGGGCTTTGTGTCGTTCCTCCATGAAGAGGGGGAGCGACAAGAAACAGAAATGGCCAAAAAGTACATGAGAAAATGCTGAACATTACTAGCCATCTGAGAAACGCAAATCAAAATCACAATGAGATATCACTCCACCCCTGCCAGAATGGCTAAAATCCAAAAAATGGGAAGTTATAAATGCTGGTGAGGATAGAGAAAGAGGAACACTTGTACGCTGTTGATAGGAATGTAAATTAGTGTAATCACTGTGGAAAACACCATGGAGAATTCTTAAAATACTAGAAATAGACTTGCCATACAATCATACAATCCAGCAATCTCACTTCTGGGTATATACCCAAAAGACATGAACATGTTATATCAAACCACCATGTTTATAGTAGCACTGATCACTATAGCCAAAATTGGAATCAACCAAGGTGTCCATCATTGTGGTGGAATGAGAAGGCCATGCCAAGATGGCCACTGGTAATGGAGCCTGCCTGGCAACAGGCTGATTGGATGGCTTCAGAAACCACATGACAACAGAGCCTGACTGACAACAGGCTGTGATTGGATGGCTTCGGAAACAGGCTGTGATTGGTTAGGGCATAGACCGCCCCTTGACCAGATTGGCTGCCTTGGCTATATAAGCTGCTGTACCAACTGAAATAAATGAGTCTGCAGGCTGCTTGCCTCTGGCTTGCTTTCACCCGGCTCCCGGGGTCTGTGTGGTGACTCTGTGCCTCTTGCCCCCACCACGCTCCTCCTCTCAGAACGAATCCACCTCAACATCTGGCGCCCAACATGACTGAGACCCGTGGGATGAACTTAGATGACCTCGAGGTAATAACCCATGCAAGATCATCCCATCTGCACCCAGTGAGGATCCCCACATTTGTGGCAGTCCTCGGGCACCCCAGGCTCTCAGGGCAGCCGCTAGACCCCATCCCACCCGTATTTTGCTGTTAATGTCAAAGTGGACACAGAATTCAGGCCCTGGATTCCAATGCCTGTAAAAAGGCTTCTGCTAACTGAGGGCCAAGGATATGCTTGTGTCTTTCCAGAGAATGCGAGACAGCCCATTTGGGTACCAGCCAGAAACATCAAGCCTGCAACTGACAGTCAACCAGAACCAGCTGACCAAGACTGAAAGTCTGCCCTGTTAGCAGACGTACCTGCCCTATCATCCTACCCTGAGAAACTGCCCGTAGTCACATCCATTATTGTTTTATACCCCACTAGCTCTGGTCAGCCACTCAAATGGCCCACAGCCTGCATATGGTCATGCCATTCCTGATTACCATTGTTCCTCATTCCTACCCCATCTGAGCAAGCACTCCTGTGGTCTCCCATTTTGAATGCTGGTTAGTCAACAACAGGTAAGATCCCCTGGGGGACAACCTAAGACAGGCACAGCAGTATACAAAGACCATATGGAAACAGGTTCAACAATGGTATGGCCAAGATTCATGCCTCCTGTTGCTCAAAAATAAACGAAAAGGGGGAAATGTGGTGGAATGAGAAGGTCATGCCAAGATGGCCGCTGGTAATGGAGCCTGCCTGGCAACAGGCTGTGATTGGATGGCTTCGGAAATTGCCTGGCAACAGGCTGTGATTGGTTAAGGCATAGACCACCCCTTGACCACATTGGCTGCCTTAGCTATATAAGCTGCTGTACCAACTGATATAAATGAGTCTGCAAACTGCTCGCCTCTGGCCTGCTTTCACCCGACTCCCAGGGTCTGTGTGGTGACTCTGCACCTCTTGCCCCCACCACACTCCTCCTCTCAGAACGAATCCACCTCAACACATCATCAGATGTATGGATAAAGAAATGTGGTGTATATACACAATGGAATATTATTCATCTATAAAGGAGAACAAAATTCTACCATTTGCATCAAAACAGATGCAACTGAAGTACATCAAGTTGAGTGAAATAAGCTGAACAAGGAAAGACAAATACCATACATTCTCCCTTATATGCAGGAGCTAAAATTAAAAAAATAAGAAATGCCTGTGTGTATCAGTATTGTTGCAAATATAGTTTTGTTAAACTTTGTTTTATATCTTTGTCAAACCAGTGGTTAAGAATGTTAGACTACTATAGTTTTAATAATCTGTGATTACTTTAAAATTTACTGTGTATGGATGAAATGGTCATTTTTGCACTCAATTATTGTTTATATCCATTTTCTATATTCCCACTAAACTGGGTCTTTTTGCTTTTTACTTGTTAAACATCTTCTTTTTTTCTTGTTTGGTGAAGCATTAAGCTTTTCACTGTAATGTAAGTTTAAAATATGTTGTCTCAAAAACTAAAAAAAGAAAGAAAGGGAGAGGAAGGATGGGAGGAGGAAGGAGGGAGGGAGGGATAGAGGCAGGGAATACCATTATATTCTTAGAATTGCTACCTATGAACTATATGGAATCTGTTAAAGACTAATTAAAGGCTGGCGCCACAGCTCACTTGACTAATCCTCCGCCTGCAGTGCCAGCACCCAAGGTTCTAGTCCCGGTTGGGGCGCCGGATTCTGTCCCGGTTGCTCCTCTTCCTGTCCAGCTCTCTGCTATGGCCCAGGAGTGCAGTGGTGGATGGCCCAAGTGCTTGGGCCCTGACCCACATGGGAGACCAGGAGAAGCACCTGGCTCCTGGCCACAGTGGCATTTGGGCGGTGAACCAATGGAAGGAAGACCTTTCTAACTCTGCCTGTCAAAAATAAATAAATTAAAAAATTTTAAAAAAAGACTAATTTAAAAGTTTAAGAAAATTCAGATAAGTAAATAAATGTAAGTAAGAGGCTGCAGATGCCTGAAAACAGCAGCTGCGCTCCAGATGGGGGATGAGAGGGGGAGGGGGGTTGCCATGGAGTTTGACAACTGACACACCCTCAGAGGTGTAGTAAGACACTCCTGGCCCCCAGGAGACCTGATTCTGCCACATGTGAGCTGGGTGACCTCAGGCCCTTGCCCACACAGGGCCATAACCCCTTATCTGCACTATAGTAGACAGATGTACCCACCTTTCTTCCTGCTGTAACATTTGATGACTTCCTCTCCTAGTTCTTCCTCTCCTAGGCCTACACACCCAACAGAAGCACGCAAATATTCCCCAAAAGGCACCTACAATTGCAGCACTGTTATGTAGTCAAAAATTGGAAATTACCGAAATGTCCAAAAACAGTAGAGTGGATAAATAAATTGGGGTATATTCATGCAACTGAATAGTATAAAGCCATGAGAATGAACAACACACGATAATTCAGGCACAACTTGAATGAATCTTAGAAACAGCACCCTAAGAGCATATGCTGGCTGAATCCACCTTTATAAAGTTCAAAACCAATAGACTAATATGTGACACTGGGAGTCAGGTAGGGGTCACTCTGGCCAGGGGAGTTGTGAGTAATGGAGACTCCAGGGGGACTTTCCAGACATTCGTTCTTGATTGGGGGCAGGTTACATAGATGTTTCTTGACAGTGAAAATTCAGGGAGTTGCACACATACCTTGTGCATTTTTCTGTGTTAATACTTTAAAAAAATTTACTCAAACGCTTTTAGAAGAAAGCACAGACAGTACACTCTCTCTAAGATCATGGGGAAGGGAACTTTTTTTTTAACATAAAACAAACACAAAGTTGATTAAATCAATTACAGAAAAAAAAAAAAAAAAAAAAAAACCCAGAAGATTTTTTTTTAAGATGAGAGGGAAGCAGGAACAATACCAACAGTGAGCCTGCAAACAGCTTAAGGATAATAAGGAACAGCATTGCGAACAGTTTATAGTCATTTGGCCATGAACTATGGCAACTCTTCTTAATCAAAACCTTATAACTACCATGTGAGGTCAGAACTGTTATTATCCCTGTTTTGAAGACGGGTAAACTGAGATTTGGAAGAGTTAAAATGCTTACCTGAGGGCACTTGACAGGTGATTAGAAGAACCAGTGCTTGTACTCAGGCTGGTCTGATTTCTGAGCTTTGCATCATTCCCCAGTTAGCAAAGGAGGTTCAAAGGCCAGCCTGGGGACAGGGGAAGGTTAACCGGTCACAGGAGCAGATCCCTAGCAGTGTTTGCAGAGAGAATAGATAACTAGAGTTAGGATGCCAACCTGCTACTACCCCAAGAGCAACCAGAAATTTCTCCTCCCAATGGGATAAAGTAAGTGTGAAAATTGGTATCATGGCATTGAGAACTGAGAGGAGGAGGGTGGGCTTCTTCACCCCACTCTCTCTACCTGTCTACTGGAGTGATGAGGGCTCTCACATTTCCTCAAAAAGAATGCTCTGCTCCAGCTAGCCCTCCCCTGGGTGTTGGCTGAACATGCAATGTTCATTCCAACCACTGAGCACTGCTTTTCCCACCTAGAAATCCCTTCCCCTCTTTTATGTAATTCTAGTATCCTTTCAGTCCCAGCTGGAGCCACACCTATACCTTGAAGTTGGCCTTCGTTACTCTAGGTCAACACTGTCCAGCAGGACTTTTTCATAGGGTGAATGCTAATTTCATACTGTCCAATAGGGTGGTCCCTAGCCTCACATGGCTACCGATCACCTAATATGCCTAGTACAACTGAGCAAGTGAATTTTTACTTTCATGCAGTTGTACTTAATTTACATCTAAATAGCTGCTTATGGCTGGTATCTGCACCATTTTAGACTATCCTGATTCCTTATATTGCCTTGATCTTTTTCCTTCAAGAATTGAATTCAAAATTGATTGGTTCTCTAATTATTCTACATGCATTAGTCTTGTCTTTGGAGCTGCACCATTAGCATAAGAGAAGAAGGGAGTTAAAGATAGGAAAAAATCTACTTGTATGGCTCTAGGCCCCACTACCAGTACACAATGCTGAGCACGGAGAAGCCCTGTCTCAATGAATTCCTGCTAAAATCATTTACAGACTCAAAATAGGCAGAGGGAGAAAACAAAGCCTGGAGCCCTTGAAGCCTTAAGTAACTCAAGTTCGCCATCCAAGTATGGGGTGGAGTCGGATTCCAAGGAAGAAGCTAAGAACTCCCCTGTTGCAGAAGTCATCACCTGGGGCTGGGATGAGGGCAAACTTTAGTCCTGGCCAATTACTTACACTCCTCTGAGGCCTTCCAGCCATTCCCGGGAATCCTCCGATGTGTCAGAAATAGTCCAGAGCCCCAGAGTAGAGGCCTGAGAAGGAGTGCAGAAATGCCAGCCCTTGCAGCAGGCCTCGGGGAGCAGGGGTCTGGGGGGCTCAGTGGAGGGGTTCACTGTAACAGTCCTGAGGACCCCTGAACTCTCGCTGTCCCGGACCATGCTGCAGAAACGCCCTCCCTGGAACTCTGAAGAAATGACTCAACAGCACAGGGTGAAAGAGAAGAATCCAGGCTGAGGGGCACCTTCGACATGGGCCCTGTCATACCTGTCCTCCTCAGCCTCTGCCCACCAGGCTAGGGTGTTTTCCATGGGGACAGGCAGTAAGGGAAGGGGTCAGTGGGGGCACTGTCAGCAACAGAGAGAAAGGAGAAAGCTCATGGGTCCCTTGAGACAAGAAAACAAAGGGGCTAAGGCCTAATAAAGAATGTTTAAGATCCAGGTCTTTACACAAGTGTAATATGGATTCTGGAATAGATGAAAGTCACGCTGCAAGATGAAAATAGGAGTGAAAGGGAGAGGCCTTGGGGAGCCCGAATACTGTGCCAAGTGTGCCAAGTAGTCCACACATTGGGCAGTCTGGGAGTTCCTTATATGGAGTTTGAATGGGCCCTAGTATCTTCCTGCAAGCTGAGGTGGGAGGTGCAGAGTAATGGAGACAGCTACTATCACCTAGAAGGCCCAAGATGCTGCTGCCAGATGCCCCTGGCTGGCTCAGGGCAGAAAGGCAGAGCAGGAAGGTGCCTGCGTACCTGTTCACATTACAGATGCACACTGTGCAATCGTATCCACCTTACCCTGTCTAGGAAGAAGTATCTGGGACCTTGATGCTGTGCTCCACATGAGTAATAGGTCATAGCCAGCACCTCCCATGTCCACACCAGCCCCTGCCCCATCCAGGGAGAGGAGCATCATCAGGTTAAATGGTCTAAGACAAAGAGGACTTAGCCTCCTTGGGGCCCTTTGGGGAAAAAGTTAGCCTTCCTTTTCTTCTCTGAGTCCTGCCCTCTCCTCCTTGTCCCTTGGCCTTGAGAGATAGGGCGCTGCAGGATGTGGTTCCCTGTCACTGCGGGGCCATCGCTTCCTGCTCTCCTCACTGGCCACCAGTGACCCCTCAGTTGCCAAACTGAACACAGTGACGCCTCTGAGACAACTCCTCTCTCCTGCAGGACCTCTCTCCTCCCCTGGTCTCCATGACGCAGTGTTCTCTTCCCTTTTCTGAGCCCCTTGTCCCCCTCTGTTGCTCACCTTTGTAGAGGTCAAGGCTCCTTCTCACTTGCCTTGCACTATCCACGCCCCAACCCGGGGTGGGGAGAGTGCTCACCATGCACCTTCTCACCTCCTCTGTCATTGTTTTAGCTACCGGATGTGTGTCTCCAGTCCAAGCCTGGATTTCTGAAACCAGAGTCATTATTTTTGACTTTCCCCTCAACAGCCTTGCCCAAATATTTTGCAAATACTTCAGATTCAATATGACCAAAGTGAAAATGATTCTATCTTCTCACCTTGGGACTGATTCTCTTGTATTTATAAATATTGAGTGCCGCCTTATTCAATAACAAAAGCCCAGCTCCTAATGAATGCATTTGTGCATTTACTCCCTTTCTTCCTTTTCACAGTGTGTGGATATACATTCAGGCAAGACCACCCCTCCCCCCACCTACAGCCCATTTGCCTCTGAGGAAGTGGGTAGCAGGCATGGTCCTTGGTTATCAGCCTACACCCCCCCACCCCCGCTCCTAGCCACCAAGTTTCGTTAGGAATAAGTAGTACGTGGCACAGTTTGGACTAAGGGGATGTGAGGAAATGCTCCCTGGTAAAGAACTACTTCATGCTCATAAACTCCTTGCACAGCTGCTTTCTCATTCTGTATATAAATAAGGAAGCGTGTAGCTCTCAGAACATTCTGGCAGCTACCCTGGGATCATGAGACGACAAATCTTGTGATGAAGCGGACACCCTGGAAGAGGAGGAAGAAAGAAAAAGTAAATAATAACTGGGTCTCTGGTGGCAACGTTGGACTTCTGAATCAAGCCTCACCTGAATGCCACACTGCTGGGATTGTCAACAAACTCCTTTTATATATCAAGACTTTTGGAACCAGGTTTGCTATTACTTGCCACAAAAAGCACCCTAGATGATACAGCTAAAGTTATGTCCTCAATAACTATTTGTTGTATGGAACTGACTCCTAAAAATGCATTAATTACATGTTGACCTCCAATTAAAGTGATGCTTTGATCCAGTTAAGCTCACTCATTTTATTAAGATACCACTTCCATGGCAAAGACTTTTTGTTTTGCTTTGTTTGCAAAGATCTATTTATTTGTTTGAAAGTCAGAATTAGAGAGAGAGGAAGGGAGAGAGAGAGAGAGAGATCTTTTATCCACTGGTTCATCTCCCAGATGGCCACAACAGCCAGGACTGAACCAGGCTGAAGCCAGGAGTTCCTCCAGGTCTCCCACGTGGGTAGCAGGGGCCCAGACACTTGAACCATCCTCCTTGCCTTTCCAGACCATCGGCAGGGAACTGGACCAGAAGTGGAGCAGCTGGGACACAAAACAGCACCCATATGGGATGCTGGTGTTGCAGGCGGCTGCTTTACCCCTTTATCCACTAGGCCACCATGCCAGCCCCGAGACTGCCAGTTGTAGAGGTTTAAAGTAATAGTAGCCCTCATGAAGTACCTCAAATCTCACCAAGGAGGTAGCTGGCCATGCTGCCAGCCTCCTTAGCTTGATTCTTTATTTCAGTTTCCTTGCCTCTAAACTTACGTGCTAAAACTTACTCTTCCTTCTAGACCTCTGGATCAATGAAAAAGTTGGGAAATCAAAGGTGTTAAGTTCTATAAGGTTTTGTTTTTTTTCAGCAAGAAGTACAAATGCCATATATGTAAAGGAAGTCCCTTACCTTTGGAGGGTCACTTGCTCCCTGGGGACTGTGAGAAGCACCCTTCAGTTGGTTTCTTACACTGAGAAAATCTTTAATGAGGTGTCAAAATCACAAACAAAACTTCAACTCATTAAGCCCCCAACAAACTTATCAAACACTAACATCTTTGAAATGAGAGGTTTGAGCTAGATCAGAGGTTTTCAAACACACAGTTCTAACACAGTGGTAAATCACAACGCGTTGGGGACATGATGTTATAAGTAATTGCTCACTAGTAACTGTTGAAGTATCAGGTTTACTACGATGAACATCTATCTGTCTGTTGGTATTATCCCATTCAGCTTCATTCATCTATTTTCTAGTAAGAGCCCCTCAGTTTCCCTTTGGGAAATAACAAACAGCCATCTTAATGCAGATGGTTCACATGTGGCTCATCCTACCTCTATCCCCTACGCTGAGAAAGTGAGAGAAGGAAGGGGGAGTGGAGAGAGAGAGAGTCCATGGCCCATCAGAATATCCCACTGCTCTTAATGTAGTGGCTGACCCAGGGACAAGGGGCAGTGATTCCAAGTTAGTCCAGTGAGTCTTAATTCTAGAATTACACTGAAGCTATTGAGAAAAGAAAGCTCTCTTTTCACGGAGAAGGCTAATGTTTGAGGATAAGAGCCTAAGAGGGTCGGCAGCGTCGATGCTCGGGAAGAGCCCACACAAAGCAAAGCAGAAAGTAGAGACGGAGCACTAGTCCAGGTCCCGGTGAAGCCGTCTGACCCACGACTGAAGCATCCACTCCTGAATAGTTATTTCACAAATCAATAGACTTAATCTTTTGTTTAAGTCAATTTAGGTCATGGTTCTGTTCACATATGAGAATCCCAAGTTTTCATTTTTGGAAAATAAATTAGAGTGAAATTAAGGTTACCATTATAACCCTTCAAATAATATCTCTCTTATTTGCATTCTGATATAATTTTCTTGAGTAAGTCAGATAGAGAAAAAGCCCATGCCAACAGTATCATTTGAGCTACCATTTAGGTGTCTCTTGAAATGAGAGATAAAAAAAGTCAGTGGCCGGCGCCGCGGCTCACTAGGCTAATCCTCCGCCTTGCGGCGCCGGCACACCGGGTTCTAGTACCAGTCAGGGCGCTGGATTCTGTCCCGGTTGCCCCTCTTCCAGGCCAGCTCTCTGCTGTGGCCAGGGAGTGCAGTGGAGGATGGCCCAAGTGCTTGGGCCCTGCACCCCATGGGAGACCAGGAGAAGTACCTGGCTCCTGCCATCGGATCAGCGCGGTATGCCGGCCACAGCGCGCCGGCCACGATGGCCATTGTGGGGTGAACCAACGGCAAAAGGAAGACCTTTCTCTCTGTCTCTCTCTCTCACTGTCCACTCTGCCTGTCAAAAAAAAAAAAAAAGAGTCTGGGACTGGCACTGTGGCGCAGCAGATTAAAGCCATGGCCTGTAGCACCAGCTATGCCATATGGGTGCCAATTCGAGTCCCAGCTGCACCACTTCTACCCAGCTCTCTACTATGTGCCTGGGAAAGCAGAAGAGGATGGCCCAAGCCCTTGGGCCCTTGCACCTGTGTGGGAGACCCAGAAGACGCTCCTGGCTCCTAACTTCAGCCTGGCCTAGTCCTGGCCATTGCAGCCATTTGGGGAGTGAACCAGTGGATGAAGATTTCTCTCTCTCTCTGTAACCCTGCCTTTCAAATAAATCAATATTTTTTTAAAAGTCAGAGTCTACCAAAGTAATGTGTCCCGTTCTTGCTCATGATTCATCTGTAGTCTTCACAAATAAAGGTTAAAAAAAATTGGGCCGGCGCCGCGGCTCACTAGGCTAATCCTCCGCCTAGCGGTGCCGGCACACCGGGTTCTAGTCCCGGTTGGGGCGCCGGATTCTGTCCCGGTTGCCCCTCTTCCAGGCCAGCTCTCTGCTGTGGCCAGGGAGTGCAGTGGACGATGGCCCAAGTGCTTGGGCCCTGCACCCCATGGGAGACCAGGAAAAGCACCTGGCTCCTGGTTCCTGCCATCGGATCAGCGCGGTGTGCCGGCCGTAGCGCGCCGGCCGCAGCGGCCATTGGAGGGTGAACCAACAGCAAAGGAAGACCTTTCTCTCTATCTCTCTCTCTCACTGTCCACTCTGCCTGTCAAAAAAAATAAATAAATAAATAAATAATCTCTTTATCGTGCTATTTCTTAAACTGCTTCCAGCTCTACAACTTCCAGAGTGTGTCAACGGCTTTTATCACCAAAGCACATTTCCTTCTGTAGTTTTTATAGTCCCCAAGGTGCTTCCCCAACACACAGGCACATTTGCGCCTTTACAAACAACCTGAGAAGCCAACAGCAATTGTTATACCATTTTACAGATGAAGAAACTGAGCCTGAAGAAAGTTGCTGTGATGTGGCCAGCCACAGAGGAGAGGAAACCCGGGTTTGCTTGTCCTAACCAGTTCCCTTTCCTCCTCCTATGAGGGCAAAATGAGATCATAAATAGGAAAACACTCTGGAAAGAAAGAAAGTCTATAGATGCCAGATGTATTATTGCAAAGCCAAACCTAAGTACAGGGTGACCTTGTTATCACCCCTGGAGACGCAGATGCTTGCAGATCAGGCCTGCCTCGTCTCCCGTGCCCTGGGGAAAGTATCCGGGCCAACTCCAGCAGGGGTACGTCTTCCACGTTCCTGACATCACTCTCTCCAGAGGACACCCATCAGGAAGGAAAGAGTGACATCCGCTTCATTCTTTCAAAACATCACCCTCCAATTATGCCCAGCCAGGCCAATCCGAAAGGCTCGGGGTAACCGCTTAGGTGTCAAGCTTCACAATTTATAGACAGTGTGGACATATGTGATGGTTTGTTTGGGGAAATGGATTCGTCATGTGCAAGATCTATGGCAGCAGATAAAACATCCTGACAATATTACACACGTGGGGGATGGGGGCACATGAACATATTATTTTGAAAGCACACTGTTAGGACATTTTAAAAATTCCAGAGTGAATGCTGAGCAGATCCAGAGGCTAATGCGAAGCTGGAACATGCAGCTGTACAGAATCATTTTAAAAATCACCCATTTTGCATCACAGAGTACGTTTCTCATTTTCTTCTCTCTCAAACCATGGAGTTCAGTCCCAGGGCATTTTAAGCAAATTTGATTTGAGTATACAAGTATTTCAAAGAGTTTAATAGAAAAAAATAATGAAGACTCATTTTCTGAAAAATTTTGAAGGTCATGCAAGCAACTCTAAAATTAAAAATTTGTCCCAAATTGCAAAATTTTCCACTTGAAAGCCCAGCTAACTATAAACTTCACTATTCTCTTGCCAGCTGGCCAACACAAATGGTTGCCTTCCTTTGCCAGGGGAAGTCTTGCATTGTAAGATTTGCTTGTTTTCTACTTACAAGAGTACTTCAAAATGTTCATGGAAAACGGAATTGAAAGATAGTTATTGGGGCTGGCATTGTGACTCAGCAGGTTGAGCCACTGCCCTGTGATGTCCCATATGCATGCCCATTTGAGTCCCAGCTGCTCCACTTCTGATCCAGCTCCCTTCTAAAGCACCTGGGAAGGGAGTGGATGATGACTCAGGTACTTGGACCCTGCCACCCATATGGGAGACCACATGGACTGGTTACCTCTTTTCCTCAGCCTGGCCCAGCCCTGTCCATTGTGGCCATTTGGGGAGTGAACTAGCGATGGCAGGTCTCTCTCTCTCTCTCTCTCTCTCTGATCGATACATCAATCTATCTCTCTGTCTCTCTGTCACTCTTTCAATTAAATTAGTAAGTCTTGTAACAAATTAGTTGCTTTGGTGCCAAAAATGTGAAATCCATTTATAAAGTGGATATCTGAAAAGTTCATCAAAAATATGAATTATGAAAAAATGAGGGGCTGGCACTGTGGCATAGCAGTAAAGCTACCACCTGTAGTACTGGCATCCCATGTAGCTGCTGGTTCAAGTCCTGGCTGCTCCACTTCTGATCCAGTTCTCTGCTATGACCTGGAAAAGCAGTAGAAGATGGCCCAAGTCCTTGGGCCCCTGCACTCACATGGGAAACCCAGAAGAAGCTCTTGGTTCCTGCCTTCAGATTGGTGCAGTCCTGGCCATTGTAGCCATCTGGGGAGTGAACCAGCGAATGGAAGACCTCTCTTTCTCTCTTTGCCTCTGCCTCCCTGTAACTCTGCCTTTCAAACAAACAAACCTTTATTTTTTTTTACAAAAAAAGAAAAAAGATACATGGATTACAACTTTTCACATCAAAATAAATTATGTTTTAATTCTACTTTCCATGAACATTTTGAAGTACATTTGTATGTGAAATTTTATAAAGTGCAGTACATATATAAAATGTAATATGCTTATACTCAGATGCAATTGGTGCTTTCATATCAGTTATAAGCTTTCACACAACTGCCTTTTTTAAATATTAATTTATTTATTTGAAAGGCAGAGTGACAGAGTGTCACATGGGTGGCAGAGACCCAAGCACTTGGGCTATCATCCACTACTTTCCCAGGCACATTAGCAGGGGGCTGATTCAGAAGCTGAAGTAACCTAGACTTAAAGCAACACCCTGGTATGGAATGAGAGTGTCCCAAGTCACTGTTTAGCTGGCACCACAGCATTTAGCTGGCTCTACTTCAGCTATTATAAGCCTCACAGCAACTCTCACGGTTGGTAACATCAGTCATTTTACAGGGGAGAAAGTGGAGATATAAAGAGCCTCTCCCAGACAAATGGTCCCAGGGTGCCTGCATCAAACCTGTGAGCCACAGATAGGAGCGAGGAGTGCTGTTTGATTTGGGCCTTGCTTTGGTTTTTTTATCTTTTTGTGTCACAATCCACACTTTATATACCAAACCCGCAAGAACACATAAATAATTAAAACACAATTATACCAGGTGGTTTGTATGCTGTTAATTCCTAATCTCTTTCATTTCATTTTTATGTTTTTTAAAAGCATGACTCATTAAATTGATTTTATAGCCCATTAATGAGTCATAGCTCACAGTTTGAAAAACATTGGCTTAGATTATATTCTATACTTCTTTTGTTTATGAGTTTTTTCCATCACTGGCTCTTAACAGTGTTTTATTTTGAGATGTCCACCCTTCCTGGACAACCACTTCTCTGAAAACTATTTCCTACTCCCCCCAGATGAACTCCCCAAAAAGAGTGAGCCTCTGGATTCATGTGTCTAGAACATGATGTTTCCAATCTGAGCATATCTGATTGGATAGGAGTGTGAACACCAGATTCAAATTTTTTTTGAATAACCAAATGTTTTCTCCTAAGAGTGTGGAATTAGACCCTTGAGATGATAGTTGGATGGTGGATGGTCCTTGAGACAGAGCCATAACATGGTTGCACAGGGCGTTAGTCTACTTCTTGTTACATCAAAATACCTGAGAAGAGCTTCTTGGGAAGGAAAGTGTTTATTTTGGCTTACAGTTTGGAGGTTCACAGTCCAAGATCGGGTGGTCCCATTAGTCTGACATCTGGTGGAAGCTGGCAATGGCACAGCAAGTGTGAAGGAACAGTCACACAATGATCCAGGAAGCAGAGAGGAGCCTGACCAAACTCAGCTTAAATGACTGACACTGTGGCAAGCACTACGTTCTAGGGGCAAAGCCCCAGTGACCTAATAGTCTCCTACCAGTCTCTCTTCCTGGCTGCCATAATTAGATCAAATCTCCACCCTAATCCATCAACCATTAGCATTACTCCATCAATCATTAACATAAGGCTTTGGGGTGTAAATGTCTGCATGTGTTTGGGGAGGCAAGTTCTACTGAATCCAGAACATACAGGTTGTGGTCTACACAACTTCAGGGATTACCAATCACATAGACTATAACTTAAAATGTGCCTCCTAAAGTTGTTTATTGTACAACCGTACTAAACAACTCTGCAGGAGCTGGAGTCAACTTACTTTAGGGCTAAATTGATCTTATGCTGTCATATGTATGTAAAACAAGGTTTCAGAAAGTTCTAATGCTATTACCAGCTGGAACCAGATTCATTTTAAACAAAGAATTACCTTTGTATGAGAAAGTGCCTTGATAACCTGCTCAGGCAATTCTTCAATAACAAACGTTAAGTTCGTACCAAGACCTCAGAGGGGAAAGGAAGGTACTCTGCTTGAGACAAAGAAAAATTTTCTTGTCTTTTCTCCTAAAATGGAAAGAGAGGGAGATTTGTGTAATATTATTTTAGAGGAAGTTGATATGCCAGTATCTGGAATGCCAGGCTACAAGAAATAGTGAATCCACATTAGAGTAATAAAAATGTCACTGAAAAAAGGAAAATTTGAAGTTACCAGAACTCAGAAAATTAAGGATGCATTTGTGATACTTTGATAAGCCACACGGGGTTGAGGTGAGTCTCCAGAGACATGGCTGCATAAAAACAAATAGTTGATTTTAAACAACTTATAAGGAGGATGAATTGAGATCAACACAGCTTTGTTTTGTTTCATTTCACTTGAAAGGCACAAAGACACAAAGATAGAGGAGGCAAGCAGAGAGAGAGAGAGAGAGAGAGAGATATCCTGTCCACTAATTTATTCTCCAAATGCCTGCAACAGCTAGGATTGGGCCAGGCCAAAGCCAAGAACTGGTAACTCAGCTGGGGTCTGCCATGTGGCTGGCAGGAACCCAAGTCCTTAGCTGACATGTGCTGCCTCCCAGGGTGCACATTAGTAGGAAACTTGAATTGGGAGTGAGGCTGGGACTTGAACCCAGGCACTCTGAAATGAGATGCTGGTGTCACAAGAGGCATCTCTAGTGCGGCGTCAGACCCCAGCACAGTTCTTCTGTTTTACTAGGTAAGGTGTACATATCTGGGGCCCGGGATGAATTGCTCAGGATGATGGAGTAAAGGCTGAGTATGGTTTTCCACCTTTATTTTTCCCCCATACACCCCACTGCAGGATTCCACCTTCCTTCCTTGGAAGGCAGATTATAAGTCATCTCAGGGCACCAACTTATTAACCTGTCCATAATATCCAAGGCTTTTGTCTACCTCTTGGTACAAGTTAAAGGGAAAAGAAAAATGGTAGAGATGGGAGAGGGAGAGGGAGAGAAGTGAAAATTGAGGAAACAAGAAGGACTAAGTGACGTGAAGGGCCAGAGACACTCACCAGTAATGAGTGATTTAAGATTGGTGACATCTACTGTTTTATTTGAGGTGTATGTTACTGTGGTTATAAGCTCTTCATTTCTTTCTCACCAATTTTTCAGTATAATCTCTGATTTTCATGAATAATTTGAGTGAATGAGAAGTGCATGTGTAACTCAAAAAAAGGGGGGGGGGGACTGAGTTTCATGTTTAGTCTTTGTGGCAAATAACAGAGACAATGTAAGTTGAAGATGTCAAGGGGAGAGAATTCTTAGAAAAAGCTCTGCTGGGCCAGCGCCGTGGCTCAGTAGGCTAATCCTCTGCCTTGCGGTGCCAGCACACCAGGTTCTAGTCCCAGTCAGGGCACCAGATTCTGTCCCGGTTGCCCCTCTTCCAGTCCAGCCCTCTGCTGTGGCCAGGGAGTGCAGTGGAGGATGGCCCAAGTGCTTGGGCCCTGCACCCCATGGAGACCAGGAGAAGCACCTGGCTCCTGCCATCAGATCAGTCGGTGCGCCGACCGCAGCTCGCCGGCCGCGGCGGCCATTGGAGGGTGAACCAACAGCAAAGGAAGACCTTTCTCTCTGTCTCTCTCTCACTGTCCACTCTGCCTGTCAAAAAAAAAAAAAAAAAAAAAAAAAAGAAAAGAAAAGAAAAAGAAAAAAAAAAAAGAAAAAGCTCTGCTGGAAATTCAGAGACATCTTGGGAGAGGCTTGAGTTTCCACAGGACAGAGCTCTGGGAAAACGGAAGCTCCAGCTAACATCTGGGTTACATGCAAAGGAGCAATGAAAGCCGGCCTGCAGAGAGAGAAAGGGTTAAGTAGTCACACAGAGAAACCAAGTTGTTCTTGAATTAATTAAGTAGATGCTGCTGTGGGAACAAGGACACAAAATTTCTAATTGATTAAAAACAATAGAAGTTTATTTTTTGCTCACCCAATAAACAGTCTGAAGACAGCTCTCCTCCACTGCATGATTCAGAGTCCAGGCTCCGGCAGCGTGGGGCTACCCCATCCCCTAGGATCTGGGGCCTCATCATTATCCAGACCCGCCCAACAGCAGAAAAATGAGAGCGAGGAGGAGACAAAGCAGCTTCTCTGCCTGGAAGTAGCCCACATTTCCTCCCTCGCAGTCTGTTGCAAGTACTCACTCATGTAACTGCCTGTACCACAGTCCAACCAGGTGTTCCGGAAGAAGAGGAACTGGATTTTTAATAAGAAACTATTGGCCGGCGCCGCGGCTCACTAGGCTAATCCTCTGCCTTGCGGCGCCAGCACACCGGGTTCTAGTCCTGGTCGGGGCACCGGATTCTGTCCCGGTTGCCCCTCTTCCAGGCCAGCTCTCTGCTGTGGCCCGGGAGTGCAGTGGAGGATGGCCCAAGTGCTTGGGCCCTGCACCCCATGGGAGACCAGGAGAAGTACCTGGCTCCTGCCTTCGGATCAGTGCGGTGCGCCGGCCGCAGTGAGCCGGCCGCGGCGGCCATTGGAGGGTGAACCAACGGCAAAGGAAGACCTTTCTCTCTGTCTCTCTCACTGTCCAGAAAGAAAGAAAGAAAGAAAGAAAGAAAGAAAGAAAGAAAGAAAGAAACTATCAGTGTATTACAGACCACCCTTCTGGAAACTCAGGGTCCGCTTGCACCTGTGTTCCCACCTCCAGACTACATTCCAGCCTGCTCAAAAAAGAAAACCCAGCATCAAAGAAGACAACCCAGCATCCCATTCAGTCCCCACATCCACGTCCAGATCCAGAACACTAGAGAACACAGTGTCTTTGCTCCATTGGCTCCTGATGGTCCAGCAATTTATTAACTAAAGGATCAATTTTCCTGCTTTTCTAACATGCATCCACTATACCATGGTGGAACAGGAGTTTGAAAACTGCAGTCAACACTCATTCAGAAAGAAAAAAAAAAAAAAAAGGAAGAATGGGAAAAACACAGTCCTTAGTGAATAGTATGATGGAATCCTGCTGGGTAGGCAATGTGCGAAAGTTTTAGTTCCTTGCTTAGTCCATTAATCTGCTCTCTGGAAGAAATTCCTTGCCTATTTGCCTTTAAGATTCCTACTTACCCTCCTTGTCCTTGTTGCTTTTCCATCACTTCAAGAGTGCTCTCCTAAAATAGACTGTACAGACTTTATAGCCCACTCACTTCCTAATCACACAAATTTAGGACCAAAGGATAAGGTTTAAGAAATTAAAGGTTATTTCATCCAAGTTCATGATTTTTTTTTTGGTAACACAATTTTCTTAAAAACAGTAAGATTCCTTTCATTTGCTTCCTATAAAAGATGGGTGCTAGTGACCACACCCAAAGTTCTTCCTAGATCTAGTTCCAAAGCCTAAATTGTTTACCTTTTTTTTTTTTTTTAAGTTTTAACTATTTTATTTGGTGACAGAAATGCATAGGAGAGTGAGGGCTTTATGTAAGGGAGAAAAAAAAGTCTAGAAATTAAGTTGGGAAGTTGGGTCCATACCAAGCAGAGAGCAGGCCAGGAGCAAGCACTACAGCAAGCATGCGGGCAGGAAAACAGGGAGCAGGAAGCCTGAAGGCCACGTGCACTGAAGGCATGGGCAGCAAGGGCAACAAAAAAGGGAGGGGCCCACTGTGCTCCAGGCCTTTTATACACTTCCAAAGGGAAGTGGTTACGTAGCCTGATTGGCAGGTGGGCATACAGGTGGGGTCAGGTAGGGGTGTGAGATCACAAAGGGGCGTGGTGAAGGCATGGTCTTCCAGCTCACAAATCTAATTGAATTTATCTTATCTGCCTGCCTACATCATTCCCCCCTCAGAGAGATTCCAGCCCTTAATCCTGAGGGCTTCTTTGTCTCTGTAGTTTTACTTGATATAATGGCAGCTACCTTGAAGCTATCTTAACAATAGGTTTGAATGGAAAGGCTGCATTATTTTGTTATTAAATTAATCTATTTACTTGAGAGGCAGAGTTACCAACAGAGAAAGAAGGAGAGACAGAAAGGTCTTCTATCCGCTGGTAACTGGTGTTAGCTGGAAGGGTTGAGCTACGTATCTAAGAACAGTTAGCGGGATTTTCTCCCTAATTCTATATGGGTTTTTTTCTAAATTTTCTCTCCAGTTTGGGATCCAGAATCAACAGGCTTGTTCAGATTTGGGAACTCTTCCTGCTCCCTTTCATTTTTGCTTATAAACTGGTCAATATTGCCAGGGATCAAACTTTGTCTAATAGAGACTTGTGGTAGGTAGCAGGGAACTCAACTCAAACGCATGCTAACTTCTGTCTCTTTATCATGGCTTCCCTGACAGCCACAGGCTTAGCAGATACTTGCTCAGACTTCAGAATGATTGTGGACAATAGTTTCAAGAAATATTTTGCCACTGCCTAAGATGAGTCATCATTTTTGTAGCCTACTCTGTTTTCTTGTCTCCCTTTCCATAGCCACTTAAGGCCACATATTTGGGGCATTTCATATATTCATACTCCTTTTCTTTCCTTTCCTTTTTTTTTTTTTTTTTTTTGAGGTTTATTAGGTTTATTTATTTATCTGAAAGTCAGAGTGTTACAAAGAGAGAGGGAGAGACAAAGAGAGATCTTCCATCTGCTGGTTCACTCCCCAAGTGGCTGCAACAGCCAGGTTGAGCCTGACTGAGCCTGGATCAGAAGTAGGGCAGCAGGGACGTGAACTGGTACCCATGTGAGATGCCAGTGTTGCAGGCAGTGACTTTACCTGCTACGCCACAACGCTGGCCCCATACTCCTTTTTCCGACACCAATTTCTGTGCCACCTAAGGTAGACAATCAGTTGTGGCAAATAGAATGAAAATGTACAATGATTCAGACACGATGGGAATTTACTTCCTACCTGCATAACAGTCTGAAGCAGGTGCTCCTGGCCCTTGGGTGGCTCCCCTCCACACAGATTCAGGAGTCAGATTTCTAGAAATGCAGTGACTGTCATTACTAGAACTCTAACGCCATCAACATCCAGCGCAGAAGGTGAAGAGAATATGAAGGGGTCTACTTGCTCATTAAAAACTTTGAACCACAGAACATAGACGACTGTGAGTAGTCAGGAGAACTCAGTCATATGTGCAGAAAATGAGTGCCTGGCTCAGCAGCCATTTTCCAAACAACTTGATAGTTCCAGAGGTCAGCAAACTACAGCCTGCAACAAATCTAGCCCATCACCTATTTTTGTAAATAAAGTTTTATTGAAACATGGCTTTGCTCATTCATTTATGTATCAAGTATAGGGGCTTTTGCACTACAATAGTAAAGGTAATAGTTGTAACAGAAGCCATGTGGTCCACAAAGACTAAAATGATTCTCATCTGGCACCTTTATGGGGGAAAAACCAAAATGTGCTGCCCCTGCTTTATTTCTTCTGTGGAGGCTGGAACTGCTGTAGCCATCTTTCCACCACAAAGGGAGTCTGGAAGAGTTGGCCCATCACCTGGAGGCTGAAAGTGAAGCCAACCCAACAGAAGGCACGCCTCGGGCTGGAGAGAAACCAAGTCCTGATGACCTCATCAGAGCCAGGAAGCCAGCTACTCCTGGAGCCAGCCTAGCCTTGGGCTTCTTAGTTAGCCGCTCCAATACATTTCTTCCTCACTTCAACCCATCTGAATTGGGTTTTCTGTCTCAACAGATAGGACTCCAAGTAGTAACCTCTCCCACTCTAGCCATAGCAGGCAGTGGGAGAGAAAGTGATATTTTCTCTCTAACAAGACAAGGTGATGAAACTTTAATTTCATTTAGCACAGCAACGGATCAGACATGGACCATGGACAAGTGCTACTGAGGCGTAAAACCAACATGTGACGGTTCCCGAACGTAACCCTGCAAGACACTGATGGCTGGGAGCTTCCAACAAATATTTCACTTCTCTATCTGAGTTGATCAAATTTCTTGAAGTATGTGAGCTGAGAGTGAAAGACGGGGGTTCTAGGAGGCAGCTGCTTGATGGTCCCTAAGCCCTGGGAAACCGTGGATAAAACCTGGCCAGGAGACAAAGGCAAAGATTTTTTCAGTTCAGCCTGTCCTGGAAAGGCACTGTGTCATCTCCCACAATGAAACATAATAAGCAGTCTCTCTTCCCAGCCGAGCCCTCAAAGCTCTCTGCAGGTGCACTGGCAAAGCACAGAGAGGTTGGCAAAGGCCAGGTAGCTTTGTTCCCCCTGCTGCCTCCTCCTTAGAAGTTGCTCATTATGGAGCGAGACGGTGGTGTTATATAACACAAGCTCGGCCTGATTCCACTGGAGTGCAGGGGAGAGGAAAATGTCTAAATGTCTTAAACATACTGCAGACTGAGAGCCCATATATAACACCCTGTAGACTTTGAGAGACAGGCAATGCATTGAAGTTTTAAAATTTCCTAGACTTCCTGATAGGTGCCCTTATAAAGACAAACACTTGTTATAAGAGATTTCTAGAGAAGGGCCAACAATAGCAAGGCCAGTGTATCTAATAATTCTTGGTAGTGACCAAGCAACCTCCTTCCATGGATTTTTCAAGAGCTTTGTAAACATTTTCTGTGCAATAACTTCACACACACGCACATACATGCATGCGTGTTATACTTACTTTCAAAAATCACCCTTGTGCATAAGTAAAAGGTGATTAGGCACACTTCCTTTGAATGAACAAACATGTCCTCCTGTAACCACATGTCTCCTGAGACATGAATAAGAAATACAACACTCGGGAGATGGAAATGAGCCCAACTGTTTCTTAACCCCTTATAAAAGCACGGGAACGCTGTGTAAATAATGCGGTTTCTAGGCAGAAGCATGCCGAGTGAGACTGCTTTCAGCCACTGAAGCACAAAAAGGCAGAAGCCCTGGAGGCCCTGAGCAAGTAAACAGCAGTGCTTGTACCTACCTGAGCTCAGGCAAACCTATCCAGGTCCTTCTGGATCTATCTGTGAGGTCTCAGCCTTGGAGACAAATCAGAGGAAGTTTTATTTGGGGACATAAACAGGAGCCAGGGCCAAAAAGAAAGTTTCAGTCATTGTCATCTAGGAGAAAAATTACAGGTCGGAACTAGAAATGGAGAGCTGAAAGGTGTGGCAAGTACAGATAAGCCAGAAGCTGAGACGGTCAGGTAAGGAGGTCAAGTGTAAGGTGAGTCAAGGCAAATAGCTCCAGCAAAGGCAATAAAAAGAGAGAGAGAGAGAGATTGATTTATTTTTTAAAGCTGGCTCACGTGATGATGAGAACTGGCTAGTCTGAGATCCATAGGGCAGGCTAGCAGACTAGAAATTCAAGCAGGAGCTAGTGTTGCAGGTTTGCATGTAAAAGATCAGAGCAGATGAACAGGATTTCAACTCAGGCAAATTCTGTCTGGAGCAGAAAATTTCTCCTGCGGTAAACCTCAGTCTTCGCTTCTAAGGTCTTCAACTGATTGGACTATGCCCACCACATCATGGAGGGAAATCTGTTTTCCTTAATGTCAACTGATTGTTAAGTATTAGCCACATCTACAAAATACCTTCACAGCAACATCTAGACAAGTCTGGTCAAATAATTGAGCACATAGCCTAGCCAACTTGATACATAAAATTAGCCATGATGTGGTATTTAAAGATGCCCAACAGAATCAGATGTTTCCTACATGGCCTATTCCTAGATCTAGAGCCTGGAGATACCCTAGAGATGAGGAATCCAAGAATCAGACATTGGTGAAAAGTGACACTTGAGTCACCCAAAAGAGACTAAGACTTAGGTCTCTTGTTCCCTCAGACCAGTGCCTTCTGCAACTCCAGATCTAGATATTCTTAGCCCCTGTGTGCCAAGTGCCACAGAGTTTCCTCTTTGATCAATCTTGGTAGGGTGTAAAAACAGCCATGTGCCTTTAAATGAGTGCTAGCTAGACCTCATTCTAATAATACAAATAACTATTTCTTCAATAACCTCAGGAGGAAGTTGGGGATAACAGAAAGCTAAGGACAACAACAAAATGCAAGAGCTTCCAAGAGACTGGAAAACACATGTGGTCTTTGAGCCTGGCCCTTGTGGGTTTTATTGCTCAGCCCTCCACATCTACCCAGTAATTACTTTGGGAATTCTCATTTGCACCTACATTCTACTATTTGCAAAATTGAGTAGCAGTAAGACGGGACTGTATTTCAAACAGGGCTGCTCACTTTTCTTTTTGTTAGGCCTTACATGGTGAAATCCACTTGTTTCTGGCTTTTTTATGAATGAAGTGTTTGCTGTGTGGAACCATCTGCCCCAGGCATAGCAAGGATTTTGTGCCTTAGACTCCGCCTGGCATCCCCCCCTCCCCAAGGTCAGAACCCTCCTAAGGCTGGGGTGGCTCCAGGAAATGCTTAGAGCAACAAAAAGCTTGGCAAAAAGAATCTATCCACAAGAGCATCATGAATTCAAAAACTCTTCCCACAACAGAACAATTACCAGGCGCTTTTCTATGGGAACCAAGGTATACTTGAAGAAACTGCCCGAGACCAAAGCAAAAAGAAACGACCCATTCTCATTCCTCCCCACTTGGCCTACTTCGATTTCTTTAAAATCCTGACTTGAAATGTGTGGGAGTTACCACTGTGCTGCTTTTCATCCCTAGCAGACTGACAACCAGGAACACCTCCACACTTCAATTGAGCACATATTTGTCGACTTGAGTGGTACACAGTGGAGAGTAACAATGGCTACTTGATCATTAACTGTGTGCCAAGGAATATTCTGAGTATTTCACATGAACTAACTCTTGGACTCCTCATGACAATCGTATGAGGTAGGTACACTACTAATCACGCTTTTTTTAAAAGCAAGATGAAACACAGAGAAACTAAATTTCAACAACAAATACCATAGCTCATGATTCTAATATAAATTTTTGTCACATTTTAACACCTTGAAAAAAAAGAATGGGTCTTACAATGGATAGCATGGTGTCATGTTTGAATTGGCAACTATTTTTTAATTTAGGTAAAATGGGGCAGTTTGGCCCTGGAATCTGCATTCTCAGACCATGCAATGAGAGATTCCCAGGTGCCACAGTAGGAAAGGGAGGAAAAACTAGGCTTTGATTTCGGGGGGTGGGGGGTGGGGGGTGGTGAGAGGAGCTCAGAAATTGCTATTGATGAGTAGAATTTCCGAGAAGACCTCACTACTTCCCTAATATTTAAATTAGTAATTAAGACTGTGCTGGTGGGGCCGGTGCTGTGGCACAGTGGGTAAAGCTGCCACCTGCAGTGCTGGCATCCCAGATTGGTGCAGTCCTAGCTGCTCCACTTCCCATCCAGCTCCCTGCTAATGCTCCTGGGAAAGCGGTGGGAGATGGGCCAAATCCTTGGGCCCCTGCCCCTGTGTGGGAGACCTGGAAGAAGCTCCTGGCTCCTGGCTTCAGATCGGCTCAGCTCTGGCCATTGCGGCCATTTGGGGAGTGAACCCAGTGGATGGGAGACCTCTCTCTCTCTCTGTCTCTACCTGTCTCTGTAACTCTGTCTTTCAAATTAATAAAATGAATCTTTAAAACAAACAAAAAACTATGCTGCTGACATCTCATGTGAGTGTTGGTTCAAATTCCTGCCATTCCAATTCTGATCCAGCTCCCTGTTAATGCACCTGGGAAAGCAGCAGAAAACGGCCCAATTGCTTGGGCCCCTGCACCCATGTGGGAGACCCAGATGGAGTTCCAAGATCCTGGCTTTGGCCTAGCCACACTCTGGCAGTTGCAGCCATTTGGGGAATGAACCATGAACCAGAAGATGAAAGATCTCTCACCCTCCATCTCTATCTCTCTGTAATTCTGCGTTTCAACTAAATAAATCTTAAAAAAAAAAAAAATAACATTTTACTCAGCCACGTTTGAAATAAAAAAAAAAAAGCTAAGGCAGCTTAAGGAGGTTTCTTTATCTTTTTAAATTTTTTAATCCTCAATATTTTTGGTAAAAAATTCCATACTGATTCCATCCCTCTGACACCGCCAGGAATTCTGATTTGAAAAGCCTACCATCAGCCCACTCAGAGTGAGACTATTTGGCCTGAAAACAGTTCAGAAAATGTTCTTGTTCTTATACAATTCCTCACGGGATTTCATCCACCTTTCTCCTTTCTTATCGTCTCAAGCCTAATAACATTCACACAGCACTAAACTCAAAATTTTTAAAAAGAATGAGAGTGATTTCAAGAGCGAAGAGGGAGAGTTAGCTTTCGTGTTTATGTGCAGTATGTGTGTGAGAGTGTGTGGTGTTTGGAATTGTTTTGTTCTGTTGTATAGTTGGTAAGGAAGAAATTCCTATTTTCATAAGAAAAGAAATTCTGTAAATTGACTCAATTTATTATTCCTGGTTTTCCTATCAACAACCCATTGATTTTGTTGCCCAGGAAACTGGTGGAGGTTTCTGGAGAATTAATGACCTCATTCCAAACCAAGGGGTCACTAAATACTCTCTTTTCAGCTCTGTTTTTATATGAAACAAAGGCTATTCCTTGTAGCTCACCTGAGTCTCTCTAGAGTCTGAAACCTGAGCCACTTCTCATTCCTGGGATTTCGTACTTCCTGCTGCAAACCATATGTTAGGTTTTAAAGGGAAAACCCTACAGTTACAGTCGGGAAGGGTGGGGGGAGAAAGATGAGGTCACCAATCCCTGCAGGAGGCAATCACAGTTCTAACCCAAAGCTGCTAGAAAAACATGTTCCAATAAAGTAGATAGATTGTTTTCATAGCCCTTCAACTTCAACGCTTAGCTCTTTACAGTTTAAAGTGCTTTTCCCTCCTCTAGATCCTAAATGGACTCCTATCTAGACTTCTGCAAAAGCTGTGACTACTAGCCTGCCCTGCCCTGGAATCTGCCTGGATTTTGTTCCCTGCCCCTGGAAAGTTTCTTTCATTACATGCACCTATGTATTCTCTCCATTTTACTTTTTTTTATTATTATTTTTCGTGGACACACGAAATGTAGAGGGCCTGAGAGAGATTGGGGTTTCTGGAGTCACTAACCCGGACTGAAGCCTCTCCTGGGCTTGAGTAGGGCTGAATATTCTCTAGCACTCCCACAAAGACTCCCTGAGAGCCCCAGGGGAGAATCAGCCCTCCAAGGACATGAAAATGGCCATGAAGTCCCAACAACACACTCTAATGCTGGAAGACAAGGACTTTGTTCCCAGGAGAATTCTGGGTATCAGTCTGAGCCGGAAGACATCCATCATGGGGGTGAGAACATATTCACTGTCCCCTAAGTGTGTTCTGAAAAATGACTGGCAGTGGGTAGGTGTTTGTCCTGGTGGTTTAGACACCCCTTGGGATGCCCTACACCCCGTATCAGTGGGCGCCTGGGTTCAAGTCCCAGCTCTGCTCCCAATTCCAGCATCTTGCTGATGCAGATCCTGAGTAGCAACAGGTGACAGCTCAAGTTGCTAGGTCCCTGCCCGCCAGGTGGGAAACCTAGATTGAGCTCCTGGCTCCTGGCTTCTGCCTGGCCCAGTCATGGCAACTGCAGGTATTTAGGGAACGAACCAACAGAGGGGTACTCTGGCTGTCTCTCTGCTTCTCAATAAATAAATAACTGGCAGAAAACTCACATCAGGGTGGTGGAGGAAAAAGGGGCCAGGATCTGAAATCTGGAAGCATGAATTTGAATCCTGGCCCTGCCATTTGCTAGTAGGTGGCCTTCAGTGACTGACCTGGGCAGTCTGAACCTCTGCTTCCTCTTTTGTAACTCGGATATAAAACGGGAATATCAGGAGGATTAACTTGTGCTGTGTGTTTACAGAGCCACCCAGTCTGTGACCATGTCTGCACAGGAACAGCATCTCCCGAGACAGCAGTTACGCTCCCTCTTCTCCAACAAACTCAGACTTACCCTGTTCCTCAGCACACCTCCACTGCTTCCCTCTGGGGCCTAGTGGGCCTCAGAAGTTGGATCTGTGCTCATTCCACTCCCCTAACAGAAGGAATGCGGAAGCCTCCAGCTCTGGAGGAATTGTGCTGCTTGGGCCAATCTAGGTTGAAGTCATGGGCAGCTTATTGTCTGTGCACTTTCAAAATCAACTTAAAGTGGTATCATCTCTTTCTTCCAGCCCTGCTCCTACGAATTTATTTCCATAATAAACACATTTTAGAAACCACGTAGTCAAATACTGCTTCTATTAGTCCTTTCTATAGCCTAGAAGCCTTTAAAATCCTCATTCTGCCAGACTGGGAAACCCCACCTCCTCTGAAAAGCCCTCTCTGGTTGTCCAGCACCCTTTGTGCCTCCCCTTTCAGAGCTCCTGCAACACTGCTAATCAACACCATATGGCTTAGCAGGGAACACTGCTCTTGCTCCGTGGTAGTATGCTCATCTCTCTTGATTACTGTTAAGTCCTTGACTAGGGCTGCCAGATAAAACACAGGATGCCCGGTTACATTTGAATTTCAGATAAGCAACAAATAACTTCTTAGTGTAAGTGTGTCTCAAGTATCACTTCTCTTATTTTTATTTGCTAACCCTGGAAGCAGTAAGGCCAGACACTCATGCTTCTGCACCTGCACCAGAGCTCAGCATGGTGGTGAGACTGATCTGGGCCATACCAGAAACAATTCCTGATAAAAACAGCAATATAATGGCTAACATTTATCAAGCACTAAGCACATCTGCAAGATACTGTAATAAATACTTTATATCAACTATGTCAAGGAGAAGACACTGAAAGATACACCAAAATATGTCATTGGTCATGCAAAGTAGAACATGATTTAAACTTTTAAAAATTTCTTTGAGAGGAAGAGAGATAGAGAGCTCCCATCTACTAGTTCACTCCCCAGATGCCTACAACAACCAGGACTGGGCCAGGCTGACACCAGAAATCAAGGACCTAATCCATATCCACCATGTGGGTGACAGAAATCCAACAATTTGAACCATCACCATCCCCTGCCTGGAAGCTGGAGTCGGGAACCAGAGCAGGGAACTGAATCCAGGTACCTCAATATGGCACATGGGTGTCTAAACCCGTGTCTTTGTTTTCGCTGTTGTTGTTGTTTTAAGATTTATTTATTTATTTAGCTGGCGCCACGGCTCACTAAGCTAATCCTCCACCTTGCGGCGCCGGCACACCGGGTTCTAATCCCGGTCGAGGCGCCGAATTCTGTCCCGGTTGCCCCTCTTCCAGGCCAGCTCTCTGCTGTGGCCCGGGAGTGCAGTGGAGGATGGCCCAAGTACTTGGGCCCTGCACCCCATGGGAGACCAGGAGAAGCACCTGGCTCCTGCCATCGGATCAGCACGGTGCGCCGGCCGCAGTGAGCCGGCCGTGGCGGCCATTGGAGGGTGAACCAACAGCAAAGGAAGACCTTTCTCTCTGTCTCTCTCTCTCACTATCCACTCTGCCTGTAAAAAGAAAAAAAAAAAAAAGATTTATTTATTTATTTGAAGGTCAGTTACAGAGAGAGAAGAAAAAGATTTTCCAGCCACTGGTTCACTCCCCAGATGGCTGCAGCAGCCGAGGCTGGGCCAGGCTGAAGCCCAGGTCTCCCATGTGAGTGCAGGGGTCCAAGCAGTTTCCACTTTCCACTGTTTTCCTAAGCCATTACTGGAAAGCTGGATCATAAGCGGAGCGGCCAGGATTTGGACCGCTGGTGCAGGCTGTGGCTTTTAACCCACTGCATCACAGCGCTGACCCCTCAGCCAGCATCTGAACACACTTACCGCTAGAATATGACTTTTATAAGTCAATGTAGATAAAGGATGAAGGCAGATACTCAGAACCACATGGCCCAGTACCATCATGTATTGTCTCTATTAGTCTACTTTTCATTACTTTTGTTGTGGGCTAGGTTGGGTCTAAATTTCTATTCCAGACTTTTGCCTTTTACTTAGAGAGGAATTCTAAATACAGTCAACAAACACGATGTGCAATGCAACAGTATTTCTTTACAAAGTGAAAGGTGAAGGGGACTTCATACCCTGCTCGCTGTGGGTCCGTGAGGAGAGAGAGCCCCCGCTTTTGCTTCATCCGACATCGTATGAGCTTAGAAATGGAAGTGTTCACATGGTACCATCCCCACGTTGCAGGTAAGGGGAAGTACTTCCTGGGGAAAGGGTCATCTGATTGACAGGTAGGTGGATAGGATAACACAGAGCAAGGGGGGTGTGGCTTCCAGCTCATGGACTTAAACTATCTAACTTATGCCATATCATTTTAACTAAAATCCTTGAGAAAAATCTCTTTTGGGAAAGAAAAGGTTTATTTCAGCTGACACTTGGAGGTTACAGGATTCAGTGGCTTCGTAGTCCAGCATCAGGTGGAGACTGCTCACGGTAGGTATGAAGGCATAGGTTACATGATGAGGCAGGAAAGGAGAGAGAAAGAACCTAGGCTGAACCTGAAGTAAAATAAATCAAAATTTAACAAGAACCACCCTCCAAGGGCTTACCCTCAGTGACTCAAAGATCTCCCACAGCCCCATCTCACTAGACCAAATCTGCACCCTTCATCAATCAACCATTAACTTTAAGACATCAGAGCTTAAATAGCTGTCTGAGGGGCTGGCACTGTGGTATAGCGAGTAAAGCTGTCACCTGCAGTGACGGCATCCCATATGGGTGCCTAGTCCAGCCTCGGATGCTCCTCTTCCAGTCCAGCTCTCTGCTGTAGCCTGGGAAGGCAGTGGAGGATGGCCCAAGTGCTTGGGCTCCTGTTCCCACATGGGAGACCTGGAAGAAACTCCAGGCTCCTGACTTTGGACCAGCCCGGCCAATGCAGCCATTTGCGGAGTGAGCGAGTGGATAGAAGACCTCTCTCTCTGTCTCTGCCTTGTTGTAACTCTTCCTTTCAAATAAATAATAAAAAATCTTAAAAAAAAAATATATATATAGCTGTCTGAGTTTTATGGAGACATAATCTGTTGTATCTATATCACTGTCTCTGTGATCTGGGTATTTACCTAATCTCTTCTTATTGCCTCCATTTACAAAAATGATAATGCTAATCTCTCTTTCCTCCTGGAACTACAGTAAAAATTAAATGAGATTGTACAGCATGGTGCTTGGCACATAGTGAGTCCTCAGGAAATGGTAAACGTTATGTTGGTGGTGGTGGAGATTGTGTCGCCTGGGTGGGAACTTAGGGAGAGGAGCTCGATGGTCTGAGTGGGTCAGTACAGACTTCAAAGACTGATCAGTTTGACAAGTCAGAGGAAGTCCCCAGCACAGCAAGACAGTGACAGGCATCTTTAGGACATCGTGAATTGCCTTACCTAGCAGCTTCAGTTTGCATGGGATTCATTCAAAACCTCCTTAAGCATCAACATCTAAATAAACTTTTAAGTCCTCATAACTAACAAATGAACTGTCTTGACTACAATGACTTGTAGTTCTAAGGACACAACTTGAATAATCAGTGACAAGACTTAAAAAAAAAAAAAGGAAGAAAGACATACCAGGTATGTTTGTGACACTTGATACCTGACATGCATTTTATTTCTACACTTATCATCAAGGCACTGAGATACTGATTATAAACCTAGCGACTGATAACCAAGAGAGCAGGACTCTGCTAATGAATCCTGAGGAGCTTGTCCAAAAATTCGTTTTGCTCCCTTCTCCCCCACAGGAGAACACGGGTCCAGAAGCATGGGTCCAGTTCTTTGGACATTTTGCTGGATCTGAGGTTTCTGCTTAGAGCTCGGGCTGTGGGAATGAAACCAGAGAGGGTGCCAGATGGCAGGGTGTGGGAAGTCTCGGGCTGGGAAGGGATGGCCAAGATAAACAAGCGACTGGAGGTCTGAAAAATGAATGGATAAACAACCAGACCAAAGTCAACAGTGCCGGAGAATCCAGCCCCGTCTCCGCGGCCGGGGAGGTTCTGACACACGAGTTCAGTCCCAAGTCCTTGAAAGAACTTTTGTGCATCTGCTTTTTAAGCATCCCTGCCTTTGAAGAGGGTTGGGAGCGGGGATCACACAGTTCGTATACCATTGCAGAAATTGTTAGATTTTTATCATCATGCCTTTCTTCATGATTTCTGCTGAAAAATCCATAAATGACTAGGTACTAACTGACATTAAAGTTTTGGTCATTTTTAAAGAATGATGATAGCATTGGGTTTATATTTGTGAAGGAATCTTTATCGCATAGAGCTATGTATTTAATATTTACAGAAGAAATGATAGGACATTGTAGATTTCCTAGTGAATAACCATAAATTCAGTTGTTGAAGTTTGGAGAGTATTACATTATTCTGTTTGAAATTTTCCATGTTACAAATGTTTAAACAGAAGTTGTCAAAGATACAATTATTTTGTGTCTTAAGAAAAATTCAAATCAGGACCTAACAGAGTACCTGGGAGTTTTTGTCTGCAGTTTTCCTAATTTTTAGTTATTTTCATTTTATTGGAAAGACAGAGGGAGACAGATGGAAAGATCCCCCATCTGCTGGTTTACTCTTCAAATACCTATATTAGCCAGGGCTGGGCTAGGTCAAAGCCAGTAGCCAAAAATTCAATCTGGGTCTCCCATCTGAGTGGCAGGGACCGAAATACTTGAGCGATCACCTTCTCCTCCTAGGGCGAGCATTAGCAGGAAGCTGAATCAGAAGCACAGCCTAGACTTTACAAAGGTACAAGAGATGTCCAAACCACTGCACCAAACACTAGCCCCAAGAATACAATTTTAAAAATATATTTATTTATTTATTTATTAGAAAGTCAGATTACAGAGAGAGAGAGGTCTTCCATCTGCTGATTCATTCTCCAGATGACTGCAATGGCCGAGGCTGGGCCAGACAGAAGCCAGGATCCAGGAGCTTCTTCTGGGTCTCTCACATGGGTGGCAGGGGCCAAACACCTGGGCCATCATCTGCTGGTTTTCCAGGCACATTAGCAGAGAGCTGGATTAGAAGTGGAGCAGGGGCCGGTGCTGTGGTGTAGCAGGTAAAGCCACCGCCTGCAGTGCCGACATCCCATATGGGTGCCGGATCCCACTCTCTGCTATGGCCTGGGAAAGCAGTGGAAGATGGTCCAAGTCCTTGGGCCCCTACACCTGGCTCCTGGCAGGAGCTCCAGCTGTTGCAGCCAATTGCGGAGTGAACCAGCAGATGGAAGACTCTCTCTCTTTGCCTCTCTCTCTCTCTGTGTAACTCTGACTTTCAAATAAATTAATTAATTAAAAAAAAAATGGAGCAGCCAGGACATGATCTGGTGCCCATCGCAGGCAAGCTACTCACTAAGGCACAACAACGGCCCCCAAACTACATTTTTTAATAATGCATTTTATATAAAAGCATGAAAGATAATTCATGCGGGTCTGTATGGAACACAATGAAACAGAAAACAAGCCAAACTGAGTGGTTTGGAGCTAAGGAGTAAGCATCTTCTACAGTTGAGTATTTCATGACAGATTTTCTAAGTTGTCATATAAATGAACAGATAATAATGTACAGTATTCTCATTTCTCTGGATAACTAGATTGCATGGACCTAATCTCGGGAAACAAAGCCCACACCCAGAATCTATGGCATGGATCTAAGAGGCACTGCAAAGTAACAGCTATGCCTTGGCTGGCCAGCGGCCCGTTTGCCGTTCAGTGGGGTCTTGACACAGACTGGGGCAAGAAGAGGAAACTACTTGAAAGTAAGGAATCTACACACACTCACCAGAAGGCCCTGCTGGAATTCCCTGACTCAGTTCATTTCCTCCCTGCCTTCTGGCACGCTGGAGTTTGTTTTGTTTTGTTGATTTGGTTTGTTTTTTGGATCCCTGATAAATTTGAATCATACTCACTTGATGGTGTGTGCTATGGAAAAAAAAACAAAAAAGCCAACTGTTTAGAATCCTTGTTACACTGATTCAGCTTTAAGACGAATACATGATCTCGGTTCCTGACCAGCAAAAGAGCTCGAATCCCGCAAGACCCAGGAATTGGTCTTTATGTAACCACAATGCCTCAAGTGTGTTTGCTGCCATTGGGGGTGGGTGATAATGCCCTGCAGTTTTTCTGAAATGTGATTGGCCCAGTCATTGACCACACAGTCTTCCTTAGTTTGCAAACGTTGTTAGCAGCCCAGCACATGTCATATCAGATTGTTTTTAATCCAGTAAAGAGTCAGAAGATACTGCACAGCTTCTCTGCACGGGAAGGTGGCGAGTGGGTCTGGCTGCGCTGCTGGCCAGTCCAAATCAATTACGCTGTAATCAAGACTGTTTCCGGAACTGGTCGCATTGAGGTTCAGAGTGAAAAGGAAAAATTGCTATTTTTCCCCCAGATCCTGTTTCCATTAGCGGACTCCATCTGCGACACATCCTGTTTGACCTCGGCTGTGGCGGGGGAGGGGAACAGTTCTATTTGACTTTTGACTGTCCCAGATCTGAGGGTCTCCGCTTCTTGTTTTAGGAGAGGCTGGGATCAGTACTCAAACTTAGTCAAGATCCTCAGGCCATAAGGATATATCATCTGAGCTGTTCGTGTTTCTCAAACAGCAGACCCTGGCTCATCAGAACTCCCAGGACATTTGTTTCAAAATGCAGATTTTGACATCTTCTGGGAAAGTGCTGTTCTGACAAACGACCCAGGTAGTTCTGAAGTACAGCCAAGTTCAAGAGCTTGCAACAGGGTGAGAACTGCTCAAATCTCAGCTCCTAACATTAGGCCACTCACTCCAGGAAGGCCCAGCTCAGCTATTAATGTTCCAACGTTGGGAAAATTGTTTTGAATTTTGGGCACCTCGAAGGGGCCACCAAAAGAGATAGAGGTCCCAGCTTATCACTACAGGAATACATTAGGACGCCCACTCCACATATTCCTGGAGGTGTGGTTAGTCAGTGCCTGCTGTATACAGGGCTCAGCCTTAAGGTTACTCTCACAACCTGACCAACCTCTCACTAAGACATGTCAGAAAGAGATAATAAGGGTGAAGTTAAGTTTATTGAATTATTTTGTGATTATGTTAGCCATATCTTCCTAGAGGTGTTCAAATATCTTTTCTTTCACAGATTTATTTTCAATATATTTATTAATTGAATAGTTAATACATGCTTTTTCTTGCACAGAATTCAGAATGTACAAAAGGTTCCTACATCATCTACGTGGGGGGGGGGGGTTCTCTCCCACCCCAGAGTTCTGATTCCCAAACTCAAAAATGTGACTTAACTCTTCTTATACTTCAAGAAATGCTCTCTGCATATACAAGCAGATACATTTGTTGTTTTTTTTTTTTTTTTTAATTTTTGATAGGCAGAGTGGACAGTGAGAGAGAGAGACAGAGAGAGAAAGGTCTTCCTTTGCCGTTGGTTCACCCTCCAATGGCCGCCGCTGCAGCCGGCGCACCACGCTGATCTGATGGCAGGAGCCAGGAGCCAGGTGCTTTTCCTGGTCTCCCATGGGGTGCAGGGCCCAAGCACCTGGGCCATCCTCCACTGCACTCCCTGGCCATAGCAGAGAGCTGGCCTGGAAGAGGGGCAACCGGGACAGAATCCGGTGCCCCGACCGGGACTAGAACCGGGTGTGCTGGCGCCGCAAGGTGGAGGATTAGCCTATTGAGCCACGGCGCCGGCTCACAAGCAGATACATTTGTAAAACCTCATTTTGAGTACAGCAGGTAGCACCTTGCTTAACATTAATATTGTGGAGATACTTCCATATCAGCAGACTTAGGGAATTTTTTAAAATAAATGATATTGTTGATATATTGTATTTGAACATTTTTTAAAATGCCCTAAAGACTACATACACATACAGACACACATTAGGTAGTCTTATACTTATACTGGGCTTTCTAAAATTTTTTAAAATTTAAAAATTTTTTCCATTCTTTGAAATCTGAAAGCTGAGAACACTAGCATAATAGTAAAAAAAAAATCATAATTTAATAATTATAATATATTGTATGATAAATAATAATGACTAATTAAGGCCAGCACTGTGGTACAGTGGGTTAAGCCGCCTGCAAGATATACATCATATCAGAGTGACCCAGCTCCTTACTAACGCACCTGGGAAAGCAGGAGGAGATGGCCTGAGTACTTGGGTCCTTGCCACTCATGTGGGAGACTCGGATGGAATTCCGGGATCTTGATTTTGGCCTGGCCCAGCCCTGGCTGTATCCAAATTGGGGAGTGAACCGAGAGGTGGAAGATTTCTCTCTCTTTCTTTCTGTGACTTTCAAACAAATAAAATAAATCTTTTTAAAAAAATAATGATTTATTTAATAACAAAGTTTCAGAATCAAATAGGTCTGGGCTTAAATTTTAGTTCTGTTGCCTAACTCTAAGAGCTGAGTTAGATTACTGACTTCTCTGAGTCAGTTTCCTTATTTATCAAAACTGAAAGTGTGGTGGGAAATAAAGCCTCCCTCCAGAAGTTGTGAGGATTGAATAAATAATTAATAGAAAGCACCTGGAACCTTGAACCTGAAGGATTATCAGTATGTGGGCCGTGGCTATAGAGAGTTGGCAACAGACAGTGCTGCAGAGAGGTTACATAAGATAAGGCCTGGAAGTGTTCATTGACTTTGGAGTTGGAAGATCGATGAAGATTCAGCCACAGGGCTCAGGGGAGTGTTATGGGCCAAAATCAGAGCTGGCAGTAGGGATGGCCTGGCAGCTGGGGAGGCGAGAAGGAGGCTGGTGTTGAATTTGAGCATCTTTGTCGCAGCTGTACACAAAGTGGGCCAGTCTTAGAGTGGGCAAGGGCATTCTTAGTCAAAGAAACACTATCTGGCAACCAAAAAGAAGATGCTTTTTGGTCTTTTATCTGCATTTTCTTTTTCTTCTTTTTTTTTTTAAGATTTATTTGAAATAGTGACAGGGAGAGAGACAGAGAGAGAGATCTCCCATCTGCTGCTTCACTTCCCAGATGGCAACAAGGGCCGGGGCTGGGCCAGACCAAAGCCAGGAGCCAGGAGCTTCTTCCAGGTCTCCCACATGGACGCAGGGGCCCAAGCACTTGCGCCATCCTCCACTTCTTTTCCCAGGCCATTAGCAGAGAGCTGGAAGGTAAGTAGAGTGGCCAGGACATGAACCAGCGACTATGTGGGATGCCACTGTCGCAGGCAGCTGCCTCATCTGCTATGCCAAAATGCCAGCCCCATCTGCATTTTCTGAACATCATGAAAGGCTATACTCAGACAGTGTTGGGGGATATTTCTTTAAAAGCTGTTTCTTTCTTATTTACAGTAGTACTCAATTATCCATGGGGCATATAGTCCAAGATCCCCACTGGATGCCTGGAACCATGGATGTATAGTAGTGAATCCTATTTATATATACACACACACACACATATTTACACACACATACACACACACACACATATATATATACCATGTTTTTTCCTATACATAACAAAGTTAAATTTATCAATAAGGCAAAGAAAGAGATTAACAATAATAATTAATAATGAAATAGAATAATTACAACCATTTACTACAGTAGAAGCTATGTGAATGTGCTCCGTCTCACCTGCCAGGGGGCAGGTAGCGTATATAATGTGTATATAGTGGGCAACAGAATGATTTATGTCCCAGGGAGGACAGAGTGGGATCGTGAGAGATTTCATCCTGCTGCTCAGAACTTCAATTTCAAACCTACGACTTGGTGATTTCTGGGATTTTCCATTCAGGCAACAGTCAACCAGCCGAAGAAATCAAAACCGCCGATCAAGGGCAATAACTGTACTCTGCTCGAGTTCTGATGCTGGTCTTGTGTATCTCTCACTAAAACTATCCTCTTCTATTTTCTCCAAAAACTCTTCCTCAGTACTTCATGCACCTCTTCCTGCCTTCTCTACTTCCCCTCTGACTGTGTCTCAAGAAAGCCTGAAGAACCATTCTGTCTGGCAATGACAGAATCCTTCTCAGAGGGCAAAATCAATTCACAAATACACAATCTTGTTGGGCTGTTCAGAGAGGGGAACGGGATAGGAATTCTGTAGGGCAGTAGTTTCTAATCCCTTTCCAAATGAGCGAGTGATGGATTAAACCAAGGCAAACCTTAGCTGGGCTGCAGAGACCCCTGGAATGTGCCAGGGGATATACCTGAGCAAAGCCATGCGGCGATCTGAGCACAGTATGTGCCCGTGAGAAATGAAACTCAGCGTTTAGCACAGATTAGGTGGTCACGGACAACTTACTAGGCCGGTAGGAGTGACATTTGGGGGGACAGAAGGTATTCTAGAATATTTCCAGTTAAGGGAGCTGGTGCTCTTTGTGCATATAGAACTGGTTTTCTTGACCCTGGACCATGCCCCATGCTGTACCACACTCCCTTTTTTCCATTTCTGAGTAAGTCATTTACAGCCAAAGCCCAGCTGGAAGTGCTGGGAGAACCCTGGGCAGCGTGCCCAACAGGGCAAGGTGAGCACATGATGGGTAAGAGAAGACAGGAGCCAAGGGGAAGGGCGAATTTTTTAGCTCTGAAAGCATTCCAAGCTCCTTGGAAGGGAGGCCTCTCCCAATCCCTGCTCCCCACCCCCTGCCTCAGGAAAACTAGGGCCCAATTTAACCAAGCAGAAATGAGGAAGGTTTGACCTTCTATTTAGCTTGGTTGCTTTCCAAATACTGCTGTCCTTTACTTAAACGTACCATGCAAATGACTGGGTTCACATGTGGCACCGATTCAGATGAAAGATGTGTGCCATTCTGAGAAAGTGACTCCTTTACGGAGAGAAACTCAAGCTTGGAGAGGCGAAACAATGCAGCTGTGAAATTGCTGAGTCCAGTCCTGGGCATTAGACAGGTCTGGCCTTTATCAGCTATCATTTATGTGACTATTGACAAGTTGCTTAATCCCTTTGAGCCACAGTTTCTGTATCTGTAAAATAAAGATAACCACACCTACTTCACAAAGTTGGTGTGACCATATGTCTAGGGCCTTGTGCCAACCAGAGTACTGTACAATAAATAGCTTCTATTGTCATTACTGAGTGTTCTTGGAGAACTGAACTTGCCAAATGTGCAAGAATTTTTTTCAAATTTTCTTTCTTTTCTTTTCTTTCTCTCTTAGGCAGAGGAAGTGCTCGAGCTCTGGTCACTGGTTCACTTCCCAAATGTCCACAATGACTAGGGCTGGGCTGAGGCTAAGCCCAGGAACCAGGAACTCAATCCAGGTCTTTTACATGGGGGCCAAAACTCCAAGTGCTTGAGCCACCACTCCTGCCTTCCAGGGTCAGCATTAACAAAAAGCTAGAGCCAGGAACTGGAGGCAGGTATTGAACCCAGACATTCTGATATGGGATGCAGGCAGCTTATCCACTGGGTCAAATGCCTTTCCCAAGAATTTTTTTAGTAAACTTTTAAATTGTGAAATAATTTTACATCTTTGGAATTTTTGCAGATATTCCAAAGAGTTTCCATGTATCCCCACCTCAAGGTTCTTTTTTTTTTTTTTTTTTCAGTTTTTTAAATGTTAGCATTACCATGGCACATTTGCCAAAAACTAAAAGACAACTTTGATACATTTCTATGACCTAACCTTGACATTTTATAAAGATTTCAATTCTTGTTCCAACATACAATCTAGGATATTATAGTGCACTTAGAAGAATATTTTTACTTAGCACCAAAGTCAACATTATTAATCAATCAGTTACTGTCTCCCATTGTCAAACCTAAATGTTCCTTTTTAAAACAATCAAGGGATCTTGAAAAACCATTTATTCTCCTAAATTGCTATTATACAAATTTGTTGGCCAATTCATTGGCATAGCAAATCTTTTATGCCTGAATAGTGAAATAGTCAAAATACAAAGCACTTCAAAGTTCATGGGAAATGAATTAAAAGATAAATTTATTTTGGTGCAAAAAAATTTGAAATCCATTCATAATTCTTTCATAATATGCATTTCTATGAACTTTTTGAAGACCCTTTATAAGATTAGTATTTGCCTGAATTATCATTATTTCCAATTTATTTGTATTTGAAATTAATAAGATTTTACTTTGTATGTAAACTTGTCCCACAAGACATACACTTGGTAGGTGCTCAAAAAATGTGTGTTGCCCAGCTGAATGCAAAAGAGAATTCAGATCTCCTGACGTCTTCATTTGCTGGTGAGCAGTTAGGTGTAGCTTGCCATGAACTGGGTGTTGTTTTGAATGATCTCTTGGAGCTTAACTTTGCCTTTGCACATAGAACCTATTTGTACAAGGCTATTCAGATTTTGAGCAAATAAGACTCACTATTTGGCAAACTACAAATTTCTCTATCATCTTTCACTCAGCCAGGATTGTCCCTTAGGGGGAATTGATTCTGATGATGAAAATAAATCAGTTTTACTTTCATCTCTGAAGAAAAAATATTCATGTGTGCAAATTCAGTTTCTGGGAAGTTAGCTGTGGTGGTTGCTGTTTTTAATAAACAGTATTAACCAGAGATGATGAGAATCACCAGGGTGGCTGTGGCAATGAGAAAGGCAGAGATGAAGGTGTTCAGACAACCATGAGCTTCATGATGTGAGCAGGCGGTCAACCGCAGCTCTGCTGAGACAGCAGGCTAAGTTAATACAGGACAGGTATGGTGAGGGCGTGGCTTCCTTCACCAGTGTTGAATGCAGTGTTATATCCAATTCACTCATTTAACTGAAATTTAACTGATGAAAATTTTCATCAAGTGAAAATACTGATCAAGTGACAACTCTAGACCATTATTAGATTTCTGCTACTGAAAATAAGTCCAATGGAGCACCCATTTACCTGGGAGCTTGTTACAGAGGTAGAATTCAGACCCCCTTAGAGTCCCCTGAATTACAATCTGTGTGTTAACAAGATGCACAGGTGATTTTCATGCACACCAGTGTTGGAGAAACCCTGTGCCAGATGATGGGGTAAGAGCCAAGATCCTGCCAGGAGATAGATGATACATTTATTGAAGACTATTAATAAAAGTCCAGCCGTAATTTTGGGAGGACACCAATAAGAAGTAGCAAAGCTACTCAGAATGAATACTAGCCAGAAATGTTACCATCCCAGCAAGAGCTGTAGCAGTGGGAGAGAGCTGTGCAATGGAACCAATGGCCTTGGGTGGGAGGAAGTAGCCATTACCAAACAGTGCCTTGGCAAGGAGTAAGCTAGGGGGGTCGATACCCTAATGTTTCTCTCACTCTTCAGGATGTATCTGTCACCCCCATGCAGCGAGAGGACAAGACGTACAAGTTGGTGCTGTCTACAAAGGTCAGGTGCCCGGGGCAGGGAGCCAGCAGGGAAGGGTAATAAGGGTCTCTAGCAGGACCAGTGCAGAGGGCACACCATAAAGCACGGCTTTTACTTGCTGGAGGACCTACAAAGTGTATCTTGAGGATAAGAATAGCCCCTTTGTCACATGGTATTCTAAGATTCTCCCAACACACTCTTTATGGAGCCAACTATATTTCCGAGCAATTATTATGTGAAAAGCACTCAACTGGGTACCAAGAAGAGACTGAAGCATTCACAAAAGTCATGATTTTAGGTAATCCCCTACCGAGAATTTAGGAGACAAGCTCAAACAGAAGCCAGCATCCAAGGAAACAATATTTGGAGTTGAGACCCTGGAATCAGGTGAGCAGGTGTGGAACTGAGTCTGTGCTCATAGCTGTAAGACTGTGGATGTGCTGCCTAACGTCTCTGTATCTCTGTTGACCCCTCTGTGAAACTGGGATGAGAAAAATAATTTCCTGCCTCAAAGGACTGGTGGGGTGGGGGTGAAGATTAAATGAGTTAGTACATGAAAACTGTTTTTGATGGTCTTCACCTAGCACATCATCAACACGGGGTGTGTTACTTATTGAAAACTAAGACAGAACCATGCCCCCAGTGCCAGAGAGTCTACAAGAGCACACTATCAAACCTATGACATAAAATTTCCCTTTTAATTTTATTGGAATAAGTCAATTAAAAGAGAAAAACAATAGGCCAAAAACTGTACAGTTGGAGCAAGGATAAGGAAGTATTGAAACCGGTGAGTTTAAGAACCCCTGACAGTTAGTTAGCTCTAGCCCCTAGACTCCATGCAATCCCTGTCTTGATGTCCTCAGAGGATTTCAAGAGTGTCTAAGGGAACAGGTTCCTGCAGAGCTTTCTGGTTTAAGGGGAAATGAAAAGTAAGCATCAAAAGAGGAGTGCTTTGAAACACACACACACACACACACACACACACACACAGGCGGTTGTGTATTCAAAACGAACTAAAAGAGTTTTACATGTGTGGGGGAATTATCTACTCTGGGTGCCAAATGTGCTATGCAGCTGTGCCTACACAAGTCACGTGTGCATACTGTATCTGATGGCAGAAGTCAACTCCTGAAACTTTGATTACCTCTTTGTTAAGATTTCCAAAATTTCAAACTCCTTTTGTTAGATCCAGTACTGAATTTTCTTTGCTTTTTGATGAACTTTTGACCCAAATTGCATTTCTAATCTCCAGTCACTGAGTGGAAGGCCATTGGTGACTGGTTAAACACATGCATATGTGTGCACACGCACACACACATATTCACATATTACATTTCCAGACCAATTGAATTACAGAAGGAACCAATTTGAAAAGTTATTGAATTAAAACCCTAGAAGAGAACGACGGGTTTTATTATTCGTGGTTGGCATGACAACTTGATATGCTAGAGAGTAATATGTGATGAGTTCACATGGTTGGAGACTCTGACAAGTTCAAGGCTGGGGCTTTGCTTCTAAATCTTGTTGCCAAGGTAATGTAGCATAAGGCCAGAGTCCACTGAAATGAATACTTTAGACAGCTCATGCCAGCAGGGGCTATCTGATTAAAAGAGATCTTTTTAAAACAAGAAACAGTATTTTAACAAGAGCAGGAGAATGCAAAGATGGGATTTTGAAATATGGGCAGCAGAAAATCTGAAAGGAAAGCAGCCAGTAGATGCCAAAAAGTAACTAAATAATGGGGTCTGTTTTATTAGCAAGAGGTTGTGATGTGTGAAGGTCTACAGGCAGGGATTCCAGCCTGCTGGGCCATTTTGTCTGTGAAATGATACTGTCCCATTTTGGTTCCTTGGCTCAAGTTCAGCTGAAAGATTTCTTCTGATTGGTGGCTACCCTGCTCCCCACAGCAGACTTTAATTTGACAGATTTTCTTCTTTGATAATGCATTAAGGAAAATGGTTTCTGAGGGACTACATAAGTTACATACATTTCCCAAGATGAGAAGGGAATCCCCAGAAATCTGAACCCAAAATAGAGACCACCAAAATGTCACTGCCTACAATTACTAAAATGGGCTTTTGGATATTCACAGGATTCAAGTCCCAGTGATTTACAGGATAATATTCTTAGGTTCATGGTCTTATGGGATCCTCACTTTCCTGGTTTATATACCAGTTTATCTTGGATTAGTTCATGATAAAACTGTAGTCCCTGGGGGTTCTTATGCTCTAGGAATGGAAAAGAACAAGCCCTCGAGTACATGATCATATTTCCACAGGGACTGACCCAGGCTCCACATGAGCCATCTCTGCTTTGCACATCCAGGGATTTAATGGGGATAATCAGTAAATGGAGTTATGTGGGTAAAAGGTAGAATTTGGAAGGAATTCAGAAACCCATTTCAATGGTTCTAATTTAAAGTTTCTGTAAACTCAGATCCAAGTGTTACTGCATAGGCAACCATGGGAATGAAAATTTACTGTGTTTATCTTATCCTACATAAGTAGCTTACACAGTATAAGCTATAATGGAAAGTAAATTGGTCTTAGAATTACAGCCATCTTTTGGTATCCTTAGGGGAGACCTCCAAGGACACCAAAACCTGAGGATGCTCAGCCAGCTTACATAAAATGGCATGGTGTTTGCACATAACCTAAACACAGCCTCCTGTCCACTTGCCTCCTGTCCACTTTAAATCATTTCTAGATTACTTATAATACCTAATACAATATAAATGCTGTGTAAATGGTTGTTTTGCTGTATTGTTTAGGGAGTGATGACAAGAAAAAAGTTTTGTGTAAATTCAATACAGATACAATTTTCTTTCCAAATATTTTTGACCCATTTTTGGTTGAATCCACAATGTGGAACCTACAGATACAGGTCAACTGTACAGACAAAAATATAACTCTGGCCTCTGGAAATGATTTGCTGAATGACCTTAGCAAATTAGTTAATGTGCTTGATCTGTTTCTTAAGTTTTATAGCAAGGCAGATTATCCTGGCTTTCACCTGGAAAAATACTCTGTACATGGAATGGACAGCCAAATCATGGTGCGACGTTTTAAGAAACTCAGATACCCTGGGCCCCACTCCAATCTCCATGAGTCAAAATCTGTCCTTTTCAAAAGCTATACACATGATTCTGGTTTGCATCTTTAAGAATCACCAAATATTATGGATAACTTGTAAAGATGAACAGGCTAATACTTATGAATTGTCATAAGCTCCTTAATCAAAGAAGAAGGGTACTGATAAAATCAGCTTGTATTTTTTTCAGCCTATATATTTAATATTGAAAACAGGGCAAAGACTTGTGAGATGTAGGAAACTTGGCATATATAAAGCGGTTACATTTCCCTCTACCATTTGAAGTGTTTGGAGATATCCAAGCTTTAAATGAAAAGCTCTTTGAAGTCACTTTCTTTGTTCATGGTTTGCAATATTCCCTTCAGTCTTTATTGATCTGGACAGAAGGATAATGATACTTGTCTAATGCTTACTGGCACAAATTCCAAGTGCTTTGCGAGTGTTAGTTCATTCGATCTACCTCCTCCTACACATGCTGTGGAGAGATTGAGTAACCTGCCCAAGACCTCATGGATTCTGAGGTAGAGGTAAGCTTCACACCCCAGCACCTGACCTCAGAGCCCCACTTTTAACCACAGTGCTACTCAACCACTCAATGGATCAGATGTTTCCAATGAATAAATTATTTGTCTGCTTCATATAAAAACAAAAGCCTATATACATACGCGTTTTTACTAAGTTTTCACACAAGATTCTTAAAACTGCAAGTCGCAGGAACCACTGCCAGACCCATGACACTAGAATCTCAGGGTGCATGCCAGTGGAGTATAGGAATTGACATTTAGAAAATTCTTGAGCTTGGTGAAGTTTAAGAACCACTGGCCTGGATCAACATTTGTAGGTCACCATTGTTGAGAATGAGCATGGGTAAAACATCTTGAGAGCTGCAGGAATCAGAGCTGTTTTCCAGAAATCAAATATTGGGCAATGCCTGGGGCAGAACATTCAGTCAAGTGCCTAATGACTGTGCAGAGCACAGCTTCTGTCCAGGAATAACTAACTAGCTGTTGTATCCTAGCAAGGGGAGGCAGGACAGTATGGGCCTGCCTTCAGGGTCCAGCTCTCATTCCCCTTCAAGGGGTTTCCTGAGCTTGCTGGTGGCTGGACAGGCACTGGCGTGGAACGCTGGTGTTTTCCTCTTCACTATCCAGATGCCACGCAGGCTCTGTGTCACTGCACACTCAGTCTCCAGCACAATAGCAGAGGCCAGGAGATGACTTTTGGAATGTGGTCTGGCCCCATTAGGACTTAGAGTTGGGCTGGAACTTGTGTGCTCTCAGAAGAGTTCATCATGGTGTCTCTTTCAGATGGACAAAGAAAAAGGGCCAAGAAGCTGGCCAAGAGGGGGAGGGGCTTTGTATTTTGGAAGTTCATGATGGTTTTTTAAGAAATTGAAAAATTTCTTAATGAGACTTACAACTTACATGCAGAATTTCACTCTTTCTGGGTGTATACTTTGATGGGTTTTGGAAGACAGCTGTATTCACCATAATAGCACTAATGCATGCTTGATGAGTTTTGACTAATATAAAAGGACATTTCAAAAGTTCCACAGAAAAGGCATATTATAAAAAAACCTATGGCTTCAAAAACTTTTTTTTCACCAAAATAAACTTAATCTTTAAAATTTTCAAAAAAATTATTTATTTGAAAGTCGGAAAGACAGACAGAACTCCCATCTGCTGGTTCACACCCCAAATGCTTGCAATGGCCAGGAGTCAGGAACACAACCCAGGTCACCCATGTGGGTGGTAGGAACCCAATTACATGAGCCAGCACTGCTGCCTCCCAGAATCTTCGATAATAAGAAACTGGAGGAGTCAGGAGTTAAGGATACTCCGACATGGGAAGCAGATGCCTTCACCAGTAGGCTAAATATCTGCTCTTAACCTTATCTTTTATTCTATGAACTTTTTGAATACAGTAAGGTTACTAACATCAAATATGAATAGAACGTTCCCATTACCTTGAAAACTTCCCTCATAAGCCTTTGTAACCAATCTCATCCTCTTCCCTAAGCCAGTGGCTACTGCCAACATGATATCTGTGTTCTAGAATGCCATGTAAATAGACTATTGAGGGGCTGGCATTGTGGCAGAGCGGGTTAAGCAGCAGTTAACAGTTTGAGACCCAGCTGCTCCACTTCTGACCCAGCTCCCTGCTAATGCACCTGGGAAAGCAATAGAGGATGGCCCAAGTCCCTGGGCCCCTGTACCCATGTGAGAGACTGTACCCATGTGAGAAACTCTGGGCTCCTGGCTTTGGTCTGGCCCAGCCCTGGCCATTGTGGCCATTTGGAGAGTGAACCAGTGGAAGGAAGATATCTCTCCCCTCTCCTCCTCGCCCCATTGCTCTGCCTTTCAAATAAACAAACAAATTTAAAAAAAAAATACAATGTTGTGATATGCAGCCTTTTGTTGCTATGTATGTCAGTTATTTCCTTTTTATTACTAAATAGCATTCCATTGTACTGATGTGCTGAATTTGTTTACTGATTCACCAGTGATGAGCATTTGGGTTATATCCACTTTTTGGCAGGAATTAAAATTTAAATGAGCATTAAGTCTGCAAGCATTTATTGAGCATGTAGTACACTTTGGAAATAAGGTGGCATTTGTTTTCAGCTTCTGATAATAATTATAAACACACCTAAAGAAGAAAGAGCTTCATTAGGCCCTATAAACAGATACAAAGGGAGAGAATGCCAATAAATGATACTGGCACAATGATTACAAGAGCATTTTATGCCCTTGGAAAGCCCTAATGTGATACTACCATGCTGAGACACATGAGGGCGCTCTAACTAGCCAGCAGGTTTTCTTCATTCTTACAAAGGTTGTTTGTTTTGTAATTTATTGGAATGCTTTGTTGAAAACCCTGGTGAATTCTCACTCCTACTCTTGTCTCGTTGGCCACTCTTGGATGATAGAAAAGAATCTGGCATTGAGTGAATTTGTCTTTGACTAGTTCTCGAGCGTTTATTGTACCCAACCACAGTTTTATGGTGAGGCTCCGGTGGGCTTCCCTACTTAAATTCACATGAAAAGGCTTCCAAAGGAACTCTGGATTAGAACGCCTCATAAATCACAGAGAACTGGGATTGTCCTTAAATTTCCTTTTTTGTTGCTGTTACTTTCAGGCCTTCCTAGAACACAGCACACAAATGTTAAAAAATAATTGCTGGGGAACATTCTAGAAAGACTTGTGAGGTACTCCTTTCATGTGGGTCAGCAATTTGGCTGGTTGGCTGAGTTGTTCTTTCTTGTCAAAGGAACCACTGTGATCAATACAGAGGAACGCTATCTACAGCAAAGCAGCCGGGAGAGCTTAGGGTTACTGGTTTTGGCTTCTGAGTGTCTGCTCAAAACAAAAACTGGAAAAAAAAAGTTCTGGATACATTTAAAATTTTTTGAAAATCAATGACTCATTTGTTAGAGGAAGCAAGTACAAAATAAAAGACATTTCATAAAATTGCATTAGAATGCTCTTGTGGGACAATAAATGAATTTAGTGCTAGGGGTGCAAAACCTGGTAAAGCTTAGGAATCCCTCTCTTCAGGAAAGGGTTCGATTCCATTGCTTGCAATAATGTCTCTGCCAGCTCTTTCTACTCTCTTGGAGAAAGAAGTCTTTTACTCAGTGAAACCTAGCTAACCGAAAACATGACTAATTGTTCAAAGCAGAAAATTACCTCTGCCTGTTGTATCAAAATTATACAACAGCATGGTCTTAAAATTAGGAGAAAGATAGCGAGAAGATGACCAGAAGGCCAGGGTTTGGCCTTTGTCAAGCAGTTTCTCCCCTAACCCTCTCACTTGGTGTGTTCTTTCCATTTGGGTAAAACCCTGAACCTCTCAACCAGGGCCCTTTACATAAACCCACTGTGGGCCGTCTCCATCATCCCTTTCATTTTCCTCTTCTATCCTTCCTTAACTCCTTGGATACCAAACTCATTGGCTGGCTGTATGAGTGTGGTGTTAGAAACATGGATTAGTGAGTCCTTGCTGACTATGTGATCTTGAGTCAGTTCCTTCGGCTCTCTAAGCTTTCATTTCATCACTATAAAATAGAGATAATAGTATTTATTTCAGATACTATTATAGTATATTTCTGAAAATAGATAATGCCACAATTGATAATACCATAATAGACCCATCTAACATTGTTGAGAAGACTAAACAAGATAATGCACATGAAATAATAAACCCAGTACCTGACATTTAGTAAACCCTCACTAGCGACTGACATTATTCTTATTATGATGGCCATCATCAATAACAAAATTATCATTAATTTCCAAGTTGGCCCCTCTCACTATGATCTGACCCTCCCATGGTGGTAATACATCCTCAGAGCCCCATGGAAAGAACCTCCCTAGTCTATCAACTGTTATCCTTTCCTCTCCCTGTGTCTTCCTTGAGGATTGTCCCACTCTCCCACCTGGGTTAAAAACATACTCAAAAGCTAGTAATCCTATTTCTTTCTTTCTTTCTTTTTTTTTTTTTTTTTTTTTTTGACAGGCAGAGTGAACAGTGAGAGAGAGAGACAGAGAGAAAGGTCTTCCTTTTTGCCGTTGGTTCACCCTCCAATGGCCGCCAAGGCAGGCGTGCTGCGGCCGGCGCATCACACTGATCCGAAGCCAGGAGCCAGGTGCTTCTCCTGGTCTCCCATGGGGGTGCAGGGCCCAAGCACTTGAGCCATCCTCCACTGCACTCCCGGGCCACAGCAGAGAGCTGGCCTGAAAGAGGGGCAACCGGGACAGAATCCGGCACCCCTACCGGGACTAGAACCCGGTGTGCCGGTGCCGCAAGGTGGAGGATTAGCCTATTGAGCCATGGCGCCTGCCAGTAATCCTATTTCATCACATACTAGAATTGTGCTAAGACTGCCAAGATTGGCCATCACTTTTGCTAACCATCAACTGTGTGGATTTACCTTTAATGTGGCACACGCTCCATGCTATTAAAAATGACTGCATTATTCATCCATCCAGGGGAGAAACATGACTTAAGGAGCATATTCTGCCCATCAACAATCATCTTATCATAAATGAGACGCAGAAAGAGCATAATGTGAGTGGAAAGGTGCTCTGTTTCAGGAAGGGAAATGCTGTTTTTTTTTTTTTTTTATCATTCTGATGATGTCCAGCAATATAGCCAAGGCACAAAAATGACAATTATAGCTCTATGTCTTCAAGAGAAATACAACAGAGGAAAAGGAAATCCAAAGAGACAATGATCCCAGGTTTTCAAAACTGTCTCTAGAGATAAAGTCCCACTCAATATGAATGAGGAAAAGCAAAATGCCTCAAAATAGATTTGCTAACATTTCCTTTGAATAACATGGAGGCTGTGGTATCTTACAGACAATTCAGAGTGACTTAGAAAGATAGATTGTATTTTAAACAATGTTTCTTGATTAGTTATGTAGTGCTTAGAAGTGTAGATTCTGGATCTAACTGTCTACATATTTTTACATATGTAAATGTCTACATATTTTCTATATGTAAAAAGGAAATAACACTATTGTCTACTTCATAGTGCTGTCATTAGAATTAAATAAAATAGACCACTTATATTATTAAGCACAGAACCTGGGAATGACAAAAGTAACAGGAGATGAAGGAGAAGAAAGTAATATATCAAGATTAAACAGAGAAAGCTGTTACTCAGATTAATGATGGAAGGATGTGTGAACAATGAGTATGAGTAACTACCTGAGTTCCAAGTCATAAGGAGAAGGAGCTTTAACACACGGACTGTGATATTGTGTTGTCTGTTAGCATCTTTTGTCTTATTCCCTGTCTCCACTGGTGGAGACAGCCAAGTTCCATAGCAAAGGAGTAATAAATGAGGAGAAGCTGAAACAACTATACCCATCCATAGAAGTAAATACACTTACTAAAGAAATTTTAGAGATTCTTTGAGTCAGCCCACATGCTGGAGAGGTCTGTTCACGCTTTGCACTGAGGAGTAGCTCAGCCAGGACCAGGCTCTGGAGGCTTCTTAGGGTCCTCCACAGTACATCAGGCTGCAGGAAGAACTGAGATAATAATAACAATGCTACTTTATTTCATATTTCACACCCAGTGAAAAATGAAAGAGGAGCTTCTATGCAGGCATCTTTTAAAGTTCACTTCACAATAGGCCTTACACTTTAAATGGGTCACTCTTTATCACCATGGTGATTCTTTCAAGTTTTCCTGGAATCATCAGCTGTTTTCTAATGAGGATCCTCCCAGAACTTGCAGCTCCACCAGATAAACATTTCCCAGTAGAAAACACTTAGCTCCTTGTGCAGCTTAGTCAGCAATTTTTTTCCTTCTCCACTTCTCAGGAAAACAGTCCCAAGCATACTCCTCATTTGCTTTAGATGCCACAAGAGTTGAGTTCTTCCAAAGCCTCTTGATTCCACTGTTGACAAGGCTACTCTCCTGGATTTTGTGTAATTGATATATTGAGAAACATCCACCTTCTTGCTTTCTCTCTTTCTAACTGATAACAATGTAAATGCTTTAGGATAGTTTGGTGGCTCCTCAAAAATTAAAAAAGAATTACTGCATGATGCAACAATTCCACTTCTGGCTATACATCCCAAAGGGCTGAAGGCAGGGTCTCCAAGACATATTTGAACAACCATGTTCAGAGCAGCATTGTTTGTTGTAGCCAGAAGGTGAAAGCAATTAAGATGTCTGTCAAAGGAAGGATAAACAAAATATGATACACACATATGTGTATATGTGATATAGAAACAAAATGAAGATAAACCAATTAGTCACAAAAGAACAAATACCGCATGATTCCACTTATATGAAGTACCTGAGTAGCCAAATTCACAGAAACAGAAAGTACTAATGGTTGTTGCCAGTGCCTGAGGGGACAAGGAATGAGGAGTTATTTAGAGGATATCGAGCTTCAGACTTGCAAGACAAAAAAATTCCTAAAAATTGGTTGCACAGCAATGCAGGTATACTTAATGCTACTGAGCTCTATGCTTAAAAACAGTTACGATGATAAATTTTACGCTATGGGTGTTTTAACCACAGTTGAAAATTCTTTTTATTTAAAAAAAATTAAGAGAACGACAGGTATTTGGCCTGCGGGTTAAGACATCTGGTAGGGGGCTGGCCTTGTGGTGCAGGGGTAAAGCCACCACCAGCAACACCAGCCTCCCATATGAGTGTAGGTTCAAGTTCTGCCTGCTCCACTTTAGCTCCCTGCTAATGAACCTGGAAAAGCAATGGAGGATAGTCCAAGTGCTTGGACCCCTGACATCCACATGGGAGACCAGGATGGAGTTCCTGGCAAATAAATAAATAATTCTTAAAAATTTTCTTTTTTTGGGGAGGGGAGGAGCAGCGCTGTGGCGCAGTGGGTTAAAGTCCTGGCCTGAAAGCATGAGCATCCTGTGTGGATGCTGGTTCTGGTCCCGGCTGCTCCTCTTCTGATCCAGCTCTCTGCTTTGGCCTGGGATGGCAGTAGAGGGTGGCCCGGGTCCTTGGGCCCCTGCACCCTCGTGGGAGACCTGGAGGAGGCTCCTGGCTCTTGGCTTCAGATCGGCACAGCTCCAGCCGTTGCGGGCATTTGGGGAGTGAACCAGCAGATGGAAGACCTCTCTCTCTGTCTCTACTTCTCTCTGTAACTCTGTCCTTCAAATAAATAAAATTAAAAACATTTTTATTTTTGTTTTCACACAATTCATAAAGGAAATAATGAAAAGAAAAAAACTACTTTCTTCCTACCTGACCAGTCTCAAGGCAGCTCCAGAGAGGTAATATGTTAGAAAAGATTCATAGCTTCCAGAGTGCTTGGTGCCACACATGCATGCATGTGATTGATGCATTTGTTTTAAGAAGATAACTGTAATCTAATAATGCATGCTGTTCTGCAACTTATTTTCCATCAATTAATGTTCTATCCTGAAGAGCGAGCTTTCCATATCAGTATCATAAGTATATCTCTTTCCTTATGGATGCTCCTTAATTTATTTAGCCAACTCATCAATAAAGACATTAGGATAGTTTCCAGTTTACTGATATTGCAATCAGCATGGACATGAACATCCTGCATTTGTATCTGAGCACTCATTGCACTATATCTAATTAAGTGTCTAGAATTATTTGGTCAAAGGGCACATTAATTTTACATTTATATAGATATTTTCGATGAACTCAGACAACGCTGGGATTGTATACTCTGCCACTTACCAGCTATGTTGCTCAAACAAGTTATTTCGTTCAGTATCTGCCTCGGTTTCCTTGGCTAGTAAAATGGATATCATTTGAAGTCTAGCTTGGAGTTGTTCATTCCTCCCTACCTGAACTAAACAGTATGTTTAGTTCATAAAGATTAGCAGGTCACAGAGGCTCATTCTTTCTCCTCTCTCTCTCTTTATTGTCTCTCTTCTAACTCCTCCTGATTTGCAAAGATTTGGCAAAGATCTCATATCATTTCATGTCAACAAATTTTTATTAGAACATCTAGTAAATGCAAGGTTTCACAAATGTTGAAGGGACTCTAATTTTTTTAAAGGCCCAGTCCTTTTAGGAGCTTGCATTATTGTACAGGAGAAAAATATTGGGGCCTGAGCTGTGGCACAGCAGGTAAAGCTGCCGCCTGCCGCGCCAGCATCCCATATGAACAACAGTTCAAGCTGCATGCTTCACTGTGGATCCAGCTCCCTGCTAATGTGCCTGGGAAAGCAGCAGAAGATGGCCCAAGTGCTTGAACCCACGTGGGAGATCCAGAAGAAACTCCTGGCTCCTGGGTTCAGCCTGGCTCAGCCAGGGCCGCTGCAGTCATTTGGGCCATGAACCAAATGGATGGAAGATCTCTCTCTGTCTCTTTCTCTCTCTTTCTCTCTTTGCCTCTGCTTCTCTGTAACACTGACTTTCAAATAAATAAATAAATCTTTGGGGAAGAAGGAAGGAAGGAAGGAAGGAAGGAAGGAAGGAAGGAAGGAAGGAAGGAAGGAAGGAAGGAAGGAAGGAAGGAAGGAAGGAAGGGGAAGGGAGGAAGGGAGGAAGGAAGGGGAAGGGAGGAGGAAGGGAGGAAGAAAAACACCTTCCAGGTCCTAGTATACAGTAGGCCCTTACTTAGCATTGTTGGAATGAATGGGTAAAGAAAGGAAGGAATGTTGTTGAGTGAGTAACACCACAGGCTGGGATAGAACTCAGTGGAGGTCCTGGCAGCAGAGTAGAACATGGAGTCAGAGTGATGGAGATGAGGCTTCAGAAAATTTCTCTGAATTTCACCTAATGGCAAGGGAAACAGCAGGGTTCCAGGCTGTACATACACTTGACTACACATACATTTGAAGTCTTGTGTTTTCTCTTGAAACTGCCCATAAAAATTTGCATTCTAGTCTGTGATATGTTGCTTTCTTCCATATAAACGGCAGATTTCTCCCAATCCTAGGGCACAATATATACTCCACAGTGATGCACTATTTTTAAAGACTGGCTCAAGGTCTTCCCGGCATGCTTTCAGAGATGTGCATATCCAACTTTGAGAAATGTAAGAACAGAGAAATGAAGAGAAATACTGAATGAGCCCTCACTTCCTGCTTCACCAGCCACCTCCCCTTCTGTCTCTTCTACACACCCACCTCACTTTCTGCTAAAACTTTCCCTGACCCCTCTTATCTCCTCAATCCTGAGGGATTTTTTTCCTAAGTAAATTTGATGTTGAAATTCCACCGTTTAAAGTACTTAAGAAAAATAACTAAACTGCAAAACTCTTCCAATAACGTTGAGGTCATGAGAGTCTCATGGGACACCATTCATTTATCAACATGGCACTGGCCCCTTGGCCTGTCTCATCCTTGTCATCTGTGACAATAGACTCTTAGAAGGATGTAGCTTGTTTTATTTAAGTCTTGAAAAGCACCCAAACGAATGCCATGGTCAATTAATGTTGCTTGGGTTCCGAGCACTTAGTTCTGTGTTCTTCTCTGTGTTTGAATGACGCTGCAAATGGAACATATGTTTCCAATTGCTTCTCCAGGGCCCTGATCAGTCTGCCTTGTCTCCATCCCCACTGCTTGAACTCCGAGCCAGGCCCTCATTCTCCGTTGCTTAGATTATTTCTCTCCTTCCCTCCATGAATCTCTTTGTCTTTCTACTCCACCCTCCTCAAAGCTGCTAGAGTGGTTTTTCCAGCACAGAAGGCAGTCCATGCCTCTCCCCTATTTAAAACTTAGATGGTAACAATCCAAAACTAAATGCAAGGACATTAGATTTCACTTATAAACATGAGTGAAAAGAAACCAATACCCATGTTAAATAAAGTGCAAAGTTAATCAATGGGGATAGAAGTCAGGGTAGTGGCAACACTTAACAGAAGTGGGGAGAACAAGAGACTGGCAAGGGGAATTTGATAGGTTTTTAATGTCCAGTTTCTTGATCTGGGTACCAGAAAATGGGTAGCTGCACACTTACATTTCCTGGGCATTCTCCTCATGTCTATTTCTTCAGCAAAATTTAAAAACAAGCAAAAATATTGGCTACTTCGCTTAGCCTGACACATAGTTATTCACACACAGTCCACCTGCCTTCCCACCGATCATCTACCCTATGAACTGGGTACGCTGGTTGGCTTGATATTCTTCAAACATGGCACACTTCCCAGTTTTCCTTGACGTGGCTCACTTTGGCATCAAGTCCTTCAGTGGAAAGTTGACATCTTTTGGGACCACCCCCACTCCCAATAGCGCCTCATCTGTGAGACTTCTTCCTGACCACCCACTGCAAAACTAGTGGTCCCCTTCTCTGCACTTCCACAATACTTTGTAATTCCTTGTTTATAGCAGGAGTGACTGTATTTTCCACATTTAAAAAAATAGGATATACTGGTCTGAAAAGGTATGAGTTATCCTTATGGGACAATAGGATAGAAAGCTGGAATTTGGAAAGTTCCAGAAAATCCATGCTGGAGATGGACATTGTATTACTGAACAGTTACTTCTCCAGATTAGTATCCCCACGTGGACCAGATGCTCTTAATCATTTCTGTGCCATAAGCTCCGTTGGAAAATTGGTGAAGACTACTGGATCACCTTTTAAAAGAAACATTTTTAATGAAGAACAACTGTAAGTGAACAAATCATGGATGTATGACTCAGTGAATTTTGCACAAAGTGAATGCATTCATATGGCATCAAGCATCTGGATCAATAAATAAGACATCTTAAAGCTTACCAGGAGCCGGCACTGTGGCGTAGTGGGTAAAGCCACCACCTGCAGTGCTAGTATCCTTTATGGGCTCCGGCTCTGGCTGCTACACTTCCAATCCAGCTCTCTGCTATCGCGTGGAAAAGCAGTGGATTTTGAGCCCCTGTCCTTGGGCCCCTGCACCCATGTGGGGGACCAGGAGGATGCTGCTGGCTCCTGGCTTCAGATTGGCGCAGCTCTGGCCATTGTTGCCATCTGGGGAGTGAACCAATGGATGGAAGACCCCTATTTTTCTCTGTTTCTCTCTTTCTCTCCCTTTGTCTCTCACTGCCTCTCCTTCTTCTCTGTGTAACCCTGACTTTCAAATAAATAAATAAATCTTAAAAAAAAAAAAGCCTACCAGAGTCCTTCCAGTTGCCACCCCACACAACAGTAAACTATTATGGCTTCAGTCCATTTGCAAATGTAGTATACGTTGACTCACATGGCATGTCCCCTGCTGTGTCTGGTTTCTTTTGCTCAACCTTAGGTTTTGAGATTCATCCGTGTTGCTGAATGTAGTGATTGTTTATTCATTCGCATCTCTGAGTATTTCATTGTATGACTATACCACTGTTGATTTATTCATTCTCCAATTGGTGGACATTTAGTCTGTTTTCACTTTCTTTAATTTAATGAATTGAGCTTTTATAAGCATCCTCATGCATGTAATACATGCATGTACTCCTTTAGAATACTTTGATTTTTATTTTTTTACTTATTTTGTGGGAGGTGGAGCGAGGTAGAGAGCACACAAGAGCCCCTGTATGCTGGTTCACTGCCACATGGCCATATTGGTGTGGACGCTGGAGCTGAGATGGGGTCGAAGTTGGGAACGAGGAACTCAATCCAGGTCTTCCACATGGGTGGCAGGAACCCATGGCATGGCTTTATCTAGTCAAAGAGTCACATGGTTGATTTTTGATGGCTGTGGATAAACAAGAGAGGAGACATTTTGAAACTTCTGCTCCTAAAGAAACTTTTTATGAGGTTTCAGTGGCTTGTGAGATCCACACCTCTGGATTATCTCACAGAACTCCTTTTACTCCAGTAAAGTGAACACGTTTTCTGTGTTGTTATAATCTATCCTCCCAGGGCATGTTTTAGCTCCACTCAAACTGCGCTGTATTTCAAGAAGCGAATGATTTAGTTGCAGCAAGATTTGGAATCCTCTCATGCTTCTAAGAAAAGGTTAAACTCCACCTCCACTGCAAGTTTTTTATTCCTAACTAGTCAGCGCATACATACCTACAACTTCATTAAATCCATGTTCAAGATGACTTCTCCTTTTCTTTTTTTTTTAGATTTATTTATTTATTTATTTGAAAGGCAGAGTTACAGAGAGGCAGAGGCAGAGGCAGAGAGAGAGAGAGAGAGAGAGAGAGATTGAGAGAGAGGTCTTCCATCTGCTGGTTCACTCCCCGGATGGCAGCAATGGCTGGAGCTGCGCCGATCCGAAGTCAGCAGCCAGGAGCTTCTTCCGGGTCTCCCACGTGGGTGCAGGGGCCCAAAGACTTGGGTCATCTTCTACTGCTTTCCCAGGCCGTAACAGAGAGCTAGATCGTACGTGGAGCAGCTGGGTCATGAACCAGCACCCATATGAGATGCAGGCACTGCAGGTGGTGGCCTTACCCGCTACACCACAGTACTGGCCCCAAAATCATCTGATTTTCTTTCTACTGTACAATGCAGTAGCATTGTCTGACTTTTCATATGACTTGATGACTCAGAACTCCATGCAAAGAGTCAGAACCAAGGAATAGAAGCATTGAGATCGCAAACTTGGCTCAGCATGAACAGCGTAAGGAAATGTGTGCCCTTTGATGGGAGGCTGGCTGATTGCTTATCTGTCAGCATTGCTGTAGAAGAAATTGCTGTGGTGGATCAGATCAGCTCCGCGTCCTCTTCCATGTCTACAAATGTATAATCTTTTTTTTTTATTTTATTTTATTTTATTTTATTTTATTTTTTATTTTTGACAGGCAGAGTGGACAGTGAGATAGAGAGACAGAGAGAGAAAGGTCTTCCTTTTGCCGTTGGTTCACCCTCCAATGGCCGCCGCTGCAGCCGGCGCACCGCGGCGCTGATCCGATGGCAGGAGCCAGGATCCAGGTGCTTTTCCTGGTCTCCCATGGGGTGCAGGGCCCAAGCACCTGGGCCATCCTCCACTGCACTCCCTGGCCATAGCAGAGAGCTGGCCTGGAAGAGGGGCAACCGGGACAGAATCCAGTGCCCTGACCGGGACTAGAACCCGGTGTGCCGGCGCCGCAAGGTGGAGGATTAGCCTATTGAGCCACGGCGCCGGCCTTTACAAATGTATAATCTTACTTCCACACCCATATTATATACACAGAAGGAGAACTTCAGAATAATTGATTTTCTCAAGTCCACAGCTCACTAGCACAGAATCCAAGCTTTGTGGTGACTCTTAAACTGACATTTCCACTAAAAGACACTTGCTGCCAAATCTGTACATTTCTAATATCTTGTTTACATGATCTGGAATCCCTTTATTAATTTGAGACTTTTGCTAACCCAGGTTCTACTTTGATATTCTCCAACAATTATGTGATCAGAAACAGAGTACCCTCCTACCTCTTCCAAGAGAACAGGGACAAGGGGCGGTCTGGCAGAAGACCATTTGATATCAACTTACATATATTTTTAGTACTTTGAATTCCCAATCCAATAATAAAAGTATTGACACTGTATACAAAAAACACTGGTACTGGGGAAAGGGGGTTGGAATACTTCCAGAAAATATAAAAGCCCAGCCCAACCTCAGAGGCATCCTGTAAAAACTGGCCATCTTTTTAAAGGCAATCAGGAGTGTTTCAATTCTATTATCTGATTTCTTGGAAAACAAAAAAGAAACGAGACTAAGAGGGGTCTTTAAGAACCACCGCTTTCTGGGCTGAGGCTTAGTGTGTCATGGCCAGGCCTCGGGGAGATGGCCTGGGAAAATCCATGCTGTATTTGAAGTGCCCCTGCGTGTTGGAGGGAAGGAAGGCTTTTGAATTATGTGTTACCTTCACTCCATATCCATGTCACTCCCAGGTACAAGTTCTGGTTGGCATCTCAAAGAAGTGAAACCACCTCTCATAAAAAGAACCTGCTTTTCTGGGAGACATTTCCACTCCACCCCCTCATCCTAAATTCAATATAACAAAGGAAGAACTGAATTTGAAAATGGAGGGCTTTACTCATGCCTTTGGAGACTTGCCCGAGATTAGATTCTCAAACTATTACTACTTAATGTCAAATCTGGGTAAGAGCATTTCAGTGAAGGCTGCTAAAAAAGCTTACTGTTGAGTTAACAATTAACATCCAAGCAATTTGACTCCTGGAAAGTCTATTTTGATTACTTGGCTCAGGTAGTTTTCAAAAAGTAGTTTTGAACATTCAAGTGAGGGTTAGAAGGGTCTCAGGTACAGGCAGAAGGAACAGTCAGGTACTGTTTCACCAATTGGCCCAGCAATATTGGAACACAGTAAAATGAAGAGACTGAAATCCCAGATTCTAGAGCCATTTGTTGCCTGTGTTCAAAAGCCAACCTCTGCCATTTACCAGATTTTTGATCTTGAAAAAATCATTTAAATTCTCAGTACGTCAGTTTCCTTGTTTCTAAATAGACATAGTAAGGTAGTACCACAGAGTTGTAAGGATTAAATGAAATAACCTCCATTAAAAAGCAGTTAGAATAGTGTGTGGCACATAGCAAGTGCTAAACAAATGTTAGTCATATTATTACATGTTTTAATGATAAGGATGGTGATTCCAACCCATCTGAAATGAAAATGACCAGCCACACAAAATCAATATAGTTTTATAACCAGATTGTGATGTTCTGTTTAGTTTTCACAAATAGCAACCACTGGCAAAAATGAAAAAATTGAACAGCCTGTGTTTCACATTTAGTCTCTATATTGCATATAACCTGTGAGTGATTAGATTTCATTTTTATTACTCTGGTTAAACTGTAACGTGCTCATTATCTCTCCCTGGGTGTGGTCCACCCTCAGAATGTTGTTGGCTTTGTTCAGCATCCTATCTGTTATTTAATTTCAAGAGTCACTGCAAATGATTGTGAGAAACTTGTCCAGAAGATATTGTTCATAAGACATGAGTTAAATTATTAATTTCTTAGAGTCTTAAAAGTTGTAAGTTTTTTTTTAATGGGGAAGAGGGGAGGAGGGAGGTCAGCAAATGACTAGAATTTAACCCAAATGATTAAAGGGACAGGATGTTCCTTTTTTTCCCATGGGGGCGACTGGAGGAAATGAGAACTAAATTTAATGTTATGAGTTCTCATGCTCATAAATTGATGTCTTAGGTTTATGTGTCCTAGTAATTGTGCCCTGCTTTGGGAAGGCTTACCCTGGAAGTTTAGTCTGAAGGTAGAAATTCAGTAGCTGGGAAGGCTGAGCAGAATCTGTGAAATAGATGTGTTGAGAGTTTCCTTCAAGGTATTTATTTCATGGTAAGCAGAGGGCAAATTTGTGAAGTGGGATTTAAGTGTCATTCCCTAGCCATCTTTCTCCTGCCTACCTCACTGGTGAGACTGATGTCAAGACAAGGGGTCCTTCACTCTGTCTGATGACGCCAGCTGTCCAGGCTCTGCTGTCAGACACTTGAATTTTGTTTAAAATGTGGGTCAATGTGCTACTGCTCCCAAGAAGGATTTGTTTTACAAGCTTTGCATCTCCAATTGTAGGTTGCAAGGTTTTTATCACTGTGTCATAGATTATATTGCAAGCAACCGAGCCCATGTTGACTTAAGAAAAACAGGAAGTTACTGAAAAAATAAGGCTCATAGATCATGGAATTCATGGAAAAGCTGAAGAATCAGGTCTTGGAAAGGACAAAAGCCATACCAGTTCTGTGAGATCTTTGAAGTAGTATCTAATCACATTCTCTTCAGAGGCCCTGCCTGGGCAGACTCTGATCTTAAGTCTTTGTGTTGCCCTACTCAAGATTCAAAAGCTGGGGAAAGAGCATCTGGCTGGTCCAGCTTGAGGCTAAACCCTGTCTAGGGGAGAGCAGGTGCCAAAATTGCAGCAATGGGATGAAAAACAACTCCACAAAGGAATAGTGGGGCATTCTTGTTGGAAAGAGAATGATGCTGTGCAAAGACATACATTTTTCTACAATCAGCAACTAAAGGAATTTCGCACATGTGTAAATAGGACACTTTGGAGATATGATAAAGGAGGAGGATTCTCTTGGTGCCCTTGAAATCTTAGCACTGAAGGATGAGCATTTGACGCTGTAATTAAGTTGCTGCTTGGGATGCCTTCACCCCACATCAGAGTAGCCGGGTTTGAGTCCCAGTTACAATCCAGCTTCCCCTTAATGTGCACCCTGGAAGACAGCAGGTGGTGGCTCAAGTATTTGGGTCAGTCCCACCCAGGTGTGAAACCAAGACTGAGTTCCAGGTTTCTGACTTTGGCCTGCCCAACCCTGGTTGTTACAGGTATTTGGGGAGTAAACCAGATGATGGGAGTTCACTCTCTCTCTGCCTTTCAAATACTTTTTTAAAAATGAATTAAAATCAATCAACCAATAAAGGAGAACTATACTTTAAGAGAGAGGGAAATCTCAGCTCCTTGGAAGCCATTTTTTTTTCACCTGACAGACATTTTCCTGGTCTCCAATGACAGCACATAAGTCAAATGAGATTGAAGGGACTCCTAGATTCTTTCACTGGTTTTCTCTCAAAAGCTTTCTTTTTTTTCTTAAATATTTTATTTATTTATTTGAGAGGGAAAGACAAAGAGAAGGGTCTTCTATCTACTGGTTTACTCCCTACATGGTCCCAACAATAGAAGCTGGGCTGATCCAAAGCCAGCAGCCAGGAACTTCTTCTGAGTCTCCCAAGCGGGCGCAGGAGCCCAAGGACTTGGGCCATCTTCTACTGCTTTCCCAGGCCATAGCAGAGAGCTGGATCAGAAGAGGAGCAGCTGGGACTTGAACACAATGGTGCCCATATGGGATGCTGGTGCTGCAGGTAGAGGCTTAGCCTATTAAACCACAGTCCTAGCCCCTCTCAAAAGCTTTTAATTCACACTTGATTGTATTTGAAAATACAACTGAATTCTTTTTTAATTTAAGATTTATTTATTTATTTGAAACTCAGAGTTAAAGAGAGGGAGAGACAGAGAGAGAGAGAGCAAGTGAGCTTCCATCTGCTGGTTCACTCCCCAAGATAGCTGCAATGGACCAGGCTGAGCCAGGCCAAAGCCAGTAGCCAGGAGCTTCTTCCAGGTATGCCACGTGGATAGCAGCATCCATATGGGATGCTGGCATTATAGGCGGTAGCTTTACCTGCTGCACCACAGTGCCCACCCCTAAATTCTTAAAGCCATAATTTATGGTCTTTTGATATGTCAGTGAAATGTGGTTTCTAAGGAAAATGTTTGTGTGGACATGCATATCTAAAGCACTGCTGTGGCTTGTAGTCTATTGCCTGTCTGCAGTGCTGGGGGAATACAGTTTTCTGAATGCAACTCTACACCTCCTGTAAGCAGAGTTTGGAGGTATTGAGCATACACACATGCTCTGTGCCAGGCAGTTTTCTAGACTCTAGGGATACAATAATAGGTTCAATAATAGATAGGATAAAGCAAGGTTCTTACTCTTTTAAAGAATCTTACAGGGGGGCCGGCGCCGTGGCTCAATAGGCTAATCCTCCACCTTGCGGCGCCGGCACACCGGGTTCTAGTCCCGGTTGGGGCGCCGGATTCTGTCCCGGTTGCCCCTCTTCCAGGCCAGCTCTCTGCTATGGCCAGGGAGTGCAGTGGAGGATGGCCCAGGTGCTTGGGCCCTGCACCCCATTGGAGACCAGGAAAAGCACCTGGCTCCTGGCTCCTGCCAGGATCAGCGCGGTGCGCCGGCTGCAGCGGCGGCCATTGGAGGGTGAACCAACGGCAAAGGAAGACCTTTCTCTCTCTGTCTCTCTCTCTCACTGTCCACTCTGCCTGTCAAAAAAAAAAAAAAAAAAAAAAAAAAAAAAAAAAGAATCTTACAGGGAAGGAAATTAATGATAAATATGTGCAAAAAATACTTAATGAGATAATTATGGAGTTGAATAAGCACTCTAAAGGAAAAAGAGAGGCTACTCTCAAGCTTAACAGAAGTGTTCGCTTTCATCTGTCACACTATTTCTTCTCAAGTCTTTTCTGACTCAGATAATGGTGCCACCTGCCACCATCCTCCCAAACGCTCAGGTCAAAGACTTGGGGATCACTGGGATAACTTGGATCCTTTCTATCTCTCTTTTCCCTCACCCATGCACTATATTAGTAAATCATGGTAGCCCCACCTCCAAAACATACCCCTAGCCCATTGACTTCTCATCCACTGGTGCCCTTACAACAAAGACCCATTTCCCCCTGTGAACCTGGCTTTCAAGCACTTCTTAAGGTTTCCTAGCCTCTAATCATGTTTCTCTAGATTCATTCTCCATACTGCAGCCAGAATAAATTTCAAGAATGTAAATGGGATTATATCCCCCCTGGGATTAAAATCTCACCCTCACCTACCAGACCTGCATGATCCAGCCCCCAGCCAGCTCTAGATTCATCTGGAGGAGCCCCTCTCTCCTCTATCCCAGGGCTCAACCACCACACCTTTCCCTCAGTCCTTCAGACACATCCAGCTTGCTCTGCCTCATGACCTCTGAACTTGCCTCTGCAACTGCCAATGGCAGATCATTCCAGATTTCAGCTCAAATGTCACCTCTTCAAAGAGACGGTCTCCACCTATCCTAACAAAAGTCGTCCCCACCCCCACCCCAGTCATTGTTAATGGTCTGTTTTCTTTTCTGTGTAGCCCTTAGAATCTCAAATGACCTTATTTATCAGTTTGTTTACACTTTGACATCTGTGTTTTCCCAGTACAATAAAAACTTCAGGAGTGCAGGGATTTTTGTCTGTTTTGTTTGCTATTCCATCCATGGCATCCAGAAAAGTGAATGGCACATAGCAGCAATTCAATCAATATTGTTGCCTCAGTAAGTGAAAATAAATGACTGAATTAACAGAAAGTAACTGGAAGTGGGGCTGTTTCAATAGACTCTCAGTAAATGAAGACTGAATGTCTCAGGACTATGGGTTTGAGGGCTATATAAATTCTAACTTTGCCCTACATAAACTCAAACAGGTTTCCCTGGTGTTCTACCAACACATCTCATACTGTCCAAGGAAGACACCTAAGTTGTGCGTTCACTATGAGCGTGGATCTGAGCAGATTTCTGTGGGATTTAGGAAACTCACAGGCATATCCTTATCCCTGCATCATCAAAAGGCCCTTCTCTTTCTCCTATTCAAATTCTGCTCTTCCTGCTCATGGACACTGTCCCTGTGTTCTTCAGTAGGCATGGCCTGTGAAAACTAGGATTGGAGCAGGTGTTGTGGCTCAGGTTAGGCCACCACTCAGGACACCCATTCCCATTTCGGAGCTTCTGGCCATGGAGTCCGGTCTCTGCTTCCTTACCAGATCCTTCTGATGTACCCGCTGTAAAGGCAGCAGATGACAGCTCAAGAACTTGAATACCTGAGTGGAGTTCCTGGCTCCAAACTTCTGTCTGGCCCAGCTCTGGCTGTTGGGGGCATTTGGGGAATGAATAAACAGATAGAAGACTCTCTCTCTCTCTCTCTCTCTCTCTCTCTCTCTCTCTCTCCCCTCTGCCTTTTAAATAAATAAAAATAAACTTCAAAAAAAAAAAAAACAAAAACAGAAGGGCCTATACTGTAGTTTAGCAGCTAAAGCCACTGCCTGCAGTGCCAGCATTCTATTATGGTGACAGTTAGAGTCCCAGCTGCTCTACTTAGATCCAGCTCTCTGCTATGACCTGGGAAAGCAGATGGCCCAAGTCCTTGGGCCCCTGCACCCACATGGGAGACCTGGAGGAAACTCCTGGCTTCTGGCTTCAGATCAACCCAGCTATGGCTGTCATGGCCCTTTGGAGAGTGAATCAGCAGATGGAAGACCTCTCTCTCTCTCTCTGCCTCTGTGAAACTCTGCCTTTCAAATAAATGAATACATCTTTAAAAAGAGAGAAAGAAAATGGAATTTTTTTTAATTAGGGGAGAGTCTTAACACAGTCTCCACTACCACAAATTATGCAATTTCCCGCATGTGTGGAAATCGCAGGGGTCAGCACACCTGCAGTGCAATGGGTGAGCCTCGCCTTGGGAGAACCACCTGGGTGATCATGGTGTCTCCCCTGCCAGGGAAGTATGTGCCATTTGTTTAAAAAATAAAATTAATGTTACTGATTTAGCAGGATTGATATTGTGACTAAATTTGTAATATATGAGGAGACCTCAAAAAGTGTGTGGAAAATGGAATTAAAAGACAAGTTTATATTGGTGAAAACATTTTTTGAAATCCATGCATAGTTTTTCCTAATATGCAATTTCCATAAACTTTTTGAAAAAACCATAAGTATAAAACTCCAAGCAAAGTGCTTGGTACATTATTATTCATTGAATGGTAGCTATAACTATTGCTATTTCTTTAGAATGCTAATAAAATTATAATTATGTCTTAATGATTATTAACATGGAAAATACTATTATGTATATAAGGTCATTATTTATTGAATGTTTCCCTTTTGCTGGTAACTTTATATTTATCTTGCATGTGGTGATTTTGCAGTCTAACTGCTGCATGCTTTCATTTTATTTACCAGCTAGATGTTTAGTACATAGGCTATGTTTTAAAGGTTTTTAAATAATCCTTCCAGTGCCAGACTAATGTGTTTTTTGCAACAAATGCTCAAGAAGTATTTGTCACAAATAATATGATTAGTGGTAGCTCTGAGATTTAGTGACTTGTATTATGTCAGAACATAAGCTTATCTGGAAAATCAGATGAATCTAGTCTGCAATTTTTGTGTAAAAGTTAGGGGTTAGGCCGGCGCTGTGGCTCAATAGGCTAATCCTCCGCCTTGCGGCACCGGCACACCGGGTTCTAGTCCCGGTTGGGGCGCTGGATTCTGTCCCGGTTGCCCTCTTCCAGGCCAGCTCTTTGCTATGGCCCAGGAGTGCAGTGGAGGATGGCCCAAGTGCTTGGGCCCTGCACCTGCATGGGAGACCAGGAGAAGCACCTGGCTCCTGGCTTCGGGTCAGCAAGTGCGGTGCACCGGCCGCAGCGCGCCGGCCGTGGCGGCCATTGTGGGGTGACCTTTCTCTCTGTCTCTCTCTCTCACTGTCCACTCTGCCTGTCAAAAATTAAAAAAAAAAAAGTTAGGGGTTAGATATGTCAGCTACTTAGTGTGCTGCCACAAGCTTTGCCTTCCATTCCTCCAGCAAATGCTTTGGAGCACCTACTATGTGCCACTTTCTGTTATGGGCAACTAGTAAAGGCTTCTGTCAATATTCCTGGCATGTTTGGAAGCTCCATTTCCCAAGTTACTTATTCCTCTAGAGACTAGCTCATACATTGGAATCTAAGCACTAAGAAAATATACAGACCTACTGCTTAAAGAGCAGTTGGGATTTGGAGTCAGAAAGCCTGGGTTTGAATTCCAGCTCTGCTAACTCTTTGTATTGAGATCCTGGGCAAGGCACCTGCTTTCAGTAAGCTCCGTGCCTTCATCTGTGAAATGAAACTAGTACTCAGGCAGGTATGAAACAAAATAATGCGCACAAAACTTTCAGTGTTGGTGTGTTTTAAGAACTCAAAATATTAGCCGTCATTAAATTACTAGTTCATGCTATTCTAGAATACTAAGAACACTGAACAAGAATGCACCTGGAAACCTATTTTTGAACAAGGAGTGAAGTATTGAACATACACTTAAGTTTTGTTATATGTGAGGCATTAGGACTGATGCTCTCTATATGTTACGCCATTTCATCTCCACAATACTGTCAAGCAGATGTTATCAGAGATGAGAATGGCAGGACTCGAGCTAAGCATCTTGCCCAAGTTTATACAGTAGAAAAGGTGCAGCTGAGTTTGTCCTTATCTAAATTCCTTTTATGTAAAAAAAAAAAAAAAAAAAAAAAAAAAAAAAAAGGAGCCACCTGTATTTCACACACCATGTCTCTGAGATTCTACATACTTTGCATGGTTTCCAAGGATAGCAGTGCTCAAACTGGTAAAAATCACTTGGGGTGCTTAAAAAATCCATCAATCCAGACTTCTCTCCCAAAAGATTCTAGTTCAGTGAATTTGGGGTAGAGTCCAGGAATCAGCATTTTAGAAATACTCTAAGTGATTCTGCTGCAAATGGTCCCTGGTGACATTCTACAAATAGAAGGTTTAAAATACCTCATTTAAGATTATGTCATATATATTCAATATTTGCAGCTCAAGTATTAAGACAAATAACTATGTGATGAAAAGATATACAAGTTTGCTTCAGCAAATTTGTAGAATTAGAAGAATTTTGGGGTACCAAAACTTTTGAATTCCATGCAGAGTTTTTTCATAATACCCATTCCCATAAACTTTTTGAAGACCCATTTTATATTCACCTGCTGTATTTTAGGTTTTATAAAAGTTACATCCTTTGCATTCATTTCACAGTTTACATATAAACTGACGACTCTTGAATTGAGTTCCTATTAGTTTTTCTGTCGTATCTATGAAATAATGAAGCAATTGTTTGCTTATTTAGTTATGATGATTTGTCACCATATAGAAAATGAATAAATGAGGATAAATACTTAAAAAAAAAAAGAAAGGAATATCCTGAGGGTGATATTTCATTAAAGTTACAAAATTTATGATACCTGATTACTTAAACAGTTGTATTAAGATCTAGCAGGTATTTAGCAGAGGTAAATCCTTTAAAAGAAACCATATAGGTCACACAGTGCTAATAAAATATGTTGATGAATCTTTGAGTATTGCCCTGATTATATTTCCCTGGGGAATGGAGAACTCATTAGCATGAGTTCCATGTCAGTTCTCCCTGCCTTGTTCCCCAAGTGCTTTCCAGACAGGCTTGGCATAAAAGGGTGATCAGAATGTACACAGCATGGCCAAGTTTCAGTGAACGGCTCATCTACCCTCACTGATTAAATACATGCCATGACATAGCATGAAAAGGGTGTTGTGCTTCATTAAGTTTACTTTTCTGTCTGAGAGCTTTAAAAAGGTGCATTTTGGGGAGTGCGTTAGGGAAAGAGAAGTTGTGAGAATTCTTGTGTCTCTGGATTAAACTGCAGATGCTGATTTCCCAGACCAGGAACCCTCAAAGCTGAGAAGTTGTTAAACTGGGAGCACCTGTGTGTGTGTGTGTGTGTGTGTGTGTGTGTGTGTGTGTAGAGACAGAGAGAAACATGTTTGCTTTCTGAATCAATAAGTAGTAAAACAGGTTGTTTAGGATAAAGTCCCTTGAACCAGATAACTGATTAAAAAATACATCTGCCTCTAATAGTACCTTATGTTTACATTGTGCTTTGAAAAGTTCAAAGTATTTTCTTATTTATTGTCTTATTTGAACTTCACAACAATCCAATGAAATAGGCACAGCAGGTATTATAATCCAGCACCACTTAAAAGATGGCTCAACCGAGCCGGCGCCGTGGCTCAATAGGCTAATCCTCCACCTTGCGGCGCCGGCAAACCGGGTTCTAGTCCCGGTTGGGGCGCCGGATTCTGTCCCGGTTGCCCCTCTTCCAGGCCAGCTCTCTGCTATGGCCAGGGAGTGCAGTGGAGGATGGCCCAGGTGCTTGGGCCCTGCACCCCATGGGAGACCAGGAAAAGCACCTGGCTCCTGGCTCCTGCCAGGATCAGCGCGGTGCGCCGGCTGCAGCGGCGGCCATTGGAGGGTGAACCAGCGGCAAAGGAAGACCTTTCTCTCTCTGTCTCTCTCTCTCACTGTCCACTCTGCCTGTCAAAAAAAAAAAAAAAAAAAAAAAAAAAAAAAAAAAAGAAGATGGCTCAACCGAGGCACAACAAGCATGTCAAGAAACTTGTTTCAGGCCACAGAACCAGGGACTGTCACCACTAGAATTAGAACGCCAGAATTTTGAACCATAAGCCTGCATTTCTTTGGCAGAAAGTGTCTCTGCCGCCGCTTGATCTACCTAGAGTTCATGTGGAGATTTGTGGCTATAATCTAATTGGAGAATTCAAATCAGGCACGGCCAAAGAGCCCCGCCGAAAGATTGTTTCCTTGAGATCCCGACTGTTAGAAACCGGAGGTAGAGAAAGGAGTCACTTGTTTTGGACAATGCAAATTAAAAACAAACAAAAAACACTTTGTAATCGGTTTCTGGATATTTTGGGGGTAATGCTTTCATCAAACCCTGTATTCATTTTTCAAAAGTATCCATTAAGTAGCCGGCGCCACGGCTCACTAGGCTAATCCTCCGCCTAGCGGCGCCGGCACACCGGGTTCTAGTCCCGGTTGGGGCGCCGGATTCTGTCCCGGTTGCCCCTCTTCCAGGCCAGCTCTCTGCTATGGCCAGGGAGTGCAGTGGAGGATGGCCCAGGTGCTTGGGCCCTGCACCCCATGGGAGACCAGGAAAAGCACCTGGCTCCTGGCTCCTGCCATCGGATCAGCGTGGTGCGCCGGCCGCAGCGCGCCGGCCGCGGCGGCCATTGGCGGGTGAACCAACGGCAAAGGAAGACCTTTCTCTCTGTCTCTCTCTCTCACTGTCCACTCTGCCTGTCAAAAAAAAAAAAGTATCCATTAAGTGCCTTAATAGTATCTATTAAGAGACTGCTCAGCACTTTGGGAAGATACAAAGAAATGCATTTAATTTTTTTTTGGAGGGGGTTGCTTTGAATTATACAGATAATCACCATTTTATTCACTGTTTATTACCACCTGGTAGAAGAAATGAAAAGCCTTGCTTGCAGAGAAGCAAGATAAACAAAAACAGATGAAGGAACCTGGGCAACTAATTTCCTTCAATTCTCTCCCTGTAGGAGGCTTTTTTTTTTTTTTTAATCAAGGTGATAAATTGTCCTGCCAGGTACACAATATACACGAAGTTTGCTGTGTCACCTAATCCAATGCAGATTTTAACCCTAAAGCTTCCTTGAGACCAGGGACGCTGGGCTTAAGTTTAACGTCAGGATCCCTCAGGAATACTGGGTTTAAGGAACATGTTAGCATCTAGCCCAAAGGTTCCAACATCCAAAAAGCAGCTCTGAAAGCTAGAAAGAAGTCTCAACAATTCTTTCCCTGACTGGCTTCAACATGAATTTTACCTCTTGGAAAGCACACTCAGGGTGCAGACAAAAGTAAACAGAGGCAACAATGGAAGCAAGCGGTCAACAGAGTAGGTAAAGGTTTTGTCATTTGGGTAGAGGATAATCAAGAGTTTGCTGATGGGTGTTGAGGTGTTTTGGAAGTCGCGCTCCTGTTAAACATTTCCCTGGTGGCTGGTGTTGTGGTACAGCAACCTAAGCTGCCACTTGCAACAAACACCAGCATCCCACCTCGGAGCATTGATTGAGTTCCAGCTGCTCCACTTATGATCCAGCTCCCTGCTGATGCATCTGGGAGGGCAGCGGCAGATGGCCCAAGTGCTTGGATCACATGAGAGATCCAGATGAAGCTCCAGGCTCTTGGTTTTGGTCTGTACCAGTTGCGACCATCTGGGGAGTGAACCAGTGGATGGAAGATCTCAAGCTTTCCGTTTCTCTGCCTTTGTCATTCTCCTCTTTCAATAAATAAATTAATCTTTAAAAATTTCCCTGGGCAAATTTCTTCACTTTCTTTTTTTAAAGATTATTTATTTGAAAGTCAGAGTTACAGAGAGAGAGAAGGAGAGGCAGAGAGAGAGAGAGAGAGAGGTCTTCCATCCACTGGTTCACTCCCCAACTGGCCACAATGGCCAGAGCTGCGCTGATCTGAAGCCAGGAGCCAGGAGCTTCCTCTGGTTCTCCCCAGCCGGTGCAGAGGCCCAAGGGCTTGGGCCATCTTCCATTGCTTTCCCAGGCCATAGCAGAGAGCTAGATCAGAAGTGGAGCAGCCGGTTCTTGAACCTGCGCCCATATGGGATGCTGGCACTGTAGGCGGAGGCTTTACCCACTATGCAACAGCGCTGGCCCCAAATTTCTTTACTTTCTAGCACAAACACCTTTAAACCTGTGGGCAAATTTTGTCTTAATACTTACACATATTTTAAGTGCTGAATTGATGTTTCTTTATATTATATATACACAGATAATGTCATTGAGTGAAACTACACTTTTTATGTTGTGACAGGTTGGGCTCAGTCCCCAGAGTGGGTATGTGAAACAATGTGTATGTTCATAGATTCAGTTGTCTGTGTGTGTGTATGTATGTACGTAAATACTGGAGACTCAACTTAACCCCCGCTCTGTCCATAACACTGTTCCCATTTTACTTCTCTGGGTTTTCATGTTTTCCACTTGTAAAAGTTATAGGACTGGGGCCAGCATTGTGTTGTGGTGGGTAAAGCTGACGCCTATGATGCTGGCAACAAATATGGGCATTGGTTCCAATCCTGGCTGTTCGGCTGCTGATCCGGTTCCCTGCTGGTGTGCATGGGAAAGCTGTGGAAGATGGCCCAAGTCTTCGGACCCCTGCCACTCATGTAGGAGACACAGAGGAAGCTCCTAGCTCCAGGATTGGCTCAGCTTTGGCCATTGCAGCCATTTGGTGAGCGAACCAGTAGATAGAAGAGCCCTCTTCTCTCTCTCCCTCCCCTCCTCTCTCTCCCTCTCTCTCCTCCCACAACCACCCCTGGAACTCTGCCTTTCAAATAAATAAATAAATCTTACAAAAATGATAGGCTGGAGTAGACGAGATCTAAAACTGGTTTCAACTCTACCATCTGATGTTCCAGTGTTCACAGATGTTTTAGTTATTATTTAACACATATTGTAGCACATCAATCACTTAGTATCTCTGATTTGCAAAACAATTTCAGAATAGTGGAAATAATATACTTTGGTAATGTTTTTAAAATAAAATACTTGCTTTTAATCCACATTTTAAGAAACAAATTTAGTGTGGGACATGTTTGCATTATATAACAAATATAAACATGTGAATGTCATAAAATCACAGAATTAGGAAATTTTAATTCAACTTCCTCATTTTACAAAATAGGGAACTAAGGGCCAAATACAGTTAGTTACTTGCTCAAGATCACAAAGGTAATTAACAAAGTCTGTACAAAGTAAATTAATGCCAGAATATTTTCCACAGTTTTCCCTATTAATATTTCAAGACCACACCTATGAACAAAAACTCATAGTCATTCAGTACTTAAATCAAAGAATATTAAAAATAAAATTTAAGGTCATAATGTGTCATGTGAACATATCACATTTTTAATAGTCTACTTCATAGATTCACATGCATTTAATTGTTAATCCACTTGAGTTTCTTAATTTTGCTGGTCATTGAATTGCCACTGAAATAGCATGTACTCTGCTATCATTTTATAGTTACTTTAGCTCTTTTTTGTCTCTTGATAAATGATATTGTGATTTTTATAACATATGAGTACATGTGTTCTAATACTGGCATTCACGGAAATTCTGCGAACTCTTAAAGGTTTTAGTAGGACTCAAATTGATTGGTCTCAGTGACATAAATTTTACTTTCTTATTCTTTTCACTCCTGTATTAAATATTAAAAGTCTTTCTTTATAAACTTATCATTTTAGTTCAAAGGTTGGACATTAAATATTGTCTCGTATTACTAATCAGTTTCAAGACACGCGATTTTATTTTTGCCATTGAGGTTGGGGCTCTTTAAAATTGTTGTTTCTAGCATCTCATTGACTCACACTAAAAACCAGAGCTTCAGTCCCTCGATCACCCAATTAATTTTAACCTTGACCTCCCACAGCTGTACTGCTTCTACACAGTCCCAAAAAAAAAAAAAAAAAAAAAAAAAAAAAAAAAAAAAAACCCAACTCCCTGATTCCACCCTTTCTGCTTCTCGCGAAGCAACAGTGGAGAGGAAAAACAAAACCCATTCCTTTAAGAAAGATTCCGCCTCCTCTCCCCAGCAAGCGCCCAAGGGTAATCGTGGAGTCTCCACGAAGTCACACACTTTACTACTGCGCCCCGGGAGAAGCCGCGCCGCCGCTGTGTGGGGCTGCAGCGGGTTCCTGTGCAGCACTGCAGACTGCACACCTCGACAACCGAGACGCAGGCACGTCCACCACCCTGGACTCCAGGAAGCCTTGGCTCTTCAGCGGGTGAGCAGATTCTGTATCCATTTTGTCCAGAAGCTGTGGGAGAGGGGACGATCGTGGAAACGCGGTTCGCCAGACATGCTTAAAATGAATTATGTGAATCTGCCTTCCTGGAGGTGGGGGGGGGGGGTGTCTAGATTTGTGACCGGCAAATGCCCTGTACACTGCTGACTATTATCTGATGTGTGCCTTTAGCATACTTTTTTTTTTTTGAAATTCATAAAGATCAACCTTAATGCATGCAAAGCTTTCTTTCTTTCTTTCTTTCTTTTTTTTTTTTTTTGGCTTTTAAATGCAAGAAAACATCCAGCCACTCCCAATCTCTCCCTCAAATACTGCAGATATTTTAAAACGCCAAATAAAATGACAGGCTGAGCATTTAAAAAATATTGTTTTCTTCCCAAAGCCGGGAAGCCGTATCCCTACCATTCTTAAGGAGTATTTCAAAATATGAAGGCATGGTTAGATTTTGAGCAAACGGGGAGATGATGGTAGACTAAAAATCTGTGCAGCCCCAGTCCGGGGGAGAGAGAAAGCGAGGATAAAAGGAATCACAGCTCGTGCCAAAATGAGATTCATTTTCCACACTTCCTATGTGGGAAGAGGAAACTACATTTTAATTAGCGCATTTTTTTCGGGAGGAGACAGGGGATGAGGATGAGGGGGATGGCGAGAGGTATTCGAGGGGGTGAGGAAGGAAATGAAGTCGACGGTCGCCAGTGCCTTGGGAGCCACGAGAGATAAGGGTGGGGAGCGAAGTTTGCTGTGTGTGTTAGGGTGGGGTCGACCCAAGGGGCGTGAATCACTGGAATGGCGCTCGGAGGGGGTGTGCAGCGGGCGCCTTCGTGCCCGCGGAGGACGTGCGTGCGGGAGGGCTGTGGCGGCCAAAGGCGCGCGCCGCCGGGAGGGCTATTTCGAGAACAGGTTGGGGTGGGAAGCGCACGCGGGCGGCGGCGGGTGGGCGGCCCGGTGTCACCTGTGGATGTACCCTCCACCACAGCCCCGCAGGCGTGAGTTGCAAAGTTTGCTCGGCCCGGGATTCGTCTCGAAGGCCGCTGTGGTCGGCGCCCGGTCCCTTCGCCTGCCTGAGGTCAGTTCTCAGAAGGTTACGAGGTGCGAGGGGCCAGAGCGCGAGCGAAGGTTTCCGACGGGTCCAAAGCGGGCAGAACTGAGGGCGCCCCTGCCCAGCTCCTCGGTGGAGGGGAGCTGAGAGGGGGCGCCCCCCAAAGCAGCCATGCCGAGAGGGAAACCCAGGCCCCTCCAATGCGGGGGGCGTGCGCAGTGTGTGGAATCTTGGCAGTGGCCTCCCCCTCAGAAGACCCGGCAGCCCGTGTGGGCGGTGGAGGCTAAATCTGAAGCCGCGACCCCAGCCTCCAGCTTGGTGGCGGGGCCCGGGATTCGATCAGGTTAGGGCGGCAGACGTTTCCGAGGCGGCCCCCTCCCCCTCGCGGTTGGGTTTCCGTCGGGGTAGTTTCCCCCTCCGGCCCTCAGGGGACGCCACAGATCCGAGCCGCATAGCCGGAGGAGGACGTTGAAGAGGCGCCAGGCAGCCGCCCCACAACAGGCCCTCCCGGCGGCCGGGGTCCGTAGGCCCCCACGCCTGGGCTTCACCGGTGGAGAGGCTGCGGTCGAGTAGGGGGCCCAGGGGGCGGGGCCGGGGTGCGCGAGGGCGCGAGGGGCGGGGCCAAGGCGCGCGAGGGGCTGTGAGAGGCGGAACCACAAGGAGGCGGTGCCGCGACGCTCGGGGGGCGCTCGGGGGCTGCGAGGGGCGGGCCTAGAGGGGGCGGGGCCAGGCGCCTGGGGGCTTGGGGCGGGGTTTGGGGGCGAGGCTAGGGCGGGGCCAAGGGACGCTCAGGGGAAGCTCGGCCAGTCCCGCCAGAGCGTGAGCCGCCAACCCGTAACGGTCGCCAGGGCGAGGGGCGGGAGGGGAAGGAGTGGGGTTTAAATTATATATTTCCACAGCAGAGCGAAAGCGAGAGGCGTCGGTGACCCAGGTGTCGCAGCTTCCTGCTGCACGAGGCTCGGCGTCCAGGTCCCTCCCCCCTCACGCCCCCTCCCCTGGCTCTCCCCTCCCCTTTGGAGCGGTGCGGCGCTTAAGAGGCGGCTGCGGCGGATCGGGCGACCGCTGCAGCCCCGGCGGCTGCGGAGGAAGAGGGAGGGAAGCACAAAGCCGGCTGCGCGCTGCGAGGTAATCCTGAGGGGACGGGAGGCGCCGGCGTTCCGCCCCTGCTCTCGGCCGGGACGCGGCGCCCGCACCGGGGCTGGCTGCGGGGGCTCCTCCCCGGGGGTCGCGCGGGGGTGGGGACTTGGCGTTGGCCGTTCCCGCGCCTCAGGTGAGGGGCGCGTACCTGCGGGCTGGCTCCGGGGCGCGCGCGGCGTGGGCCGGCCGCTCTCGGGCGGCTGCTGCTTTCCCCTGCGAGGGCCGGGAGCTGTGTAAGACCCGGCTGCAGCTTGGGGCACCCGGGGGTCCTTCAGCCCCGAAGGTGCGCTCCCAGAGGGTGGGAGGTTCCCGCGCTTGGACAAGGTGGAGGAGAAAGGGAGGGAGGGGTGGCTTGTTCCGTTTCTCTCTTCCTCCTTTAAGAAAACTTGTGTTACAGGGTGGAAGTGTTGACCCCCCCCCCCAATCTGCGCCCCCATCCCCCCGGCGCGCGCGCACACATACACACACACAAACACGCACACACACACACACACACACGCACCACCCTCCAAACGTACACACGTTAGGTTGCGCTTCCTGCGCGGAGTGACAAACAGAGTTGGCCGCGGATCTGTTTCGCGGGTGGTTGGGGCAGGTCCAGCCGCTTCGGAGGAATGCTGCCAGAGCTGAGGCCAGACCGCAGACAGGTAGAAGCAGCTGGGCCTCTAATGAAAAGCCACGAATGGCCTCAGATGCACTGTTTTGTCGTTGTGGAGACTTTAATGGCCAGTAGGTGCCCCTTGAACATGGAGAGCGTAAGGAAAAACCACTAATATCCCTGGCACATGTCCTGCTGGAGTTGACCTACTAGAGTGGTATGGGATTTAACTCCACCGAGAGGCTTGGAGTGAGGATTACTTGCAAGGTTGAAGGAGGAATTGATAAGATTCTGAGGGATGGGACCAGCTACGTAATCGTGTGTGCATTTTTACGTTGAATTATGCGACTTCTTAGATTGAGCTGTAGGAAATGGTTGCTTTCTTTGAACGTATTCCATGTACCTGGTGCCAGGTACATCCTTTGGTTTTGGAAGACTTCTAGTGGGACTGTTATTAAAGGGAATTAAAGTAAGAGTACATTGTAATTTGTCGTTTTTAAATTAATGTGCTTGACCATTAAGGTTTGTAGTGATGATCTGGGACTGACTCGTTTGTAGGGTTAAGTTACTTTTGGAGTATTCATAGAAAGGTTTTAAATCTGTCTCCATTTCATTCTGCTTGCACAGAAACTCATTTTCTTTTGCTAAAAGCCAGCAGAGTAATTTTGCAGAGGGAGGACCAGGGAAAAAAATGGCCACTTTTTGCTGTATTTAACTCTTCATGCGTCTAAAGAGCTCAGTCTATGCTAACTCTTAAAGTTGACCTAAATTGCTGGCATGTTGGTAATAGTTGCTTTTAAAGAAAAACAGCCATGTTTCTATTTTGAATGTTAAATGTAACTGAAGGAGTTTTTGAGGTAAGTCTGAGACTTTCCATAGATGGCAGCTTTTGACATGTGTGATATCAGGAAATGTTTGGCAAACGTTTGACATGATGTAGGTGATCATGTTGCACTTAGGAAATCTGTATTTTGCATGGTAAGAGGATTATATTTTCATAATGTTGACTGAAAATGAGAAAATTATATTGTACACTTTGCTATTTCCAACCCCATTTTTCAATAATGTTATACTGGAATAAATGTGAGTTCTGCTCAATGATCTGGATTTGGTTTTTGTAAAACCAGAATGTGTTTTGAAACTTAGAGGACATAATACTAACACAGTTCACCACTCACACAATCCTAAAGCCTAAATACAAGGTAGTGTCCAACTTAGGAGGTTTGTAAGGTTTCCTGAAGTAGACTTATCATGACCGAGTGCTTTTGTCACAGGTAAGCTTACAGCTGGTTAGCTGGTTAATCTCCCACATCTCAAATTAGTTGATGAGTAGTCCTTGGTGGCAGCATGTACATATATGATGAGGGAATGAGAAGTATTTCAGTGGAGGGAAGAAATGACATGAAAACATAGAAACCCAACTCTGAACAACTGAGTTCATAGAAAGAAGAGCAATGATCCTGTCAGAACTGTAGCTTAACCACGTTATGGTATGTAAAGTGCTTGACATAGAGTCTGTATCCAGTAAGTGCTTTTTTGTTTATCATCAGTATATAAAATGACATGTGTTTTGAAGGCAATTAGTTTTATCATGCTGCTCAGTGCATGAAGACTCAGCAAATATTTGTAACAGCCATTGTTTACTTGCTTTACCTCTGTGCCAGGCAATATTCTAAGAGCCTTATATGATTTAATTTACTTAATCCTCTGAACAACCCAGTGATTTAACAGAGGCATGGGCAGGCTAAGTATCTTGCTGTTTCCAAACCCAGAGTCAGGGCCTGTGTCACCACTGGAATTTGGAACTGTTTCACTCATGGTAATCTTTACAAATCAATGAAAGGTGTTTGTAATATTCTGAAGACAACCAGATGCACATAGCATTTAGCCACACCCTCTTGTATTAATACCACTGAATGTGTTTACATCAGAAGGTTTGTGTTTAATCTGTATTAAGTAGTCACCTTTTGACTTTGGAAGAAAGAAGATTGTTTTTTGATACACACAACATATGTTTTACTAAGATACCAGAGTATGTTATCTGTTTAATTAGTGAAGATTAAAGTTTTTTTCATTTTAAGCTTGTCAGTTGAGTAGAGTTCCAAGTGGCCCAGGGGGGTACTAATGCCCATAGGAAATTCTGGTTCTGCCAGAAATCTGTAGGCTTGATCTTCCTTTTGGGTACCACATTAAACTGAGATGGATTTAGCTTAAATTTATTCTAAATTAACTTTCCTTCTAAATTAAGTTTCTTCTAAATTAAATGAAAAGATATAACTTGTACCTTATACTTTGTCTCATTCCTTAAGGAGCTGTGTGTTGCTGCTTCACTGTTTTAGTTGATATGTCAAGAAATTAATTATAATCTAAATTAGGAGTTTTTAAATAGTGCTTAGAATTATTGTAGATAGCTGACATGTCTTTTGATGATTTAGTGAAATGTTACTATTAGAAAAAAGTTTGAATATAGGTATGTTGAATTAAGAAAGCACAAGTATATTGAAGACACGGTTGCTAACCTGCTTCTCACACTAAATTAACACTTCTTTATTTTTAAAATTTTATTTTATTTATTTGAAAGGCAGAGTTAGAAAGACAGACTGACTGACAGAGAGAGAGAGAGATTCCATTCTCTGGTTCAGTCCCCAAATAGCCACAGAAGCCTGGAACTTCACTGAGTATCCCACTTGGGTGGCAGGGACCCAAGCACCTGGGCCATCTTCCACTGCCTTTCCAGGTGCATTAACAGGAGCTGCATCAGAAGCAGAGCAGTCAGGTCTCAAATTGGCACTAATATGGGATACCAGCATTGCAGGTGGCAGCTTAACTAATGTGCTGTGACACTGGCCCCACACCTCTTTTTTTTTTAACCATAATTAATATTTAGTATTCTTTCAGGTTTCTCTGAGATATTAATGTAGAGTTTGAATAGAAAAAAACTTTAGCAAAGAGTGATGTTCTTCCTTTTAAACACAGACCAATTTGAAACTATTCAAACCAAATTTGAAATTCATTGGTTATAGGCTGGCATGGCATTGAGATTCAAAGTGAATGCCTGAATACTTTATTTCATATCTTCTGTGTTAATGCTCATCATTTGAACTTAGGACCCACACCACAGTATTTATAGGTGAGATTGTATGAGATCCTTTGGGTTCTGCCAGAGATTAAATTCTACTGGCCAAAAGCCAGTAATGTAATATATACAACTCAAATGCAATGAGTTGTATATATCAAGGGTATTCTCTAAAGTATTTGTACAAATTAGAAGCCTTTCTCTAAGACTTGGGGAAAAAATGTCTGTTATCTGTTAGGTGAATTTATGGTAGTCCCCCCCGCCACCCAAGGTTTTGTTTTCTGTGGTTTCAGTTACTGAGTCAACTGTGGTCTAAAAATATTAAATGTAGGGGCCAGCATTGTGGTGTAGTGGGTAAAGCCTGTGACACCAGCATCCCATATAGGTGCCGGTTCGAGTCCTGACTGCTCTACTTCCAATTGAACTCCCTGCCAACGTGCCTGGGAAAGCAGCAGAGGATGGCCCAGATATTTGGGCCCCTGCACTCATGTGGGAGACATGGAAGAACCTCCTGGCTCCTGACTTTGGTATGGTCCAACCCTGGCCATTGTGGGAGTGAACACATCTTGGGAGTGAACCAGCAGATTGAAAATCTCTCTATGGCTCTCCCTCTCTCTCTGTGTAACTCTTTTCTTTAAAAAAATTAAAGTATTAAATGGAAAGTTCCAGAAACAGTTCATAATTTTTGAATAACTTATTACAGTGTATTGTTGTAATTGTTCTTTTTTATTATTATAATCTTTTATTGTGCCTATTTTATAAATTACTCCTTAGCATAGGTATCTATTTATAGAAAAAACAGCATATTATGTGGTTTGATATTATCCATGGTTTCAGTCATCCATGAGGGGTTTTGGAACATATCTCCTGCAGTTGTGGGGGCCACAGAAAAAGGATAATTATTTTTCTTCTAGCAGTAGCTAATTATGGACACACACTCAAAATCATACTACTGGGAAGAGTTTCTTTCAGGGAAAGTTAAAAGTAATTCACATGGCTTTTATTAAGTAAATAATTGTTGAGTATCAACAGTATTCATAGAGCAATGACTTTATCTGAAAATTGGGTAAAAAGAGGTTTGTGGACTTATTGTTTATTTTATAGCATGTTTGACTTTAATAATGCATCTCTTTATATCTGGATAAATCTCAAAATAAGATTAAAAATCAAATTAATTGTAAAAAAAATGGCTTTACTTGTCCTAAAGCCTTAGGATGCATAGATAATCAATCTCTGGTTTCCTTAAATTATTTTTGGTTGAATATCTTTGAGAAAGCTCTATTAATTTCTTTCAGGCTTCTAGGACATGACTTACTACATTTGAAGGAGCGGTTTAATGAAAAATATCCTAGAAACCTCAAAGAATGAATGTGGTTTACAGAGTTGTCCAGTATCCAGCATAATCCTAATAGTAGCATGAGTACCAAAAGGTATAAAAAGTATGAAACTAACCCTTGTTTTTTTTCTTTTTTTTTAAGATTTATTTATTTACTTGAAAGTCAGAGTTAAACAGAGAGACAGAGAAGGAGAGGAAGACAGAGAGAGGGAGAGAAGTTTTCCAACCGCTGGTCCACTCCGCAACTGGCCACAATGGCTGGAGCCGTGCTGATCTAAAGCCAGGAGCCAGGAGCTTCTTCCAGGTCTCCCACCTGGGTGCAGAGGCCCAAGGACTTGGGGCATCTTCCATTGCTTTCCCAGTCCACAGCAGAGAGCCAGACAGGAAGTGGAGCACCCAGGTCTCGAACCAGCACCCACATGGGATGCCAGCACTGCAGGTGGCGGCTTTACCTTCTATGCCACAGCACCGGCCCCAACTCTTGGTTTTAAAAAACTTATCATTCGTATAAGTTTGCTTCTAATTTTTGTATGTATGTGTGTTTAAATGTTTGTTTATTTGAGAGGCAGAGAGTAAGAGCACATCTGCTTCTTAAGTCCCCAAATGCCTATCCAGGCCAGAGCCAGGAATCAGGAACTCAATCCAGGTCCCACATATGGCTGGCATGGAATCCAGCTACCTGAGCTATCACTGCTGTCCCCTGGGTCCATGTTAGCAGGAAATCCAGAAGCAGAGCCAGGACTTAAATCTCTAAAATTGTTTCTTGAGAAGATAGTGTAGACTAGTTTTAACTATGCTAAAAGCAGAGCTGTTTTGTACATGACGTGTAGGCTACAGCATATGTTTATGTCTTTGGAATGAGGCCAGATCTAAATTGAGCCTTTACCTGATGTTGTGCCACCATATACATTACACTTACATTTTTTAAAAAGTTGGCTTTATTTAGATCTTAGTTGGAGATGGTAGGTCTTGCTGATGCAGGATGAACTTTGAAACCTCCTTGTTTCAAATTCCTTGAAACTAGGCCTGAAGATACTATGTGTAGGCAGTACATTAACCAGCCTTTAAGACTGCTGCCTCCTCAAATAAGGCTGCAATTTGAATCTAGGGTTATGAAAATTTTTTCTGCAGTGGGCATACATGATTTCCAAAAGGTAAAAATTTCCCGCAGCCAACTAGAGGATGAAACCACTTCTGTAATATTTTTTTTTTTTTTAATTTATTGAGAGAGAGAGAGAAAGTGTGAGAATTAGCTCCCATCCACTGGTTCACTCCCCCAAATACCTCCAAGGGCTGGGAGCTGGACTAGGCCAGACCAGGGGCTTAGAATGCCATCTGTGTTTCCCACGTGGGGGCAGGAGCCAAATTTTTGAGCCATCGTCACTGCCTCCTGGGCTCTGCATTGGAAAGAAGCTGGATTCAGGACCTGGAGCCATGAGTCAAAACCAGGCACTCCAGTGGGAGGTGCAGTGTTCCCAGCCTGAAGCTTGCTCCTATTTCTGAGAAATTTAAAGGTAGTAACATAATGTTCTTAAAATGAATGTCTCAGGAACTATACTGTGTATGTTAGTGAAACAAAATCATTTTAATGCTCTTATTATACATTAAGGCAAACAGTGGATTAGGCAAGACCATAACCTAACTCCAAGTGACACATGAAATTGCTATTATTTTCACTTTTTCTCATGCCCCTGTTGGCTTATTCTTGTACTTTCTTACTCTGCCTCTCCCCTACCAAGGAAATGCTCCCCTTCTTGGATTGAAGGAGAAAGGACAGAACAGTATAGGTGTGAGTCACTCTGCCTGTATAACTTAGCCCCCCGTGGTTGTTTATTGGTTGCCTACTAGAGGAGCTACAGTTCCAACAATATAGAAGACAAGCAGGGGGCCAGTAAAGCTGCCGCCTGCAGTGCTGACATCCCATATGGGCACCAGTTCAAGTCCTCGCTTGTCCACTTCTCTGCTCCTGCTAATGCACCTGGGAAAGCAGCAGAACATGGTCCAAGTCCTTGGGCCCCTGCACCCACATGGGAGACCCGGAAGAAACTCCTGGCTGCTGGCTTTGGATCAGCCCAGCTCCGGCCCTTGTGGCCTTTTGGAGAGCGAACCAGTGAATGGAAGATTTTCTTTCTTTGCCTCTGCCTCTAACTCTGCCTTTCAAATAAATAAATAAATAAATCTTAAACAAACAAAGGAGATAAGCAGGTTGGAGAAGTGCTGAGTTGTTACTATCTTGGAGATTGGTGTATGTCTTTAATTTGTCACGAGTAGCAGTATTTCTGTGAAGTTCTTACTCAGTGACTCAGCTCATCCTGGGCAAGGACAACATTTCCTTTTCCATACAGTCTTCTCATCCTGCCATCTTTTGATCTGCTGGAATGACTAAACACTGTAGCAGAGAGATGGGTTGATTCAGAGTCCTCATGATAGAGATAATTAGACTTACTTGGTATATCTGAAGAAGTATATTTTAGGGCTTAAGGCCTCCCAAGGGACTCTTAAAGCCATTGTACTTTTTAATCCTTCAGAAGTTAGAGCCAGCAACTATTAGTTGCATTGTCATTTCTCTTCTCATTTATCTTCTTAGAACATGAGAAAAAGATTCTATAAAGTTAACCTTTTAATATCTGAGAAAGTGGTTTAGGAAGGGCGTTGATTAGCTCTCAAGTAGAGTTGTGAATGGAGGTAAGTGCTTCAGATGAGTAGAATGCTTCCTTGCTGCTCTGCTTGAGTGTCATGTAAGAGGTGGAAAGGGGAAAGAGATAGGCATTTAGGTTGATACATTGTTTTTATTCTTTCTTCCCACTCCTAATCCTTTAAAAAAAGAAAAAAAAACCTTTAAGGCTCTGTTCCTCTTACCTTGCTTTTCTCTTTTGACTTACTGTGAAGGCTGAGGTCTCTCTCTCCAAGAGAAAGGTGGATTTTTTTTTTTTTTTTAAGATTTACTTATTTGAAAGAGTTATGAAGAGGCAGAGAGGGAGAGATAGAGAGAGTCTTCCATTCACTGGTTCACTCTCCAAATGGCCTCAAAGGCCAGAGCTGGGCTGATCAGAAGCCAGGAGCCAGGAATTTCTTTCAGGTCTCCCACATGGGTACAGGGGCCCAAGCACTTAGGCCATCTTGTACTGCCTTCCCAGGCCATAGCAGAGAGCTGGATCAGAAGTGGAGCATCCGGGACGTGAACCAGTGCCCAACTGGGATGCCAGCACTGCACGCAGTGGTTTACCCACTACGCCACAACACTGGCCCCCGAGAGGTGGAATTTTTAAGGTGATGTCTATCTGGTTGCTTAAAAATTAGGCTTGCAGTTGGAGATTGTGCTAGAAAGAATTTTCTTTTCTCTCCACACTGTCTGCCTTTTGAATTTCAAATAAATATCTCTGAAACAGATGTGAGAAACTTTATCACTTGATAGTTGGGAGCCATTATGTATTTGTAAAATAAATCTTATCAGTGGATCAGAAATTTATGCAGCATTAAACAATTTTTAGTCTTTTTTTCCCCAAAGCTAGCTTTGCAGTGATTTTTGTATTAGAATGTTTGATTCTTTTTAGTGGGTCTCAGAAATGTTGAAAGTAATACCTCTCATTTTCCGCCTTGGTGAATGTGGATAATGATAAAAATCATAATTCTATGAATACTTCATTATTGTTAGATACCCTAATGAAATGTGTGATAGACAAGAACTTGGTCACTAACTGCTGAGAGTCTGGCACCACTATCACAGAATGGAATAGGGAAGGGACCTATTATGCCTGAATGACAAGAGTGAATTTGCTTGACATAGTGAAGGCTCTGAGAAGCTGATTACTTGGTAATCACCTGAGTTAGGTGATTTATATTATGTTTGTTGTCTTTTTTTAAAAGATTTATTTATTTACTTGAAAGTCAGAGTTACATAGAGCAGGAGAGGCAGAGAGAGAGAGAGAGAGAGGTCTTCCGTCCTCTGGTTCACTCCCCAACTGGCCGCAACGGCCGGAGCTGCGCCTCCTCCTGGTCTCCCACACGGGTGCAGGGGCCCAAGGACTTGGGCCATATTCCACTGCTTTTCCAGGCCATAGCAAAGAACTGGATCAGAAGTGGAGCAGCTGGTACTCGAACTGGTGCCCATAAGGGATGCCGGCACTGCAGGCGGTGGCTTTACCAACTATGCCACAGCGCTGTCCCTGGTGTTTGATGCCTTAAAACCAAAATCTTGGGTCCCCTCCCTGCTGTGGCACAGCACATTAAGCTGCCATGTATAGTGCCAGCCTCTCATGGGTGCCGGTTCTAGTCCTTGCAACTGTGCTCCTTGCTAATGCTAATGAGCCCCTGCACCCTTGAGCCCCTGCACCCATGCGGGAGACCTGCAAGAAGCTCCTGGCTCCTCTTGTCTTCAACCTGGCCCAGCCCTGGCCCATGTGGCCATTTGGGGAGGGAACCAGCAGATGAAAGATCTCTCTCTCCGACTGTGACTTTCAAATAAATAATAAGCAAACAAACAAAAAAATCAACAAAATCTCCTTGGGCTCTTTTAAAGTGGCTGGCTTGACCAATCTGCTTTTGATGCATGTGTTTCCAGAGAGATTGTGACTATCAGTTAAGTGCTTTGAACAAAGAATTCCCTGCTTTGTACCACACCCGAATGCCATAGAAGATACTTCTGGACTTCATTTAATTTGGGCTCAAAGGGAGGAGTGCCATCTACTGAATAGCCAGCATCAAGTTGAGCAGCTCCTAAGTTTTCCTTGCAGAGCTATCAGCCAGTTCCTGGAGAATCCAGGCCCAGACTCATTTGGAGGATTTGACAGGATCTTAGTACCAAGGGGAATTGTTGCCTGCTCAAGTTTAATTATGTTTCTCAGCATGAGGCCTAAACACATGATGAAGAACTAATTTAGCACTTGTTGGAATGCATGGGAAAGGTGAGGCCTTCAGAAGTTATTGAAAAGAGTCTAGCAGTGGTGAAATCATTTTTAAATTCAATGATAAAGAAAATTGTTTTAATGAGACATCTTAAGTCTGGCTCCTTGCACACAAAGATCTCAAGATATACTCAGCTGAAAATCAGGAAACAAATCATTTGTTTAAAATTGATGTTTTAAGAGAACTTGAGTATTTTGATAACTGTCTCAGTTTCTAAGGCAGTGATACCTATTTGATTGAAGTCACTCTTTCAGAGTGGGTTTTGTTGTTCTGGTCTGGTCTGTGCAAGTGGTCTCCCGTTTTGTTGTTAAGAAACTGTCTGGTAGTAGCTGTGGGAGGAACTGGAGATAGTAGAACCACTTTAAACCTCAGTAGAGCCTCAATCTTACCAAGGAGGCAGGTACCAAAGCCAGTGCACTTGGTAAAGTGATAAGTATAAATACACAACCGATCGAAAAGATAGGGTATATGTCGATGAGATTTCACAAATAAGACCAGTGTAAGCAAATAATGAAGGATAGAAATAAAAGGGAGAGAATGATCCTGCGGGGAAAACAGGACACACAGCAGACTCATAGAATGGCAGCACTCCTGCCTCAGAATCAACCCTTAGGACATTCGGATCTGGGTAAAAGGTCCATGAGAGTCTCACAGGCATGAAAAGCCATGACACGGTGGCAAAAAACAATCTAAATGAAAGATCCTGGTGAACAAGACCCCAGCAGAAGGAACAGGCCATCAAGGAGAGAGGCGCCTTTCTCTGAAGGGAGGAAGGAACCTCCACTGTGATATGGCCTTGACTAAACAAGTTCAGAGTCAGTAAACTCAAGGGGCTTCCATAGCCTAGACAGCTCATAGCAAGAGTCTCGGGTGATTGCTGACGTCATAAATAAGAGTGCCAATTGTTAATCAACAACGGGAGTCACTGGGTACATGCTCCCCACGTAGGATCTCTGTCCTTAATGTGTTTTACTATGAAACTTAAAAACAACACTACTAGTCGAACAATACCCTATACCTTGTGCGGTTGTGTGAGTGCAGCCTGTTGAAATCCTTGCTTAGTATATACTAAGTTGATCTTCAGTATATGAAGGTAATTGAAAATGAAACTCGATGAAGGGCAGGATGGAGAAGGAATGGGAGAGGGGAGGGCCATGGGACGGAGGGAGGTTTGAGGGGGGAAGCCACAACAATACACAAGTTGCACTTTGTAAATTCACATTTATTAAATAAAAAAAACCTATATAACAAACAAAACCAAAAAGAACTTAATACTTTACCCCTTTGGTATTTTTTATGTTCTACTTAAAACTATTGGTTGAACTCTGTAATTAATACACAATTACTCAAGTGTTTAATTAATGCTATAATTAGTACTCAAATAGAATTTTACACTTTGTGTTTCTGTGTGGGTGTAAACTGTGGAAATCTTTACTTAATATATGCTAAATTGATCTTCTGTATATAAAGATAATTGAAAATTAATCTTGATGTGAATGGAAGGGGAGGGAGAGTGGGAGAGGGGAGTGTTGTGGGTGGGAGGGAAGTTATGGGGGGGGGAGCTATTGTAATCCATAAGCTGTACTTTGGAAATTTATGTTCATTAAATAAAATAAAATATAAAAGAAAAAAAATAAATTACTTGAAATAGGCCTGCCAGAGGCAGACAAGAAGGTACTTTGACAATATGAATTGAAAGAAAGTTATGAAATTATTAATATAAAATATGCCAGACTGTTATGTCTATTATATATACTTATTTCATTAGTAACCATATTTTATACTCCACTAACCCCCCCAAGGATCATGTTAAGTACTTTACATAAATTATCTGAAGTTTAGTGAAGTAACTTGTCGAATATCATACAATTAATAAATGTTAGAGACAAGATTTGAGCTCAGAATTAATTCCTTTAAACACTGTGCGATACTGCTGATTTATTTAAGCTTATTATTGTTTTTGACTGCATAGAAGATTTCAAGTAGAATTAGGACAGTATTTTTGCCTCTGCTGGAAAATACAAGTACTGTTTTTGTTTGGAAAAAGAAAGGAGGGGGCAGGTGTTTGGTCACAGTAGTTACCACTTGGGACGCTTGCATCCCAAGTCAGAGTGCCAGTAGGCATCCTCCCTTCACTTCCCATCCACCTTCCTGCTGATGTACGTTTTAAAAGGTAGCAGGTGATGCTCAAGTACTCCTGCTGCACGCAACAGAGACCCAGGATGAGTTCTCGGCTTCTGGATGCTGTCTGGCCAAGCTTTGGCTGTTACAGGCATTTGAAGAGTGAACCAGTGATAGAAGGTCTCTCTGTCTCCTTTTTTTTTTTTTTAATTTATTGTTGTGTGTGTATATATATATACCTTGCAAATAAAATGAAAAGAAGTTAAAGTTTTTAAAAAGCACTGAAATGGGTTAATAAAATTGAGATTTTACTAGAATCGGGAAATATCCATGAGAAGGACTTTTAAATATATATATATATATATACACATATATATATATTTTTTTTTTACAGGCAGAGTGGACAGTGAGAGAGGGAGACAGAGAGAAAGGTCTTCCTTTGCCGTTGATTCACCCTCCAATGGCCGCCACGGCCGGCGCACCACGCTGATCCGATGGCAGGAGCCAGGTGGTTCTCCTGGTCTCCCATGGGGTGCAGGGCCCAAGCACTTGGGCCATCCTCCACTGCACTCCCTGGCCACAGCAGAGAGCTGGCCTGGAAGAGGGGCAACCAGGACAGAATCCGGCGTCCCAACCGGGACTAGAACTTGGTGTGCCGGCGCCGCAAGGCAGAGGATTAGCCTAGTGAGCCACGGCGCCGGCCCCAAATATTTTCTATTGGATTTTCCTATGGTGTTAATTTTTTGTTCTTTTGCTGTTTTGCTTATTATTGAAATGTGGAGTGAATTGTTTCACATTTGGGGCATGTGCTTAAAATACGCTGCTTACTTGGGTTGGGTTTTCTGCTGGGTTTATTTATTTTATTATTACATTTTTTCTTTTTTTTATTTGAGAGGCAAAAAGAATGACAGAGACAGGGAGAGAGCTCAAATTCCACCCCTACAAATGTTCACAACAGGCAGGGGCTGGGCTAGGCCAGAGCCAGGAGCCAGAAACCAAATCTAAGACTCCTACATGGGTGGCAGGAACCCATCCACTTGAGCCTCCCAGGGTTTGCTTCAGCAGGAAACTGGAGCCGGGCATTGAACTCTAGCACCAGATACAAAATGAGAGTACCCTAATGACCAGGCTGAAACTCATCCCCAGGTTTATTTTTTTTGTGAGGGCAGGAGGTTGGGGATTTGTTAATTACTTTTCTGTATTTTGCTTGCTCCTAAATATTTTAAGTGGTTGTTCTTTTCAATATGGTAGTAATATTCCATGTCCACAGTCCAATAAAATGTAATAATGTGCCGGTCTGAGGTCCTGGGAGAAACCCAGCTTTCTGTGCATGTGAAGCATGTTCTGACCATCAGATGGGCACCATACCTCATATATATGTATTGATACTTTATTGAATGTGTCCTTTCAATGAAGAGATATTTAATACCTGGCTCCTATTATGAGTTGTATTCTTGTTTGTTTTTAAACATATTTTGATCTCAGAAGACATCCTTATTAACTTAAAAGGAAAAGGTCTTTAGATTAGCTTGAAAGGTTGGGAATTGTTTTGGTATAACAAAAAACTCCTACTATCTCAGTAGAATCTTGGTTAAGTTGTGTATTCTAAACCCATTCATCCTTTTTGGGCTTCTTGGCTTTTTTCCTTCCATTATAAATGAATTATACTTTACCTTAAACCTTCCATAAAACCCCCATAGGGTATGAAATACACAGCTCCTTGGAATTTTGACTCCCATTTACTGTCAAACATAGGAAAGGTCAGCAACAAGCAAGATCACTGTATAAAGATGTTACTTGCCTATGTGTGATAAATGCCAAATGCCAGGTAACAGGAAACAAATGCTATGGTACTGGTCAGGAAAATAACACCATAGATGGAGTGGTCAGAAAAGGCCCCCAGGAAAGAGGAATAAAGCTGGGCCTTAAAGGGTAGGTTGGGGTTTCATTAAGTAGAGAGGATGGAAAATATTTTGGCCAGAAATTACTGTCTTAAAATTACATTTTTTTCTGAAGTATGATTAAAGAGAGTTTGTAACAGTGGTTCAGTCTTTTCCCAGTGTAAGGCACTTGAATGCTATAACATACACTTATTCTTAACAGTGTCAAGGACTCAAGAGGAGGTATGTTAGGGAGCATAGGAGGTATATAGGAAGTATATTAGAATACTGTGGTGGGGGATGTGGGGGCAGGGAAAGGTAGTGGTGGTCAAGAGCATGTACTTTAACAGTGTTCCCTCTGAACCTCACATGAAAATTGTTGGTTCACAGGACCATCACTATAATGTTCTTTTGAAGCTAGTAATGCTTAGGAAAGTGAATTTATCAAAAAGAACTTAAGAATCCTTGTCATTCCCAAAACTGGCCAAGGAAAGTCTCCTTTTGGGAAGAAGTATATATTTTTAATGTGTATTTGTCAATCATTTACTTTGCTGAATGTTATAGTTCTGTTGATACTTCTGTTGTAACTTTCTTTCTTTCTTTCTTTCTTTCTTTCTTTCTCTCTCTCTCTCTCTCTCTCTCTCTCTCTCAGACAGAGTTAGACAGTGAGAGAGAGAGAAAGAGAGACAGAGAGAAAGGGCTTCCTTTTAACGTTGGTTTACCCCCCAAGTGGCCACTACAGCTGGCGTGCTGCGGCTGGTGCACCACGCAGAACCTGAAGCCAGGGGCCAGGTGCTTCCTTCTGGTCTCCTATGCAGGTGTAGGGCCCAAGGACTTGGGCCATGCTCCACTGCACTCCTGGGCCACAGCAGAGAGCTGGACTGGAAGAGGAGCAACCAGGACAGAATCTGGCACCCCAACCGGGACTAGAACCCAGGGTGCCGGTGCCGCAGGCAGGGGATTAGCCTAGTGAGCCACAGCGCCGGCCACTTCTGTTGTAATTTCTAAATCTGATATGTGGATTACTGGGTGAAGAATATTATAGGATATAATCACTTTTACTTAACATTGTGTTCAGATTTTAGAGGGTTTTTTGGAAGTGAATTATCATTTGCGCTTTGAAAAGTAGTGTGACTATTCAAGACATTTTGAGTGACTTTTTTTTTTATTTTTTGACAGGCAGAGTGGACAGAGAGAGAGAGAGAAAGGTCTTCCTTTGCCGTTGGTTCACCCTCCAATGGCCACCACGGCTGGCACGCTGCGGCTGGCGCACCGCACTGATCCGATGGCAGGAGCCAGGTGGTTCTCCTGGTCTCCCATGGGGTGCAGGGCCCAAGCACTTGGGCCATCCTCCACTGCCTTCCCAGGCCACAGCAGAGAGCTGGCCTGGAAGAGGGGCAACTGGGAAGAATCCGGCTCCCTGACCGGGACTAGAACCTGGTGTGCCGGTGCCGCTAGGTGGAGGATTAGCCTAGTGAGCCACGGCGCCGACCTTGAGTGATTTTTATTTTTAAGATTTTATATACAAAAAGAGAATTGGGATAAATCACGATTCATTTCAGCTAGAAGATACTATGTTTGTATGTTCAGAGAACAAAAATTTTTAGTTGGAAGTTGGCCGAGACACCTATGATTGTATTGTGGGAAGACACTTGGAATGAGTCTCATAGAAGGTAAAGACCATGAAAGTCCTTGGCTCTGTGACCATGTGTAATTGAAAAAAGGACTTTGGAGCCAGCGCTGTGATGTAGCCGGTAAAGCCGCCACCTGCAGTGCTGACATCCCATGTGGCCGCTTGTTTAAGACCCGGCTGTTCCACTTCCGATCCAGCTCTCTGCTATGGCCTGGGAAAGCAGTGGAGGATGGCCCAAGTCCTTGGGCCCCTGCAGCCACATGGGAGACCAGTAAAAATCTTCTGGCTTTGGATTGGCACAGCTCCAGCCGTTGCAGCCAACTGGGGCATGAACCATCAGATGGAACAATTCTCTCTCTCTTTCTTTCTCTCTCTCTCTCTCTGCCTCTCCTTTTATCTCTGTGTAACTTTTTTTTTTTTTTTTTTTTTTTTTTTTTTGTAACAGGCAGAGTGGACAGTGAGAGAGAGAGAGAGAGAGAAAGGTCTTCCTTTTGCCGTTGGTTCATTCTCCAATGGCCGCCGCGGCCAGCATGCTGCGGCCGGCGCACCACGCTGATCCGAAGGCAGGAGCCAGGTGGTTCTCCTGGTCTCCCATGGGGTGCAGGGCCCAAGTACTTGGGCCATCCTCCACTGCACTCTTGGGCCATAGCAGAGAGCTGGCCTGGAAGAGGGGCAAGCGGGACAGAATCCAGTGCCCTGACCGGGACTAGAACCCGGTGTGCTGGAGCCGCAAGGCAGAGGATTAGCCTAGTGAGCCGCGGCACCGGCCTCTGTGTAACTCTTTCAAATAAATAAAATCTTAAAAAAAAAAAAAACAGAAAGAAAAAAGGACATAATCACTTTCAGAATTTGTCAACTCCCAAAGGTTCAGTTCCTCAGAAGCTCAGGGCTCTTGGCAATGGACAGATCCCTTTCAACCACAATGGGAAGAGGTGTATCGCGAGTTTTCCTAAAGCAAGCTGTAGAAACATTGTGTGGTGTATTTTTCCAGAATTGGTACTTTCCATTCCTATCATGACTTTATTATGTTTGCTAATGTTAGTTCCTCATACATATTTCTCTAACCTCTGCTTAGCCCTCTTTTTTTGAGCAACTTTGTTCTTTATTGATTCATTTATTCATTAACAAATATTTATTGAGCATTTATTTGCAAGGCCCTATACTTAGTGCAGAGATGTGACATAATTTGGCATATATTTTAAGATGATTACTTTGTGTTTTGATACTACACCAACGGTGGGCAAGTGTGGATGCAGGGAGATTGCTTATCTGCAGTGATCTCACTGCAATGATCTCAGTGAGAGATGATGTGGGTAGAGGTGGTGAGATTTGATTGGTTTATGGATATAGTTTTAAGATGGAGCCAATGGTATTTTCTTTTTTTTTTTTTTAACTTTTATTTAATGAATATAAATTTCCAAAGTACAGCTTATGGATTACAATGGCTCCCCCCCATAACTTCCCTCCCACCCGCAACCCTCCCCTTTCCCTCTCCCTCCCCCCTTCTATTCACATCAAGATTCATTTTCACTTCTTTATATACAGAAGATCAGTTTAGCATATATTAAGTAAAGATTTCAACAGTTTGCACCCACATAGAAACACAAAGTGAAAAATACTGCTTGAGTACTAGTTATAGCATTAAATCACAATGTACAGCACATTAAGGACTTATTCCTCATGTAGGATCTCTGTCCTTAATGTGCCAATGGTATTTTCTAACTGTGGTCGAGGTATATGTGAGAGGAATGAAATTTGACATCAAGTTTGGGGCCTAGGCCAAAGTCTGCAGGAGGAGAAGTTTGGAGTGAATAGGAGTTTAGTTTGAGACATACTGAGTTTCACATGTATTTTATTTAAAATTTTTATTTTGTTAATATTTTTATTTACTTGAAGGGCAAAGTTAGAGAGAGAGAGAGAAAGAGACAGGGAGATTGATTGATCTTCCATTCACTGGTTCACTCCCCAAATGGCTGCAGTGGCAGTCAGGGGCCAAAACCAGGGGCCCAAGCCTTTGGGCCAGCTTTTGCTGCTTTTCCAGGCACCTTAGCAGGGAGCTGGATTGCAAGTGGAATAACCAGGAGTAGTGATGGAGTAGCACTCACATGGGATGCTGACTTTGCAGGGGGCAGCTTAATCCGACTGTGCCACAACACCGGTCCCTCACATGTCATTTAGATATCTGTTTGGAAGTTGCTTCGAGTTGAGATCAGTGCATAGTTAACAGACTGACTATAAATTTGAGAGTTGTTGTTATTTTCTTCTTTTTGTTAAATAGGTACACATTTAATCCTTTTGTTCACTAGAATAAACCTTACTTTGGTGAGAATTTAAAGTACTTCTATTTATCTTTATTCATTGAAGGTGTTTTTTGTCTTGTAAAATCTTGAATTACTGCCTGTTCTTGGGCTAAGTGTGTGGCACAGTAGGGTAAGCTACTACTTGCCTGCATCCATACTGGAATGCCTAGGATCAAGTCCTGCCTTTCCTTCCAATCCAACCTTCTGCTAATGTCTCCTGCTCTCTTTGTCACTGTGTCTTTCAAATAAGTAAATAAATAAATATAACTTTTTTAAAAAGATTTATTTACTTATTTGAGAAGAATAGTTACAGACAGAGAGAGGGAGAGACAGAAAATCTTTCACTGTGTAGTCATTTGGTTCACTCCCTAAATGGCCGCAATGGCCCGAACTAGACTGATCCAAAGCCAGGAATCACAAGCTTCTTCCAGGTATCCCACATGGCCCAAGCACTTGAGCCATCTTCTGCCACTTTCCCAGGCATGTTAGCAATGAGCTGGATCAGAAGTGGAGCAGCTGGGACTTGAACTGTCGCCCATCTGGGATGCTGGCACTGCAGGAGGTAGTGGCTTTACCCACTATGCCACAACACCAGCTCACAAACACAACTTTTTAAGAAGAAGAAGAAAAAAGAAAAAGAACACTTGGTCCCAAAGGATGTATTTTCTTCAGGGATAAAATAATTTTTATGTTTTAAAATATTTATTTTATTCATTTGCAAGACAGATTTACAGAGAGAGGTTGAGACAGAGAGAGAGGTCTTCAGTCTGCTGAGATTCACTCCCCAATGGCCACAGTGGCTGGAGCTGAGCCAATCTGAAGCCAGGAGCCAGGAGCTTCTTCCAGGTCTCCCACGTGAGTGCAGGGGCTCAAGGACTTGAGCCATCCTCAGCTGCTTTCCCAGGCACATTATCAGGAAAGTGGATCAGAAGTGGAGCAGCTGGGGCTTTAACCTGCTGTGCCACAGCACTGGCCTCACAATTAGCATTTTTTAAAAAATATTTATGTATTTATTTGAAAGGTGGCATGACAGAAAGAGCAAGAGTGAGAGTGAGAGAGAGAAAGAGAGGTCTTCCATCCTCTAGTTCACTCCCAAAATGGCTGCAATGCTCAGACCAGACTGTGCCGAAGCCTGGAGCCACAAACATGTGTCTCATGTGGGTGGCAGAGGCCAAGTGCTGGGCCATTTTCCATTGCCTTCCCAGGTGCATGAACAGTGAGCTCGGTTGGAAGTGGAGCAGCTGGAACTTGAACTGGCACTATGATATGGGATGCTGGCATCACAGTCAGCAGCTTAACTCATTTTGCCACAGTGCTGGCCCAAAAACAGTTTTCTTTTAATTAAAATGTGAAGATTAAAAAAAGTGTTACTGCCCTTAAAATGTGTGTGACTATATGTAAATAGAACAGACTGGAGCAGAGTAAACATGATTTAAAACAGCTAGCATTGTGACACAGGCGTTTTATTCCTGTGTGTATACATAAGAGAATTGAACTCTTACACATTAGTATTCATAGCAGCATTATTCAAAATAGCCGAAAATAGAAACAGCCTATATGTCTAGAAACTGATAAATAAATGCTATCTATCCATACAGTAGAATGTTATTCAGTCATAAAAGGAATGAAATACTGATACATTCTAAACATGCTAAATGCAAGAAGTCAGATGCAAAAGACCACATATTTTATGATTCCATTTATATGAAATGTCCAGAATAGGCAAATCTACAAAGACAGGAGATTAGTGCCTACCAGAAGGTAGAGGAGGATGAAAATAGGGAGTGATGGCTTAATGGGTATTGGGTTTCCTTTCAGGATGAAGAAAAAGTTCGAGACTGATAGTGGTGATGGTTACACAACACCGTGAATATACTAAAAACCACAAAAATGTACATTGTAAATGAGTAAATTTTATGGTATATAGATTACTTCTCAATTTTAAAAAATACCAGGAAAAGGGTGTGTGTATATGCATATGATCATATAGACACAAGAACAACTAAAACAACATATGTAGAACTTATTTCTTAAACAAAATTGCTTTCTAAATAGGAAGTTAAATGAAGCAAGAATTACCACACCCAACCTGGTTGAGATTGAAATCAGGAGGTAGTTTTTGTTATCCTATGCTTGTTAAATCATTGGTGAATGTGTGTGTGTGTGTGTTTAATACGAATTACCTGAGGCCTGTACTGTGTTGTAGTGGGTAAAGCCGCTACCTGCAGTGCCTACATTCCATATGGGTACCGATATGAATCCTGGCTGCTCCAATTCCAATCCAGCTCTCTGCTGCAGCCCCAGAAAGCAGTAGGAGATGGCCCAAGTGCTTGGGCCCCTGCACCCATATGGGAGACCTGGAAGAATCTCCTGGCTCCTGGCTTTAGATTGGCCCAGCTCCTGCCTTTGCAGCCACTTGGGGAGTGAACCATCAGATAGAAGACCTCTCTCTTTGCTGCTGCCTCTCTATAACTCTGCCTTCCAAATAAATAAATATTTTTCTTTTTTTTTGACAGAGTGGACAGTGAGAGAGAGAGAGACAGAGAGAGAAAGGTCTTCCTTTTGCCGTTGGTTCACCCTCCGACGGCCGCCGGGGCTGGCGTGCTGCAGCCGGCACACCGCGCTGATCCGAAGGCAGGAGCCAGGTGGTTCTCCTGGTCTCCCATGGGGTGCAGGGCCCAAGCACTTGGGCCATCCTCCACTGCACTCCCTGGCCGTAGCAGAGAGCTGGCCTGGAAGAGGGGCAACCGGGACAGAATCCGGCGCCCCGACTGGGACTAGAACCTGGTGTGCCGGCGCCGCTAGGTGGAGGATTAGCCTATTGAGCCGCGGCGCAGGTCCAAATAAATAAATCTTAAAGTCAAATTACCCAGTTTCATGGGGATGATCTGGGTAAGCGAAAGCAAATAAACAGCAAAACAACAAAAAGCATTTATATGGATTTCAGAGAGCAAGAACCAGCTTATAAATGTTTGCAAGGACTTAATAAAAATGATCTTCCCATCTTCCCCGTACCTATAATTAAAAATATGGAACACTCTATTCCAAATAATTTTTTTAACCAATCAAAAGATGAAATTTACTTTCTTAAAAATGTCACTGGAGCCGGTGCTGTGGCATAAAGCCACCACCTGCGGTGCTGGCATCCCATTTGGGTGCCATTTTGAGTCCCAGCTGCTCCACTTCTAATCCAGCTCTCTGCTATGGCCTGGGAAAACAGAAGGTGGCCCAAGTCCTTGGGCACCTGCACCTAAGTGGGAGACCCAGAGGGAGCTCCTGGCTCCTGGCTTTGGATCCGCACATCTCTGGCAGTTGCAGTCAGTTGAGAAGTGAACAAGCGGTTGGAAGACCTCTGCCTCTCCTCTCGCTGTGTTGACTCTGACTTTCAAGTAAATAAATAAATCTTTTTAAAAAATTATCATCGCAGATTTATCTGTTTAAGAAGTACATGGAAGGATTATGTTTACCTTTCATATAACACTTAACCTAGTATTTCTAATTTGTAAGACAGGGAGAAAGATCCCATCAACTGGTTCACTCCTTAAATACTGCCAACTGCCAGGGCTGTGCTGAGGCTGAAGCTGGGAGCTGGAATTCAGTCCAGGTCTCCCACAGGGGTGACAGGAACCCAATTGCATGAACCATCATTACTGTTGCTCAGGATGTGCATTATCAAGAATTTGCAGTCAGGGATAGAGCTAGTTGTTGAGCCCATACACATTGGATGCAAACATATTAACTACTAGGCAACATGTCTGCTCCTTGTTCATTACTGAGATATAAGTCACAGGGCCAGTGCTGTGGTATAGCCGGTTTGAGTCCCAGCTGCTCCACTTCCAATCCAGCTCTCTGTTATGGCCTGGAAAAGCAGTAGATTGCCCAAGTCTTGGGACCCTGAACCTGCATGGGAGACTCAGAAGAAGCTCCTAGCTCCTGGCTTTGGATCGGCGCAGCTCTGGCTGTTGTGGCCATCTGGGGAGTGAACCAGTAGATGGAAGACTTTCTGTCTCTCTCTCTCTCTCTCTGCCTCTCCCTCTTCCTCTGTAACTCTGACTTTCAAAAAAATAAATAAATCTTTAAAAAAAGAGAGAGATTATAATTCACATAAAACTTACCCCCAATTTTATTTTGGGAAAGTACAGGTATATATAGTTTTTCATTTATTAGAATGAAAACATCTAGGAAACAGAGGTTCATATTATTTGAATGACTGACATGTGCATAGCTTGATCTGTTTTCAGCATTTTAAGAAAAAGCATGTGTGAACCAGGCAAGAAGTATGGTAGGGAAGATATTATGTAACTGTGTCTAACACCAACGTAGGAGCTAAGCGTTCAGAAATGGTATGGCCATTTGGGGTGGGAACCAGTAGATGAAGATTCTCTCTCTCTTTGCCTCTGCCTTTCTCTAACTCTGCCTTTCAAATACATAAATAAATCTTAAAAAAAAAAAAAAGAGCAGCATATCATGCAAACCTTGGGTATATTAAGACATTTAGATTTTATTCTGTGACTCCTACTTTAATTGATGAGAGGTATAATCAAATTTGTCTGTAATTTGGTAGTGTGAAGAATGTCCTGATGGAGATTGTTGGCAACAAAACAAAACAAAATAAAACAAAAACACCAGTGAGGAGGAATTTAGAGATGCAAATAAGCTAAGACTTTTGATATTAGGGAATGTTTTAGGTTGATTGGGTGTTTATTTCCTCCTCCAAAATTCGTATGTTGAAACTGATTTCCCAATGTGATGGGTTTTGGAAGTAGATCTTTGGGAAGTTGTTATCATAGGGACAGAGCCCTTTGAAATAGTATTGATGATTTATAAAGAGACCCCAGGGAGCTCCCAACCCCATTTTCCTTGAAAGGACACATCAAGAAGATGATCATCTATGAACAAGGAAGATAGCCCTCACCAGACACTGAATCACTATAGTCTTGATCTTGGACATCTCATCTTCCAGAAGTGTGAGAAATAAATGTTTTTAAGCCATCTGTTTATGGTATTATGTTACACTATGCTGAATGGACTAAGATGGGGAGGAATGAGACATTTTGGAGGAAAATCCATAAATCTTGCTGAACAGTGGAGAGTTTTTCACTAGGGGTAGAGATTTAAATGTTGGGGGCTGGTGTTGTGGTACAGCGGGTAAAGCCACTGCCTGCGACGCTGGCATCCCATAAGGGGGCCAAGTCATGTCCCAGCTGCTCCACTGGGAAAAGCAATGGAAGATGAATCAAGTGTTTGGGCCCCTGCCACCCACATGGGAGACCCGAATGAAGCTCCTGGGCACGGGCTGTTCGTGGCCATCTCTGGAAGTGAACCCATGGATAGAAAATTTCACTCTCTCTCTCTTTCAAATACGAAAATCTTAAGAACATTTAAATTTTGCATTTTACTCAATTTTTATTATCATAAATTAGGCAGACTCAGCAGTTGTTGGAGGTGTCTTTTCCTTTCTGTATGAAAAGATTTTAGACACTTCGACTCTTTCTTAATCTGTTTTATTGCTTGTCAACTCTTACCCGGTTGTCCAGTCTTAGGATTTGTTTACATTTGTATATTTGGAAATGGTTGAATAGTCATCATTTTGGCTAAAGAATAGTCTTTTTGTTTCCAAGTGAAACTGCTTCGCTATGCTGATTTTGTGTTTCATTTTAAATTTTTGTGCAGTGGAACATCAACAACAAAAAGAACTAATTGAAAGCATTGGGCATTGCAATATCAAATAATACATGCTGTCATTACATGAAGTCATTGTACCTTTTTTTTTTTTTTTTTTTTTTTTGACAGAGTGGACAGTGAGAGAGAGAGAGACAGAGAGAAAGGTCTTCCTTTTGCCGTTGGTTCACCCTCCAATGGCCGCCGCGGCCGGCGCACCACGCTGATCCGATGGCAGGAGCCAGGTGGTTCTCCTGGTCTCCCATGGGGTGCAGGGCCCAAGTACTTGGGCCATCCTCCACTGCACTCCCTGGCCACAGCAGAGAGCTGGCCTGGAAGAGGGGCAAGCGGGACAGAATCCGGTGCCCTGACCGGGACTAGAACCCGGTGTGCCGGTGCCTCAAGGCAGAGGATTGGCTAGTGAGCCGCGATGCCAGCCCATTGTACCATTTTGAAGTGTCCCCTTAATAGCATTTAATGGTTTATCTTGGAACTTTGTAAGTAAGCATATGATAAGCACTTAAAGTTATTAGAAGTGTCTGAAAAAAATAACATGCAAAATTATTTTTTGGCTATGCAAATTTAGTGGAGAATCCAATTCTGGTGAAGCAAGTAATATGAGAGTTGGCTCCTCTGCTGTGTTTTAAATTTTTTATTTAGTTAGTTTATTTGAAAGGCAGACAGAGACAGATCTCCCTTGCATTGATTCACTCCCCCAAATGCCTGTAGCTGGGCCTGGATGAGGTGGAAGCCATGAACTCAATGTGGATCACCCACATGGGTGCCAGCAGCCCAGCTACTTGTTGAATACAGGCATCCCAAGCAGTGTCTTTTTTTTTTTTTTTTTCCCATTTTCCTAATGATTTTTTTTTTTTTTTTTTTAATTTGAGAGGTAGAGTTACAGACAATGAGAGGGAGAGACAGAGAGGAAAGTCTTCCATCTACTGGTTTGCCCTGCAACGGCCGGAGCTAAGCAGATCTGAAGCCAGGAGCTTTTTCCACGTCTCCCACGCGAGTACAGGGGCCCAAGCGCTTGGACCATCTTCTATTGCTTTCCCAGGCCATAGTAGAGAGCTGGATCTTAAGAGGAGCAGACAGGACTAGAACCAGTGCCCATATGGATGCAGGCACCACAGGTGGAGGATTAACCTATTGCACCACAGCGCCAGCCCAACCAAGCAGTGTCTTAACTGCTATACCAGATGCTCACCAGATGCTCTTTTGTTATTGTTGTTGTTTTAAGATTTATTTTAGTTACTTGAAAAGTAGAACAACAGAGTGGAGGTTGTGGGGAGGAGAGAATTTTCCATCTGCTGGTTCACTCCCCAAATGGCCACAGTAGCCATGTCTGGGCCATACTGAAGCCAGGAGCCTGGAACTCCATCCTGCTCTCCCACATGGGTAGCATGGGCCCAAACACTTGGGTCATCCTTTACTGCCTTCCCAGGTGCATTAGCAGGGAGCTGGATCAGAAGCAGAGCATTTAGGACTCAAACCAGCACTCTGCTATGGGTTGCTAATGTTGCAAGTGTTGGCTTAACTAGCTGCATCACAACATCAGCTCCTCTCACTGAGTTTTTCAAAACCAGGAATGATTTTATTAACTTGACTTCTAAATTAAATTTAATTGTTAGAATCAGATTTTTATAAAATCAATTGCATTTTTAAATATTTAAGAGTAAGGAATATAAGTACATAGGGTACAAGAGTGTTACAGTGAAAAGTAAATTTTCATCCTACCCCCAAACCCCTCAGATCTCCCGTCTTGTACATTATTCCAGAAATGTTTTTCATTGTTTATTTTTAAATTCCTGTTTAGAGATTTTGCCTGCCTATGGCTGGTGCATGAATTGCTGCATAAGAAATATAACTTAAGGCTGAAACTAGCCTGAGGAAACAGCCAGCTATGTGGTTCTCTGATCCATTGTCTCTTTTTTATTTGAATAAGTTTCCTTTCCTAGCTTCCCTTCTCCTTAAGGCAGATATATGGCAAGAGGGAGGAGGTAGTTGTAATCATCTTTCACTTATAAATAATGCTCCTATATTTTTGATCCAGAAATTGTTTTAAGATGATTTTAGGTGAAAAAAAAATTTATTTCTATACCTAGTCAAATTTGCAGCTCTTTTACAGGTGGGTATTTGACCCACAAAAGTTAGCTGTATAAAATTAAAACCCCTGGGGCCGATGCCATGGCGCAGTAGGTTAATCCTCCGCCTGTGGCACTGGCATCCCATATGGGCGCTGGTTCTAGTCCTGGCTGCTGCTCTTCCAGTCCAGCTCTCTGCTCTGGCCTGGGAAAGCAGTATAAGATGGCCCAAGTACTTGGGCTCCTGCACCTGCGTGGGAGACCAGGAAGAAGCTCCTGGCTCCTGGCTTCGGATCAGTGAAGCTCTGGCCATTGTGGCCAGTTGGGGAGTGAACCAACGGAACGAAGACCTTTCTCTTTATCTCTCCCTCTCATTGTCTGTAACTCTACCTCTCAAATAAATAAATAAATACAATTAAAAAAAAATCAAACCCCTGGAGTTGAGACAAAGGACCTAGAACCAGTAAACTTTGACCCATATATATTTTTAAAGATTTATTTTATTTATTTGAAAGAGAGAGAGAGAGAGGTAGAGACATAGAGAGTCTTCCATCTGCTGGTTCACTCCCCAAATGCCCACAACGGCTGGAGCTGTGCTGATCTGAAGCCAGGAGCCAGGAGCCTCTTCCGGGTCTCCCATGCAGGTGCAGGGGCCCAAGGACTTGGGTCATCTTCCACTGCTATCTCAGGCCACAGCAGAGAGCTGGATTGGAAGAGGAGCAGCCAGGACTAGAACCGGCACCCATATGAGATGCTGGTGCTTCAGGCCAGGGCTTTAACCTGCTGTGCCACAGTGCCGGCCCCCGACCCATATTTTAAAGTGAAGGACTGTAGTCTTTTTTTTTTTTTTTTTTTTGACAGGCAGAGTGGACAGTGAGAGAGAGAGACAGAGAGAAAGGTCTTCCTTTGCCGTTGGTTCATCCTCCAATGGCCGCCTCGGCCGGTGCGCTGCGGCCGGCACACCGTGCTGATCCGATGGCAGGAGCCAGGTACTTATCCTGGTCTCCCATGGGGTGCAGGGCCCAAACACTTGGGCCATCGTCCACTGCACTCCCTGGCCACAGCAGAGAGCTGGCCTGGAAGAGGGGCAACCGGGACAGAATCTGGTGCCCCGACTGGGACTAGAACCTGGTGTGCTGGCGCCGCAAGGTGGAGGATTAGCCTAGTGAGCCGCAGCGCCGGCCCAGGACTGTAGTCTTATTATAATTAGAGGGCACTCTGTCCCCAAACTATACAAGTTCTATAGTGGTGAAAGAGGGGAGAGGAGTTTGGTAATTATAGGTGTGATGGGAATAGTTTTTTTTTTTTTTTTTTTTTTTTTTTTTGAAAGGTAGAAAGCTGTAGTCTATCAGATCACCCCTCAAATATCCCAGACAGCTGGAGTTTGGTCAAGCTGAAGGCAGGAACCTGGAACTCAATCCACGCCTCTTATTTAGGTGGCAGGGAACCAAGTAGTTGCATCACCTGCTGCCTGCCAGGGTGTGCATTAACAGGTAGCAGTCAGAATTCATGGGCAGGGTCTCCAATATGCAATGTGGGCATCCCAGGCAACAACTGAAATCTTGTGTCAAACATTTGCCCCAGAGGTAGTAATCTTCAAAACTGTAGTAGTTAACCTTTGCCTCCATGGCACAATCAGTCAGCAATTGCTCCACTCATAGAAGCAGGGGCTCCTCAGGCCTGTGAGTTTCTTCGGATATTAAAATTAGGCCTTTGTGTGAATCATTTAGGCTTTCTGTTAAATGGGTGGAAGCAAGAATCTCTGTAAACTTTTAAATTTGTAGTGGCATATAGGAGTGAAGAGGGGGATGAAATCTAGATTCTGGATTTATAGTTTTAGAACCTGTACTGCATTTCTGAACCAAGGGCCTGGTCTGTTTGAGTGTAAGTGACACATCTTCAAGGAGATATGTTATTTGTGATAGATCTAGACTCAGAGCTGAGATTCGTGACTCAGTCCAGTGCCTTTTCTCTTTGTCAGATTACCAGCCTTTTAACCTTACTTATGTAATTTTGGCGTGAGAGGTTTTGCCAGAATTCCACTTGACCTTCCCCAAAGTAGGGTGACATCCAATCTGTTAATGGATTTGAGACTTCTTTTCAAGAAATAATGAGTACCTGTTTTTTTCTTTCTTTTTATTTTTTTTTAATCTGTTATTGAATTAGGGAAGGTTTGTGAAGTCTGAAAAAGAAACCTGGATTGTGTCATGAACTTTCTTATTTTCCTGACAAAAAGCTATGCTGATCTTCAGTATGTTCCAATTTTAGCACGCTCACCACTGAAGCAAGTCATGTATATGGTAAATGTTTCTGACATGTTTCGGAACATTATATTGAAAATTCAAACTGCATATATTTGGCTGCCTTGACTTATTTTTTTCCCGTTGGAAAGGAACATATTTAAATGAGAAACAGTTCACCATTCCAATGAAAAGGAAAAGTTTTAGGTTATTTGTGTGGGTGAAATAGATTATAGACATTATGACCCCAATTTTCCATCGCTTTCAAACAAGTGGGTCATTACATAAGGCACAGTAAAGGAGGAAATTTGTCATGTTAGAAAAGTTAGTATTTTAATTTGTTTTTATGATAAATCAGATCTATATGTTTAGTCATCAAGGACATTGAATGAAATCTGTCTTTTTTTTTTTTTTTTTTTTTTTTTGGACAGGCAGAATTAGTGAGAGAGAGAGACACACAGAAAGGTCTTCCTTTTCCGTTGGTTCACCCCCCAAATGGCTGCTACGGCCAGTGCGCTGGGCCGATCTGAAGCCAAGAGCCACATGCTTCCTTCTGGTCTCCATGTGGATGCAGGGCCCAAGCACTTGGGCCATCCTCCACTGCCTTCCCGGGCCACAGCAGAGAGCGGGACTGGAAGAGGAGCAACTGGGACAGAATCCGGTGCCCCAACCGGGACTGGAACCCGGGGTGCCGGCGCCGCAGGCGGAGGATTAGCCTAGTGAGCTGTGGCGCTGGCCGAGATCTGCCATATTTACGTTTTTCCCTATGGTTTGCTCTATGACAATAAAATATAATTGCTTTTCATTTTACTGTGAGTACAGGGTCTTTCCATTCACATGTAAGGTCAAGGTACTGCTTGAGAACTTTGAATTCAGTGTTTAACCTGGTTGGAGACTGGCTGGTTTTTTTTTTTTTTCATGTTAAAAGTCAGCTTATGGGCCGATGCTATGGCGTAATGGGTAAAGCCAACGTTGGCATTCCATATGGGTTCTGGTTCAAGTCTCAGCTGCTCTGCTTCCGATCCAGGTCTCTGCTGTGGCCTGGGAAAGCAGGAGAAGATGGCCCGGGTCCTTGTTCCCTACACTTGCGTGGGAGACCCGGAGGAAGCTCCTGGCTCCTGGCTTCAGGTCAGCCCAGCTCCAGCAGTTGTGGGCATTTGGGGAGTGAACCAGCTGATGGAAGACCTCTCTCTCTGTGCATCTCTGACTTTCAAATAAATAAATCTTTTTTAAAAAAAGTCAACTTATAGGTCAGTTTTTAGGAAAACCATGTTATTTCTTTTAAGTTACTGATTTTTTTTAAAAAGCTTCTGCTGATGCCTTTTTCTGAAACCTTTGTTTGTTGAGGATAAATGTTCATTAAGCAGTAACTTCAGTTACCAGAAATTCTTTCACTTGAATGAAAGAGAGCAAAATGATTGTGGATACGGTTGGATTTCAGTGATATATGTGGAAGCAGTAACTTGTAGGTGGGTCCTAAAGTTAGCACACATTGACTCCTATAATGTCTGCAGTCTGATATACTTACAGGCAGTGTTCAGAATGAATACTTGCCACATCTTAATTCACACTGGCCATATTTAAGTAGTCAGTAGTCACACGTGACTGGCGGCTGTCAAATTGAATAGCACTACCCTCAAGCATCTTTCTCTTTTGTCTCATCTCAGTGTTATTTTTGTGGACTAGAGTCCTGTCGTTTCTTTGTATACTTCATAATTGAAGAGAAAATGAACCACTTCAGAGAGAGAAAGAAAACATACACAAGATGATTCTTCATTGTGTTAGTTTTAATTGCTTTTTCCTTTATAGTAACCAAAAACTAGTACTGCTAAATAAATGAAATTGTTATTGAATGAAAACTTCAGAGGGCAGGTTTGGTTGTTTATCCTTAAGTGGGGAGACCCAGATTGGAAAGGCAAGAGTTTGTATTGGGTGGTATAAAGGGACAGGTTTTGACATCAGACAGATCTAACAGAATTTTGCTAGCCTAGCCTTGAGCAAGTCAGTTACCTTCTCTGGTGTTTTTATTTTCTAAATATGTAGAGTTGGGATAAAAATATCTGTTTTAGTTGCTATTACGATGATGAGATGACATTTTTTAAATGTCATATGTTTAGTATCTGCTACATAGCAGGTACTCTGTAAATACATACTGAATAAATGTTTGCTGGCTGCTTATGTCCCTGACCTCCATTCCTGCTTCTGAGAAAGGAATAAGGAGGTGAGCCTGAAATGAATGTAGGAATATATTAAAGAAACTTAGCCCATTCATTGGCTGGAATTCAGTATTTGGAGCAAAGTAATCTCTAATTACTATGGTTGAGGTTTTAATTCAAGACTACAAGTATTATCTGCAAGGTTTAGAAAGAAATTATGTGGAATCATTGATACTCTACATTATTAGTAAAATATGAATTTTGCTAATTTTATTTTGTGTAATCATTTTTTTAAAAGATTTATTTATTTTACTTGAAAGAGTTGCACAGAAAGAGAAGGGGAGAGAGAGAGAGAGAGAGGTCTTCCATCCACTGGTTCACTCCCCAATTGGCTGCAGTGGCCGGAGCTGTGCCGATCTGAAGCCAGGAGCTTCTTCCTGATCTCCTACGCGGGTGCAGGGGCCCAAGGAGCTGGGCCATCCTCCACTGCTTTCCCAGGCCATAGTAGAGAGCTGGATAGGAAGTGGAGCAGCCGGAACTCAAACCAGTTCCCATATGGGATGCTGGCACTGCAGGTGGTGTCCTTACCTGCTACACCACAGCACTGCCCCCTGTACCCATTCTTTTAATTACCATCTGTAAACGTACCTAAGTGTCGCTCCTCTGCTCGCGGAGAAGACCGAAATAACGAGCTCCCCAGCGAACTTCCCACCAGCCCGGAGACAGTAGTTGTTCCAGAAAGTGCTGTTGAGTCCTCTTTTATAGTCCTCTTCCACCAATCCGTGCTTCGTGCTGCCCGCGTGCTGAGCATGCATGCCACTTTCTTCCAATCAGGGGTTGGGTCAGCTCCTGCAACTTATTAGTCAAATTGATGAAGCAGCGGAAGCCGCTGTGTAGAACTTGTTTACTCCCTCTCAGCGCCATGTTGTGGGAGCCGGGCCCTGCTCCCCACACCTAAGTTCATTTCAGTTATTTAAGACAAAAAACATTGTCAAATGTTTTATATTTTCTTAGATATGATACAAGTACATTATTTTCTATTTCTTTAAAAAATTTTTCATAAATTTAGGTTTTTACATTTACATTGGAAAATTAAGGTTATTCTGATGGTTACAGACTTGTGTCATAATTAGAACGAAGGTAAACTTTGCTAAATGGAGCAAGAACAGACACTTGGTGACTAAGCTTCACATTATAATGCAGATGGAATAGTGTTCCTTTATAGACACTCAAATCTATTTGATTTGCATTTTTAGGTGGAATTGAGACTCCCCCCCCCTTTTTTAGATTTATTTATTTATTTGAAGGTCAGAATTAAAAAGAAAGGGAGAGATAGATATCTTCCATTTGGTGGTTTATTCCCCAAATGGCTATAATGGCCAGGGCTGGACCAGGCCAAAGCCAGGCGCTTCATCTGGTCTCCCACATGAGTGGCAGTGGCCCAGACACTTGCAGCCTTTCCAGGTGCATTCCCAGGGAGCTGGATTGGAAGTGCAGCAGCTAGGACTGGAACCTGCACCCATATGAGATGCAGCGCTGCAGTTGGTTTCTTTACTCAAAACAGTGCTGGTCCCAGAATGGCACATTAGTTGTATGACCTGTTTTGAATCAGTGTAGGAGTGAGAAGTTTCAATCATATATATTTCTGATTTGGTATGCATTTTGAGAAATTTATTTTTTTGAAAATTTGAAATGAAATGTGGGAAAGCATGGAGGATTCCGATTAGATGATTAGATTAGGTATGAGCTTTTCAAAGCTTTATGCTCACCAATGTGTAGACCTCATTTCTGCTAATGTTTGGAAATCAGTCATATTTGAAAATCTAGTTCTTAGCCAACAGCATCTGGTTGCACTTTACATGCTTTGAAAGTATTTTTTAAATTGTAGAAAAGCAAACCATATGACATAGGCTTTTCTTACCTGATTCAAAATGGTTTACAGTTTGTTTGAATAAACTTAAAACTAAATGCAAAACTATCCAAAGGCATGTAGTATCATCTCACTTCAAAGAAAAATGATTCTTAGTTACCAGCTTTTAAAAATTATCAAATGTTTACATTATTTCAGTGGCCCCCTTGAGGAGATCTTACTTTCTAAAAGCTCCTTGTGGAATTTTGAAGGTACTGACCTGATTGGAATAAACTCTTGTCAGTGAGTAGTCAAGAAATAGTATTGATTGATGTGATTGGCATTCCTCCACCAATTTGTTACAGTTCCTGACAGCTGTTACTTGTTGTATACTTGTATATATGTCATAGCTGATTGTGTGAGTATTTGAATATCCAAGTGTCTCTTTATGGTAATTAGGCAACTAGATTGTTTTGGCAACTTGGAGATTGGTGAGATGCTGTTAAGTGGCATAAATATAGGCTAACCTGTGAAACAAGCATTAGGTATTGTGGACTTTTTGTTCTGGGGTCAGGATTGGTGCTAGAATTACAGCGTTGTACTGTCCATTGCAGTAGCTATTAGCTTCTTGTGGCTATTGATCACTTGATATGTGGCTAGTCTTAATTAAGATATGCCATAATTGTAAAACATACAGCAGACTTAGTATAAGAAAAAGAGTGTAAAATGACTCAGTTTTTTTAAAAATGTTACTTACCTGGGCCGGCACCGCGGCTCACTAGGCTAATCCTCCGCCTAGCGGCGCCGGCACACCGGGTTCTAGTCCCGGTCGGGGCGCCGGATTCTGTCCCGGTTGCCCCTCTTCCAGGCCAGCCCTCTGCTGTGGCCCGGGAGTGCAGTGGAGGATGGCCCAGGTGCTTGGGCCCTGCACCCCATGGGAGACCAGGAAAAGCACCTGGCTCCTGGCTCCTGCCATCGGATCGGTGCGGTGCGCCGGCCGCAGCGCGCCGGCCGCGGCGGCCATTGGAGGGTGAACCAACGGCAAAGGAAGACCTTTCTCTCTGTCTCTCTCTCTCACTGTCCACTCTGCCTGTCAAAAAAAAAAAAAAAAAAAAAGTTACTTACCTGAAATATTTTGATATATTTTACTAAATAAAATATATTAACATTAATTTCACCTTTTTTTACTTTTAAAATGTGACTACTACTTATGGTTTGCATTTCTAGCTTACATATATTTCTGTTGGCTAATGCTATTACAAAGAAAAGAAAATTTATGTTGTATTCTTTCTTTTGGGAGCTTGCAGAAGCTCAGGTAAATACTACCCCAAGATGTCTTAGCTGCAGCTACTCCAGCTGACTTGACTGGGCCAATTTGTATGACAGTGCTGTGAGGAGAGCTGTTGTCTACAAGCAACCACTACTTCTCTTCCTTTAACTTTCCCAACTGATGAAATTTTTAAAAATTGCTCTACCCACTGTCATTATGATTGTTAACTCCTGATCATCTGCTTCTTGAATACAGCAATAAATAAATTTATAGCTATTGTTTATTGTGTATCTGCCATATACCAGCTACTGTGCCTGGTACTTTACATAAAATCTTGAATCCTCATATCAGTTCTAGAAGCTTAATATCAGGGTAAGGGGCTGAGCTTGTGTGGAGGCAGGTAAAGCTACTGACATCGGCATCCCATATGGGTGCCTGTTCATGTTCCTCCAGCTCCATTTCCAATCCAGCTCCTGGATTGGAAATGGAGCTGCTATTGGCCTGAGAAAAGCGGTGGTACATGGCCCAAGTCTTTGGGCCCTGCCACCCACATGGGAAACCCAGATGAAGCTCCTGGCTTTGACCTGGCTCAGCCCTTGCTGTTGCAGCCCCCTGGGAAATGAACCAGCAGTTGGCATTGCTTGCTCGCTTGCTTGCTCTCTCTCTTTCAAATAAATAAAATAAATCTTTTTTTATTTGAAAGAGTTAGAGAGGTAGAGACACAGAGAAAGGTCTTCCATCCACTGGTTCACTCCCTAAATGGTGCAGTGGCTGGAATTGAGCCGATGTGAAGCCAGGAGCTAGGAGATTCTTCTGGAGCAGAGGTGGTGGGTACAGGGGTCCAAACACTTAGGACATCCTCTGCTGCTTTCCTAGGCGCATTAGCAGAGAGCTGGATCAGACATGGAGCAACCAGAACTGGAACTAGCACCCATATGGGATGCTGGCGTTGCAGGATGGGGCTTTAACTCACTGTGCAATAGTGCTGGCCCCTAAATTAATAAATCTTTAAAAAAATTTTTATAAGGTGAAGAAACATATTGAGACACATTGTGTCTTTGCCTTGTGTCAGCTATGTCAGTGGCAGAATCTCTTTTTTAAAGATGTATTTTATTTATTTTAAAGGCAGAGTTACAGAGAGAGAGAGATTGTCCATCTCTTGGTTCATTCCCCAAATGACCGCAATGGCTGGAGCTAAGCCGATCTGAAGCCAGGAGCCAGGAGCTTCCTCCAGGTCTCCCACTTGGGTACAGGGGCCCAAGGACTTGGATCATCTTCCACTGCTTTCCCAGGCCATAGCAGAGAGCTGGATCAGAAGATGAGCAGGCAAGGACGCGAACTGGCGCCCATATGGGATGCTGGTGCTGCAGGCTGGGGCTTTAACCCATTGCGCCACAGCGCCAGCTCCAATCTGCCTGGTTCTATAACCAGTGTTTTTCCAGCACATGTCCTTCAGCATGGAGCAGAGTGCTATATATAAAGGGACCTCTCACCTCATGGTGTTGATGTAGGCTCTTTGAATTTTCATTCATCTTGGTGGATTACTGTGGTGCCCCTCCTCTCCTATCTGGAACCTAGTGAGTGGTCTGGATGTTAATGAAGAAACTTAAGCTTGTTCTTAAAAAAATAATTTTGAGTTGACAGCTAAGCTTTGTATATCTCATGTATAATATAATGTTTTGAAAGATGTATGCATTGTGGAATGGCTACATTGAGCTAATTAACATGTAGTGTACTTTGCATAGTTATTTTTTGTGCTCAGAACACTTAAAATTTGCTTTGCAATTTTCAGGAGAGACAAACTTATTTGACAGATCTAAAGGCTGTGAAAGAGCATCTTTCCCACCTTAAAAATCCATCAACAGAAAAGGTTTCAGATGCCCTTAGGAAGAGATAGGAGAAGAATCTTCTTATCTGAATGCCAGGAATATCAAATCTGAGACTTCAGAGACTGGCCATATAAGGAGGGGGCTTTTTATAGACAAAGAGGCTTGAAGGAAAATAATGGGATAGAATAAACATTATTGAGCTGGATAAGTCTTGTCTAATCCTAGGTCATCTCTTAATGGCCATGTCATTGACATTGTTATATTAAGAATGAGAGCAAAGAGGAATAGTGTCAGTGTTTGCATACTAGAAATGTCATTATACTTTGTGAGTGCTATAGAAGGCTGGATGCTTCATTCACTCACCCACTGCTGCTTTTACTTAGCTCAAGCAAGTGGCAGTGACTTTGGAAAGATGAGAAAAGAAAAGAAAAAGTAGATTCAAAAGTAAAATTGGACTGTGGAGATTAGTAGCAGGAAGGTATGGGTAAGTTCAAAGTGCAGAACAGTTTCATACATGTATATGTACGTTATATTAATACTAAGAACTATAGGAGCTGTAAAATACTACTCTTTCAGGATAGAAATTGATATGCTAGAAGGAAAATAAAATTTCTCTTTTTTAGAGATGTGTTTTATTTATTTTAAAGGCAGAGTTAGAGAGAGAGAGAGAGAGAGAGAGAGAGAGAGAGAGAGAGAGAGAGAGAATCATCTCCCTAAAAGGCTGCAACAACTGGGGCTGGGCTAGACTGAAACCAGGAGCCAGAAGCTTCTTCCAGGTCTCCCACATGGGTGCAGGGGCCCAAGCGTTTGGGCCATGTTCCTCTGCTTTTCCTTGGCCAATTAGTAGGGAGCTGGATTGGAAGAGGAGCAGCCAGGACTTGAACTTTTGCCCATATGGGATGCCAGCATTGCAGGTGGTGGCTTAATTGGTATACCACAACACTGGCCCCAGAAAATAAAATTTCTAACTAGATGATGTAGATTTGGTTTTCCTAACTTTACCATTATCCTGACTCTGTAATTAGGAAATTATAGAATCTAAGATAATCAGTCTCTCTACTTCTCTGGACTTCCTTCATGATCAAATAAGAACATGGTAAGTCTGAAAACAGTTTGTGTATGCTCATATGCTATCTAAGTACTACATTATAAAATTTTTAATACTTTTAATTGTTTACTCTGCATCTGAAATATTGCCTACCCAAAACTTAGGAGAAAATATGTATCCAGGAACACCCGCATTATGATTAAGAGAAGCGAGAGTTAAATGGCCAACTTAAATAGGGCCAATTTGGCTCTCATTCCTGGGCTTTATAAAAGAAACAGTGTAAGCTTTGTGGGTGAAGGGGATGTGGACCTAATTACTTATTTAATTTAATCATTCATCCCTTTAACCCCTTTAAAACATGGCTTTTTTAGGTCAGTTATATAATGCCTGGATGCATAGTGTTTCTCTGAGTGAAAAGGCCTGCTTAATGATTTTTTAAAAAAGATTTTTACATATTCATAGTAATAAACTTAGTTTATATTTCCTTGAGCTTCATGGTCTTCCACTTCCTACCAAGTTAGTGAAGGGTTGCTATAACTACCAGATGGCAGTCTTTCCTAATTCAGTGTTAGATGCCAACAGACTAATAACAGATGGATACAGAATTCAAGCACACATTGGAAGTATTATTTAAACTGCTCATCTAGCAAATTTAATATAAAGAGGTTAAGTTGAGTACATTCATGTTATTGTACAATTGTTCGGCTCTCAGGGCAGTGCCACAATACATCTTTAAGTTTTGTTCCATGTAAAATGCTGGGTACAGGGATATTTTGCCAAGTGCTGGTTTGAAACTTGGGATCCGTCCAGTTGGCAGACCAGTTGTATTTAATCAGATGGGCCCAATTCTGAGGAATGGGATTTCATAGCAGGAGCAATGTTCTTGATGTGTAGTTATTTTAAAAAATGGTTAACTTTGGATTTTAAAATTCTCAAGTGCTACATGAAACTGTATATAGGACAAACATTATGTTTATATTGCAAATACTCCATGAAATAATAATAGCGGGAACAAATTCATTGTAGTATACTCACTTCCTTTAATTTCTTCTTCTTCTTTTTTTTTTTTTTTGATTTATTTATTTATTTGAGAGGCAGAGTTACAGAGAGAGGGAGAGAGAGAGAGGACTTCTATCTGCTGGTTCACTCCCCAAATGGCTGCAACAGCTGAAGCAGGGCTCTATTAGAAGCCAGGAGCCAGGAGCTTCTTCTGGGTCTCCCACATGGGTGCAAGGACCCAAGGACTTGGGCCATCTTCCACTGCTATCCAGGGCCATTAGTATGGAGCTAGATCAGAAAAGGAGCAGCCAGGTTACAAACCAGTGCCCATGGGGGATGCTGGTGGCACAGCCAGAGGCTTAGCCTTCTACACCACAGCGCTGGCCCCTTTAATTTCTATTTTGATATCCTGGATCGTAACTTGCCTCCTGCATTGATGTCTGTGAATGAGGATGATACTGAAATGCAGCTGGGTTAAACCTAATAAACACTGCAGGCAATTAGCTTTCTGTGTAGAAAAAACCGTAAACCAATACTGTGTTAAAAGTAAGCAGGTCGATTGCCCAATTCAGTGACCACTTAGCACAAATGAAAAGAATCAGTAGATAAAGATTAGACCTAAAGAATTAAGGGTCTTTTTTAAACTTCAGGATCAATGCTATGTAAGTGTAATACATTGTTATACCCACATGAAGAAATTTCATGCACCAGAGTAGCACTTCCTATTGTATGTTCTGTAGATCTTTAGTTCTAAGATATTTCCCAGGAAGAGGATTTCCAGATGCATTTTGGAAACTGCTTTCAGTACTCTTTCTTGAAGGTTCATATGTATGTACCTTAGCATAGCAAAGACTGAGAAGGACTCCTGTTAAGTGCTGGGTTTACCTTTTATGTTAAAACTCAGTGTATCTCTATTTAAATATGTTGCTAGATCACAGAATCCAATCTCTCTTAGTAAAATAAGTCTCCATATTTTCATTTCTTAAAACTTCTGTTGTTTAGAACACAGGAGAAACAATGCTTAAAGTTATGAATTACCAGGTCTTTATTTTTATAATTACTCTTTATTTTTTTTCTTTTTTTTCTTTTTTTTTTTATTTTATTTTATTTTTTGACAGGCAGAGTGGACAGTGAGAGAGAGAGACAGAGAGAAAGGTCTTCCTTTGCCGTTGGTTCACCCTCCAATGGCCGCCGCGGCCGGCGCGCTGCGGCCGGCGCACCGCGCTGATCCGATGGCAGGAGCCAGGAGCCAGGTGCTTTTCCTGGTCTCCCATGGGGTGCAGGGCCCAAGCACCTGGGCCATCCTCCACTGCACTCCCTGGCCACAGCAGAGGGCTGGCCTGGAAGAGGGGCACCGGGACAGAATCCGGCGCCCCGACCGGGACTAGAACCCGGTGTGCCGGCGCCGCTAGGCGGAGGATTAGCCTAGTGAGCCGCGGCGCCGGCCTATAATTACTCTTTAAAAATAATCAAAATTAAGTTTAATAGTTACAAATACCTTGGTGTGGGGAAAATAATGCTTGTATTTAGAATTTGTGCTTTAAAAATCAATAGTTGGGGCTGACTCTGTGGCTTAGTAGGTTAAGCTTCTGCCTTTGGTGCCAGTATCCCATATGTGCATTGGTTCCTGTCCTGGCTTCTCCTCTACTTACTCAGCCCTCTGCTAATGGCCTGGGAAAGCAGTGGAAGATGGCCCAAGTGCTTGGGACCCTGCATCCACATGGGAGACCCGAAAAAGCTCCTGGCTCCTGGCTTTGGATAGAGCCCTGCTCCGGCTGTTGTGGCCATTTGGGGAGAGAACCAGCAAACAGAAGACCTCTCTTTGTCTCTCCCTCTCTGTGTCTGTAAATCTGCCTCTCAAATAAATAAATCTTAAAAAAAAAAAAAAGTTAATGACAACAGGAATGAGGAATGGCCAACAGGCACATGAAAAAATGTTCAAGGTCATTAGCAATCAGGGAAATGCAAATCAAAACCACAATGAGGTTTCACCTCACCCCGGTCAGAATGGCTCACATGCAGAAATCTACCAACAACAGATGCTGGCGAGGATGTGGGGAAAAAGGGACACTAACCCACTGTTGGTGGGAATGCAAACTGGTCAAGCCACTATGGAAGTCAGTCTGGAGATTCCTCAGAAACCTGAAGATAACCCTACCGTTCGACCCAGCCATCCCACTCCTTGGAATTTACCCAAAGGAATTTAAATTGGCAAACAAAAAAGAGGTCTGCACCCTAATGTTTATTGCAGCTCAATTCACAATAGCTAAGACCTGGAACCAACCTAAATGCCCATCAACGATAGACTGGATAAAGAAATTATGGGATATGTACTCTTTAGAATACTATACCGCAGTAAGAAACAACGAAATCCAGTCATTTGCAACAAAATGGAGGAATCTGGAACACATCATGCTGAGTGAAATAAGCCAGTCCCAAAGGGACAAATACCATATGTTCTCCCTGATCGGTGACGACTGACTGAACACCAAGAGGGAAACCTGTTGGAGTGAGGTGGACACTATGGGAAATGGTGGCTTGATCAGCATAGCCCTGACTGTTAATGAACAACTAAATACATTATCCCTCTTAGTAGTTTTTTTATCTGTTCTACTTAATATGACTGGTTTAGATCTGTAATTGATGCACAGTTATTCTTAAGTGTTGAAAATTAACTGAAATGTGATCCCTGTTGAACATGGTGGTGGGAATGGGAGAGGGAAGAGATGTATAATTTGGGACATGCTCAGGCTGACTTGCCCCAAGTGGTGGAGTTGGAAGCATACCAGGGGATTCCAATTCAATCCCATCGAGGTGGCATGTACCAATGCCATCTCACTGTTCCAGGTGATCAGTTTCAGTTCACAGTTGGTCATGGTGAAGGGACTGGGAGTCAAAGGGAGCACATAGACAAGTCTAGTACCTGCTAACGCTAACTGATGGAGTAAATAAAGGGGAGAGTGATCCAACATGGGAAGTGAGATACTCAGCAGACTCATAGAATGGCAGATGTCCTAAATAGCACTCTGGCCTCAGAATCAGCCCTAAAGGCATTCGGAGCTGGCTGAAAAGCTCATGAGAGTATTTCAGGCATGGAAAGCCAAGACACTCTGGCAAAAGATCTCTGCGAGTGAGATGCCAGTGGAAAGAACAGGTCATCAAAGAAGGAGGTACCTTTCTCTGAAGGGAGGAGAGAACCTCCACTTTGACTATGACCTTGTCTAAACAAGATAAGAGTCGGAGAACTCAGAGGGCTTCCATAGCCTTGGAAACTCATGACTGGAGCATAGGGAGATTACTGATGCCATAGACAGGAGTGTCAATTGGTAAAGTCAACAACAGGAGTCACTGTGCACTTACTCCTCATGTAGGATCTCTATCCTTAATGTGCTGTACATTGAGATTTAATGCTATAACGAGTACTCAAACAATATATTTCACTTTGTGTTTCTATGGGGGTGCAAACTGTTGAAATCCTTACTTAATGCATACTAAACTGATCCTCTGTAAAAAAAAAAAAAAAAAAAAAGAAATTATCAATTCCCAACTTGACTCTCACTGGGATTAAACATGACAATAGGTCTGCTCTGATTTCATCATCATTTAAAAAAATCATCTATTATTTTTCACTTTATGTTTCTGTGTGGGAGCAAACTGTTGAAATCCTTACTTAATGTATACTAAGCTGATCTTCTGTATATTAAGATAATCGAAAATGAATCTTGATGTGAATGGAAGGGGAGAGGGAGTGGGAAAGGGGAGGGTTGTGGGTGGGAGGGACGGTATGGGGGGAAGCCATTGTAATCCATAAGTCGTACTTTGGAAATTTATATGCATTAAATAAAAGTTTAAAAAAAAAAAAAAAAGAAAGTTATTGTATAAAGAGCCTAGGGAGATTACTGATGCCGTAAACAAGAGTGTCAATTTGTTAAGTCAACAACAGGAGTCACTGTGCACTTACTCCTCATGTAGGATCTCTGTCCTTAATGTGTTGTCCAATGTGAATTAATGCTATATCTAGTACTCAAACAGTATTTTACACTTTATGTTCTGTGTGGGTGCAAACTGTTGAAATGTTTACTTAATATATACTAAATTGATCATCTGTGTATAAAGATAATTGAAAATGAATCTTGATGTGAATGGAATGGGAGAGGGAGTGGGAAAGGGGAGGATTGCGTGTGGGAGGGATGTTATGGGGGGGAGAAATCCATTGTAATCCATAAGCTGTACTTCGGAAATTTATATTTGCTAAATAAAAGTTAAAAAAAGTTATTGTATAATTAAATTACATATTTCTTAAGAATAAAATGATATGTATTTACATATTTTAAGTAGTATTTTAAATAGAACTTACATTAAGTTCTATTAAAACCATTACAAAGGTCATATTTTTTAACTGTTAAAAATGTTTTGTTGATACTTAAGCTAGTCTATTAATTGTTTTCGTTTGAACTGAAAGGAAAACCAAAGATTTCAGTAATCCAGGATACTGCCATGTAATTGAGATTTTGAGATGTCAGCTAGATCATGATACTCTGAGGTCAGCAAATGACTTCTCTATACCAAAACTTACTATTTATATTCTCTAACCTAAATATACATGAATGATTTTAGTCATTTCTTTGCTTTCTACAAATTGCTTAAAAATGACATCTGAGAATTTTTTTTTCAAATGTTATAGCTAAGCATGAGTCCTGAATCATCCACAGGTTGGAAAATTGAGAATTGTGTCATTTTATGAGCGATTGAAATTGCTAAGTATAGACAAGCTTTAAAGAGTAAGTCAGAGCATAAATTAAGTAAATTAAACCAAAAATGTTAACCAGCTGTGTTTCAGGTTTTGGAACATGCAGTATATAAATTTAACCTTCTATCAGAAAATAAATAGTTCTCTTGCCATTAATGCCAAACCGAATCATGAGGCAGTATTTTATTTTCTGTTTTATTTGGAATACCATGTGTGTTAGCTTTGCCTTACCATTTGCTAAGTAACTAAAAATGGCATCTTTAATATTAGCTAGTATTTATGGCTGATGAAAACATCAAATGAAATTTAAGGTAGAGATTATTTCAAACTGAAATACAAAATAAATATTCCCCTACCCAGTGTTATGTTAGATAGTCCTGAAAGTAATTATTTCATCCATACTATTTCTTCAGTCATCCATCCACTCAGTGCTTTTTTGCTGTTATCTCTTCATTGAAAGTCCCCTTCCACCTTCATCTCAAACCCCCACCCATCAGCATCCCTAGTTTTAAAGGTTTACAGGTAATAGGGAGTAGACTCACTAAAAACAATTTTTGCTGTGAAGAATTTTGTTTGGTGAGGAAGCCTGCAGATTAGAATGGGAATTCCAATAGAAGGAATGGCCCAGCAACAGCAGTGGGATGAAAAGCTTTAAACCTAGCCTAGAGTAGTTAATGAAACAGAAGCTGCCCTGGTGGCTCTCTGTGATTTGACCCTTTCTCTTTTCTGTTACCACTGATAGCATGAAACCACGTAGACCAGTGGTTCTCAGACTTTTGCTTGTGGTAGAAACATCTGGAGTGCTTGTTGAAACAGTTTTCTTGGCCATATTTCCACACTTTGTGATTCTTTAAGTGTGGAGTAAGGCCAAATAATTTACATTCTAATAAGTTTCCAAGTGATGCTGCTGGTCTGAGACCAATTTTGAGATGTGCTGTCTTTTTAGACCAAGAAATCTTTCTGAATCTTCTCTGATCTTTTCTGTCCTTCATGGCACCACCGTCTCCATCAAAACCTATCATCCTCAGTTACAGACTCTGCCAGAAGCTCTCTTGTTAGCTTTGCCTGTATAGGACATGTATTTATTTATTTATTTTATTTATTTATTTATTTGAAAGGCGGAGTTATAGAGAGGCAGAGAGAGAGAGAGAGGTCTTCCATCTATTGGTTCACTCCCCAAATGTCCTCAGCGGCCAGAGCTGAGCCAATCCAAAACCAGGAGCCAGGAGGTTCTTCTGGGTCTCCCGTGTGGGTTCAGGGGCCCAAGAACTTGGGCCATCCTCCACTGCTTTCCCAGGCCATTAGCAGAGAGCTGGATCGGAAGAGGAAGAGCTGGGTCTCAAACCAGCACCTATATAGGATGCAGGCGGAGGCTTAGCCTACTACGCCATGGAAATTTTTATACTGGCCCCATGGAAATTTTTGTATTCTCTGTATAAATTTTATACTCCCATGTGAACATGGCCTTTCATAGTTTAGTACAATCTACATTTTTAAAAATAAAAACAAATTTCATTTTATTTGAAAGGCAGAGAGACATGGACAGACATCTTCCATCTACTGGTTCACTTCCCTAATGCCCACAACAACCAGGGTGGAAGTTCTGTCTAGGTCTGATGAAACTGAAGCCAAGAGCCTGGAACTCTGTCTAGATCTCCCACGTGGATGGCAGGAGACCTAAGTACTTTAGCCATTATCTGCTACCTTCCAGGATGTGCATTAGCAATAGCCGTGTGGGAAGTGGAGTTGCCAGGACTTGAACAGGCACTCCCATGTTTCAACTTTTAAATAGGTGCTTTCACTCTCTGAAGTACTGTCATATATGTGATCTTCCAAATTCATAATGGCTTTTAAGTTGTGAGGATAGAGCATTTCATGAGAGGTGAGAAGATCTGCATTCCCCAGCTATAGAAACTGTTAAGACTAGCCTCCTGGAACCAGAAATTAGATGAGAATAGTTCCTCTTCATTTCACTTACAAACAATACAGCTTTTTTTGTTGTTGTTACCTGAGTCCCTACTTGGTGAATGGTTAGCCTGGCAAAGTTGATTGCTCCCCATAAAGAGTCAGATTCTAAGTTCTGAGGATGAGCAGGAAGATTTTCTGGGAGGTAGTCACTTGAAAGTCACTTGAAAGAGAGAGAGAGAGAGAGCGAGCGAGAGAGAGCTGTTCCATCTGCTGTTCCATCACTTCCCCAGATAGCGGTAACAGCCAGCACTGGGCCAGGCTGAAGCCAGGAGCCAGGTGCTTCATCTGGTCCTCCCACATGGATTGCAGGGTCCTAACACTTGGTTCATCTTCCACTGCTTTTTCCAAGCCATTTTCAGGGAGCTGGATCAGAAGTGGAGCAGCTAAGACATGAAACCATCTCCCATATGGGATACCGTTGTCATAGGTGGCTTTAACCCTCTACACCACCACGCCAGCCTCTTGCCCAAGGTCTTTTAGTCGTAATTCACTTGGCCACTGTTTCAGTCTTACGTCAAAGCTTCTGCTTCTCTTTGACACTGGTGTGAAGGGAGATTTTTGGCACAATCAGGTAGTGATTAGCCACATGCTTCACCTTCTTATACAGTTACATACAGTATTTTAAAATTTACATAAATCCAAAGACAGCACTGTTGTATAACATACTGTGTACATCAGCACTATTTTTAAAATGTTTGTTTCCGACTAAAAATAGCACTCAAAATATTTAGAAAATACAGAAACAAGTTAGTAAACAAAAGTCAGAAGTAAACCACCACCCAGACATAGCCTGTTATTAGTGTAGGCTATCTGTGCCTACAAAGACTTTATAATTTGCTAGATGGTGACTTAATGTGGTGATTTATTTTTCATTTATGTGCAGTTCAGGGTGAATTTGGGTGGAAGTAGGAAAGAGTTTGCTTTTCAGCCCAGGTTCATCCATCCAATGGCTCCCATCCCCCAGGGCCTTCAGATCCTGTACTGGATCTTGGATCTTTTGCAACTATCCAGTAAGTAGAAGATACAACTTAGAGAAATCATGCTAACTGTTAAGAACTAAAGCCTAAACCTGATTTAGTAGTGTAGAAACAATTTCGTATCCTATTTTATTAAGGTAAAACTTTTGCTTAACTTTTTCTCTGGTCATTTTTACTGGAATATTATGCAGCTCTTCAAACTTTCATTAATTGTTATTTTTAAACAGATGTGCAATGTAGCCTCTCTAGCTACTCTTTTTTTTTTTTTTTAATAGGTAGAGTTACAGACAGTGAGAGAGACAGAGAGAAAGGTCTTCTTTCTGTTGGTTCACTCCCCAAATGGCCTCGATGGCTGGTGCTGCGCCGATCCGAAGCCAGGAGCCAGATGCTTCTTCCTGGTCTCCCATGCAGGTGCAGGGGCCCAAGGACTTGCACCACTTTCTGCTGCTTTCCTAGGCCATAGCAGAGAGCTGGATCAAAAGATCAAAAGTGGAGCAACCAGGACTCAAACCGGTGCCCATATGGGATGCCGGCACTACAGGTGGCAGTGGCTTTACCCGCTATGCCATAGCACTGCCGCCTCTGGAGATTATTACTGATTAGTAATGGCTGGGTCCTGCTGTTTTTCCATAAATATGTTGTTTGTGTTGGGTTTCCTTTGTACTTTTACTAGGAGATTTTCTGACTTCATACTCTTTTATGATGATGAGTATTTCTCTGTTTCTATGTGTAGCACATCCTTAAATATAATTTTTAAGGCTGAACTAGTGATGACAAATTATTTCAGTTTATATTTGTTTTGGAAGATGTTTATTTCACCTTAATTTGTAAATGAGAATTTTGCTTATGCAGTATTCTGGTTTACATTTTTTTTTCTTTTAGAATTGGGACTGTGTCTCTCTATTCTCATAGCCTGTAGGGTTTCTGATGAGAAATCAGCTGTCAGTCTTAACTGGAGATCCTTTGAAGGTAATCTGGCATTTCTCTTGTGTACATTTTAGATTTTTTTTTTTTATGTTTTATTGTTGAAAGATGGACTAGAATGTGTTGAAGATCTTTCCTGATCATGTCTATTAGGAGTTCTGTGTAATTCCTGTACTTGGATGTCCCTATCTTTCTCCAAATTAGATAAATTTTCTGCTATTATTTCACTGAATAGGTTGTCTAGTCCATTCTCTGTTTCCACACCTTCAAGAACTCCTCTCTGTTTCACAGTATCCTATAAATCTCAAATCCTTTTTTTCCTATTTTTTCTTATGTATGTGTATGTGTATCTATCAGATATTTCCGAAGATTTGTCTTCTAGCTTGGGCATTCTTTGTTCTGCTTCACCAAGTCTGTTGTTAAGGCTTTCCACTGTACTTTTTTATTTGAGATATTGAATTCTTCATTTCTAATATTTCAGTTTGATTTAAATATTTCTGTTTCTCAGCACAATTTTTTATCCATGCCATGTATGGGGTTCTTTTTTTTTTTTTTTTTTTTTTAATTTGGCTATTTAGCTAAGAGGAAGAGTTACAGGGAGAGAGGGAGGAGGGAGAGAGAGAGATTTTCCATCTGCTGGTTCACTCCCCAAATGGCCGCAGTGGCCAGAGCTGTGCCAATCTGAAGCCAGGTGCTTCTTCTCCCACATGGGTGCCAGGGCCCGAGCATTTGGCTCTCTTCTGCTACTTTCCCAGACCATTAACAGAGAGCTGGATTGGAAGAGGAGCAACCAGGACATGAACTAGTGCCCATATGGGATGCCCACGCCACAGGTGGAGGCTTAGCCTACTATGCCACCAAACCAGCCCCGTATGGATTTCTTTAACTCATGTATTTGCTTCTCTGTGTTTTGAGTAATCTAATGATCATTCTTTTGAATTTCTTTTCAGTCATTTCATCAATTTCTTCATCTTTACATTCTAATATTGAAGTGTTGTGTTATTTTTGGGAGTCATATTATCTTATTCATGTTTCTTGTATTTCTATGTTTATTTTTAGGCGTTTGTGGAGACATCTGTTGGTTTTTTTCCTCTGAGGGCTTTTATCTTTGAAATGCCTCTGTGGATTAGTAGAGTGTCTGCTCCTTCAGTGGATATCCAGAGAAGTATGCTGAGTAGGACCTGGCAGCTCTGGCCAATGCTCACGTATCGGGCAAGTTTCCAGGGTGACACCCAAGTAGGGCATGGTAAGATCTCTGCCTTCAGGGAAAAGTATATGATCACATTGGCTGGTGTGATCACGGTGTCGACCCCTCTCTGGGTGAACCGATCACCCTAGATGAACCCACAGCATCTAGGCACTCATCTACGCAGGTGCATGAAGTGCACAAAGGATCTGTGTGCTCCTCATTGTGAGCATGGAACCCTGAGCCTCTGGAGCCGGATATCATGATTGCCCAAAGTCCCAGCCGTGCACTATTGTATACTCCTAGTATCTCCACAGTCACAGGCAGCAAGGAATCCATTCTCAACCCCACGAGACTCCCATGTCTACAGAAAGAGCTGTGGCATTCCCAGATCCAGCTGCCTAATCCACAGGGATTTGTTGGTCTTCTGCCCTGGAAGTTGAGTCCTGGTGCCTTAATGGAGTGAGGTGAGGAAAGTGCTTCATGGCTTAAGTGAATGCCCTGCACTGCCCTCCCCACAACCGTACCTCCAGGCTAGACTCAAAGTCAGTGGAGACTGCAGATTTATCCCTCTGATAAAATTCCCCAGCTGCACGTGGATTATAGCAGCTTCGACTTGACTTATTAATACGATGTTTCCTTTGTGCTGGTTGCCAGATGCCTTATTCCAGGAAGATGGCATCTCCTCCAGCCACTGTGCAGTCGGAGTCACTGATAGTGTCCTGCTTGCTGCTGTGTGATTGTATTGTCCCTGTTGTTCCATGGTATCTCTCTTCTTTTTGTAGAATTTCCACTACAACCTTCTCTCCAACTGTCCCCCTGGGACTGCAGTTCTTCCACTTTTCTTCTTTTATGTTGCTGTGGTCAGAATCAATCAGCGTGGTGTTTTTTTTTTTTTTTTTTTTTTTTTTTTGCTTTTCAGACATCTTATATCTCGCCCTTTGGAATCTCTTAATATCCATGGACCTTATATTAAGAAACTCATTTTCTGGGCTTGCACTATGGCTTAGTAGGTTAAGCCTCCACTTGTGGCACCAGCATCCCATATGGGCACCAGTTTGTATCCTGGCTGCTTCTCTTCCTTTTTTTTTTTTGACAGGCAGAGTGGACAGTGAGAGAGAGAGAGAGACAGAGAGAAAGGTCTTCCTTTGCCGTTGGTTCACCCTCCAATGGCCACCGTGGCCAGCGCGCTGTGGCCGGCGCACCGCGCTGATCCGATGGCAGGAGCCAGGTGCCTCCTCCTGGTCTCCCATGGGGTGCAGGGCCCAAGCACTTGGGTCATCCTCCACTGCACTCCCTGGCCACAGCAGAGAGCTGGCCTGGAAGAGGGGCAACCGGGACAGAATCCGGTGCCCCGACCGGGACTAGAACCCGGTGTGCCGGCGCCGCAAGGTGAAGGATTAGCCTACTGAGCCGCGGCGCCAGCTTCTCTTCCAATCCAGTTCTCTGCAGATGTCCTGGGAAGGCAGTAGAAGATGGCCCAAGTGCCTGGGCCCCTACACCCATGTGGGAGACCTGTCAGAAGCTCGTGGTCTTGAATTGACCCAGCTCCGGTGTTGCAACCATCTGGGAATGAACTAGCAGATGGATGATCTCTCTTTCTCTTCGTATCCCTCCCTCTGTAACTCTGCCTCTCAAAAAAATAAATCTTAAAAAAAAAAAAGAAAGAAATTCCTTTTCTAAGATAAATTCCCTTCCTGAAGATTTTATGACTTTATTTATTACAAAAGTAGGCCTCATTCTTCAGAAATATACTTTGTGATGTGATTAGAATATTGTAGGTAAGGAATTCTATGTAGCTTTAAAATTAAATTGTGCTTTCTCTTTAAGGCCTTATTAGGATTGATGTCAGAGCTTCCCATAATTAGAAGATAAGATACCTGCCTATTATGTGGGCAGACCACAGCCACATTAAGAAAACCAATAAATTTTTAAGTACATCCGTATTAAAATAGGCACTAGATGTTTTAAAACAACATTCTGTTCTATCTTCTTGGGAGGGACAGCAATAAGGACAGAGGTAGTAAGGCAATGAGAAGATGGCAAAGAGTTCAGACAGTCGGGCAATACAGCTTGTGCAACAAGTTTTGCCTGTTCATATTTGTCAGTCTTGTCCAAGTGACTTGGAAATATTTATATTTTAGGTAAATAGAGAAATGATTTTTTAAAGATTTATTTATTTATTTGAAAGGCAGAGTTAGAGAGAAAGAGAGAGAGAGAGATCTTCCATCCACTGGTTCACTCCCCAGGTAGCCGCAACTGCCAGAGTTGTGCTGATCTGAAGCCAGGAGCCAGGAGCTTCCTCTGGGTCTCCCACGAGGGTACAGGGGCCCAAGGACTTGGGCCATCTTCTACTACTTTCCCAGGCCATAGCAGAGAGCTGGATCAAAAGTGGAGCAGCCAGGACTCAAACTGGCACCCATATGGGATGCAGGCGCGCTACACCATACACAGGCCCCAAGAAGTAATTTTTAAATCTTTATATGAAAATAAAATAACATGTTTAAAAAATAGATTTCAATTATACTAATGCTATTTTTTAATTAAGTGGTCTGTAGTAACATGGAGTATGGATTTTGGTGTTAACTTGAAAAAAATAAAGTATTAATAACAGTCTTACTGACAACTGGATTCTGTCTGGTACTCTTTTCATCCAAAGTCTTCTGATGATTGTGAATAAATACTACTTAAACCATTCTCCACATAGTTATTTCAAGAGAAAGATTCCACTAGTGGTAAGTCAATTTGATTTTGTTCTTTGTCTAAAATTATACAATACCAGAGAAATTTAAATCAGTTTTATTCTAAGCTAGTTACTAAAACTTTGAGGAGAAGTTGCCTGTTTTTCTACTTCAGGGTTTTTATGGGTCACTTTTTTTTTTTTTTTAACAAACCATTGGTCATTGGATTTTATTTGCAGAGTAACATCCATCACAATGAATAGGAAATAGAATTTTTTTATTTTATTTTATTTAATGAACATAAATTTCCAAAGTACAGCTTATGGATTACAGTAGCTCCCCCCCCATAACTTCCCTCCCACCCACAACACTCCCCTCTCCCACTCCCTCTCCCCTTCCATTCACATCAAGATTAATTTACAAATATCTTTATATACAGAAGATCAATTTAGCATATATTAAGTAAAGATTTCCACAGTTTACACTATGGGTCACATTTTTAATGAAGCATATATTTCAGCTTTTTAGAAAATTTGCATGCACTAGACCAGTAATGATTAATCCTGGCCCAGTGAGCAAGAATGTTAACTCAAAAACTTATTTCCAGGCTGTGAAATAGCCTAAGGAGGACTTAGTAATTTTGTTTATTGTAATTAAGTGCTAGAGTTGGTGTGTGTGGTTGTTGGACTAGTCTAGTTTTCAGTTGGACTACTTTTCTCTTAGCAGGTGGAATCCTCTTCCTTCTATTCTTCCCTTTTTTCTCTGTAGTATAATTCTGTGTGAGGTTGTCTTGACCTTTAAATCCACCTGAGTTGCTTTTCCCTGAACTTATCTTAATGATTAGAAAAAATAGGGTTTTAAAGGATGTGCTAGTTGGAAACCACTTTAGAATGATAAAATGAAAATTTGTGCAATCCTCATCTAAAGAGAAAAATTTATATAGCATATATAAGTTTAGATTTCTTGGAACCAATGAATGCAAAAGCATGGTTTTCAAATCCTATTTAATATTATAATTTTGGAGAAGTTGCTAAACATATCAGAGCCTTGTTTTTCTCATCTACAAGATGGAAGTGATTGGGCCAGTGCCGTGGCTCACTTGGTTAATCCTCCGCCTGTGGCGCCAGCATCCCATATGGGCACCTGGTTCTAGTCCCGGTTGCTACTCTTCCAGTCCAGCTCTCTGCTGTGGCCCAAGAGGGCAGTAGAGAATGGCCCAAGTGTTTGGGCTCCTGTATCTGCGTGGGAGACCAGGAAGAAGCACCTAGCTCCTGGCTTCGGATTGGCACAGTGCCGGCCGTGGCAGCCATTTGGGGAATGAACCAACAGAAGGAAGACCTTTCTCTCTGTCTCTGTCACTGTCTATAACTCTACCTGTCCAAAAAAAAAAAAAAGATGAAAGTGCCCATTTAAGTGATGAACATTCAATAAAATATGTATGTAAATCACTCGGTATAGTTCTTTACATAATAAGTTATTTAAAAAGTAGCTGTGGAGGCCGGCGCCGTGGCTCAATAGGCTAATCCTCCACCTTGCGGCGCCGGCACACCGGGTTCTAGTCCCGGTCAGGGCACCGGATTCTGTCCCGGTTGCCCCTCTTCCAGGCCAGCTCTCTGCTGTGGCCAGGGAGTGCAGTGGAGGATGGCCCAGGTGCTTGGGCCCTGCACCCCATGGGAGACCAGGAAAAGCACCTGGATCCTGGCTCCTGCCATCAGATCAGCGCGGTGCGCCGGCTGCAGCGGCGGCCATTGGAGGGTGAACCAACGGCAAAGGAAGACCTTTCTCTCTGTCTCTCTCTCTTACTGTCCACTCTGCCTGTCAAAAATAAAAAATAAATAAATAAATAAATAAAAAGTAGCTGTGGAGCAGGTGGTGAGGTGCAGGAGGTTAAGCTGCAAGTTGGGGTGCCTGCATCCCATATGGGAGAGTCAGTTGGAGTCCTAGCTACTTGACTTCCATTTCAGCTTCCTGCTAATGCATTGGGAGGTAATGATAATGGCTTAAGTGCTTGAGCCCCTGCTACCCATGTGGTAGACTCAGATGAAGTTCCAGGCTCTAGCTTTTGCCTGGCACATCCCTGGCTATTTTGGGCATTTGGGGAGTGAACCAGCAGATAGAAGATCTCTCTGTCTGTATCTGACTCTCTTGCTCCACTATTCAAGTAGGTGAAAAAAAAAAATAGAAAACTAAGTGAACATTTAAAAAATAATAGTTGTTAATGAGACGTGAAGTACTAGTTTGAAAATACTTGGTTGGCAGTTGAAAAAGGGTAATACTATCATAATCCAGGATAATTTTCTTCCTTTTTAAATTTATTTTGTGGAGTTTATATTGAAGCCGTGCTGAGGTCCAGTGTGATTCTGAAGTGATGTCTACAATAAACCATCAGGTTTGTCAAGTAGGTCACAAATGCTAACTATTGAGATGAAGTACTTGCTACCCTAAAGACAGCAGAATAGAATTTTCACCAGGTTACTTTTTGTAATATGTGTTTTAAAGACTATGCTTTTCAACTGTGCCCTGAATAATGATGATAGCCAGTTCAAAATAGCTAAATAGATGTTATTTGTGATTTGTACTTGCCTTTAGGGCAGTTAAAAGAGCCTTGCTATTAATAGATCCTTTGTGTGTTTAAAATTGAATGATATAAATAACTTAAAATTTATGAAGTAGATTTACCAAATTAGCACACTTTTAGCAACCATATGAATAATGTTAGTCTTAGCATCAGATTGCTCATCTATAAATACATTCTGTAACACAGAATTGTTATTATGTGGGTTGTCATGATGGTGAAATGAGTTCCAGTGGTTCTTAAGCCAAAAAATGGATTAAAATCAGATGCCTAGCATTTCCCAATAATATATATATAAATATAAATATATATATTTATTTGGGTCCTGTTCCAGGTCTTCTAAATCAGAATCTTTATAGGTTGAGACCTAGATGATTTTTATATGCATCTCCAGTTAATACCCATTTTAGAAGTGAAAAATTGTGTAAACCCTATCCTGTAATAGTTTTTGACTCTTAGATGTATTTTGGGACCAGTTGTTACTTATAGTTCTTTCAGGAAAATAAGAAAATAGCCAAAGGGAAAGTCGGTTGAAAAATGAGAAGTGAAATAGTTTCTTAGAAGTAGAAATGGGCTGGCACCGCGGCTCACTTGGCTAATCCCCTGCCTGTGGCGCCGGCACCCCGGATTCTAGTCCCGGTTGGGGTACTGGATTCTGTCCTGGTTGCCCCTCTTCCAGTCCGGCTCTCTGCTTTGGCCCAGGAGTGCAGTGGAGGATGGCCCAAGTGCTTGGGCCCTGCACCTGCATGGGAGACCAGGAGGAGGCACCTGGCTCCTGGCTTTGGATCAGCGCAGCGCGCCACCTGTAGCAGCCATTTGGGGGGTGAACCAACGGAAAAAAGGAAGACCTTTCTCTCTCTCTCTCTCTCTCACTGTCTAACTCTGCCTGTCAAAAAAAGAAAAAAAAAAAGTAGAAATGAAAAACTATGAATTCCAGTGATTTCAGGACCACCATTGTAGCACAGTGGGTCAAGCCACCACCTGCAATGCTGGCATCCCTTATGGGCACCAGATTTTGTCCCAGCTGCTCTGCTTCTGATCCAGGTCTCTGCTGATGCCTCTGGGAAATCAATAGAAGGTGGCCCAAGTGCTTGGGCCCCCACCCATCTGGGAGACCCAGATGAAACTCCTGGCTGGTGATTTTGGCCTGGCCTTTCCTGGCCTTGAGGCCATTTTGGGAGTGAACCAGTGGATGGAAGATCTCTCTCTGTCTCTGTACTGTGCCTCCAAAATAAAAATAAATATATCTTTTTCTAAAATTCCATTGATTTCTCACAGAAAAAAATTATTTCACATTTTTCTCCAATATCTTGAGTTTTGGGGGTTCATAAGGTAAAAATAAGTATGTTTTAAAATCAAACACAACTAATAAGAACCACTGTCCCATAGAAACAAGTATTACTATACTTTTTTTTTTTTTTTTTTTTTTTAAGATTCATTAATTTTATTTGGAAGAGTTACAGAGAGGGAGTGACAGAGGCAAAGAGAGAAAGAGATCTTCCACCTGCTGGTTCACTCCCCAAATGGCCACAATGACCAGGGTTGGGCCAGTCTGAAGCTAGAGTTTCATCTGGGTCTCCCACGTGGATGCAGGGGCCCAAGCATTTGGGCTATCTTCCACCATTTTAGCAGGGAGCTAGAACTCGAACAGGCACCTATATGGTGTGCTAATGCTGTAGGCATTGGCTTTACCCACTACACTACGGTGCCAGTCCCAGCATTACTGTACTTTAAAAAGGTTTATATATCTAAAATGAAATGTGTCTTGTCTCTAGCTGTATTTCTCTCGAAAATGGTGTTTGATTTAGAAAATAGGTCCTCATATGTAAGTGGGACTATAAGTTGATAACTTTCTTTGGAAGGCAATTTGGCAGTACTAAAATTAATATTGTCCCAGAAATTAACTCCTTTATGTACAGTCAGTTGAGGTTTTGTTTTAAAGATTTATTTATTTATTTGAAAGTCATAGTTACAGAGAGAGAGGGAAGACAGATCTTCCATCCACTATTTCACTCTCCGTATGGCTGCAAAGGCTGGGGCTGGGCCAGGCTGAAGCCGGGAGTTGGGAGCTTCTCCCAGGTCTCCCTTCTGGTGGCAGGGGCCCAAACACTTGGGCCATCTTCTACTTTTCGCAGGCCATCAGCAGCAGGGAGCTGGATCAGAAGCAGAGCAGCTGGGACATGAGCTGGTGCCCATATGGGATGCTGGGTGTTACAGATGGCAGCTTTATCCCCTATGGCACAATGGTGTCCCCAGCCAATTAAGTTTTGACAAGAATGTTAAACACCATTTAATGCAGAGAGGATAGATTTTTTTCAACAAATGAAGCTGATAGAACTAGATGTCCTTACACAAAACATCAACCCCAAAATAAACTTAAATAGGACCCTTATACAATACATAGAATTAATTTAACCAGAGACCTAATTAAAGACCTAAAACTATGACTCTTGAATAAAATGTAGAGGAAAATCTGCATGAAGTTGTATCTGGGATGTTTTCTTGGATGAGGCACCAAAAACACAGACAAAAAAAGGAAAAATAGATAATTTGGACTTTTGGACGTTACCACAATAAAAAATATATATATGCATCACAGAACACTATCAAGAGAATTAATTAGTTATAGAATGGGATAAAATAATTGAAAATTATATATCTATTGGAGAATTTGTATCCAGAATGTAAAGAGCTTGTAGAATTCAACAAAAACAACCTAGTTCAAAAATGATTAAAGGATTCAAATAGGCATTTCTTCAAAGCATCTGTCTGAATGGCCAATAAACACATAAAAAGAAGCTCAACTTCACTAGTATTAGGGTAATGCAAATCAGAACCACAGTGAGATACCACTTCACACCTAAGATGGCTGTTATCCAAAAAATAGGAAATGAAAAGTATTGGTAAGCTTGTGGAGAAGCTGGAAATTGCTGGTGGAAGTGTGAAGTGGTGGAGCTGCTGTGGAAAACTGTTGTAATTTCTCAAAAAGTTAAGCATAGTCCAACTTTCTACAAATATGTTCAAAGAAGTACATGCAAACGCAGCATTGTAACTGAAATACTGGGACACTGCAGCGCAGCAGGTCAAAGGCCTGGCCTGCTGGGCTGGCATTTCATATAGGCTCCAGTTCGAGTCCTAGCTGCTCCATTTCCAATCCAGTTCTCTGCTAATGTACCTGGGAAAGCAGCAGAGGATGGCTCAAGTCTTGGGCCCGTGCATCCATGCGAGAGACTTGGAAGAAGCTCCTGGCTTCAGATCAGCTGAGCTCCAGGTGTGGTGGCCATTTGGGGAGTAAACCAGTGGATGGAAGACCTCTCACTCTCCCTCTATCTCTACCTCTCTCTATAACTCTTTCAAATATATAAAATAAATATTAAAAAAATAATAATACAGGCCGGCGCTGCGGCTCACTAGGCTAATCCTCCGCCTGCAGCGCCGACACACCGGGTTCTAGTCCCGGTTGGGGCGCCAGATTCTGTCCCGGTTGCCCCTCTTCCAGGCCAGCTCTCTGCTGTGGCCAGGGAGTGCAGTGGAGGATGGCCCAGGTGCTTCGGCCCTGCACCCCGTGGGAGACCAGGAAAAGCACCTGGCTCCTGGCTCCTGCCATCGGATCAGCGCGGTGCGCCGGCCACGGCGGCCATTGGAGGGTGAACCAACGGCAAAAGGAAGACCTTTCTCTCTGTCTCTCTCTCTCACTATCCACTCTGCCTGTCAAAAAAATAAAAAATAAAAAAAAAATAATACATCCACACAGTGGAATATTATGTGACTTTTTGAAAGTCCTGAAATGAAAGTATATATTAAGAGGAATAAAGCAGCCAGCGCTGCAGCTCAGTAGGCTAATCCTTCGCCTTGCGGCGCCGGCACACCGGGTTCTAGTCCCGGTTGGGGCGCCGGATTCTGTCCCGGTTGCCCCTCTTCCAGGCCAGCTCTCTGCTGTGGCCAGGGAGTGCAGTGGAGCATGGCCCAAGTGCTTGGGCCCTGCACCCCATGGGAGACCAGGAGAAGTACCTGGCTCCTGCCATCGGATCAGCGCGGTGCGCCGGCCGCATCGTGCCGGCCACATCGCCCCAGCCGCATCTGGCCAGCCGCGGTGGCCATTGGAGGGTGAACCAACGGCAAAGGAAGACCTTTCTCTCTGTCTCTCTCTCTCACTGTCCACTCTGCCTGTCAAAAAAAAAAAAAGGAATAAAGCAAGATGTAAAGAGCTGCACATTTTACAGTTTTTGTAAAACAGGTGGGAAAGAATCCCAAGTGGCAAAAATTCTTTCAGAATGGAGTTCAGGGTGGGTGGGGGAGGAAGATATCTTTATTGTGCAGACTTTGTACATGTTGACTTTTTGTACCTGAATTTTTACTTTATGTAAATATTATTTTATACTGAGAAAAATTTCTAAATACACCAATAATGTGCTTTGATAGCAGAGTCTTTGGTGGGTTAGAGGTGGGGTCCATCCCTCTTGAGAAAACACCTAAGAATGGCTGCTCAGCAGATAATCTTCCATAAAGTGCAGGCCCCTCCATGTGTGAACATGCCACAATTATTTTGATAAATAGTTTATATCAAAAACAAAAATAAATGAATACATGACTAGTTTTCTTTCTAAACATGAAAACCACTACAGAGTTTATATATATAAAGGTTCTCCAAAAAGTTCATGGAAAATGCATATTATAAAAAAGCTCTACATGGATTTTAAGGTTTTTTTTTTTTTTGCATCAAAATTATCTTTTAATTCCACTCCTATCAATTTTTTGAAGTCCTCATGTGTGTGCATTTGATAGTAAAGAAAATATCTAAGGCCAATTCAGAGACAGGATTGTTGGAGAAGTTGGAGTAGAAAGGGAAATTTTCTTAGAGCTTAAAGAAACCATTGTTCAAATAGAGTGCGGAAACAGCCAGATTTTAAGGAAGTATAAATACCATGTTCAGTTGAGTTCAGGTTTAATGATAATGAGACCTTCAATAATCTGTTCCTAGGTATGCAAAATACGTTGTTTAGAAAATGAAAAAAGCACATGGGAATAAGTGCAAACACAATAGGAAAAATAGAGCTTTTACTTTTATTAGTAAATAAATACAAGACAGATGGCTGAGAACATAACAGAAGGGGGGAAATAAACTTAACATGGTGATCTTCCTACATTTTCACGTTTACTGTACTAGTAATTAAAAAGATGCTCTTAGATTCACTTTTAAATAGATGAGTTTCAGTAATGCCAGTTTCTGCTAGGTATAATGTGAATTTTTTCTTTTTTTGCTGCAAATGATAATAGGAAATTTAAGAGCTTTCTCACTCTTCAATTAGTATTTTTCAATATGCCATCCTTTTTTTTTATTTTTTATTTTTTGACAGGCAGAGTTAGACAGTGAGAGAGAGAGACAGAGAGAAAGGTCTTCCTTCCATTGGTTCACCCCCCAAATGGCCACTATGGCCAGCGCGCTGCACCGATCAGGAGCCAGGTGCTTCCTTCTGGTCTCCCATGCGGGTGCAGGGCCCAGGCACTTGGGCCATCCTCCACTGCACTCCTGGGCCACAGCAGAGACCAGGACTGGTAGAGGAGCAACTGGGACAGAATCCGGTACCCCAACCAGGACTAGAACCCCGGGTGCCAGTGCCACAGGTGGAGGATTAGTCTAGTGAGCCGCAGCACCAGCCTCATCCTTCTGATTATTACTTTTAGAAGTTGTCTATCTGAATTCTATAAGGTCTGTTTTATATTTTAAAATTTATGTGTTTTAAATTTTAAGTCTGCATTTCTAGAAATACTCTTTTAGAATCTAGTGCATATATTGTAATACCCAAGACTATTTTTCTATGCATAAATTTAAAATAGTAAATAGTGAACTTCATATCACAGATTGTACTTGCATTATTATTTGTTTCTGTATTTTTATTTTTGATTTTTAACTTAAAAATGTTTTGTAATTTGAACCTTCACTATCAGTAGTCTAATCTTTGCTGGCAAATTAATAGAATGATTCATTTTCCTTGAGGGATTCTTGTTCTCAACAGAAGGCAAAAATAAAAGCGAGTGAAATACCCCTAGAATAGAAATTTGAAATGAAGCTTTAATTCAAACACGCAGACTGGTGATGTCTATATTAATCAGTTTTACTTTCTTGGAAGACAATTTGTCAATGTTTATCAGAGGTTAAGTGTGTCTACCTCTTGATTCATCAGGTACATTTCTAGGAATTTACTTTATGCTTTAATTCCAGAAAAGTTGCAAAATTATATATGCCAAAATGTTTGTTTCTGCAGAATTAATAATGATAAAAAAACAAACCTGGAATGGGGCATGACTATTTAATTCATAAATCCATGTAAAGTGTTTAGCATCTAGTAAACACCCAGCAATATTAACAGTTAATATAATGCTGCTGAACTCTTTCTTGATTGACAAGGTGTCAAACTGGAAAAAAATACCAGAACAAGAAAAAGGATAAACTATGATGATAAAGCATCCAGGCAGATGTATTAACAACATTTGATTGAACTGGTGACCATCTTGCCCAGGAGTTCTGAATTAATTTTGTATTGTGTGAACATAGAAAATTAGTGCTAAATCAATGTCTATACATAAACCACTCAGCTTCTTATCACTAGATGGTGTTATCTAAGGATTAAAGTCTGATGAATTTTATAATGCTAATGACTTACTATTTTTCATATTATAAATCAAAGAAAAGTACAGATAAAAAAAAAACAAACAGGTGGGCAATTTGACACCCTTATTCCGTGTCAAAATGCCTGGTTTGAGTTTTGGCTCTTCTGCTTCCAGTCCAACTTCCTGTAATGCATACCTTGGCAGGCAGCAGGTGATGGCTTGAGTGCTTGAGTCCTAGTCACCCTAATTGAATTCTAGTCTCCTGGCTTTGACCTTGTCCAGTTCTAAGTGTTGTAGGCAAATGGAAAATTTCTTTGTTGTCTCTCTGCCTTTGGAATAAAATGGAAATAAAATAAAATTTTATAAAACAGACAAAAGTTTAAAAATACAAATAAACTAGAAGTGTAACTGAATAGCATGTATTGTAAACTGGGAGGCATTATGTGGATAAAAAGAGCCATGTAATCTTTTTCTAATTTGGATTTTCTTTGCACAGTATGTTTTATTTTATTAGATGACATAAAAGCCCGTCATGCCAATTTTCTTAAAGCAATGAGACAGTAATAGTAAAATAACATTTATTGTAAATCCATGCTAACCACTATGAAATCTTTTGGTCTAACTAAACATGCAGACCAACATAGTGTCTATGGTAGTTTATACATGAGTTTATTTCCTGACAACTGTTGAATTGCAAACAGATTTTTTAAGTCAGAAAAGACAGTAATACAAAATCATGCCACAATTCCAAGTGTTCTTATTTTTAAAAATTTTGAATTTATTTTAAAAGGCAGAGTTAATGGAGACAGAAAGAGAGAGATATCTTCCATACTCTGGTCCACTCCCCAAACGGTCACAACGACTGAGGCTGGGCCAGGCCGAAGCCAGGAGCCAGGAACTCTCTGGGTCTCCCACGTGGATGCAGGGGCCCAAGCACTTGGACCGTCTTCTCTTGCTTTCCCAAACGCATTAGCAGGGTGCTGTATTGGAAGTGGGGCAGCTAGGATTCAAACAGGTGCCCATATATGATATTGGCACAGCAGGCAGTGACTATGCCACAGTGCCAACCTCCCAAGTGTTATTAATGAGGTGACAGGCTGCATCCCTGACAGTCTTCCTCAGCTCCCAAGCACATTTGCAGGGAGTTGGATCGGAAGTGGAGCAGCTGAGAATTGAACTGGTGCCCATAAGGGATTCTGGCACCACAGACAGCAGTCTAACCTGGTTCACCACAACACTGGTCCCAGAATATTTAGTCTAGGTCTCCCTTTATGTTGGAAATTAGAACAGTTTTGAAGATGACTGCCTTGATGAAATGAGAGTTCACCTCTCCATTACAAAAGAAGACATAGTTTTTGGAAGTAGGAGAATATCTTTCCTTTTTGTTGGTGAAGAATTTTTTTGCAAAATCCTGAAATTCCAGGATTTTGAGTAGAAAGTGAAAAATTTTGTTTAGAGTTTTAATTCATTCTGACCAAGAGCTAACAGAATGAAATAGGGGATGGATAAATCAAATTTTTTTTCTAGTTAGTATTGAATAGATTAATGAAAGTGTTGAATTTGAAACCACTAGCACAAATTTAAATTCCAGGATCCCTCCCCCGTCTCTCCCGAGTGCTTAATGAAGTTTCTTTGTAGTCCACCTTCCTCAGGAGTATCCTCACCAAACATCTACAACAAAAGGTGGTCCTCAGCCTCCACAGGGACTGTTTTCTTGGGCAGTGGCCATATTAGTGGGAAGACAGGATTATAAGTAGGTTATTTTTGAGTCCTGTCAGACCCATGTCTTTATTAGAAGGTTGCTTGGATTCCTGTGGTCAGTGGTACAAGGAAACACTAGGTTATTAGCAGTTTCCAATGATTTCCTCAAGAGTTCCTTTGGTTGCATAATCTTTTGATGCTTTTGTAGATAAGACGTAGAGTGGAAGTAGTTACTCTCAGCTCATTTCTTGTGAAAACAGTGATATTCAGGTATTCTTCCTTCATATCCTCAATTTTCTCTTTCTCAATGCCTTCTCCACTTTTCTCTATGCTTTTCTACTTGGTTATTATGTGGCAAGTGACTTTGTTAAATGTATGATTACATTGTTATTACTTATCCAAAAGTGATTGCCAGTAATGATTCCCTAATAGTTTCTCCAGTTTCTCTTTCTTTGAAAACATTTTTACTAACCAAGAATGGGGTTTAGTTTTTTTGCCAACACATCTTCTATCATTCTGTTCACAGAGTGGACAGTGAGAGAGAGAGACAGAGAAAAAGGTCTTCCTTTTGCCGTTGGTTCACCTCCAATGGCTGCTGCGGCCGGCGTGCTGCGGCCAGCGCACCACGCTGATCCGAAGGCAGGAGCCAGGTGCTTATCCTGATCTCCCATGAGGTGCAGGACCCAGATACTTGGGCCATCCTCCACTGCATTCCTGGGCCACAGCAGAGAGCTGGCCTGGAAGGGGGGCAACCAGGACAGAATCCGGCACCCCGACCGAGACTAGAACCCGGTGTGCTGGCGCTGCAGGCGGAGGATTAGCCTATTGAGCCACAGTGCCGGCCCATTCTGTTCATATTTTTAGTAAGATACACTAAAAACTTAGAAGGTCTTCTTTGTAGCATGGGTTGAATTGTGTTTAATAAACAATGCATGTTCAGGGCTGGCGCTATGATGTAGTGGGTAAGGCCCCGCCTGCAGTGCTTGCATCCCATATGGACACCGGTTCAAGTCCTGGCTCCTCTGCTTCTGATCCAGCTCTCTGCTATGGCCTGGGAAAGCAATAGAAGATGTCCCAAGTCCTTGGGCCCCTGCCCCTGTGTGGGAGACCTAGAAGAAGCTCCTGGCACCTGGCTTTAGATTGGCACAGCTCTGGCCTTTGCGGCCAGTTGGGGAATGAACCAGCAGATGGAAGACCTTTCTCACTCTCTCTCTCTGCCTCTCCCCGCCCCAACTCTGACTTTCAAATAAATAAATAAATCTTAAAAAAATAAACAATGCATGATCAAGACATTTAATGTGTTATTTAATTAGCAGGCAGTATACCATAAAGAAGGCTCTGCATCTTAAGCATGTGATTTCTCTTGCATGATGTTACTGTTCCATTAGGTTGTTTTTTGTTTGTTTGTTTTGTTTTGACAGGCAGAGTGGACAGTGAGAGAGACAGAGAGAAAGGTCTTCCTTTGCCGTTGGTTCACCCCCCAATGGCCGCCGTGGCCAGCGCGCTGCAGCCGGCGCACCGTGCTGATCCGATGGCAGGAGCCAGGTATTCTCCTGGTCTCCCATGGGGTGCAGGGCCCAAGGACTTAGACCATCCTCCACTGCCCTCCCAGGCCACAGCAGAGAGCTGGCCTGGAAGAGGGGCAACCGGGACTAGAACCTGGTGTGCCGGTGCCACAAGGCGGAGGATTAGCCTAGTGAGCTGCGGCGCCGGCCTCCGTTAGGTTGTTTTTAAAATCACGCTGTTACCGAGCAGTCTTGGGACACACTAATGAAATATACTTAAAACATTTAAAATATTCACTTTGAAAAGGAAAATATCTTGTAAAACCTGAATGGTAGTGGGTGTTAAAACACATGGTATAAATATTGAGAAATGGTTGGTGAGAGGTGAGAACAACCAGAAAGGGATCAGTGACATGCTTGAAGGATTTGGTAATAAATCTTAGGGTATAGTGAACCAGATGAGCACAAAGGTTCATAAAGTAGGAATGGCAGACTTGTATCTGCAACTTGTACCGTATCTTTAGGCATGCTCTCTAGAAAGATGATGCAGGTCTGGAATAGGAGCTCTTCAGAATTATAATAGTCAACTTTTTATTTTTAATGAGATATTTAAATGCAGAGGGAAAATTCATTGTTCTATTTTGTTCTTACTGGTTGATTGAAACTGCCTTTTAAATAACCTCCTCCATGGAAATACAGAATTTAAAGGGACTATAATCCTGCTTTGTAAAATAATTTTTTTTTGGCTTCTGTCTCCTTTAATTATTTTTTTTTTTAAGATTTATTTTTATGGCCGGCGCCACGGCTCAATAGGCTAATCCTCCGCCTGTGGCTCCGGCACACCGGGTTCTAGTTCCAGTCAGGGCACTGGATTCTGTCCCAGTTGCCCCTCTTCCAGGCCAGCTCTCTGCTATGTCCCGGGAGTGCAGTGGAGGATGGCCCAAGTGCTTGGGCCCTGCACCCGCATGGGAGACCAGGAGAAGCATCCTCAGCTGCTTTCCCAGGCACATTAGCAGGAAGCTGGATCAGAAGTGGATCAACTGGGACTCAAACTGATGCCTATATGGGATGCTGGCGCTGCAGGTCGGGGCTTTAACCTGCTGCACCACAGTGCTGGCCCCTGTCCCCTTTAATTCAACTGCATTATGAATAATACCTATTGGGATTGGTACAGTTCCTAATGATTTTGCCTGCTTTTTTTCCACTAAAACTTAAACTTTTCATATGGGATTATTTTCTTTTTCATAAGCATATATTTGAGTAATGATGCCTAGCCCTTTTTTGTTAATTTGGACAACAGTATGACTTTTTTGATTTTAAAGCTAAAATAGCAGTATAGTAAACAAAAATTTAAAATCATTCTGGGGCATGCACTGGGGTAGCAGTTAAGATCTGCTTGGGATATCTGTGATTCCATATTGGGGTACTTGGTTAAGTCCTGGCTCCTCCGCTTGCCATCCAGCTTTCTGCTAATGCACATCCTGGAAGTCATCAGATGATGGCTCAGGTACTTGGATTATTGCTACCCACATAGAAGACCCAAATTGAATTCTGTACTCCTGGCTTCTGCCTGGCCCCATCCCTGGCTGTTTTGGGCATTTGGAGTTTGAACCAGCAGATGGAAAATCACTATCCTCTCTGCCTTTCAAGTAAAATAAAATAATTTTTTTTTAAATTATAAATGTTGTTATGCTTTGATTTTATTGTAAAAGCACACTCTGCTTCACGTGTGCCAGCATATCCCATGATAACTGTTCTGCTTTTGCTTTGTGTGCTTAAGATGCAAAAACAGGAAGCAGAACTGGCAAGTTTGAGAACCCCTTCTCAGGTTTTATTCTTCGAATTAGGGCAGTAAATGGGGAGATGCTGTTGTGGAAAATGAAAAACCACTAAGAAAATGGTCATGTATGCCCAGTGAACCTTCTTTCATTTGGTTGGTGGGATTTAGAGAAAGAAAGGAATCTTTCTAGGTGTTTTTTATTCTCTGTTCCTTTGAAGACTCATATTTGGGAAGTCATGTCTATAATGTAGTTTTTTTTTTTTTTTTCAGACACCTGGGAATCTTAAAATTTTGTAACATCTGGATCTCACTCCCAAGATTTTGATTTAAATGATGTGGGGTTCAGCCTGGGTATTGAGATTTTTTTTAAGTGTCTCATTTGATTCCAATTTGCAATTAAATTTGGAAACCTCTGCTCTAGTCAGCGCTGTTCAACTAGGTACATCTCTATGAGGGCAAAGAGCTTGTTATTCACTGTGTCTCCAACTCATTGAATAGTACATTTTAGGCACTTAATACTTTTTGTTAAATGAAGGAATAAACATGCTAAGAATCAGTGTTATTTAAAGAATAAGCATCCCTTCTTTGAAATAATTTTAACTGTAAGGGCAAGTGACAAATTAGTAATAAAATGTGGATTGTGTGTGTGAGAGAAAGAGAGAGCAGCTTGAAGGCAAATAATCAATTTTCAAAAATCTATATATAGAAACCCCTGCATGAATATAAAGTCAAAATATATTGTCCCCCCCCCGCCCCAGCATATTTGCACTAGAGATAACCCACTGGGACAAAATGATTATCTCATAGAGGTTAATTCCTGCTGTGAAACATTTCTTTGATTTGGTTATTGCCCTCTTTTTCTCTAAAAAAGATTTTTTTCTACTTTCCATATGATTGTTATTTTTGCTGCTTTGTTTTGTTTTGTTTTAAATAAAGGCAGTGTTCTGGGCCCGATGCTGGGGTGTAACAGGTAAAGCAGCCACCTATAGTGCCAGCATCCCATATGGGTGCTGGTTCAAGCCCCAGCTGCTCCACTTCCAATCCAGCTTTCTGCTATGGCCTGGGAAAACAGTAGAAGATGGCCCAAATCTATGGGCCCCTGCACCAGTGTGGGAGACCTAGAAGAAGCTCCCGGCCTCAGATTGGCGCAACTCTGGCCGTTGCAGCCATCTAGGGAGTGAACCAGCTGATGGAAGACCTCTCTCTTTCTGCCTCTGTCTCTGCCTCTCTGTAACTCTGCCTTTCAAATAAATAAATAAATAAATAAATGCAGTGTTCTGTCTCCTTCCTTCAGGAAACACCTTTTTTTCTGTGTGATGCAGTCAATTTTTGTCGTTTCCACTTTAATTTGAACTAAGAAGTCATCCTCTTCCTGTGAAAAGGAAATTTCCCAGCTGTTCATAAATTGTGGAGCCTGCTGTGGGAGAGGGCAAAATCTCAGGAACCCTGAGTTCCTTCTCTCTTCCATGTGTTCTTTTATTGCTTTTTTCCATACTGATCTTTTCATTCTAATGTATGCCATCTAGCTGAAAATATGGTGACTTCCTGTTTGAAAATTAGGTCTATTTTTGTATTTTGGATCCGTGGTTGAGAGGACTGACTGGGGCAACACTGCTGTGCCCACAGCTGGTTTAAATGGTAAGCTGGGAAAAGAGAAGACATTGAAAGAGGTATTTTGGAGGTAATTCTGTAGCATTTTCTTGGTTAAAATGTTTACCACTTTCTTTTTCTATATACTCATTTGAACATTTTTTTCTATTTTCTTTGTTTTGAGCCTCTCATTTATGTATGCATAACTATGATTTGTTGCTGATGCACCTGGGCACCTCTAATCAACATCTGTGTAACCAGCTGATCGATTATTTTCAGTATCACAAGTCCATTCTAAAGTGGAGCTGTAGGAAGGGTTTGCCATACTACTGTTAAATTATCACTGGTCCCAAGATATACTTGGCTTTTGCACGTTGTTCCCAGTGCCTACAACACTTTCTTGTTGCTTGTTTGCTCGACCCTGTCATTTTAAATTTTAGTTTATAAGTTATATTTATAAATCATGTATGAGTTATATGTTTACTCTGTTATAAGTGTTTCCTTTCCACCTCCATTGCCTTAAGCCTGAGTTAGATTCCTTATTGTGAGCTTGCTTAGTGTCCTATCTAGGATAGAAAAGGAAATTCTGAACTTGCGGTATTTTTTTTTAGTTATATTTTGGTGCCATGGAAACAACTTTCAGAAATGGGAAACTAACAGGTGTGTATTTTCTAAGAGCCAAAGCTGGTTTGTCGTTTTTTGCTACAATCCGTTCAGAAGAGTACAACCAACACATTAGTCTCACAGGATTTTTTATTTGGGGATATCATGATTAATGGTTATTCTGTGGACTTTCTAAATACCTGTCATCTATAGACTTGCTGATGCCTCATCTAGGCAGCTTGGTGGGTGTATTACTCAGACCTGTATGCATGCTGGAATGAATGCATACTGGAAATGTGAAGTGAAAGGAATAGAGTCGGGGCTTGGGAACATTTATGTTTTTTAGATTGCTACTTCCTGTTCAGCTGAGAAGATAGTCCTGCAAGTTTGCTGTCAGCTAAAGAGATACTCCGTGACTTGAGAGATCACAGCTGTATCCTGTACTTTGTGTGAAAATTTATTTGCTTTTTCTCCTGTTCATTTAGTTTTTTATAATTTCCTAATATATTAAAGGGTTTTTTTTCCAATGTTTCGTGGAGCAAGAGGTTGGATGTGTGCCCAGATGAGAATGTGAACGATGACTAAATACTAGGTTGTAGGCAGTGGAAGTAAATATGGGTTATGTATGCTGTAAAAACTGAATGACATGGAGAAAACCCTCCTAATAAATTTTTAAAAGATCCCCAAGTCACTTGGATGTTTTAGTTTACTGTGTTAATTAAAGCAGTTGTCCCATTTCTTGTACAAATGACACAGTTCCTTTATAAAGAATCAAATGCTTGCTCTGTATTCTTATCTGTATACCATTTCATTGTCTCAGAGCTTTAGACCAGCTTCAGAATATTTCTCTCATCTCACATCTTAAAATTTTTGATTGCCATTGGAACGTCATTAATACTCCTTCTGTGGGATTTTATTCTCTGTTGTCTGTTTAGGCCTAAATTGTTCATGTCAGTACAAATTCATTTCTTGACATTTGGAATGACTCAGAGAACTTGAAAATGTTTTTTCCATATCTCAGCTCAGTTATGTGGAATATTTCATTGGTGATATAGAGGAATGACAATTAACGTATTCTGTAGGAAGGCAGATTCAAATCTGAACATTCTTTTCTGAGAGACAACTTGAATTTTAATGAAGAGTACTGACCTGAAGTCAGGGCATATACATTCTGTGTAACTTTGGGCACCTCTGAATTCTTACTTCTGGATTGGGCCTTTAAGGTCCGTTCAACTATATTTGACATTCACTGAACTAGAATAAAATGTAGTTGTTTCTTTGGTGCTCATTCTCCCAAAGACCCTCTGTATACTATGAAAGGTGAAAAGGAGGTAAGCCAGTTATGCTGTTTGATTTTGAAGGATGAAGCTGCAGTGTTCCAGATGGTAAAGCTCAGCTGACAGAGCCACTAACTGTAGCCAAAGTAGATGCAGGTAGTGCTGATGGTCTCCTGACAGGGCCTTAGGGATTGAATTATTCAATGAAACTCATATGGGTAGAATGCAGTCTAGAAAAGACTGTTGTTTTTTTTTTTTTTCCTTCCTGCTGGTTGATCTTGGGAGGTCTAAGTGATAGAGGATTCACTGGTATTAACTTTCCTTTTTCATATAAGGAAAGCATGTTCAAGAAGTACTTTTATACGAGGTAAAGCAAAGGGTCCGGTATAGTGGAGTAAGCCTCCATCTGCTGAGCTGGTATCCCATATGTGCACCAGTTCGAGTCCCAGCTGCTCCACTTCCAATCCAGCTGCCTGCTAATGTGCCTGGGAAAGAAACAGAAAATGGCCCAAATGCTTGGGCCCCTCCACCCACATGGAAGACCTGGAAGAAGCTCCTGGTTCTTGGCTTCAGATCAGCTCAGCTCTGGCCGTTGTGGCCATTTGGGGACTGAACCAGTGGATGGGAGATCTTTTCCTCTCTCCCTCTCTCCTTCTTTTCCTCTCTCTCTCTCCCTCTCTTCCTGTCTCCCTGTCTCCCTCTCTCTAACTGCCTTACAAATGAATAAAGAAATCTTCTTAAAAAAAGTAAAGTAAATAGATACTGGATATATCACACATTCTTGTACATTATACATGGTAAACTCTTCCTACAGTGTACATAAATGCTGAAATATATCCATGAAATCCAAAAATCCAGGTGCTTAGTGTAGAGGAACTTTGAATATCCATTTGCATAGACACCCCCTTCAACAAATGGAAAGGTGATGAAAAATTAAATATTTGTCTTTTCTGTTTGTGTTGCTATGTTTATCTGTATTGTATAATCATCCATGTAGATTTCTAATTTGAAATACCTTCTTTTCTAGACTGTTACACAGTATGAACATTGTTTGAAATCTTCAAGGATATCCAATGCAGTCTTCTTATTTTCAGTTGAGAAACAAGGCCCTGAGAGACCCAATAACTTAGCCGAAAGCATGGTATGAGTTAGAGTCAGTCAGAACTGGAACCAGAACCTGGGTCTGCTCACTCCTAAATTTTTACTTTTTTTTTTTTTTTTAAAGAGCTATTTATTTATTTGAAAGTCAGAGTTACAGAGAGAGAGGCAGAGAGAGAGAGACAGACAGAGAGAGAGAGAGATTCCATCTACTGGTTCACTCCCCAATTGGTCACAACGGCCGGAGCCACGCCAATCCGAAGCCAGGAGCCAGAAGCTTCTTCTGGGTCTCCCATGCAGGTGCAAGAGCCCAAGGACTTGGGCCCTCTTCTGCTGCTTTCCCAGGCCATAGCAGAGAGCTGGATTGGAAGTGGGGCAGCCAGGACTCGAACTGGCGCCCATATGGGATGCTGGCACTGCAAGCTGCAGCTTAAGCCGCTTGGCCACAGCGCTGGCCCCTAAGGTCTACTGTTAAGAACACAAACCTGGGGCCTGTGTTGTGGTGCAGTGGGTTAAACTGCTGCCTGTAACACCTGCATCCCAAATGAGAAGCAGTTTGAATCCAGGATGTACAGTTTAGATCCAGCTCGCTGCAAATGTGCCTAGAAAAGCAGTAGATGACAGCCCAAGTACTTGGGCCCCAGCCACCTATGTGGGAGAGCCCGGTGGAGTTTCAGGCTCCTGGTTTCGACTTGGCCTAGCCCTGGCTGTTGCAGCCATTTAGGGAGTAAATCAGCTGATGGAAGTGCTCTCTCTGTCTCTCTGTCTCTTTCCTTCTCTCCCTCTCTCCTCCCTCACCCTCTCATTTTTCTCCCTCTGTAATTCTGCATTTCAAATAAATAAATCCTTTTTTTTTAATAAAAGAACACAAACCTATCTTTTATGTTTGAAAGTATGCAATGTAGTCACCAGAGTTAGTGAATGAGATAGTCTGTTATTCTTTTCCAGAAATATTTCAACATTTGCTCTTCCATAGCATATCAGAAAGTAGCATTCTGCCAGGCCAGCAGCTATATTTCTGTATGGTATTCTCTGCCAAGTTCTTGGACTATGATATGAAAGAGTGTTAGGCAAAGTAGGATAACTTGAACATAAAGTTTCTATTAGAGTGAGAGCCCAGGAAATCCACTTTTTTCTCATTAAAAAAAAAAATTTATTTGAAAGTCAGGATTACAGAGAGCAGAGGCAGAAAGGAAAAAAGAGAGGTCTTCCATCTGCTGGTTTACTCCCAAATGTCTGCAACGGCGGGACCTAAGCTGATCTGAAGCCAGGAGTTTCTTCTGGGTCTCCCACATGAGTGCAGAGGCCAAAGGACTTGGACCATCTTCTGCTGCTTTCCCAGGCCATAACAGAGCTGGATGGGAAGTGGAGCAGACAGGACTCAAACCAGTGCCCATTTGGGATGCCGGCAGTGCAGATGGCAGCTTTATCATCTTGCCACTGCACCAGCCCTGAAAATTCACTTTGACAGAGCACAGTTGTGTAACACTGAAATGTATTTGTTTTGAACAGAAATTTCAGAATCAACCCAGCAGAGAAAATGTGGCATAGGGGAAAAAAAATTCCTAATTATTTGTTATGGATTGGTGGTTAAATTCAGGTGTTTGTTTTTATTTCACATAGTTTAGTTTTGAACAGGAGCCAGGATCCTTCTCCATGTTTCCCACACGAGTGCAGGGGCCCAAGCACTTCGGCCATCTTTTGTGTCTTAGTTTTTAAAAATGACTTAGAGGGACTGGCATTGGGACATATGGGTAATAATTTAAAGCCATTGCCTACAGTGCCAGCATCCAGTCTGGGCACTGGTTCGAGTCCTGGCTGCTCCACTTCCAATCCAGCTCCCTGCTGATGTGCCTGTGAAAGTAGAAGAAGGTGGCCCACCAGTGTGGGAGACCCAGAAGCTCCTGGCTTCAGATTGGTGCAGCTCTGGCTGTTGTGGCCATTTGGGGAGTGAACCAGCACATGGAAGACCTCTCTCTCTCCACCACCCCTGACCCTGCCTCTATGTGACTCCACCTTTCAAATAAATAAGTAAATCTTTAAAAAAATAACTTTGATATTTAATTTGATTTAAATATTTTAGGAATGCATTGGAAATATTTTAGTCACTAAATGTGGTAATCACTAAAAATAGCATAATGATTTTAGAAGAAGGTATAAGACAATGGAATGTATTAATACTTCAACATTGCTGTTGGCTACAGTGATTGAAATTTTTTTTATTTAGTAAATATAAATTGCCAAAGTACAGTTTATGGATTACATTGGCTTCCCCCCCATAAATTCATAATTTCCCTCCAACTCACACCCCTCCTATCTCCTGCTCCCTCTCCCATTCCATTCACATCAAGATTGATTTTCAATTATCTTTATATACAGAAGATCGATGCAGTATATATTAAGTAAAGATTTCATCAATTTGCACCCACACAGAAACACAAAGTGGGTAGTCTTTTCCAAAGTGCCTATTCAGATCTTTTACTAATAGAAAATATTAGGGGCTGGCGCTGCGGCTCACTAGGCTAATCCTCCGCCTGTGGCGCCGGCACACCGGGTTCTAGTCCCAGTCGGGGCGCCGGATTCTGTCCCAGTTGCCCCTCTTCCAGGCCAGCCCTCTGCTGTGGCCAGGGAGTGCAGTGGAGGATGGTCCAAGTGCTTGGGCCCTGCACCCCATGGGAGACCAGGAGGAGGCACCTGGCTCCTGCCATCGGATCAGCGCGGTGCGCCGGCCGCAGCGCGCTGGCCGCGGTGGCCATTGGAGGGTGAACCAATGGCAAAGGAAGACCTTTCTCTCTGTCTCTCTCTCTCACTGTCCACTCTGCCTGTCAAAAAAAAAAATATATTAGGTTATCTTATTATTGATTTTAGTAGTTTTAAAATATATATTTTGAATAATCATGTATAATTAGCCTTATATTGTTAAAATCCATGTTTAAAGTTCATAGTTAACAGTTTTCCCTTCCCTTCTTCTGAATGATGCAAAGATCTTTAAACTTTTTTTTTTTTTTTTGACAGAGTGGACAGTGAGAGAGAGAGACAGAGAGAAAGGTCTTCCTTTGCCGTTGGTTCACCCCACAATGGCCGCCGTGGCCAGCGCGCTGCAACTGACACACCGCGCTGATCCGATGGCAGGAGCCAGGTACTTATCCTGGTCTCCCATGGGGTGCAGGGCCCAAGCACTTGGGCCATCCTCCTCTGCACTCCCTGGCCACAGCAGAGAGCTGGCCTGGAAGAGGGGCAACCGGGACAGAATCCGGCGCCCCGACCGGGACTAGAACCCGGTGTGTGGGCGCCGCAAGGTGGAGGATTAGCCTATTGAGCCACGGCGCCGGCTAAACTCTTTAACTTCTATTTTGCATTCTTATTTTGTATGAGATTGCTGACTAGGATTTATATACTATATATTTATATAGTATTTTAAATTATTTGTTTACTAGTTTGTTCACTCTCTTTTATCTATCTTAGCTTTTACATCCTGTTTTATCTTTCTTTGTAGAATTTATCCTTTAAAAGTTCCTTTAGTGAGTTCACAAAACTCTTTTAGTTAGACATTTTATTTTACTCTTGAGAATTTTGTTAGATATGCCATTGTAGGCTGACGTTGTGAAAGTTTTTTTTTTTAATTCTGTTTGTTGAACTCTTTATTCAGTATAGTTAATCTTATGTGAATAAACTTAATTGAAAATAGATCTTGGGGCCAGCGCTGTGGCTTAGTGGGTAAAGCCACCACCTGCAGTGCTGGCATCCCATATGGGCACCAGTTCGAGTTCTGGTTGCTCCACTTCCAATCCAGCTCTCTGCTATGGCCTGGGGAAGCAGCAGAAGATGGCCCAGGTCCTTGGGCCCCTGCAGCTGCGTGGGAGACCCAGAAGAAGCTCCTGGCTCCTGGCTTCAGATCGGCGCAGCTCCGGCCATTGAGGCCATCTTGGGAGTGAACCAGCAGATGGAAGACCTCTCTCTCTCTGGAAGAAGCTCCTGGCTTCTGGTTCCAGCCTTTGAGGCCATTTCAGGAGTGAACCAGAGGATGGAAGATTCTCTCTCCGACCCCCAACTCTGCCTCTCTCTAATAACTCTGCCTTTCAAATAAGTAAATAAATCTTAAAAGCAAAAAAAAAAAAAAAAAAATACATCTTAGTAAAAAATAAGAATGAGTTAGGAAAAGGAGGAGGAAGTAGGGTAGGAGTGCAGATGGGAGGGCAGGCAGGGTGGAAAGAATCACTGTGTTCCTTCAGTTGTATTTCTGAAATGTGTGAAGTTTGTATACCTTAAATAAAGGTTTCTAGAGGAAAAAAAAAAACAATACAAAAAGGAAAAACAATTCTAGGCTGTCTTCTCCCAGCACTTTGAAAATATTTCTGCGTTTTACTGCTTTTATTTATTTTTCTTTTGAAGTCTACTTTAATTGTGAGTGCTTTGTTGGTCTCTTGTTTCTGGACAGCTTTGGAAAGTCTCTAGCCAGGATGTCCTTGAGTATGACCTCTCCCCTGTCTTATTTCTCTCTTCAAGAATTCTAGTGTGTTGAACTTACTGTCATTAGTCTTTCTTTTGCATATTTCACTTTGTCTCTATGCTTCAGTCTGGCTAGTTTTTTCAAATCTGTTTTCCCCTTTATTTATTTATTTTTTCAGTTGAGCCTTGTCTGCTGTTTAATCCATGCATCAAGTTTTTTCAGTCATTTGTAGTTTTTCTCAAATGTACTTGTCTTTATGGCATCTCTTTGTCACATGATTCTATCTTTAAAGATAAGTGTAAAAATACTTATTTTATGTTGTGTGTTTAATTATGCCATTGTTTGCTGTGCTTTAGTGGGAGTTGGGGCGATGTCAAATTCTGTTCTATTTTTCTTATTTAAGTTGCAACTTTATTTAAGGTGGTTTGTTTCCTCATATGCTTTGTAATTCTGAATTTTGAAGTTAGCCTTATTTTGTCTGTGGTAGTCCTTAGGCAGTCTGTTTCGAGGGCACCCTACTCCAGATAGGGTGTATGTTTCCTTTTTATCAGGTGTCTTGGGTTTCTGCCAACTTAAGACCATTTTGGCCGGCGCCGCGGCTCACTAGGCTAATCCTCCGCCTGCGGCGCTGGCACCCCGGGTTCTAGTCCCGGTGGGGGCACCGGATTCTGTCCTGGTTGCCCCTCTTCCAGGCCAGCTCTCTGCTATGGCCCGGGAGTGCAGTGGAGGATGGCCCAAGTGCTTGGGCCCTGTACCCGCATCGGAGACCAGGAGAAGCACCTGGCTCCTGGCTTCGGATCAGCAAGTGCGGTGCGCCGGCCGCAGCGCGCCGGCCGCGGCGGCCATTGGAGGGTGAACCAACGGCAAAAGGAAGACCTTTCTCTCTCTCTCACTGTCCACTCTGCCTGTCCAAAAAAAAAAAAAAGACCATTTGGTATTTGTCTTTTGCCTTTTTTTTTATTCTTTTCTTTGTAGAATGAATTATTTATTTGAAAGAGTTTGAGAGAGAGAGAGAGAGAGTTCTTCCATCCACTAGTTCACTCCCCAGATGGCTGCAATGGCCATGGCTGAGCCAGTCTAAAACCAGGAGCCAGGAACATCTGGGTGAGTCTCCCATGTGGGTGGCAGGGATCCAAGGACTTGGATCATCTTCCACTGTTTTCTTTGGCACATTAGGGAACTAGGTCTGAAGTGGAGCAAGTGGAACCTGAACCAGTGCCCATATTGGATGCCAGTGTTGCAGCTGGTAGCTTTACCCACTACGCCATAACACTGGCTCCTGCCTTGGGGTTTTCTGGATGATGCCGGCATGTAAATTCAAATCACAAATCCTTGTGAGACCTGTTGATATAGATTCCCAGGACAAACTTTTTTTTCCATTCAGCATTCTGGAGTAAACTGGGGAGTGAACCACCAGATGGAAGATCTCTCTCTCTTTCTCCCTCACATTCAAGTCTGCCTTCTAGATAAATAAGTAAAAGATTGTGTTCAAGATAAATGAATATGAGTTACAGAGAGGGAGGGAGGGAGAGCGAGAGAGATATCTTCATTCATCTGGTTCACTGCCCAAATGGCCACAACAGCCAGAACTGGGCCAATCTGAAGCCAGGAGCCAGGAGCTTTCTCTGGGTCTCTCTCGTGTGTCAGGGGTCCAAGCATTTGGGCCATCTTCTGCTGCTTTCCTAGGCACATTAGCAAGGAGCTGGATAGAAAGTAAAGCAGCAGGGATTCAAACTGGCACCCATATGGGATGCCAGCACTACAGGTGGCGGCTTTACCCACTATGCCACAGTGCTGGCCCCATAAATAAATCTTAGAAAAAAAATTCCCTGTTAGTGAGCAGGTTTCCTTTCTTTCCTTTGTTTTTCTTCTTCTTCCTCTTCTTCCCTTCTCCTTCCTTCTTCCTTTCTTCTTTTTCTTCTCTGCCTTTTAACTTAAGATGTGACCTTTCAAGATCCTGGCTTTGTGTGTGGATTTCTCTAATAACTCCCCACCTTATAGAAAGAACCCTCTTTCCTAAAAAATTTACTTCTGTTTATTGACTATAGCTGTGATTCAGAAATTCCTCTGAAAGTTTTAAGCAGTGCTTTGAAATGTCTGAGAGTTTCTTCAGAGGGTCATAGAAAATAAAAAGCTATGCGTGAATTTCAAAAATTTTTTGCACCAGAGCAAACGTAATTCCATTTTTTTATGAATTTTTTTAATTACTTTCATAGCAAAGAGTCTAGAATCTTTAGAAATTACTAAAATAAGAATATTTTCTAAAAGTATTTTACTGATGGTATGATCTGTATAATGATTTTGTATTGAAAAAGGTGTGCATGTTTACTACAAATTTATGTTTGTAATCTGACCAACCAAATTGTTAAAGCTCTACAGCTGGTTACTCTGTTCTGTCATTATTAAAAACATTGTACATGATGCACTGGTTACTTTGATTTATCAGGTACATCTTGACTTTTGTATCATGGCAAAAGCAAACACTTATTGAATGCATGATGTCATTTTTCCAGTTTCTATAGAAAGGCATTAACAAGTGAAAGAACAAACAGATTTGATAATGCACTAAATCATCTACACAAAACTTGAAGTATTTCACCTTCTTTCAATTTCATTTCTGAGAGTGTAGCAGAGTAGTAACTGTTAAACTCAAAATTGAAGAAAGTAATTTGCTTCTAGCAAGTCTTCCAGGATCTTTTCTGTGGATTCTAGCCACAAGATTGAAAAATGTAGTTGTAAGTATATACTCTTTTTTTTTTTTTTTTTTTTTTTTTTTTTTTTGACAGGCAGAGTGGACAGTGAGAGAGAGAGAGAGAGAGAGAAAGGTCTTCCTTTGCTGTTGGTTCACCCTCCAATGGCCGCCGCGGCCGGCGCGCTGCGGCCGGTGCACCGCGCTGATCCGATGGCAGGAGCCAGGATCCAGGTGCTTTTCCTGGTCTCCCATGGGGTGCAGGGCCCAAGCACCTGGGCCATCCTCCACTGCACTCCCTGGCCACAGCAGAGGGCTGGCCTGGAAGAGGGGCAACCGGGACAGAATACGGCGCCCCGACTGGGACTAGAACCCGGTGTGCCGGCGCCGCTAGGCGGAGGATTAGCCTAGTGAGCCGCGGCGCCGGCTAAGTATATACTCTTACTTACTACTTTCTATTTGCAGTTTTTAAAAAACTTAGAAGTAGCTGCAAAGGTTCTTGCTGGGCCTTCATTCTCCCCACATCCTTTTTAATGTAAAACATCATATCTTTTTTTTTAAAAGATTTATTTATTTATTTGAAAGTCAGAGTTACACAGAGAGGGAAGGAGAGGCAGAGAGAGAAAGAGAGAGAGAGAGATCTTCCATCTGCTGGTTCACTCCCCAGTTGGCCGCAACAGCTGGAGCTGGAGCTGTGCTGATCAGGAGCCAGGAGCCTCCTCCTGGTCTCCCACACGGATGCAGGGGCCCAAGGACTTGGGTCATCCTTCACTGCTTTCCAGGCCACAGGACAGATCAGAAGTGGAGCAGCCAGGACCTGAACCAGCACCCATATGGGATGCCGGCACCGCAGGCGGTGGCCTTACCCACTACACCACAGCACCGGCCCCACATCATATCATTTTTTATATTGGATGAGCAGGAATCAGTTTAAAGGGGTTGAAAGCTGTTTCAGATTGATGACTTGGCAATTCAAAAAGCGCCCACAGTCCTGCTTTTCTTGGAGTAATTGTTAAAAACTCAGGCATTGAGAATTGTTTCTATAAAGTGTCAGATTCATGGTTGAAACAAAGAAAAAACTTTACACTAATTCATAGACCCCAAAATTATTTTTTTGCTTGTTTGTTTAAGATTGATTTATTTATTTGAAAGGCAGAGTTTCAAAGAGGTAGAGAGAGAGAGGTCTTCCGTCCTTTGGTTCTCTCCCCAGATGGCAGCAACAACTGGAGCTGGATTGATCCAAAGCCAGGAACCTGGAGCTTCTTCTGGGTCTCCCACATGGGTGCAGGGGCCCAAGGACTTGGGCCATCTTCTACTGCTCTCAGGCCATAGCAGAGAGCTGTATGGAAAGTATAGCAATATGTACTCAAACTGGCACCTATATGGAATGTCGGCACTGAAGGTGGCAGCTTTACTCACTACTCCTCAACTCCGACCCCTAAAACTTTTATAAACCTTATAGCATCTTGCAATTTGTAGAGTGGCATAGACAACAGGATTTATCATGGGCTGGAGCTGTGGTGTAGTAGGCTAAAGTTTACTCTGCCTGTGGCGCCAGCATCTCATGGGCACTGGTTTGAGTCCTGGCTGCTCCACTTCCCATCCAGCTCTCTGCTATGGACTGGGAAAGCAGTAGAAGATGACCCAAGTCCTTGGGCCCCTGCACCTACTTCAGAGACCCGGAAGAAGCTCTGGGTTCCTGGCTTCGATCAGCCCAGCTCCGGCCACTGTGGCCATTTGGGGAATGAACCAGTGGGTGGAAGACCTCTCTATCTCCCCCCTCTCTGTCTGTAACTCTATTTCTCAAAATTAATAAATAAAAAATTTTAAAAAAACTTTATCATGATGTCAATAAATTGTGTTTGGAGTTTATATTAGTTTTTTCAAAGTTCTCAGTTTTTAATTTTCATGTATAGTGTGTACATATTACCTTTATAAAATACTAACAGTACCAATGTATTTTTGCTTTGACTCCCTTTATTATATTCCTACAATTTCATTATTACATCTCTTATTTTGCTTAATATTTTAAGGTGATAGCCATTTAACATATGCTAACTTTTTCTGTATTAGAAGAACACCGCTTCTTTTACTTCCCCTGTTGGTAAGATTGTGCGATCTTTCAGTTAAACAAAACCAAAATTGTTCACTTGCTCAGTGTTCCACCCCCTTAAAATAAGCCACATAGCTCCCCATGGGTGTGGCTGGGCCTGGCACTGCTACCAGTTACTTGATCTTATCTCATGTCACCCTTGGCTCTTTACAATGTCTCATTTGCTTTCTTAACTCCTTTCCCCTCTTCTGCAAGGTTTTGTATTGCAGTTGTCACCCCTTTCTCAAAGACTCAAGAAGCAGTTCATGTGAAGTTTTTTTCTTTTTTTTTCTCTAAATATTCTTAAGAATTTACTGTTGAAAGATACGTATTTCACTGAGGAATTCCTAATTCAGGATAAAACTCAGTATGAACATATAGAAGGCAAGAGGGTTTTCTTTTTTGAGAGCTTAGATATTATAGGTATGAATTTATGAATATGAAATGCAAATGGACCTTGCTTTATGTTAAATGCATGCTCCTAACAAGTTAGCTCTTTCCTAATACAATGTAGTTAAATGCAGGGGTTACTTTTTAAAGAAAGAATCTTTAAAGAATTCACAAAAGCAACCCTACCTTTCTCATTTTAGAAGGCTTTTTTCCTCTTAGGTTGTCATAATGGTATGTGCTATAAATATCTATTTCTTTTTAAAGATTTATGTTTATGAATGTTAAAGGCAGAGAGGGGGGAGGGAGAGGGAGAGATGGATGTATCTTCCACCTACTGGTTTATTCCCTAAATGGTCCCAGTGGCCTGGTCTGGGTCAAGATCAAGTCAAGTACCAGGAACTCTATCTGGGTCTTCCACACGGTTGGTAGACATCCACATACTTGGGCCATCATCTGCCTTCCCAGGTGCATTAGCAGGAAGCTGGATCACAAGTGGAGCAGCTGGGTCTCAAACTGGCACTCCAGTATGGGATGCTGGCATCACAAGAAACGCTTAACCTGCTGCACAACACTTGCCTCAATCTCCATATTCTTGGGGAAAAAAAAGGGGGAGATTTAGTATATGTGTGTGTTCAGTATATCTGAAATGTTAACATCATGACATATTCCCATCAGTATATCACGATGGGTGATCTCAGCAACTTGACGTGTAATTCATCACTGTAACCCCTTTTTCCAATGCATGAAAGTAACCTTTTCTGATATCAACCTTTTTTTTGGCCAGTGAAATTGAGCACCATATGAAACAGTGCTTGTGATCTTTTGGGGTTTTCTTTTTTCTTCCCATCTTCTCTTACTAAATCTCATACTTGATACCTTGAAGAAATTAAGCCCATAGCATGTTGCACATTTGTGCCACATTGAGCATGTCTTCGTTTTCTGACCTTGGTGTTAACCTAGAACATTCTTATGCCTCTTTGAGTAATGATGCAGTAGCAGATTACTGGTTGACTGACTTTCAAGATAATTGGTCTTAATTATTTCTAAGTCATTGCTTAGTGCAGTGTGAGGACAAGCATTGTTTCAAGACGGGGTATAAATGGCTTTTGAGTTTCTTTTCTTAGCATGCAAGCCTAAAGATTATAGTGAAAGCAAAGGGACATGACACAAAATTGTGTGGTTCACTAATAGTTTGTAGGCTTAAATTATACAAACCTATGTAAGCTGTCAACATGGGCCAATTTGAGTTTCCTTTTTCTATTGGTTGTAATCTCTGATACTTTTATTTAAAATAAAGCCATGCGTTAAAATACAGTTTTATTAAGAAGTATAATATCTTTGCATATCTTCCTTTCCCACACTATACCTACTCATTTTTTTTTTAGACCAAGCTCCAGAGTAGCTTCCCTGAAACCCTTTGAATGGGTACTTTTCTCTGAATCTGTAATATGTCTATCACAGCACAATAACATACCTTGCCATAATTGCTTAAGAAGCTATCTCTATCTCTTGTCCTCTAACCCATAAAATTACTAGTATTTTAGGGGGCCAAGGACAATGTCTTTTGCATTTCTTATATTATCCACCATACCACCTGCTTAATTTTAGCATGTTATAGGCATAACAAAGTTATTGTTGGTAGAATAAATCTAAGACAAAAATAAAATTATTTGTTGATGGATTGATTTACCAACTTTAAATATAAATTTTTATCTAAAATCAGAGTATAATACATGATCAGTACTAGTATAGACTTAGTAAAAAACAAGTTGACACTTTTCAACTTTAGTAATAAATACATGGGGACAGCAAATGGAAGTGCCTCTAAAATAGAAAGAGGAGATATATTTACAGACCCATTTTATGTTTGTTTTAATTAAACTACATGTCATGCTACCAGTTTTCTGAGTAAATGCCATTCTACCAAGCATGAAATGGAAAAACATATTAAGATAACATTCCTTGAAAGCAGACAGAGCTGTGCACAGATTGAGGAATGGAACTGGAGATGGAAGAGAGAAATATCTAAACCTATCTTTTGCCCTGTCATGGGAAAGGCTTGATAGAATTTAGGACATTAGTTTTATTTTTTTATTTATTTTCCTTTTTTCTTTTTAAAGATATATGTATGTATATATAAATAAATATATATATTAAAGATTTATTTATTTACCTGAAAGTCAGAGTAACACACAGAGAGAAGGAGCAGCAGAGAGAGAGAGAGAGAGGTCTTCCATCCGCTGGTTCACTCCCCAGTTGGCCACAACGGCTGGAGCTGTGCCAATCTGAAGCCAGGAGCCAAGAGCCTTCTCCAGGTCTCCCACGTGGGTGCAGGGGCCCAAGAACCTGGGCCGTCTTCTATTGCTTTCCCAGGCCACAGCAGAGAGCTAGATTGGAAGTGGAGTAGCCGGGACTCGAACCGGGATGCTGGCACTGCAGGTGGTGGCTTTACCCACTATGCCACAGTGCCGGCCCCAAGATATATTTTTTATTTAGAGTTAGAGGTAGAGACAGAGGGAGATCTTCCATTACTGGTTCACTTCCCAAATGGCTGCAACAGCCAGGGATCTGCTGTCTCATGCCGAGGCCAGGAGCCCAAAGCTTCTTTCCTGTCTCCCATGTGGTCTGGCACTGATTTCCTGCAAGTCTTAGTGTGGTGCTGGATCAGAAGTAGAGCAGCTAGGTCTCAAATTGGTGCCCATAGGCTCCGCTACGCTCCAATGCAGGCCCCAGAGCATTAGTTTTAGAGGATGGAATGTTGCTTTTGTCATGAATAGGTAACTTGCTATCTGATAGCAATGTTTGAGACTGTTTGAATTTAATTTGGAGGAGAACCTTTAGAAATATCATTTATAAATAGGACTTAATTCCCCAAGATTAAGAAAATAATTTTTAATTGTTTTTATTTCCTTGAAGGGCAGAGATATATAGAGATAATGAGAGAAAGAGATATGGAGCGATCTCCCATATGCTGATTCACACTCCCATATGCCATCCACAGTTGGGACAGGACCAGGTCAAACCAGGAGCTGGGAATTCAATGCAGGTCTCCCACATGTATGGCAAGGACCCCCAACTACTTGAGCCATCACATGATGCCTCCCAAGGTGCCCATGAGTAGGAAACTAGCATTGGAAGTAGAGCAAGTACTCAAAGCTGGGCCTACAAATGGCATTTTTCATTGCTTCACCATAACTGCCCCTTAAGTGTTTTTTGATATGGCTTTTATTGTGCAAAATACTTGAACTATAAAGCTCAGCTTTCCGATTAAAGAGATTTTCTTTTGTCTCAACAAGAGAAAAAACAGCAATTTTAAAATGCCTGTGTCGTCGCATACCCTTAGATGGAGCAGATTAAAGTAAAGGTACTATTTTTTTTTATTTGAAAGGTAGAGTTATAGACAGTGAGAGAGAAAGACAGAGAGAAAGGTCTTCCTTCCGTTGATTCACTCCCCAAATGGCCACAACTGCCAGCACTGCGCCGATCCGAAGCCAGGAGCCAGGTGCTTCTTCCTGGTCTCCCTTGCGGGTACAGGGGCCCAAGCACTTGGGCCATCCTCCACTGCCCTCCCGGGCCACAGCAGAGAGCTGGACTGGAAGAGGAGCAACTGGGACCAGAACCCGGTACCCATATGGGATGCCAGCACCACAGGCGGAGGATTAACCAAGTGAGTCACGGTGCCAGACCCAGCAAAGGTACTATTTATAACAAAACATTGTGGGGCACAGAGACCTGTGATCAGCAATAATATATTGTACACTTACAAATTGAAGAGAGGAGGGGATGGTGCTGTGGTACTGCAGGTTAAAGACCCAGCCTGCAGCGCCAGCATCCCAGATGGGTGCTAGGTCTAGTCCTGGCTACTCCACTTCTGATCTGGCTCTCTGCTATGGCCTGGGAAGGCAGTAGAAGATGTTCCAAGTCTTTGGGGCCCCTTCCCCCACTTGGGAGACCCAGAAGAAGCTCCTGGCTTCTGACTTCGGATCAGCTCAGCTCCGGCCATTGCAGCCATTTAGGAAGTGTACCAATCGATGGAAGTGTACCAATAGATGACCTCTTTCTCTGTCTCTGCCTCTCTCTGTGGCTCTTTCTTTTTCTTTTTCTTTCTTTTTTTTTTTTTAAGATTTATTTTTATTTGAAAGTCAGTTACAATGAGAGGAGAGGGGGAGAGAGTGAGAGAGAGAGGGAGGTCCTCCATCCGATGGCCACAACAGCCGGAGCTGCGCCGATCAGGAGCCAGGAACCTCCTCCAGGTCTCCCTCGTGGATGTAGGGACCCAAGAACCTGAGCCATCCTCCACCACTTTCCCAGGCCACAGCAGAGAGCTGGATGGGAAGTGGAGCAGCAGGGTCTCAAACCAGCGTCCATATGGGATGCCGGCGCTTCAGGCCAGGGCATTAGCCCGCTGCACCACAGCGCCCGCCCCCTCTGTCTTTCAAATAAATAAAATACAGTCTTAAAAAAAAAATTGAGGCCGGCGCCGCGGCTTACTAGGCTAATCCTCCGCCTAGCGGCGCCGGCACACCGGGTTCTAGTCCCGGTTGGGGAGCCGGATTCTGTCCCGGTTGCCCCTCTTCCAGGCCAGCTCTCTGCTGTGGCCCGGGAGTGCAGTGGAGGATGGCCCAAGTGCTTGGGCCCTGCACCCCATGGGAGACCAGGAAAAGCACCTGGCTCCTGGCTCCTGCCATCGGATCAGTGCGGTGCGCCGGCCACGGCGGCCATTGGAGGGTGAACCAACGGCAAAGGAAGACCTTTCTCTCTGTCTCTCTCTCTCTCTCTCACTGTCCACTCTGCCTGTCCAAAAAAAAAAAAAAAAAAAAAAAAAATTGAAGAGGAGAGATCTCAAAATAATATTCCTTGGTAAAGATTTAGAAAGTAAAATAAGAAATTGTGTGTCATGATTGTTTTATATGTTGTTATTAGGTTGTTTTATTTTTTACTTATTTTCTATTCCATTTTGGATATTTCATCAAAGCAGCAGAAATTATTCATGATTCCAAATATTTAAATGTCACATATGTTTATTCTTATATTTTTATTCTGTTTTCTTGTTAATATGGTTTTTTTTTTTTTTTTTTTTTTTTTTTTTCATCTAAGAGAAGGTACATTGCTTTCAGAAGTATTATGCCTTGGTACCATGACTCAAAGTCAACTTGTTTTTCCACCTCAAATTTGGCAACCTCGAAGATACAAAACAATTTCATCAAGTTGTTCAATTTCTGTTTTTTTTTTTTTTTTATTGATTTTATTTATTTGAAAGAGTTACAGAGAGAGGCAGAGACAGAGAGAGAGGTCTTCCATCCGTTGGTTCTCCCTAAATGCAACAGCTGGAGCTGTGCCAGTCAGAAGCCAGGAGCCAGGAGCCTCTTCCGGCTCTCCCACGCGGGTTCAGGGGCCCAAGGACTTGGGCCATCTTCTCCTGCTTTCCCAGGCCACAGCAGAGAGCTGTATTGGAAGAGGAGCAGACAGGACTAGAACTGGTGTCCATTTAGGATGCCTGCGTTTCAGGCCAGGGCTTTTCACCTGCTGCGCCACAGTGCCAGCCCCCAATTTCTGTTTTAAATGCAGATTTACCTAATCTTTAGAATTTATGGTTTACTGAATTTTATCCTAGTTTTAATAGGCTTAACTTGTTAATCATTGTAGGTTATATTATATGCACTTTTATCCAGGAAAAATATTTTTGGATATTAATCATATTTCACTTACCTCAGCTTTACCTTTTCTATAATTGTTCCCTCTTTAAATGCATGGTTGTCTCTTTTTTTAAAAAAGATATTTATTTGAGGGGCAGAGCTACAGACAGACAGAGGGAGAGACGGAGAGAGAGGTCTTCCATCCCCTGGTTCACTCCCCAGATGGCCACCACAGCCGGAGCTGGGTTCATCTGAAGGGAGGAGCCAGAAGCTTCTTCTGGTCTTCGCTGTGGGTGCAGGGACCCAAACACTTGGGCCATCTTCAACTGTTTTCCTAGGCCATTAGCAAAGAGTTGGATTGGAAGAAGGGCAGCTGGGACATGAACTGGTGCCCATATGGGATGCCAGCACCACAGGTGGAGGCTTGGCCTACTATGCCACAGCACTGGACCCAGGGTTACCTCTTTTAACAAAAACAAAAATCTGTCAGATATTTAATAGGCAAAGGACATTATTAACTTCATTAACAATATTGTTGAACTCCTCCTGTGCCAGGCCCTTTGCCTAGGTTTTGCAAGGCCCTGCCTTGAAGTGGCTCACCACACGTGTGACAGGTGTAGTGGTAAACAGACTAGCAAAAGTCGGTGTAAGCAGTGCTGTGGTAGCAATAAGTCAGAGGATTGTGGGACTTGAGGCTTTCAACTTCAGGGTGGAGGCTCATAAGAGGCTTTTCTTCACAAATTTGTCTTTGCAAGGAGGCAAAGCCAGGACATTCCAAACATGAGAAATGACAGATTGTAGCCAGAGATTCCTATAGATTAGAGTTGCATTTCACCATCTTGGAAAGGCCCTTGTTATCTTCCAAAGCATGAACACCATGATCAGCACTTTTATCAAGGAGTTATGCATGTTGTATCATCATTTCTGAAAACAGTTAGTTTGGGGATCAAATGTCATGAGAAAGTAAAAGCTGCTCGTGAGACCTCCTGTAGTTCAGGAGCATCTCTGAGTTAGGCTTTGTAACTTGAGGATGGCAGACTCTTCTATGAAGCAAACTCCTACATAGAACTCACATAGCTCTTAATGTCTTGGCTTTGGTTTACTTTTTGTCTAGTCTCCCCACCCCCAGCCTTGAGTTTTGCTCCCTCAGCTCAATCTCTTGTACAGATTGGTTGTTCCTATAATTTTCTTTTTTTTTTTTTTTAAGATTTATTTATTTCTTTGAAAGTCAGAGTTAAACAGAGGAGAGGCAGAGATGATCTTCTGGGTAGATGAACTTTGAATTCTTGCTTGACAAATAAAAAGAAGAGCATGAAAGACAACGGAGCTGTTCATACAAAGCTAGGTAAAGGTAAAAGTACATAAGGTGTAAGTAGCCCTTACACACAAAAAGTCTGTGCTTCATCCCTCCCAGTATTCCACTTCTGTGATTATATAAATAGGCAAAAAGAAAACAAGCAGCCTCTTTTTTTCCCAAGTATTATTTCACTACTTATTGCTTAAAAATGAATATTACTTTATTTCTTGTCATTTGCTTTGCATATGTTAAACAGGAACCCAAAGTGGGGGGTAGCACAAAAGTTTAGAGAGATGTGAACATGCTAATTCTTATTTATTTATGTGAAAGGCAGAGACAGACACATAGAGCTCCTTCATCCATTTCTCGCTCCCCAAATGCCCAAAACAGCCAAGGCTGGTCCAAGGCAAAGCCAGGAGACTGAAAGTCAATCCAAGTCTCCCACATAGATGGCAGAGACCCAAAGTACTTGAGCTATTACTACCACCTCACAGGGTGTGCATTAGCAGGAAGCTGTAACCGGAAATAGAGCCAGGACTCAAACCCAGGCACATCAATATGGGATACAAGTGTCCTAAGCAGTGTCTTAACTGCTGTGTGAATGTGCCAGTTCTAGAACCATCTTTTTTGCCCCTCTACTTCCTGTTTCTTTCATTTAATCACCTTACTACATGCCAGACACTTCATAAAATTTTGCTTAAACCCTACAGCTTTATGAGTTAAGATATTCCTTGTTTTACAATTGAGAAAACTGACTTAAAAGGAGTTTTTAAAAACTCACAACCAAAAACTTAAGATACACAGCCAGTACTTGGGAGATCTCTTCCTCTGAGCCAGCTTATCACCAAAATGTTTGCTCCACTCATCTGCTCAAGAGTCTTAGATTACACCCTACCAATAAATGATCAGTCTGGTGACGTTAGATGGGCACCCAAAACTTTGTACATTTTGTTTCCTTCACCTGAGAAATTGGGTAATTGAAGTAGATGGGTATGTACTTCCTTTTAGTTGTGATCTCTTCTTTGGTTCCTCCCATCTGTTGTGTTCATGTATGCCAATTTTCATTCTGTATATGACCAAGTATAAGATAATAGGATATGGTAGAGCATATTCTAATGCAGAGATTGCAAAGGCATAAATATGTGGAGATGTTAAATATAAATCATGATTAACCCTGTGGAAGGGGGATTGGGATTGCCTGGGAAGAGGCATGAGGGAACTTTTTGGGTTAAAGATAGTGTTCAGGCCGGCGCTGCGGCTCACTAGGCTAATCCTCCGCCTGTAGCACCGGCACCCTGGGTTCTAGTCCCAGTTGGGGCACCCGATTCTGTCCTGGTTGCTCCTCTTCCAGTCCAGCTCTCTGCTGTGGTCCGGGAAGGCAGTGGAGCATGGCCCAAGTGCTTGGGCCCTGCACCCGCATGGGAGACCAGGAGGAAGCAACTGGCTCCTGGCTTCGGATCGGCACAGTGCGCCGGCTGTAGCAGCCATTTGGGTAGTGAACCAACGGAAGGAAGACCTTTTTCTCTGTCTCTCTCTCTCTCTCTTACTAACTCTGCCTGTCAAAAAAAAAGATAGTGTTCAGGGGCCGGTGCTGTGGTGCAATGGGTTAAAGCGCACTGGTTTGAGTCCTGGCTGCTCCACCTCCCATCCAGCTCCCTGTTTTTTTTGTTTTGTTTTGTTTTGTTTTTTTGTTTTTTGTTTTAACTTAGTGAATATAAATTTCCAAAGTACAGCTAATGGATTACAATGGCTTTCTCCCCCATAACTTCCCTCCCACCCGCAACCCTCCCCTTTCCCGCTCTCTCTCCCCTTCCATTCATATCAAGATTCATTTTTAATTCTCTTTATATACAGAAGATCAGTTTAGTATACATTAAGTAAAGGTTTCAACAGTTTGCACCCACATAGAAACACAAAGTGAAAAATACTGTTTGAGTACTCGTTATAGCATTAAATCACAATATACAGCACATTAAGGACAGAGATCCTACATGAGGAGTAAGTGCGCAGTGACTCCTGTTGTTGACTTTACAAATTGATACTCCTGTTTATGGCATCAGTAATCTCCCTATGCTCCAGCCAGCTCCCTGTTAATGTGCCTGGGAAAGCAGCAGAGGATGGCCCAAGTCCTTGGGCCCATTCACTCAAATGGGAGACCTGGAAGAAACTCCTGTCTCCTGGCTTTGGATCGTCTCAGTTCTAGCCATTGTGGTCATTTGGGGAGTGCACCAGCAGATGGAAGACCTCTCTCCTTCTGTCTCTACCTCTCTCTGTAACTCCGTCTTTCAAATAAAGAAAAAAAGGATAATTTTTTCTAAAAAAGTTATTTATTTATTTGAAAGAGTTACACAGAGAGAGAAGGAGAAGCAGAGAAAGAGAAAGAGTTTCCATCAACTGGTTCACTCCCCAATTGGCCGCAGTCAGCCAGAGCTGCGCCAGGAGCTTCTTCCGGCTCTCCAACGTGAGTGCAGGGCCCCAAGGACTTGGGCCATCTTCTCCTGCTTTCCCAGGCCTCAGCAGAGAGCTGGATTGGAAGTGGAGCAGCCAGGACTCGAACCAGTGCCCATATGGGATGCCAGCACTGCAGGTAGCGGCTTTACCCGCTACACCACAGTGCTGCTGGCCCCAAAAAAGATAATATTCAGTCTTTTTTTTTTTTTTTTTTTTTTTTTGACAGGCAGAGTGGACAGTGAGAGAGAGAGACAGAGAGAAAGGTCTTCCTTTGCCGTTGGTTTCACCCTCCAATGGCCACCGTGGCCAGCGCGCTGCGGCTGGCGCACCACGCCTATCCGAAGGCAGGAGCCAGGTGCTTCTCCTGGTCTCCCATGGGGTGCAGGGCCCAAGGACTTGGGCCATTCTCCACTGCACTCCCTGGCCACAGCAGAGAGCTGGCCTGGAAAAGGGGCAACCGGGACAGAATCCGGTGCCCCGACCAGGACTAGAACCCGGTGTGCTGGCGCCGCAAGGCAGAGGATTAGCCTACTGAGCCGCGGCGCCGGCAATATTCAGTCTTAATAGGAGTGTACACATAAGTTGTTTATCTCATTGTATGTAAATTTTGTATCAAAAGAAAAGTTCTAGCTAATAATATGCATGTTAAAGTGTGCTGATTGTATTTACCTTAGAAGACACTGAAAGCAGATTAATAGAGGAATGAATAGATGCAGAGATATGTGACAGAGCAAGTTTAATGCAATGTTTCAGTAGAACCTGGTGGTGTTTATGGTTCTTAGAAAAATCCAGTTTTCTGTATGATTGAAATTTCTATAAAATAATAAATATTAAAAATGTTATTTATAATAAACTATTGGAGAAAGTCACTTTTTAAAAAAGATTTATTTTTTATTTATTTGAAAGGCAGAGTTACAGAGACAGGAGGGGAGAGAGAGTTATTTTCCATCTGCTGGTTCACTCCCCTAATGGCCACAACAGCCAGGGCTGAGCCAAGCCAAAGCCAGGAGCCCAGAGCTTCTTGCCATTGTCCCACATAGGTGCAGGAGGCCAAGCACTTGGGCCATCTGCTGCTGCTTTCCAAAGGCACCAACAGAGAGCTGGAATGGAAGTGGAGCAGCTGAGTCTCCAACCGGTGCCCATAATAGGATGTGGGCATTACAGGCAGAGGCTTAACTTGCTTATGCCACAATGCCAGCCTGGAAACTCACTTCCAAACCAGCTCTCTGCTATGGCCTGGGAAAGCAGTAGAAGATGGCTCAAGTCCTTGGGCCCCTGCACCCATGTCAGAGACCTGGAAGAGGTTCCTGTCTCCTGGTTTCGAACATTTCTGGCCGTTGTGGCCATTTTGGAAGTGAACCAGCAGATGGAAGATCTCTCTCTTTCTCTGTCTCTGTCTCTGCCTCCGCTCTGCCTCTTTGTAATGCTGCCTTTCAAATAAATATATAAAGCTTTAAAAAGTAAATAAACAGCTTAGGCAGTCCCCCCATTTTTTTTCCTAGCCAGCCTTTTATGTGTGGGAAGTTCCTTTCCTTAGACATTTCAAGCTAGACTGAATGTCCCACAGAGCTAAAGCTTGCCAGGGTATGCTCATCCTTATGGCTATTTTAGTTGCTAATAGTTATACCATATTTCTAGAAATTAATGACGCCATTAGTGAAAAATCAAATTTATCTTTCCTTCTCCCTCCCACCCCAGATATATCCTTGACCAGAATATGTGTGTTGGAAAGGAAAAAGCACTCTTTTTGGTTTGTATTGTTTTATGCTTTGTTTCTAATCTGTCACATGAAGTACCTTGTTATTTCTTTATAACAGATCATGCTTTCAGGATTCATAGCACTTAATTGGAGATAATCATTGTGTTGGTTTCTGTTCTGGCACTTGAGAGTATCTTCATTCAGAAGCTTATGGAGGCCGGCGCCGTGGCTCACTCGGCTAATCCTCCGCCTGCAGTGCCAGCACCCCGGGTTCTAGTCCTGGTCGGGGCGCCGATTCTGTCCCAGTCGTTCCTCTTCCAGGCCAGCTCTCTGCTGTGGCCAGGGAGTGCAGAAGAGGATGGTCCAAGTGCTTGGGCCCTGCACCCTATGGGAGACCAGGAGAAGCACCTGGCTCCTGCCTTTGGATCAGCACAGTGCGCCGGCCGCAGCGTGCTGGCCGCGGCGGCCATTGGAGGGTAAACCAACGGCAAAGGAAGACCTTTCTCTCTGTCTCTCTTTCCCTGTCTACTCTGCCTGTCAAAAACAAAAACAAAAAAAAGCTTATGGAAATGACTGTCTCTTGCATCGAATAAACAGTTTGTCTTCTCCTCGTGGTTAAGAATCTTTTCTTAGTGGCTAAGCACCAGACCTTTGTGGAGCCTAGAGTGAGTGTCCTGCCTGTGTTGTGTTAGATAATGGCTGGACATTAGGAGTACATGATCTCTTGTGCAGCTGGTGTTGATTGGTGGGCAAAAGGGGAAGAGAAAGGTTTTTAGGACAGTGAATTCAGTGATGGGGATACCTAGTTTCCTGTTTCAACAAAAAAAAAAGCTGAAATATATTTTGAATTTTTTGCTCTAAAAACACCATCTATCCCTTTTTTATAACTTTTATAAGAATAATCACACATCATTTTATGTAGTAAAAATACAGATCATATAACATACAGAAAGTACAATATAATATGACATTTTACCAAATTTAAATGAAACAAATATTTGAAATAAGATTGGAGTTAGAAGAAAGGGAGGAAGGGAATGGAACACTTCTTGAGTTGCGTGTGAACCCATAGTATAGTTATTAAACCCTCTGATACTCAGTAGAAAATAGTTTTATTTAAAATCTGAAAACTTAGGAGGAGAGGGAAGAAGAAATTTGATTGCTTGAAAGTTACCATAGGAGATTGGATCTGTAAATTTACTTTAATCCCTGAAACAGGTAGGTGCATGTGAGGGCCAAATAATGTCTGGACTAACCAAGAAAAACTTGATTTTCTGCTTAACTGTGGTGAGCATATTGGTTCCCAACACCTTTCACATTTATAAAGATTTTTTAGAGCCGGCGCCGTGGCTCAATAGGCTAATCCTCCACCTTACGGCGCCGGCACACCGGGTTCTAGTCCCGGTTGGGGTGCCGGATTCTGTCCCGGTTGCCCCTCTTCCAGGCCAGCTCTCTGCTATGGCCAGGGAGTGCAGTGGAGGATGGCCCAGGTGCTTGGGCCCTGCACCCCATGGGAGACCAGGAAAAGCACCTGGCTCCTGGCTCCTGCCAGGATCAGCGCGGTGCGCCGGCTGCAGCGGCGGCCATTGGAGGGTGAACCAGCGGCAAAGGAAGACCTTTCTCTCTCTGTCTCTCTCTCTCACTGTCCACTCTGCCTGTCAAAAAAAAAAAAAAAAAAAAAAAAGATTTTTTAAAAGAGATTATGCATCGGAGAAGCAGCCATGTAGTAAAATACGTATTGTAAAAATATTAAAATACTTATTGGCTGGATTTAACATATTCGGGTTGTGTGGATTCCTAAGAATGTCACACCTTGTCCATGCCAATAAATCAGTGTGTCTATTCTTGATATTAAATCTGATGTTACTGGCAGATTTTCTTCTTTTTTAGAAGGGTGATATTCAGAAGGGAGGGATGTTTTTTTCCCCCATTCATTTTGCTCTCTCCATGATTGGGGTGTGTGTGTGTGTGTGTGTGTATGTGTGTATGTGTGTGTATGTATGTGTTAAGCTATGAAATAATACTGGCAAATCCCAAGAAAACTGGATCTGGATTTCATTTTGTCTCTTCAACTCTGTGTGATCTTGTGCACATTCCTGACATGTTACAAACAGCTTGTGTCTCTGAATGTGCGGTATCAATTTTCAGTGGTGAAAGCCCCAAAAGGAAATAGACTGATTCTTCCATGCACAAACAGCTGGGCAGTTGTGGATGGAATTAATTGCTGATATATATTGGCTCTGTTTTTGTTCTCTTTGTCATTTCCTTTGCAGCTGTGAAAGTGAAGTTTGACTTGAAAACAGACATTTCCAGCAGTGCAAATCCAAAATATATCGAGATGGGATTCTTCTAATATAATATCCAACTGGAATCTTTGTGTTGTTCAGTTTGAGAGTGAGATGAGGAAGAGCAAAAGATGGCAACAGATATATATATATATATATATATGTATATATATATATTCTGAAAAATAATCAAATCAGGCACTTGGACTAAGAAAAGGGTGTTTTGGAATTGTTACTTTATCATATGGTGAGAGTAACTTCATAATTCAGCAAAGGCTAGATTATCCAGTACCCCCTCCCAAAGATCCTGAAAGAGGGTATACAGAGCCATCTCTCAGACTATGGAAATATCCAATACTTCGAACTGACTTATTGTCTCAATATGAGGGAGCAGTAGTTGGCAAGGTTAATGTGACAATATGCATCATTAAAAATATTTTCCTGTGGACCAGCTCTGTGGCTCAGTGGGTTAAGCCGCCATCTGCAGTGTCGGTATCCCACATGAGCGTTCCTGTTCCGATCTAGCTCCCTGATAATGTTCCTGGGTCCCTGCACCCACGTAGGAGACCCTAAGGAAGCTCCTGGCTTTGGCCTGGCCCAACCCTTGCTGTTGCGGCCATTAGGGGAGTGAACTTGTAGATGGGTGATGTCTCATTCTGTCTCTCCCTCTTTCTCTGTAATTCTAACTTTCAAATAAATAAATAAATATTTTTTAAAATATTATTATAGAACAGTACTTAATAAAACATATTTTCCTGGTTTTTTCTCAAAGCTTTTTTCCATAGTTTTAAATTCTATGTAAGCAGTTATATACTTTGGATCTTCACATGCTTAGATATTTTACTTAAACTTATTTTTTATTTCATGATTATAAGAATCCAATGAGAAATAACTTGTTTCTGGTTATGCATATACACAAATTAGTTAAAACCACTTTGAATAATAATCAGATGTTTAATAGTATTTATTACTGGCAAACTATTTTAGATGCTATTAAAGTTTTTTTGATAGTATTTATGTATACTCTTATATCCTATGGAATACTGTACTTGGGAAAAACGTCATAGAAACTTTTAAATTTTCACTTTTACATTCAATCTTTCCAAAGCAAGTTCAAAAATCATATTCCTATTTTTCAAGGCAACTCTTCCCTAGTATTGTGTTCTAGTAGGAAAGCATTAAAGAGGACAGGAAGTAAGTAATTTGTCTTCATGTTCAGGTCCCCTGAAAACAGACTGAAGTAATCTAGAATAAGTGGTGTTTCTGACACCTTGAGATATGTAAAAGCTACTATTGCTAAACTTAGAAGTTGGCGAAGTTGGACTTCCTTTATAGTAGTCTACTTCCACCTAACATTCTGTTGGTTGAACTGCGTGATTTATCTTACCTTTTATCTTTGCTTTCTTCACAGAAAAGAGTCCATATAGTTCACTTAAAAGCAGGAAAGCTGATGTGCAAACAAACTTTCCCCTGTTTGGTTTATGGAGGATTAGCCAGTTAATTTTGAAGCTGAGGCCCTGAAAATTGTTGCCGCAATATTAATGTGCAGTTTGCTCTCACTGCAGTCTGCTTGGGTGTGTTGTTTCCCCTAGAGTGGGCTCCACCCTTGCTCTAACCGCACAGAGTGTGGATATCTTAGTGTTTAAAACAAAGTTCATTTTTAGGGCAGCATTGCATCAGAATTGCCACACAAAAACCAGCTTAAGAAATGTACAGCAGCTTCATTTTTTTGTAAGTAATGGATTGTCTATTGTAAGACTGATGGCTTACAGCTTAGGGGAAGCATAGATAAGATAGATGGTTAATTTTTGTGCCAGCTGATAGTAATGTGTAGTATTCTTATTTTGGGGAGGAGAATCCTGTGGCTTTATCACTCAAGTAATTTTTCTTTTGGTTTGCTTGCCTACTTTATTTTTCTTTCTTAAATAATTTACTTAATAGTTACTGTTTTTAAGTGTTTGAGGGATGACATTAATTATTAAGCAAAGTAAAATAATGCCAGTCTCCCAAATATGTGAATTATTTAATATAAAATATTTTAAGTAGTGTTTTATACTAAAATTATTGGACTGATTAATTCCATAATCTGGTAATTCTGCATTTCGAGACATCGTGGCATGAACTTTGTGTGTAAGAGTGGGTTCATTGAATTAAAAAAAGGCAGCATCTAAAGAGCCTTTTATTTCTATCATAATGATGCTTTGTCCTGTTGCTGTTGGGTATTTGTCAGAAGAGTTGGGGCAGGCTCCAGCCCAAAGTACTGTTCCATGCCTTGTCATTTCTATACTTCTGTGTTCTTTCTAGAGTTTATGACATGAACAGTAAGTTGAACTATAGGAGAATTATTGTTAGTGAGGTCCATGTTCAGCAGTTTTTTTCTGTGCAAATGGGATCTGTCTGACCTGTTTTCTTTTTCCCTTCCCTGTCACATACTGAGTTTTGTTTGTGATTAAGTTTTAAATGCCTTTGAAGTGTTTAATTATGCACTGGCCAAAGTGGACATTTAGAAGAGAGGCTGTGCTTGGTGATGTCTGTACTGACTGTTGCCTTCCTCTGGTGTGTGTTCGTTGTATACTGTTTCAGGCTAGACACAGCCATTCGGTGCAAGCAAGTTGAATAATCTCTGTCATTTAAAATCAAAGCTGAATGTTGAAAATGGCAGATTTCTGTCAAGCTTGTAGGTGTGATATTGTGTCATCCTTTTCGAACACAGACTTCCTAGCATCTCCTGCCTAACCTTCCTCTATGGAACTCAGTAGTAAATGTATTTAACTGTATGTTCTAACTTCACAAGGGTGTAATAGTAAGTTAAAACCCTGGTATCATAGAAACATACTAACCTGGGAATTAAGAGGCTGTTTTCCTTCTTTGGACATCAGTTTCTTCACCTATAAAATTGGGAATTTTTGTAAGCCCTCTAAGATCTTTCCAGCCTAGAATACCCTAATTTTCTTTGTGAGAACACATCCTTGTTCCAGAAATGTTGAAGATAATGTATTGGAATTGACTAAAAAATGTTGAAATATTAACCTACATTCATTCTTTTTTTTTTTTTTAATTTTTATTTTTATCACATCGGCTCCTCAACCAAGCACATATACCAAATGTCTGAACCTGCATTTCCTCTCGTACTGAGCAGGTTTACCATGGCAATAACACATCAGCAGTAGGGTAAAACTAACCTGTCTCACAACAGTCTAATCCCAGCTCACGTTCCCTATTAGAACCCACATTCATTCTTAAAAATGACATGAATACCAAAGCTATACTTTAAACTTTGTGTCAGGAATTTTGGAAATGTTTTTATCTGAGTAGTGGAGCTAGACACATAAATCATCTCCACACCAAGAAAATAAATTTTCAGGTTGAAACTAGACCAACCTCTTGGCACAACTGTTGTTGAGACCTTCGGTAAACATTGCCTATATTCAGTGTACAATTGTTAGATCTAGGATTGGGTAAGTGGCTTTCAAACTTTGTTTCAGTATGTCTTGCAACACTGGGCAGTACATACAAGCCACTTAATCTCTGAAATACATTTTTCTTACAACACAGGAAATACCCTACTTTCTATTCTGTTTTGTTTTTAAAAATGTTAGTTTCAGTCCACTGAGCTAGATGATCTCTACTGTCCCCTTGAACTCTTAGAACTACAAGAACACATTTGGGCTTAACTGTGTGCCAGAGCAAAGCAGTCCAACCAGTTTGCATTAAATATGAACAGGTAGTATTTCCAGCAATACTCTTTCTTTCTTGTAATAATTGCATAAAGTAGAGAAAAGGGAGTGCATAGTTTTTACCAAGTCTTCTCTTGTTTACTCCCATATGCTATATAAATTTTATCTAATTTATGCGTATCTTGTTAGTAATAACTAATAGTCATGACGTGAAAGAGTTGGGAAGTCTTCTTTAGAGGATTAGATGTAATATATCCAGAGTGTCAAGTTGATAAATGTGTTGTGCCTGTTTTGTGGTGCAGTGGGTTAAACGGCTGCGTACGATGCGAGCATCCCACATGAGCATTGGTTCAAGTCCTGGCTGTTCTACTTCTGATCCAGCTGTGTACTAATGTGCCTGGAAAAGCAGCAGAGAATGGTCCAAGCACTTGGGCCCCTGCCATCCATATGGGAGACCTGGGTAGAGTTACAGGCTCCTGGCTTTGTCCTGGCCCAGCCCTGACCATTGTGGCCATTTGAGGAGTAAACCCAAATCTTGGATATAAGATCTCTCTCTCTTTCACCCTCCCCCTCTCCCTCTCCTTCTCTCTCTAACTCTGCCTTTCAAATAAATAAACTACATAAAAATTGAGAAAAAAAAATACCACAGAACCTTCTTTATCTTCTTCCCCAGAGAGTTGTCTCCCAGGACTCTGTAGAAGTTCCTTTCTGTGCTTTAACATACTTTTGAAAATATTAATTATATAATGCTAAAAATGCTTGAGGTAAAAACATGAAACAATATAAAAGGACACATGACAAACGTCTTTCTCATCTTGATTTCTGCAGCCTTAATCACTAGAGGAGAAATTCCTATTTTTCCGGAAAATTTCTATGAATCTTCATGTGTGTATGTATTTTAGACATAGAGAGAAGGAGAGGCAGAGAGAGAAAGAGGTCTTCTATCCGCTGGTTCACTCCCCAGATGGCCGCAACAGCTGGAGCCTCACCAATCCGAAGCCAGGTGCTTCTTCCTGGTCTCCCACACGGGTACAGAGGCCCAAGGACTTGGGCCATCCTCTTCTGCTTTCCCAGGCCATAGCAGAGAGCTGGATCGGAAGTGGAGCAGCCAGGACTCGAACCGGCACCCATATGGGATGCCGGCGGTTCAGGCAGCGGCTTTACCCACTACGCCACAGCACTGGCCCCCTACCTCATTCTTTTTAACGAGTACTTCAGTGTATGGATGGAATACTGTAACTTTATCATTCCTCTTTAATGGGTATCTGTGATATTCCCATCTCCCCTCCATCAAATGTACTTAAACTATCAGTCTTTTCTCCGATTTCTACTATATGATAGAACCCAGAACCCAAGTGCTTATAGGAAAGGGATGATAGTGCTATGTGGGAATGAAGAAATGCTTGACTCAGTTCTCCTTATCTGATTGGGGCATAAAGGATAGGCCCCACTCCCAGAAGTTCAAAGTGTATAAGAATTGCCCTGTAAGAGAGATATTTACCAGCAGAAGATTAAAAGAATGTTGGTTGCAAAGTCTACTATCTTGAGTGAGAGGTTATGGAATTGTAGGCAAGTTACCTAATCTCCATCCTCAGTTTTACTGTCTATAAAATGAGGGCTTGAAATAGATGAATTTTAATGTCCTTTCCAGCTTTAATATTTACATAGTGTTTTTGTTGGAATATTGATATAAGCTGTCTAACCCAAATCATATGAAGTTTCTGTTAAATTAAAAACATCATTTGTATATATTGTGTGGTCTGTAATTTATTTGACCTGCCATATGGCATAAGTTATTTGAAAGTTTAAGAATGTAAAAAAAAGCAAAATATTCTTCTTTTGTGTAAACCATCCTTTTCTAAAAAGTCAATTTTAAAAATTAAAATCCATTCCAGAAGTAAAAGCAAACCCTTTTATAAAGTTTTAATACTTAAAGGGAAATATTGTGACACGATGTTTGTTTTTAAAAATGGATCCTTATAATTTTCAATGAGTCCAGACATTCAGGATTAATCCTAAGGCTTGAGTTAAGGCTTTTGGTTTAAATTGTTTTCACATTCTAGCCCTCTAATTCATCTGCTTGTTTCATTGAATGTAGAAATTGATGTTACTTGCTTTCTGTAACTCAGGTTTTCTGATTTGGTGCTGAGGAAGCAGCCTTAGAGGTGAACTGTATGCTGTTATTTTGCCAGCAAAGTTATAAAGTTACACAGCAAAGTTATAAAGTAACAGAAGCAGGAATTTTTGCTGTATCGCAGGTAGAATGTTTAGCATTGCCCATTTCACAAGTTTAGTTCCAATTCAATCAAATGTCAGCTGTTCTAAAAACAAAATGGTGTAAGAACTTTACTGTTTGATTTGTGTAATTATAACTGGAAGATAAAAGACATTTTTCTTGGCCTCAAGTCAGGGAAATGTGTGCTAGTTTCCCTAGCTTCTTGGCAGAAGGCTTGATATACCTTAAATAAGTATACTTTTCAAAAATATGAGATATGACTTATTATCCAAGTAATGCTAGATAATTATTTTGCTTGTATTTCATGTTAATTTTGCCATAAGTTGTTTGAGATATGATTCCATTTAACAAAAATGTAGTCCTGTTCTCCCGGGAGCAAAGCACTGCCTTGAGGAGGAGGAGGACACAGAACACAGCTGACTGAGACAGTCTCACAGTAGTCTACTGAAACAACAGCTGTTTTTATTCTCCCATTGTTGGAGTTTTCTGATATCCACTGATGATAAAGTTTTTTTAGTCTATGAAAATAGGTGAAAACAAACTGTATTTTCAGTCTTTAAAAAGGATCATGGGGCCGGCGCTGTGGCGCAGCAGGTTAACACCCTGACTGAAGCGCCGGCATCCCATATGGGCACTGGTTCGAGACCAGGCTGCTCCATTTCCCATCCAGCTTTCTGCTGTGTCCTGGGAAAGCTGTAGAAGATGGCCCAAGTCTTTGGGCCCCTGCACCCATGTGGGAGACCCGGAAGAAGCTCCTGGTTCCTGGTTTCAGCTCTGGCCATTGCGGCCAGTTGGGGAGTGAACCATTGGGTGGAAGACACTCTCTTCCTCTCTTCCTCTCTCCCTCCCTCAATCCCTCCCTCTCTCTCTCCCTCCCTCTCTGTGTAACTCTTTCAGATAAATAAATAAATAAATAAATCTTCACACACACACACACACACACACACACAAAAAGAGGATCATAATGCCTTGTTTAAAAAAATAGGATCATAATGCCTTTTTAGGGCATTGCCAATTACCATTTTTTATTTATAAGTCTGCTGGTGACAATTTTTTCCTAATTGAATTCCAAATGAAATAATGCTGTGGTGCTTGGACTAATTAATTGAGCCTCAATTTTTTCCTACTAAAATATATCTGAGATAGAAAGCCTGTTATGATTATTGTACTTCATATGTGACTTTTAGACAAATTGATTGTATGAAACTAAACTTGAAAGTGGTCATACTCAAATCTTGATAACACATCCCAGTAGCTTCTCTGTGAAATTACCTATCCATTGTGGTATTTAAAACTAAGGAAATTCTCCATAGCTAAGAATATACAGGAGACTGTTGTCTACAGGATGTTGAGCAAAGTTTGTCTAAAATATTCAAAGCCATTTTAGGAAAACTGTCTTATGATAGCAAAATCAGTCAAGTGGATTGCAGTTTGAGCAAAAACAGAAAGTCATTTTAAACTAGAGAAGAAAGTTTCATCCTTACTCTGTTATACATTCTCAGAAGAGCTGCTATTTCTCCTTTGGAGCCCAGCGTTTGGCTAGAGTCCTTTGACACATAGTGGGAATTCACTTCCTATCAGGAAATGCTGATTTTCAATGTATTATCTTGTTGAGACAACCACAGTGAACAATAGGCTATTAAGGTTTTAGAACAACAAGTGTCATAACTATGCCAATATTTGCTTTGTTTTGAGAGTTACTCTAAAAAAATGCTTTGGCTGAGCTTCAGAATACATTTGTCCATCAGTAACTGCTGGACGTAAAACTCATAACAGTTTTTAAAAGAACAAGGAAAAATGCTTTCAACTTAATGACGAACTTTTGCAGATTTACTATATGTACTTCCTGTCCATAGAGAGAGACAAGAATAAAGTAAATGATTTCAAATACATCTTTTGGGTATGAAAAATATAAATTCAAAAAACCTATTCTGAATTTTTTTTTTTTTTTTTTTTTTTTTTTTTTTTTTTGACAGGCAGAGTGGACAGTGAGAGAGAGAGACAGAGAGAAAGGTCTTCCTTTGCCGTTGGTTCACCCTCCAATGGCCGCCGCGGCCGGCGCGCTGTGGCCGGCGCACCGCGCTGATCCGATGGCAGGAACCAGGAGCCAGGTGCTTTTCCTGGTCTCCCATGGGGTGCAGGGCCCAAGCACCTGGGCCATCCTCCACTGCACTCCCTGGCCACAGCAGAGGGCTGGCCTGGAAGAGGGGCAACCGGGACAGAATCCGGCGCCCCGACCGGGACTAGAACCCGGTGTGCCGGCGCCGCTAGGCGGAGGATTAGCCTAGTGAGCCGCGGCGCCGGCCTCTATTCTGAATTTTGGAAGCCTTAATATAGAACTGGCAATAAGTAACAAAAGCCTCAAACTTACGTTATATGACATATTGAGCCCTCGTACAAGATGTCATGTTTAGTTTTAGACATTTTGTGTAAGATGTTTGGTGGGGCTGGTGCTATGGCGTAGCAAGTAAAGCCTCCGCCTGCAGCGCCTGCATCCCATATGGGCACCAGTTTGAGTTTCGGCTGCTCCACTTCAAATCCAGTTCTTTGCTAATGCACTTGGGAAAGCAGTGGATAATGGCCCAGGTGCTTGTGCCCCTGTATCCACATGGGAGACCTGGAAGAAGCTACTGGCTTCAGATCGGCCCTGATCTGGCTGTTGTGGCCATTTGGGAAGAGAACCTTTGGGATAGAAGATGTCTGTCTGTCTCTCTCTCTCTCTGCCTTTCAAATAAATGAATAAATCTTAAAAAAATATGTGTGTGTGTGTGTGTGTATATATTTGGTGAAACTGCTTATTTGGGACAGGCAGCTTGTTAAAAAGCTGTTATTTTCATCGGAGAATGAAGAAGAAAGTTCCATTCAAATGGGTGGTCAGTTAATATCAATCACAGTTATAATTATGTGATAAACGTACAATAAAATGTAAGCTAGAAGAGAGCCTAGAGATCATCTGGTCAACCTTCTCATTTTACATATGACAGAATTTAAAGTTTACTTCTTTTTTTTAAGATTTATTTATTTATCTGAAAGTCAGAGTTACACAGAGAGAGGAGAGGCCTAAAGAGAGAGAGAGAGGTCTTCCATCTGCTGGTTCACTCCCCAACGGGCCGTAATGGCTGGAGCTGTGCCAATCCGAAGCCAGGAGCTAGGAGCTTCTTCCCAGTCTCCCACGCGGATGCAGGGGCCCAAGGACCTGGACCATCTTCTACTGCTTTCCCAGGCATAGCAGAGAGCTGGATGGGAAGTGGAGCAGCCGGGACTCAAACCAGCGCCCATACGGGATGCCAGCACTACAGGTGGCAATTTTACCCTCTATGCCACAGTGCCAGTCCCATCATCAGTTATATTTCTATATGAACAAGCTTTAGTCCTCTCCATACTTAAATTGGAAAGTCCATAACTAAAAATAGACCTGTGCCCAATATTTCTTTTTTTTTTTTCCCCAAGGATTATTTTATTTGAAAGACAGAGTTACAGAGAGAGGTGGAGCCAGAGAGAGAGACGTCTTCCATTCCGTTCGTTCATTCCCCAAGTGACCGCAACAGCTAGAGCTGAGCTGATATGAAGCTAGGAGCCAGAGCTGCTTTAAGTCTGCCACGCAGGTGCAGGAACCCACTGACTTGGGTCATCACCTGACGTTTTCCCATATCATAGCAGAGAGCCAAATCGGAAGAGTAGCAGCTGGGACTCAAACCGGCACCCATGTGGTATACTGGCACTGCAGACTAGAGCTTTAACCCGCTGCACCACAGTGCCAGCCCCACCCTATATTTATTTACTCTTTGCCTAATAGCTGAATTAGTGTTTGCTGATTGATTGGGCCAGTAGTAGTTCTGGTTTTTTGTTTGTTTGTTTGTTTTTTGACAGGCAGAGTGGACAGTGAGAGAGAGAGACAGAAAGTTTGCCGTTGGTTCACCCTCCAATGGCCACCGCGGCTGGCACTGATCCGAAGGCAGGAGCCGGGTGGTTCTCCTGGTCTCCCATGAGGTGCAGGGCCCAAGCACTTGGGCCATCCTCCACTGCCTTCCCAGGCCACAGCAGAGAGCTGGCCTGGAAGAGGGGCAACCGGGACAGAATCCGGTGCCCCGACCGGGACTAGAACCCGGGGTGCTGGCGCTGCTAGGTGGAGGATCAGCCCATTGAGCCGAGGTACTGGCCCTGTTAGGTTTTAATTTTATTGTTTGAAGATAAAATTTTTGTAGGATTTTTTTTGTCTCTGGTCTGAAAACAAAGCATAGCATTAAGGATCTATATAGGTTTATAAAACTTGCAATTTTTATACCTTCACACATTTTTTGTGGTTATTTTTATTCAGTCAGCTTAAGAAAAGTCACAGTATACAAGTCAGAATATTTATGACTAATCCTTAACCATCTTGGGTACCTGGCAAATCTGATCAATCCACATATAACTCAGTTTTCAAAATTTACTTTAGAATCTCTAACCTGTTTTTTTTTTTTCTTCCTAAGAAGATAGTGGGACATTATGAGGCAGTAGCCCTCTTAGCCTCACTAAATTGATAAGCCCTTCTTGAATAACCATAAGTAGATAGTAAAGGAGAAAGAGGTTGATCCAGTTGCTGAGAGGGGTCAGACATACTCGAATTTAATTTAAAAGCAATACAGCCTATAACAAGTGCTTTAGGAGCTGTAAAGGGGAGGAGGAGATTAATTCTGAAGGAGGAGGTTAGGGAAGTCATCATGGAAGGAGCTGAATTACAGATAAGATCTCCCGTTGTGGATTACTATTTTGGTGGGTGGAGATCAGAGGGAAAATAGTCCCTGTGTGTTTGAAATATGGCGAACAAAGCAACCATCAAGGGGACAGCTTTTGTTTGGGATGGTCGTTTCCTTCTAAATTGTTTGAAGGTGGTTTTTAAGTCCTTTCACCCTTTTTTCAGGGCCCTCTTTTTAGAAGCCTCCAGGTTGATTTCAAAGCATGAGACTTGAGATCTTAAGAAGAGGAAGGGGACTAAGGAAATGATGTGTGGAAATAGGGTTGGTGGTTTTGTGCTTCTCAGTTGTAACAAAGAACCCCAAGGATTATAGTACTCCTACTTTTTTAGATGTTTAAAATAACACTTTCTATCACTTTACAACTCTGTAGAACCTTTCCCTGACAATAGAGATCAAAAGTAGTCACAAAATATTTACCAAACTCTGAAGAGCTACTTAACTTACTAAACTCCATGAAGATAGCTTTTTATTTGACAATAAAGTACTTGGTGGAGGCATTAAGTCCAGCTAAATAGGCACTATAGAACTAAGCTGTGAGTCTAGTCTTTGTGAGCTTTAGAAAAACAAGAATCCTACTTCAAGCCTGAATTTAAAATATAGCAAGCAATTTAAGTGGATCCTTCAGGCATGTGTGAGTGGGCACAAAAAGCTGAGTCATAAAATTTACTCTAGTGAATTATCATGAAAGCTTCAAAGAAAGGCATTTTCATTATAAAAAATAGTATACATTGCTTTAAACTCTTACAACCCCCTCAAAAAAATCTGTTTCCCGTGTTGTTAACTGAACATGTACTTAAAAACCTCTTCAAATCAAGAAATTGGGGAGCTGGCATTGTGGTGTCATGGGTAAAACTGCCACCTTGCAGCGCAGACATCCCATATGGGCACCTGTTCGAATCCTGGCTGCTCCACTTTTTATCCAGCTCCCTGCTATTGTGCCTGAAAAGCAGCAGAGGATGACCCAAGTCCTTGAGCCCCTACACCCATGTGGAAGACCAAAAAAAGCTCCTGGCCTTTGGTCTGGCCCAGCTCTTGCCATTGTAGCCATTTGGGGGAATAAACCAGTAGTTGGAAGATCTCTCTTTGTTTTGCTGTCTCTCTCTCTAACTCTGCCTTCCCAATAAATAAAATCTTTTTTTTTTTTACTACACTCTTTTTACATATCTTTTAAAAAATCAAGAAATTAGAACTTGACGCATTTTTTTTCCAAAGAAGCTAAGCTTCTAAAACCTGGAGTTACAGGAGTTTTGTTACTGCAGTTCATATTTTAGATCTTTTTGTACTTCGACAGATCTTATAGTCTGTAGTCTATATATTATATTCTAATCTAATGTGAAAGGTACCAAATAAGGTAAATTGAGAGACTTGGGCAAGTCACATTTTCTTGTAGGACATGTGTTTCTTTATGTGGAAAAAATGAGAGAGAATAGGATAAGATTTAATAGTACATCCTTTTAACTCTAATACCTTTAAATTCTAAGTGTGCTATTCCCCTGTTGGTTCTGATTAGGAAATAACAGGAAGGATTGGTATTTGGATTCATAAGTTAATATTTTCTGTATTCTTACAAAGAAATGAAAGTTATTTTTTATCCTTTTAAAATTTGCATTTCTGTTTTTGATAAATCTTCTTGCATAAATTAAATGGTTAATTTACCTCTCTTTTTTTTTTATTTTTTTTTATTTTTATTTATTTATTTTTTTTTTGACAGGCAGAGTGGACAGTGAGAGAGAGAGACAGAGAGAAAGGTCTTCCTTTGCCGTTGGTTCACCCTCCAATGGCCGCCGTGGCCGGCGCGCTGCGGCCGGCGCACCGCGCTGATCCGATGGCAGGAGCCAGGAGCCAGGTGCTTTTCCTGGTCTCCCATGGGGTGCAGGGCCCAAGCACCTGGGCCATCCTCCACTGCACTCCCTGGCCACAGCAGAGGGCTGGCCTGGAAGAGGGGCAACCGGGACAGAATCCGGCGCCCCGACCGGGACTAGAACCCGGTGTGCCGGCGCCGCTAGGCGGAGGATTAGCCTAGTGAGCCGCGGCGCCGGCCTACCTCTCTTTTTATTCATTTATTTGGGAGAGATGGAGAACTCCCATCTGCTGGTTGATTCCCCAGATTCTTGCAGCAGCCTGGCTAGGGCAGAGCCAGGAGCAGAGATTGCAATCCAGGTCTTCCACATGGATGAAAGGAATCCAATTACTTGAGCATCATCACTGATTCTCAGGGTCTGCCATAGCAGGAAGCTGGTCAGAAGCCCAAGCCTGGTATTGAACCTAGCTACTCCAATGTGGCATGTGGATATCTTAACCATTAGGCTAAATGCCTGCTCCTAATGCCTTTTCTTTTTCCCTGAATTTGTTATTAGACATTTTAGGTCTTTCAGATTTTCTCACTTTTTATTATTTTTTTAAGATTTATTTCTTTATTTATTTGACAGAGTTACAGACAGTGAGAGAGACAGAGAGAAAGGTTTTCCTTCAGTTGGTTCACTCCCCAAATGGCCACAACGGCCAGAACTACGCCAATCCAAAGCCAGGAGCCAGGTGCCTCTTCCTGGCCTCTCATGCGGGTGCAGGAGCCCAAGCACTTGGGCCATCCTCCACTGCCTTCCCGGGCCACAGCAAAGAGCTGGACTGGAAGAGGAGCAACCGGGACTAGAACCGGTACCCATATGGGATGCTGGCCCCCTCACTTTTTATTAAGAGTTTAATTTTCAGTCAAGAATTGGAGATTTGGGTTGTTGTCTGTTGTCTTCCTATTTATTGTCTACAGTCTCCTCACTGTATCTTCATTTCACAGATTCTCTCAATCTCTGTTCTCTTATATGAATTAATCAGATGCTATACAATATCAAAATTTATGCATACATTTTTGAACTTTTTATTCACGTGAACTAGGTTCTACTTTTCAAGGCTATAAACTATTTTCTTTATCAGGACATAACCTGGACCTGTTTGAATGAATCTGCAGCTTGTATGGCAACTAATGTCCAGTAAAGTTCTAGATGAAATAAATGGGCACATAAAATCTACTTATGAGGTTGTAGAGAGGCTCTTCCTCTTTCTAAAGCACAATTAAAATTGTACTTTCTGTTACACTTAGTGGAAGATTGAGTTTAGTGGATAACCAGGGGACTTACTATTACCATTGATTTGATAATGAAATTCTTAAGTGCTAGACTTAGGCTTTATGCTATTGTGTTCAGGTAAACTTCATGTTAAGAAAATCCAGTCAAAGAAAATTTGTGTTTTTCCAAAATGTTCACATTAGCAGCGATAAGTTTATTTGAAACTAGGGTAGGGGAAGGGTTGGAAAGATTTACCAAAACATCTTAACAGGTTTATGTTCGAAAGGACTCAAAATCGGAAATAATCATCAGGGAAGGAGTCTAGATGTATAATATAGTGCTTGGTTAAAGAGTGCATTTCTGGAGCCTTGTCTACTTGAATTTGTAGCTCAGATCCACGCAATTTTTGTGTGACCTTGGACAAGTTATTTCTCTGTGCTTCTTTCCTCATCTATAGAATGGAGATAGTAGCACCCACCCCTTGCAGGGGTGTGAGGATTAAATGAGTTAAAACATGCTACATTCTTAAGACACTGTTAGACAATAACAAGTGCTCAAGAAATTTTGGATGCTTCACTGGTGATTTCCTCCTGTCTGCATAAAAATGTGATCTCATGTAGTTTAATGAGACAATACAAGCTAGAATATTAAGGATGGTATCTGCAGTGGATTTGGAGTGGCTAAACAAGCTGACAAATATTTAGAATCTAAGTAAATTGTTGAGAGGAGGGCTGATTCCCAGGACCAGGTGATAGGAAAGAGCCCAGGTATGTGAACAATCTGTATGAGGGAAATTCAACAGTAGATGTTAAACCCTGGCATATAGGTAGAGCTTAGGGACAGGACCTGTTTAGCAAAGGGTATTAACTGATTAAAGTGTAGATGGAGACTCAATACCAGGGATATGTGCATGTAATCAGAGATGTATTTCCATAAGCTGAAGCCCACCCTGGTTTTTTTTTTTTTCCTTTAGCCCACATTTGAGCTATCAGATAACCTCAGGAAATAGTGGCTATGGATAGAAACTTCTAAGACTGAGACCTGAGAAATAGGGTTCAGACATAGACATTTAATTGTGAAAGTGTTTAGAGTTATTGATAGAGAAACAACAAAGGGATTTAGGCTCCTTTGGATTGGAGGAAGTCAGAAATGAGCAACTTAATTGTGAAGAAGTAGACAAAAATGTTGCTCAAGTGAAATTCAAACATCAGAGTGGAAGCAGCAGCAAGAATGACTTGATGCTGAGCTGCTAAGTTTTTAGGGTTTCTCAGAATCTGAGGGGCCCCGGAGCCTGGTGTGATATGTTGGACCTGCGGGTATGGGTTAAGGGGTCCCTTATATGGAGAAGAGGACAAGAAATGCAGCATTTATAGGTACATGGCAAGAAACCCACCAATGTAAGCAAGTGGCCTTTTATATCTACCCTTACTTAAATGAAAAGATATTGCATCAGACTGTGGTATTTTATATTTTGTAGTTGCTTTAACATTGTTTCAGCTATGATGCAAACAGTAGAGCCTACCAGTTTTCATTTGCAGTTGGCATTTATTGTGAACTTTCATAGAATCTGACATGATGAAAACATTCATACTTTCTTCAGCTTTCCTTAGAAAGTGAATTCTTAGTCTAACACTGTAGTTGGCAAAGGTCTTGCCACTGTGGAAAACAGGTTTGTTCCTTTTCCTCATGTAGATCAAATGACTTGTTCTGATTAGTATTTTAATGATTTCTGTTACGTCTAAAGACCTGACTGGAATTCTGCAAAGATAGCTCTCCACACAAAATGATGATAAAATGCTTCCTAAAGTAGGTTATTATTTGCATGGAAATTCCATTGAAACAGTATAGTTTCATGGGGCTGCTATAACAAAGTACCACAACTGGGTGGCTGAAAACAATAGAAATCTATTCTCCTATGGTTCTAGAGGCCAGAAGTCCAAAATCAGAGTAATCACAAGGTTGATTTCCTTCTGAAGACTCTGAGGGAAAATTTGCCCTGTGTTTCTTTCCTAGCTTTTTGTAGTTGCCTGCAGTCTGTAGTGTTTCTAGACTTGCAGTTGCGTTGGCTCTGTTGCTGCGTCAATGATCACATGGGCTTTTCTCCTGTGAGTCTCCTCTTTGTCCAGATCTCTCCTTATAAAGATACCAGTCATTGAATTTAGGGCCCACTCTAATCCAGTATGACCTCATCTTATTTTGGTCTGCAAATAACCTATTTTTAAATAAGGTCAGGGGCTGGTGCTGTGGCTCAGCATTGTTAATGCCCCAGCCTGTGGCACTGGCATCCTATATGGGCGCTGGTTCAAGTCCCAGCTGCCCCATTTCCCATCCAGCTCCCTGCTAATGTGCTTGGGAAAGCAGCAGAGGATGGCCCAAGTACTTGGGCCCCTGTATCCACTTGAGGGACCCAGAAGAAGCTCCTGGCTTCGAATCAGCCCAGCTGTGGACGTGATTAGCCATTTGGGGAGTGAATCATCAGATGAAAGACCTTTCTCTCTATCTCTGCCTCTCTGTGTAACTCTGTCTTTCAAATAAATAAATAAATAAGTTCATAAATTATGGGTACATGAAATTTTTTGGAGAGACACTATTCAATCCAACTCACTACAAATGCCCCTCAACTTCCAACAAAATTACTTGCTAGAAAATTCATCTTAACTTGAAAATGAATTTAATACACCTAATCTACTGAGCATCACAGCTTAGCACCACGGTATACTATAGGGTATTCATTGTTTCCCTCTCATAGTTTATGTAGCCAGCTGGGAGTAGTGATTCTACCACTGCCTAACATCACTAAAGAATATTGTACTGCATATCACTATATTAGGAAAAATATCCAAATTCAAAATTAAAAAGACAGTTTCTGCTAAATGTATATCATTTTTGCACCATCATAAAATGAAAAAGTCATGTTGAATTATTTTAAGTTAGGACCATCTTTACAGTATGTAATACTGAACTTAAAGGATGATTCATTTGCAAAAGATGATGCTTGAAAAAAATCAGTTTGTGAAACAGATTTCTAAGGTACAGAAACATTTGTTTCTGTGGACTTCTATTTAAAAGCATTATTAGATTTCTAAATGGCAGGTCATGACCAAAAAGTATCTGATGGTAATTTTCAAGTACCATATCCCGTACTCAATATGGCTTGATGTTGGGCTTTTCATAAAGAATGCAGATGAAACTGTAATAGTCTTGAAATCCGCCTTACCAGGCAAAATCTGAAGGTAGAACCTCTTTTCAAATCAGACTTCTTCCCATTAACAATATGTTGAGTTACTTACAGCTTTTGATTTGACTTCTACAGCTTTATTTTGTAAGTTAAAGCCATAAAAGCCAAATGTTTATAGTTCAAATATGTGAAATAATATACCAGAATGAAAAAGAACCCTTAAAATTTACTGATGGGGGCTGGCGCTTTGGCATGGCGAGTAAAAGCCACCACCTGCAGTGCTGGTATCCCATATGGGTGCTGGTTTGAGTCCCTGCTGCTGCACTTCCGATCCTGCTGTCTGTTAGAAAGCAGTAGAAGATGGCCCAAGTCCTTGGGCCCCTGTGCCCATGTGGAAGACCCAGGAGAAGCTCCTGGCTCCTGGCTTTCGATTAGTTCAGCTCCAGCAGTTGCAGCCATCTGGGGAATGAACCAGCAGGTGGAAGACCTCTCTCTCTCTGCCTCTGCTTCTCTGTAACTCTGCTTTTCAAATAAATAAATAGAATCTTAAAAAAAAAGATTCACACATCACACACACACACACACACACACACACACACAAACTTACTGATGGCCTATGTCCTTTAATATTTTTGTATACTTTCCTCCAATTTTTCAAATAAGGACCTTTTTTTCATGTTTTGATGTCCTTCTAGCCCTCCCTCACTACTACTTTTCACAGTAATCACATTGGAAATGGGTCATAGAAATGTAGTCCATGGTTTTAAAAAAAAACTGATTTTCAAGATTAACCTTTAGATAAAAAAATTTTTTTGAGGACTCAACTCATTTCTTAATAATGAGTTTTGTAGGATTGTTCCATTTCCTCATGTTGAAGGAGTAGAATTTGCTCAGTTAAAAATTCAATTTTGACTGGAAAAATAGATGTGAGGTTGGAATTTAGAGAGATTAAATATTCTCCATTACTTGCATTGTGATATTCACTTTGAAAAAAGTTTATTGAATTTGTAGAGTAGGCATGCAGTGATAGGTCAAAGTAAATTTGACCTCAAATATGACTCAAGAAAATGTCAGAAGTAAGGACTTGAAATTTTTCAAACTCATTGCTGCACAAGTAGTTAAATAGACTTTAGTTCATGAAGTATGTGAGATTTGATGTTTAAAGAAAAAAAGGTTTTTGCCCAGGACTACCAAGAATAAAGAGCCAGAGATAAAAGATATCTCTAGAAATTTAAAGCAATGAATCTTTCTTTGAAAATCATAATCTCCAGTGATCCTCTTTTAAAAACTCTAGTTTATCATGTGCTGTCAAGTGTTGGATAGTTTCCTGGATCTCAGTCTTAAAAATTTCACTGATATCAGGAGACTCAGTAACAGAAACGAAGTATCTGAGAGGCACATTCAAGTAATCAGTCCTATTGTCTCTGTGAACTGTTCTCTTGGTGAGGGTAGGGCAATCTCCTTTTGCTTTTTCTCAACCATTTCCAAAAACTCAGTGTTAAAAAACAAACGGCAATGGGGCCAGCGCTGTGGCACAGTAGGTTAATCCTCTGCCTATGGCGCCGGCATCCCATATGGGAGCTGGTTCTAGTCCTGGCTGCTCCTCTTCCAATCCAGCTCTCTGCTATGGCCTGGGAAAGCAGCAGAAGATGGCCAAGTCCTTGGGCCTCTGTGGGAGACCGGGAAGAAGCACCTGGCTCCTGGCTTCAGATTGGCGCAGCTCTGATCGTTGTGGCCGCTGAGGAGTGAACCAGTGGACCGAAGACCTTTCTCTCTGTTTCTCCCTTTCACTGTCTGTAACTCTACCTCTTAAATAAATAAATAAAATCTTTAAAAAATGGTGACTGGGAGAATATACATAGAATGTGCATTATATTATGTAAGAAAGAGAGTAAAGGCACCAGTGCCATGTGGTTTTGGATTCAGTAAGGAACTTGAGTGACTGCATGTCTTTGGTTGATTGTTTTACTCATCTTTACAAATATACTATAGATTTTATATGTATAAATTTGATATTACATATAATTTTGTTTATATGAGAAATACATATTCATGCACACACAATTTGTTTGATACTTTTCTGAGTAATTTATATTAGGAACAATTTGAACTAACACTAGAAAATAATTAAGTTTTGACATTAAGAAAGATAATTCTCTGAACTTTTGGTACATGCTTTAATAATATCTTTCATGGCCATTATGATTAGAAATTTAAACTAATTATAATAAAGATGTTTTTCAAGTTACCAGTGTATGTTATTTCCGTCTTCAAATATAGAAGTCTGAGTGGCTCACTAATAAAATATTCTGTATCAAGTATTGGTATGTTAGTGAGAAAGTGGTTAAATTCTGCATTGTCCAACTGTGAATATTTTTCTTCTTTGGATCACCCTTTTGAATCAATGGATATATTGAGCTAGCAAGTACCCACTTGACATTTTTGTACTTATTGTTTTGAATAATGTGTATTATACTTTAATTTGTTGTAGATACCCAGTGTGTTTGCTAAAATAGTTTATCTTAATTAGAATTTTTATTTATAAAACAAAATTTGAAACACTCTCATAGTTATGCCTGTCAGTTGACAGTTTTCTTTTATCTTTTCTTTGTTTAGTTGAATGTTTAGCCAGCTGCCAGCTTCTCATTAAGTACAGGGCACTTAGTAGCATGATGGGTTGCTATTACTGTTACTAGTTTATTTTGTTATTGTACTGGAGGTTTTTTCCCCCCTTGACTTTAGAAGGATCAAACTGATGGTACTTTTTACTGAACAACTGTAGATTCTTTGTTTCCTAGACTTTATATTAAAGTTGAGAATTTAGTATACTCAACTGAAGTCATTTTAAAAAGACAAAAAAGGGATTTAGAAGCAGACATTTTTGCTAGTGGTTAAGCCCATGTCCCATATCTGAATACCTAGTTTTAATTCCCAGTAAAACTCCTGGCTCCACCTTTTTGCTACCGCAGATCCTGGGAGGCAACAACAGTGGCTCAAGTAATTGAGTTCTTGCCACCAATGTGGGAGACCAGAATTGCATTCTCAGTTCCATCTATGGCTCCAGTGTAACCTCGGTTGATCAGGGCCTTTGAGGAGTAAACTAGTAGTTGTGGTGGAGAGAAATCCTTTCCCATCCCTTCCCCTCCCCTCTGCTTCCCTCTTTACTCCCCTCTCCCCTTTCTTTTCCCCTCTTCCCTCTCCCTCTCTCTCTGTCTCCCTCTCTCTCCTGCTCTTTGCCTCCCAAATTTAAAAACAGGGCAGGGAGAGTTGTCAAAAATTTAAGAATGATTTGGATCAATGTGAAGATTCTGGTAATAGACCAAAGTTAAGTCTCTATATTTTAAAAAATATTTGTCTTTTTCTTTTAAAATATTTCAAACACAAAAAAAAATAAAGAAGAGTTCAATGAACATGCATAGATTTAACAGTTCTTTATATTTTACTATTTTTACTTCATATGTTAAAATATTTATATGAACATAAACACTATTTTTCTAAAGCAAGGGTAGATATATTGATATCACAAATGTGAAATTCATGAAAACAAATCATAAAATGAGGAGAGAAGGATATATTATATAAGGGGTATAATTCAGTGAAGACAACATTTATAAATATGTATATACCAAAGAATATGGCATCTACACATTTTAGCTATATCTTCCACAGTTGAGAGAAAACATGGATTTGTGTCTGGCTTATTTCACTTAGCATAATCTCCATTTCCATCCTTTTGGTTGCAAATGTCAGGATTTCATTCTTTTTATGATTAAGTAGTATTCCATCATGTATATACGCTACATTTTATTTATCCAGTCTTCCACTGATAGATATTCAGGTTAATTCTGCATTTTTGCAATTGTGAAAAGATCTGCAATAAGCATAAGAGTACAAGTGCCCCTTTCATATGCTGACTTCATTTCCCTTGGATGTATTTCCAGAAGTGGGGTAGCTGAGTCATATGGTAAATCTGTTTTTAGCTTTTGAAGAATCTCCATTCTGTTTTGCATAATGGCTGTACTAATTTTCTCTTCTCCACAACCTCACCAGCATTCATGTTTTGACTTTTTGATAATAGCCATTCTAAGTGGAATGTGATGATACTTCATTGTGGTTTTATTGCCTTTCCCTGATTGCTAGTGTTACTGAGTATTTTTTCAGGTGTTTCTTGGCCATTTGTATTTCATATTTTGAAAAATGTCTACTCAGATCCCTTGGCTTTTTCTTAACTATATTATTTGTTTTGTTTTTGAATTTCTTGAGTTCTGTATTCTGGATATTAATCTATCACATGCATGGTTTGCAAATATTTTGTCCCATTCTGTTGATTATTTCTATTGATTGTTCCCTTTGTGCAGAAGCTGCTTCTTTGATATAATCTCATTTGTCTATTTTTGCTTTTGTTGCCTGTGCTTTTGAAGTCTTATCCAAAAAATCCTTTCCTATGTCAATGTCTTAACAGTGTTCCCACTGTGTTTTCCTTTAATAGAGTCATAGTTACAGGTCTTGCATTTAGATCTCTGATCCATTTTGAGTTGATTTGTGTATAGGTTGTAAGGTAAGAGTCTTGTTTCAAACTTCTGCATGTGGAAATCCAGTTTCCCAATACCGTTTATTGGAGAGGCTGTCCTTTTTCCAGGGAGTGTTTATACTACCTTTTCCAAAGATAGGTTGTTTGTAGGTATGTGAATTTATTTATGGAGTTTCTTTTCTGTTCCATTGGTCTATGTGTATATTTTTATGCCAGTACCATGCTGTTTTGATTATAATAGCCCTGAGTATACCTTGAAATCTGGTGTTTGTGATACCTCTGGCTTTGTTCTTATTATTCAAGATTGTTTTGGCTTTTGTATTTCCACATGAACATTAGGATAGTTTTTTTTTTTAATTTTGTGAGTAGTGTCATTGGTATTTTGATTGACTGAATTGATTCTACAGATCACCTTGAATAATGCAGATAGTTTGATAATATTAATTTTTCTAATCCATGAAAATATAAGGTATTTTCATTGTTTTGTCTCTTCTTCAGTTTCCACACTTATGCCAGTTTGATGGCCTACAAGACATTGTACAGGGGCTGGCTCTGTGGCACAGTGTGTTAAACAACCACCTGCAATGCCAGCATCCCATTTGATCACCGGTTCGTGTCCCAGCTGCTCTATGTCTGATCCAACTCCCTGCTGATGTGTCTGAGAAAGCAGTGGAAGATGATCCAAATGTTTGGGCCCCTGTTATCTATGTGGGAGACCTAGAAGAAGCTCCTGGCTCTTGGCCTTGGCCTAGCCCAGCCCCGACCAATACAGCCATTTGGGGAGTGATACAGTGGGTGGAAGATGTCTTCTTTCTCTCTCAGTCTCCCCCTCTCTCTGTAATCTGCCTTTCAAATAAATAAGTAAATCTTAAAAAAAAAGTTCAAATTTTGTTGCTGCTTTGAGAATATATATCAATTTCTATTTTGATGCTAAATATCCTGACCCTGTGTTTCCAGTTTCTACCAATAAAGAAAGGCAGTAATCCAGGTGTAATGCTGAATATACCTTTAGGAAGTGACAGTCTATGAGCCATACTATCTTTTTTAGCTAATCCTTCCACTCCTGTTAAGATTCAGATTCATAATTGTGGATGATTCCTCATTTGGTGAAGAACATTGGTAATCTGAGGTAAATTATGAAATCTCAGGTTTTTTTTTTTTTTTTCCACTGAATAGCATACTGGTATCTTCAAGAGAAATGGTAAATTAGACAGTCTATCTAGGGGCTGGCACTGTGGCTTAGTGGGTTAAGCTGCCGCCTGCAGTGCTGGCATCCCATATGGGCACCAGTTCGAAACCCAGCTGCTCCACTTCCAGTCCAACTCTCTGCTGTGGCCTGGGAAAGCAGTGGAAGATGGTCCAAGCCCCTGCACCTACATGGGAGACCCAGAGGAAGCTCCTGACTCCTGGCTTCAGATCAGCACAGCTCCTGTCATTGCGGCCAATTGGGGAGTGAACCAGCAGATGGAAGACCTCTCTGTCTCTCCTTCTCTCTCTGTGTGTAACTCTTTCAAATAAATAAATAAATCTTAAAAAAAAAAAAAGTCTATCTAGTTCATAATAATTATGCTTTTGTGATTGGTGAAAACATTATATTAAATTACTGATATGTTTAGAAATATACGTGTATACACACATTTTTATATTTTGTACCTATCTTAGACCAATTTCTATCACCACTCCTTGAGTTGGTATATTGTACTTACCATAACTTTTGAGATCCCAACATAATCTTTTCCCAAGGTTTGATAAATAATTAAAAGTACTCACCTCTTTCAAAATGATGCTAAATTAGCTGTAGAGATGAAAGTGAAACTTGAACATACTTTGTTATTACCCAGGCACAATTAATATCATTTTGTTGATAGTGTCATCTGTCAGGTTAACAGGTTTTTTTTTTTTTTTTGAGATTTAATTTTTAAACTTTTTAGAAAACTTTTATTTAATAAATATAAATTTTGAAAGCACATCTTTTGGATTATAGCATTTTTTCCCCTATAAACAACCTCCCACCTGCAAACCATCCCATCTCCTACTCCCTCTCTCATCCATTCTTCATTAAGATTCATTTTAATTATCTTTATATACAGAAGATCAACATAGTATATACTAAGTAAAGATTTCAACAGATTGCACCCACACAAACACACAAATTATAAAGTACTGTTTAAATACTAGTTTTACTGTTAATTCGCATAGTACAACACATTAAGGACAGAGATCCTACATGGGGAGTAAGTGCACAGTGACACCTGTTATTGATTTAACAGTTGACACTGTCAAGTTAACATTTGAAACTTCTAAAATACTATTGGTGCCCCTGTAGTTGTCTTTTAAGGTGGATTGAGCTAGTTTCAGGCTTCTGTGAGCTGAACTAGTTTTCCAGTTCATTTTTGCTTCACAGTCTTTTAAAATGTCGATGAAAAGGCATACCCTTGACATATTGGTAAAATTAGTGGGAGCCACTTCTTAATGTTTTATAATTTGGTTACTTAAGAAAACATGTTACTTCAGTATTTATGGAAGGCAGGCTGCCATTATACAACTACCTCACTCATACTCTATTCTATACATAGTAGACTGACCATCAAGTCCATTTACAAGCTCTAGAATGGCAAGCCTTCTATACAGCAATTCTTCTATATTTCATTAAAGAAGTAAATTTTGACCATGGGACATTTTGAGAATGATATGGTAATAAGCATTGTGACTTTAGAAAAGTCACTCAGTTGGATTGGCGCTGTGGCGTAGTGGGTAAAGCCACTGCCTGCAGTTCCGGCATCCTGTGTGAGTGCTGATTCGAGTCCCGGCTGCTCCACTTTTGATCCAGCTCTCCGCTTTAGCCTTGGATCACAGTAGAAGATGGCCCAAATCCTTGGGCCCCGTACCTGCTTGGGAGACCCATAAGAAGCTCCTGGGTCCTGGCTTCAGATCAGCATGGCTCTGGCTGTTGTGGCCATCTGAGGAGTGAACCAGCAGATGGAAGACTGACCTCTCTCTCTCTCTCTGTGACTCTGCCTTTCAAATAAATAAATAAATAAATCTTTTTAAAAAAGAAAAGTCACTCAGTACCTCTGGGTGCAGTTTTGTCTCTTCTGTAAAATGTGATTATTCAATCTACCCTGAAATATCCCAAGAGAGCTAGCATAGGGTCAATGCCCATTATAAACAACAATAAGATACTAAAAATTTGTGAATTAACTAAATCTTCCTTCAATTAGAAAATGCCATCTGTATTACTCAGTGCCAGGATGTTTTGTTAGTGATTCTTCTAGACTTTTATCTATTTCTAATTCAGTTTTCCAAAACTGTTGATTTCTATGTCAGTTGTATATAAAATTTTGGCTAACAGTTGAAAGTAGCCCCTGATCTTTAGAAGTTGAGTAAAATTTCAGTGGTTGATCTGAGGATGTGACTTGTCATTATTTGTGCAGGGCCTAAGTTGTTTTTTAGAACTTTAAATATCTTCTCAATTTTATAGTTACTTTCATCAAGGAAACGCGTAACTCAATAAACTAGCATTTGTTGTTGTTTTTAACCAACTAAGCTGCTTTGAAGTCTTAGCATATCTTTGATGATTGTTTTAAGTATGGAACAATGAGCCTGGTACTTGAAAGTACAACCATCCCTTTGCTTATTCTAGAGAAAGCTGTTAAAGCAGCCAAAAATTATAAGTTTGGAAAGACTTCTTATAAGTAATAACGTTCCAAAAGATTGTTTTACCATTCCCAGCCTAGAAATAATACAAACCAGATTGATTTGAAAAGAGTTATGATACAGTAAAATAATCCAATTCGGCCCCCATATATGGAGTACTCTGCCATTATGGGAACTACAAACATGGTCCCATCTCCAAGTTTACATGGTGGTCAGTAGCCTCTCAGGTTGTATTTTTTTAATAGCTTTATGGAGATGTATTTTGTGTATCTTATAATTTGCCATTTAAAGAATGCAATTCAGTGGTTTTTAAAAATATACTCAGAGTTGTACAGCTACTGTTGCAATCATTGTCGATCATTTTCGTCATCCAAATTCCAAAAAGAAACCTCATTAGTGGCCACTCCTCATTTTCCTTCAGTCCTAGGCAGCCAGTGATCTATTTTCTGCCTATAGATTTTTTGCCTGTTCCGTTTCTTATACATGGAAGCACCCAATACAGTGCCCTTGATTACTGACTTGTTTCACTTATCATAATATTTCAGGGCGCATCCATGTTGTTACATGTGTCAGTATTTCATTTCTTGTTATTTCCATATAATATTCCATTATATAGGTATACCATATTATGTTTATACATTCATCAGTTGATGTTTTGGATTGTTTACGTATGTTTGTTTGTTTGGTAATATGAAACATGTTACAGTAATATCTGAAGACTGGAAATAACCCAGGTCTACTTCAGTGGGTGGATACAGCCATACCATGGAGGAATACTCAGTAATAAAAATGAATGAACTGGGGCTGGCACTGTGGCACGGTGGGTTAAACCACTGCCTGCAGGGCCAGCATCCCATGTAAGCACTGGTTCAAGTCCCAGCTTCTCCACATTCGATCCAGCTTCCTGCTCTTGTGCCTGGGAAAGCAGCAATAGATGGCCCAAGTTCTTGGGCCCCTGCACCCATGGAGGTGACCCAGATGAACCCCCTGGCTTCAGCTGGGTCCAACCCCAGCCAAAACAGCCATCTGGGGAGTGAACCAGTGGATGGAAGATCTCTTCCTCCCCTCCCCCTCCACCTCTCCCTCTCTATCTGTAACTGCCTTTCAAATAAATAAAGGCAGAGTTACAGAGAGGCAGAGAGAGAGAGAGAGGCTTCCATCTGCTGGTTCACTTCCCAGATGGCAGCAAAGACCAGAGCTGGGGTAATCCAAAGCCAGAAACCAGGAGCTAATTCCGGGTCTCCCACGTGGTTGCAGGGGTCCAAGGACTTGGGCCACCCTTTACCGCCTTCCCAGGCTGTAACAAAGAGCTGAATCGGAAGTGGAGCAGCCAGGACCCGAACTGGCACCCACATGGGATTGGCATTGGCGCTGCAGGCGGCAGCCTTACCTGCTACACCACAGCACCGGGCCCTAAATAAATATTTTTTTTTTAAATGAATGAACTGATGCAGTAGCCTCCAGTGAATTTTGCTAAGTAAAAACATGGCAAGGTTTTAAACTCATGTTTTCATGTGTATAACATTGTTTAAATAACAAAAATTATAGAAATAAAGAACAGATAGTGGTTGCTGCTAATAAAGATGGAATGGAAGTGTGCATTGCTGTTAAAGGGCAGCATGAGGAGGACTTACAGTTATCTTGACTCTTGCTGCCAATGTCCTGGTTGTGATACAGTTTTATTTTTTTTTTAAGATTTGTTTATTTATTTGAAAGAATTATAGAGAGTGTAAGAGAGAGAGATCGATCTCCTAGTCACTGGTTTACTCCCCAGGTGGCCACAATGGCCAGGGCTAGACCACACTAAAGCTAGGAGCCAGGGCTTCTTCTGAGTCTCATATGTGGGTGGCAGGGGCCAAACACTTGGGCCATCTTCTTCTTTTCCCAGGCCATAGGCAGGGAGCTAGATCGGAAGTGGAGCAGCTGAGACACAAACTGCCACCTACATGGGATACCAGCATCACTGGTGGTGGCCTATCTCCAATATGCCACAGTGCTGGACCCTGTGATACAGTTTTACAAAGTGTTACTGTTGTAAAGAAGAGACCAAATAAAGGGCAGAAGAAATGCTGTATTATTTCTTAGATGCAATTATATCAAAATACATTTTAAAACCTTTAGTTGGCTCTTTCAACACCCTGCATAGAAATTGCCTTAACCGGATCCCTGTTTCTTAACTGTTTTCTAGTTTTCATGTCAATGCATACTTAGCAGCTTGTCACTACATAATGTAGCCATTTCTCCAGCCTGCAGTGGGAGTCTGCTCACTGCTGTGTCAGCCTTCCTACTGAAAAGATGATGCCACATATTTTCAGTTTTTGTTAGTGTACCACCCCACTTCTGGGCACCAACTTTGATTTCATCTATTCGCTATGTTTAAACCAAAAACAAAAAAAAATTTAAAAAACTTTGTTAAGCAGTTTATGATTATTTTTCATGTTTCTCTATGTTGGCTGGGAGTTACTTATCCTGCTTTTGCCTGTGCCTCCATTCACTTTGCTGTATTTAACTGGTAGAGTCTGTCAGAATCTGGGCTTACTTGGGACTGCCGGGCCTCTTACTTCTCGTGACTTTTCATGATGGGCTTCATCATGGTGTGGCAGTTCCAAGATGCAGAAGGGCCAAACTTTGAAAGTTATATAGCCCCACATCTGAAGCATTCTGTTAGTCACAGCAATTCACAAGGGAAGGTAGTCTCTACTTCTTAATGGAATAAGTAGCAATGTTGCATCGTAAAGGAGCATGGGAGGAATTCTTATGGCCATCTTTAAAAACAGTCTACCACTGAGCACCATATCAGGGATCCAACTTATTTAGAGGCCATTAATGGAACAGTATTGATGGAAAAGGTTCTAGTCAACAAACGGAATCAGTACAGGCAAACCAGATCACAGGATAGGCAAGATGGCACTAGCAGTTGTTGGTGAGCTCAGAAGGCAAAAAGAAATATTTTACTCTGGTTGCCAGACTGAGATTACAGGAAGCCACAAAGCAACAAGGATGTGATTCCTGAGATATGGAATTGTTTACTACTCACTGAAGGTGAATCACTTCAAATTATATGGTACTTTGTAACCTGTAAGTACTTAGAAAGAATTCATAAGACAAGGGTATTTCTTTTTTTACTTTTATCTTGTAATTATTTCAGACTCCAAAAGAGTTGCAAAAATGATAAATGAATTCTCTCTGTCCTTCATCCAGAATAGTCTTTTACATGATATCTTACGTAAAGTCATTGTAATTATATGTATCAGGAAATTAACATTGATATAAGTAATTATCATCAGATTTACCAGTTTTATTCAGATTTCACCAGTTGGCTCTTAAGGTCCTTTGCCTGGTGCAGGAATCAATCAAAAGATTGCATGTTGCATTTAGTTGTCATCCCTTCTTGATCTTTAATCTGGAAAAATTTCTCAGGCTGTATCTTTCATGATCTTGACATTATTGAAGAGTACTGGCCTGCTATTTTGTAGAATGATCCTCAGTTTGGGGCAGTTAATTCGAAGGAATAGAACTTTCTAGTACTATTTTTATATGGTGGAATATGCTAAAACATTGCAAAAATATGACTCTTATCTGTGAATAGCAAACCTAGAGGCTGGATGACTGAGAGACTAAATAAAAATATAATTGCTGGCAGTATCTTTAAGTGGCTTTATATTTAGAGTGTATGTATTATAGGTATTATTTAAACTCAGACTCTAAAAACTGCTTTCAGATGTAATTTGTAGAATCATAAACAGCATTTCATAATACCCTCAGAGAACTTGAAAAATCTTTCATCTTTGCCAGTGCAGACCATCGACATGTATGATATGAGCAGACATGGTGCTATCAGTAAATCCTTCTGTGTAAAGTAAGCAGATAGTTGTAACATTTTATCTAGATCTGGCTACTTAAAGTTCTCATAACACTCATATTTCTCATTGCAAATTGTAAACTATTTGCGCCTCACACACAAAACTTTTTTTTTTCTCAGAGTCCTTTTGGTCTCAGTTTACGTATGCCTTTTCTCCTTCATAATTTGCTGAACTAAACCCTTTGTTTTGAAAACATCGCAGAAATATGTAATATCCTGCAGTAAGCATTTCTTCCAGTACTTCGTGTCTTCACACACACACGCACACACACAATACCCACACGTACTCACATATGTATCTTCTTCCTTTTTGTTTTCCATTGGACCATAACTTTGAGTTTTCATACTGTGGATCATAACCTGTATGTGGATCATTTATTAATTTCACCAATACTTCTTAAAAAATTTTTATTTATTTTCATTTTATTTGAAAGACAGAGATCTTCTGTCTTCTGGATTTGATTCACTCCCCAAATGCCCACAACAGCCAGGGTTGGGGCAAGCAGAATCCAAGAGCCATGACCCATACAGGTCTTCCACATGGGTAGTAGGCACCCAAGCATTTGAATCATCATCAGCTGCCTCCTATAATGTGCAGTATCAAACAGATGAATTGGAAGCAGAGCAACCAGCACTCAAACCAGGCACTTCAGTATGACATGTAGGCATCCCAAGCAGTGACGTAAGCCAGTGCATCAAACACCTTCCCTAACCAATGTGTATGTGTGTGTTTTTAATGAAATAATGTAGAATGCGCTGGATTCAGTCCCAATTGCTCCTCTTCCATTCCAGCTCTCTGCTGTGGCCCGGGAAGGCAGTGGAGGATGGCCCAAGTTCTTGGGCCCTGCACCTGCATAGGAGACCAGGAGGAAGCACCTGGCTCCTGGCTTCAGATTGGCACAGCGCACCAGTCGTAGCAGCCATTTGGGGAGTGAACCAACAGAAGGAAGACCTTTCTGTCTCTCTCTCTCTCTCTCTCTCTCTAACTCTGCCTGTCAAAATAAATAAATAATGTAGAAAATACCAGAATATACCACAGAATGAGGGAAAGTATACTATTAAGATTTTATTTCAGTTATATACCTCATGCATTTGTATATGACTGCTATATAAAATATATTTATTACTGTGGATTGCTGTTTTTAAATAGTTTGAGTGACACTGTTTTACAGTGGTTTTTCTATTTGTGTCTTAAACCTAATGTTCTTTAAACATATGTGTTGGGTTGTTGCTACATAAATATTTAGATAAGATTTTTAAAGCTAGAAATGTGTTTGTGTTTCATATCTTGTTTCTAATCAACATGGTCAAACACTACATCAAAGGAAAACCCATAGTGCTGACAACAAGTTTTATAACACTACTTTTTAAAAATTTTGTTCCTTATAACACTTCATTTCAAAGATGAGTGTCTACCTTATGGAGTTCATATTGGTTTGCACTAGTTTGTTTAGCTCTGAAGTACTAGAAAGCACTTCTGTGTATTTATGGTATTATACATGAGTGAAATTGACATCTTTTCAATTATTATTTATAGCCATTGCTTATATTACTACTAAACTATGATCTTTTTACTTTTTTAACTCTTTTAATGGAGCATTAAGATTTGACTATAAAGTAAATTAAAAATATGTTATCTCAAACATTAAGAAGGGAAGGAAGGGACCCAGGAAGGAAGGCAGAGAGATAAAGAAGAAAGAAGTATTATTATATTCTTAGGAATTGTATCTATGAACTACATTAAAATGAGTGAATGAATGATTAACTAGAAATAATAGGGTTGGTCAGTTTTAAAGAGAGGGCACCCTGGAACTTAATCGGTTCAAGTATCTTTTTGGAGCTGAAATTGGCATTTGACAAGAAACTTACTAGCCACCCTTGGGTGTGGGTTGTGATTAAGATCATGGGCTTTTGAGCTCAGCAAATTTAGATTTGTATCCCTGCCCACCCGTTGCTAGGTATTTGGCCTGACAAGGTATTGCCCAATTACTATTTCCTCATCTGTAAAATGGAGATAATACTTACCTCCTAGGATTATGAAGGTAAATGACCTAATGTAATGGATAGTTGTTTTTAGACCCCACTACTCAAGAAAGCTTGTTATTGTTAGAAAAGTCTCTAGCACTTATGAATAGTAGGCTAAATCCAGATTCCTTATGTACCTATTATGGATTTAGGTCAGAGGTCACTAATACGTCTATAGTAGGTACTCAAACACTTAGTGAATGAATGTTCCATTGCTGTCCTACACAGCAATTGGTGTCAGTACAACAGCTTGAGTCCTAGTCTCTTTATCCCCACTCTGTACCATGCTGCTTTCTGGTTTAAAAAATTACATAGATTGACATTTTTACAATATATTTAAAAGTATTTTAGGGTAATAATCAAACTGTATGTAACTAAATGAAATTATCCCATGGAGAACAGTCATATTTAAAAGGACCTTGCCCACAGCAAGATTTTTTTTAAAGTTCTTTAACAGAGCCAAGAATTGAGTTAATATTTCTGTTTGCTGTATCTTCTGGCTTATAAAGACTAGTTCTGAAAGTTAAACTATGTCCAGTAAATGCTTTATTAAAATACTGTATTTTTATTTTCTCTCCCAGGGACTTCATATTTTAATTATGTTTAATTTGAGTGGTTACACAATCACATTTTCCAAAGCTACCCTGGACTGAGAAATATTTTACAAATGCCAGTTGATGCTAACAGGATCCATGCTTAGTTGTATTGAATGAACTGCTTTGAAATACTGTCTGTAAATATCTAAAGATAATTACAATATAAGCTTTACCTAACTACAGAGCTGATCACATACTCATATCAAAGGGAAACTAGCAGTTTTGCTTTTTCCATTCTTAAAAAGGGGCCTTTTATAACATTTAAAAAAATTGTTTTTAGGGCCGGCGCCGTGGCTCACTTGGTTGATCCTCCGCCTGCAGCACCGGCGTCCCATGTGGGCACCAGGTTCTAGTCCCGGCTGCTCCTCTTCCACAGCTCTCTGCTGTGGCCCGGGAGGGCAGTGGAGGATGGCCCAAGTGCTTGGGCCCCTGCACCTGCATGGGAGACCAGGAAGAAGCACCTGGCTCCTGGCTTCGGATCGGTGCAGCGCTGGCCGTTGTGGCCATTTGGGTAGTGAATCAACAGAAAGAAGACCTTTCTGTCTCTGTCTCTCTCTCTCTCACACTGTCTATAACTCTACCTGTCAAATAAGAAAAAATTGTCTTTATGTAATTACAGATTCATATGTGCTTTTCTCTGTATACCCTTCACCCAATTTCCCTTACTGGCAACAGCCTGTGAAAGTTTACTGTAGTATCACAATTAGGATATTGACATTGATACCATACACTAATCTTACTCAGTTTTCCTAGTTTTGCCATTATTCATTTATATGTGTATATTTCGTTCTGTGGGACTTTATCACATGCGTATGCCTATAGATCCACCTTTACAGTCAAGGGTAGAGTAATTCTATCACTAGAAGTATCCTTAGTTTTATCCTTTTATAGCCAAACTTAACTCTCTCCATCCTGAATTCATCTCTCTTTACTCTCAAACCCATCACTCCCTAAGCCCTAGCAACCACTAATCTGTTCTCCACTTCTATAATTGTTGTCATTTGAAGAATATTAAATAAATTGAATCATATATTATGTAACCTTTTGGATTAGCTATTTATGCCTTATATAATTCCCTGTAGGTTTATTCAGGCTGCTGTGTGTACCAGTAATTCATCCCTTTTTATCACCAAATAATATTCCACATTATGGATGCACCACAATTCAATGATTCACCTGTTGAACATCTGGTTTGTTTCTATTCTTTGGTTGTTATGAATAAAAGTACTATAAAGTTTTATATACTGATTTTATGTGGATATAAGTTTTCCTTTTCTCTGTGTTAAATGACCAAGAGTATAATTGCTGGTCATACAGTAGTTATATAGTGGAGTTTTCTTTTTTTTTTTTTAAAGAAAACTTTCTTTACCCCACTATCTCATTGTGGTTTTGTTTTGTCTAATTTGTCTAATTACTAAAGTTGTTGAACATCTTTTCCTTTTTTTTTTTTTTTTGGTATGTGTATATTCTCTGTGATGAAATATCTACTCATGTCTTTTGCCCATTTCAAATTGAATTACTTGTTTTTTTTTTTTTTTACTATTGAGGGTTTTTTTTTTTTTTTGAAGATTTATTTTATTTTATTTATTTGAAAGACAATTACGGAGAGAAGTAGAGACAGTGAGAGAGAAAGATAGGTCTTCCATCTGCTGTTTCACTCCCCAAATAGCTGCAATGGCTGGAGCTGAAACAATCTGAAACCAGGAGCCAGGAGCTTCTTCTAGGTCTCCCACATATGAGTACAGGGGCCCAAGGACTTGGGTCATCCTCTAACCAGCACCCGTATGGGATGCTGGTGCTGCAGGCTGGGATTTTAACCTATCGCACCACAGTTCCAGCTCCTACTGTTGAGTTTGGAGAATTCATTATACATTCCATATAGTAGGTCTTTATTGGATATATTATTTGCAGATATTTTCTCCTGGTCTGCAGCTTGTCTCTTCATCCTTTTGCAGATCAACATTTTTAGTTTTAGTGAAGTTGTTTTTATTGTATGGGTCATGTTTTTGGTGTTGTTTAGAAACTCTGCCTTGTCATAGATCCCAAAGATCACTGATGTTTTTTCTGAAAGTCTTAAGTTTTACGTTTTAAGTTCATGGTCCATTTTGAGTGTTTATAAATTCTAATAAAATACATTTAAGTTTGCCATTTAAATCATTTTTTTAAGAGTACAATTCACTGGCATTAAATGCATTCACAGTATTGTACAGCCATCACCACTATCTTGATTCAGAACTTTTTCATCACCTCAAGCAGAAACCCAGTACCCATTATACTATTCCTATTCTTCCCTCAAGCCCAGTCCCTGACAATCAGCAATTCGCCTTCTCCATGGATCTCCCTATTCTGAATATTTTAAATGAAATTATACAATAGGGGGCCTTTTGTATCTGACTTCTTTCAGTTAGCATTACTTTATTACTTGAAAGGGGTGGGGTACATCTTCCATCTGCTGATTTACTCCTCTCCCCAAATGCCTGTAAAGACAGGACTAGGTCAGGCTGAAAATGGGAGCCTGGCACTCCATCCAAGTTTCCAGTGTGAATGGTGGGGACCAAGGCATTTGAGCCATGATCTATCTGCTGCCTTCCAGGGCACTTTAGCCAGAAGCTGGATCAGAAGCAGAGGAGCTAGTATTCCAACTAGCTCATTGATATGGAATGCAGGCATCCCAAGCAACAGCTTAAGCTGCTGTGCCACAGGGCCCAACCCAGCATTATGATCTTGAGGTTCATTCATGTCGTAGCATGTATCCCCACTTCATTTCTTTTAATGCTGAATGGTATTCTATAGTGTAAATGTCATTTGGGTTTCTACCTTCTGACTATTATGAATAGTGTTACCATGAACATTCATATACAAGTTTTTGTTTGCCTGGGTTTTTTAATAATTTTTTTAAAATTTATTTGACAGATGGAGTTATAGACAGTGAGAGAGAAAGACAGAGAGAAAGGTCTTCCTTCCATTGGTTCACTCCCCAAATGGCCACCATAGCCAGTGCTGTGCCGATCTGAAGCCAGGAGCCAAGTGCTTCCTCCTGGTCTCCCATGCGGGTGCAGGAGCCCAAACACTTGGGCCATCCTCCACTGCCCTCCCTGGCCACAGCAGAGAGCTGGACTGGAAGAGGAGCAACCAGGACTAGAACCCGGTGCCCATCTGGGACGCCGGTGCCACAGGCAGAGGATTAACCAAGTGAGCCACAGCACCGGCCCCTTGTTTGCCTGTTTTTAACTATGTGGTTATATATCTAAAACTTAATTAATTTTTAAATAAGATACAGGACTTAAGTCAAAATTTTCTTTATTTCTCTTCGTCTGTGGATATACAGTTGCTTCGTACCATTTTTTGAAAAGGTTATGCAGGAAGGGTGAGAACGGTGATTTTATTTAAAGAGTATTTTCGTACTCCTGCAGAATTACAAGATTTTTTATATGTATGCAAAAAGTTTGAAGAAAAGAAAAAAATTGTAATGGCGCATTTTCGGAAGATTTAACAAGCTTTACTTGGATTTTCTTTATATTACAAAATGTTTAGGCTTACATGTTCCTTTTATAAATATCGCAGTTGTATTCTCTGAAAGACTGATTGGTGATGGAAAGATAAAGGAGTGAGCAATTAAGAGCTTTAATCCTATGGATGATGAGAAGACATTTAAGATTTTAAAGAGAAAGATATCAGATCAAACTTTTAAAAGATGGAATTTGAAGAATGATAACCCTTGTTAGGATAAAATATGGGCTCTGGTTTGGGCAAGACTGGATACGAAGAATCCTGCAGCAAGATATTCACATGTTTTAAATGAGCTCAGTGTTAACTCAGAATCTTGGAAAACAGCTTGTGAGAGGAAGAGATAGGGGTCAGGCATTTGGAAGAGTGGTTAAGGCACTATGTGGGGTGCCTGTATCTGGTGTTGGAACACCTGGGCTTAGAGTCTGGGCTCCACTTCTCATTCCAGCTTTCTGCTAATGGATCCTTAGAAGCAGCAGACAGTAGCTCAAGTACCTGAGTCCCTGCCACCCTTGTGAGAGAACTGGATTGAATTCCTGACTCCTGGCTTCAGCCTGGCGCAGCTGTGGCTGAAGGCATGCATTTGGAGAGTGAACCAGTAGATGAAAGATCTCTCTGTGTCTCATTGCCTATCTCTTTGCCTTTCGAATAAATAAAAGCAATTTATTTTGAAACTTTGGAAAAAATCAATTTCCAATTAAGAAAACTGGAGCCATATTTGCATAGTTAATTATAAATTGTTGAATTTTTGTTGAATTTTTTGAAGGTCAGAAACCCAAGATTTTAGTCCTGAAACTAGCTTAAGGAAAAAACAATTTTAAGAAGTCTAAATAAGGATGGGCATGTGACATAGAGGCTTAAGTTGCCTCCTGAGATGCTCACATCCCATATCTGATTTCAAATCCCTGCCATTCCACTTCAAATCCAGCTTCTTCTTTATTCCTACCCTGGGAGGCAGCAGGTGATGGCTCAAGTATTTGAGCCTCTGCCGTACACATGGGAGATCTAGATGGAGTTCTGAGCTCTTGACCTCAGTCTGGCTCATCCATGGTTGTTGAGGGCATTGGGGCAATGAAACAGCATATGGAAGATAAAATAAGTAAAAAAGTAAGTCTCCTTCTCTGCTAGCTTTAGGATCCTATTGTTAATGCTGTTTTTCTTGGTCAGCTTTTTTCTTGTCTCCCAGAAAAGAAGATACTTATTTTAACATTAGCGGGTAACATGGGCTTGGTTTCTTAGTCTTTGTGAAACAGTTGAGCCTCATCACAAGGTACTACTATGAGAAAATCTCTGAGTAAACTCTTAGTGCAGGACAACAGAATACATGAGTTAAGAAATAATGATGACTGATACCTCTTTAAAATTTCACTTTGGAAATTCAGTTTTCCAAACACTTGATAGCTACAACCTGCTAAGAAATGTTAAAAAGAAACTGCTTTGCTCTCCTTATAGGTTTATTAATAAGTTTGCATTGCCTACTAAGCAAGCATGGAGTTCACCTGTTCTTTTTAAAACTTGTGTGATATTTTAATTACAAAGAAAATTTATTATAGTGTTTTAAGTTACCACCAGTAGGGCTGCTTAAAATTTTAAAACCAAATTTTTAGGCAATTGTCGCTCCCCCTCTTCGTGGAGGAACGACACAGGACCCTGCGCTGTTCTTTCGTCTGCTCGGCCCTCCCCGGGTTTGCTGCTGGTTCTTCCCGGGTTGGCTACTATCCCTTCCACCTCCGTGGAAGGGCAGTTCCCCCTGGCCGCATTCCCCACTTCCGCAGGGGAGCGGCACACCGCCGGCCGGTTCTCTCGGGGGCTGCACGGGTTCCCTTAGATGTTCCCCATAGATGTTCCTGGTGCACGCCGTCTCTCTCCTCCTTTATAGTCCTCCTCCGCCAATCCTAACTCGGCTGCCCACACGCCGAGCACGCCGCTCTCCTCCAATCAGGAGCAAGTCCTACAGTTTATTAGTTGAACTGGAGGCAGCTGTGCGGAAGCTGTTTACTTCTCTCCCAGCGCCATATTGTGGGAGAGCAGATGCATAGAATAAGTCTTAATTCGAGTAACTTAGTCTAGTCCGGATTGCTCCCCACAGATCCCCCTTTCTTTTTATTTTTGGCGTTGATACGCGCCTGTCTTCGGTGTCCCGCGGCACACACTCTGCTCTACTTGCTAGAGTTGCCACAGGCTCTTACAAGTCCTATCAGGCAAACCGAATCCGGGTCCTCTCTTCGCCATGTTGTGAGGAGGTTTTTAGGCGCTGATGCGTGCCTGTGTTCGGTGCCCTGCAGCGCATGCTCTGCTCTGCTAGAACTGCCTGCAGGTGCTTACAAAACCTATCAGGCAAACCGAATCCAAGCCTTCTCATTGCCGTATTGTGGGGGAGACTTATTAGTGTTGGTTTGTGCCTATCTTCGGTGACCTGCAGCTCATGCTTTGGTCGAGCTGCTTGCTGGTGCTTACCGCCTTAAATCAGGCAGACCGAATCCAAGCCTTCTAATTGTTACATTGTGGGGAAGCCTTACTGATGTTAATTCGTGCCTGTCTTCGGTGACCTGCGGCGCATAAGCTGCTAGCTGCCCAGGTGCTCATCGCCTCACTTAATCAGGCAGACCGAATCCAAGCTCTCACATTGCAGTGTTGTAGGGAGGCCTTTCTATTTCTCTATTTCTCTATCTCCGGGCATTCCTATTTCTCCCATTTTACTTCTGTCTGCCAACATTCCCATTTCTCTCACTTTACTTCTAAACTTCTGTTTCTCTTATCCCTGCGGCTTTCCGGCACCTCGCCCCGCCGGCGGGTTCCCGGCTCTGCGCCGCTTCAGCCCGCGCGCCTCTCTCATCTGCGCAGCTTCCCGGCTTTGCGCGGCTCGGCTTCGCGCGCTCCGCGGTCTCCACGCTTAACCCTTTCGCGTCTGAACCACAGCCTCGCGCCAGCCCCGTTCCCTATCTATTCACGCCCCGTGCTCTCTGCACGCGGCGGCTTCCGCGAGTAACACAGCGTAGCTTACGTGTCCGCCACTAGCATTCAATCTAAGTTCCCCGGGCTAGCCTGGCGAATTCAACCCAGCGTACGTCTCCGCCCCACGGTTTGGCTTCCCGTCCTTTGCTCCCCGGGCTAATCAGACGGATCCCAACCAGGCTCACGTTTCAGCTTCTAGTTTCAACTTTTCGCCCCCTATTCCCGGGCTAACTTGAGAATCCCAAAGTGGCTTTCGTATCCGCCTCGGCCTGCCCCCCGCAGCTTCAATTTCCCTAACATTTTTCTCTACCCGGTATGTTTCCCCAAGCTTTCCTCCAACAATACTCCTCCCTCATTTCTCCTGGCCTCTCCCCACAGTCCGCGTCCGAGTCTGTTTGTTCTAGCGTTCACTTTCACTTTCGACCTTAGAGATTTCTCCCAGCTTCCCCCCGTAGTCCGTATCTGAGTCTATGCCTAGGCTTTCAATAGCTTCTTCCGGCTCCTTTTTCGTCCGGCTTTTCCCTAGGCTGTTTGCTAGTCTCTCTCTCCGATATTTTCCCAATTCTTCCCGTTTCTTCCCTCCTAAGTTTCATATCCGTCCTAAGTTTCCTATCCGAGTCACGGCACCACTATGTCGCTCCCCCTCTTCGTGGAGGAACGACACAGGACCCTGCGCTGTTCTTTCGTCTGCTCGGCCCTCCCCGGGTTTGCTGCTGGTTCTTCCCGGGTTGGCTACTATCCCTTCCACCTCCGTGGAAGGGCAGTTCCCCCTGGCCGCATTCCCCACTTCCGCAGGGGAGCGGCACACCGCCGGCCGGTTCTCTCGGGGGCTGCACGGGTTCCCTTAGATGTTCCCCATAGATGTTCCTGGTGCACGCCGTCTCTCTCCTCCTTTATAGTCCTCCTCCGCCAATCCTAACTCGGCTGCCCACACGCCGAGCACGCCGCTCTCCTCCAATCAGGAGCAAGTCCTACAGTTTATTAGTTGAACTGGAGGCAGCTGTGCGGAAGCTGTTTACTTCTCTCCCAGCGCCATATTGTGGGAGAGCAGATGCATAGAATAAGTCTTAATTCGAGTAACTTAGTCTAGTCCGGATTGCTCCCCACAGGCAATATGGGTTCTACATTATATGATAAGTGTGGATACATATTTCCTAACTATGCTCCTTGGCACTTTGTCACTTCCCTGGGTCTGTGCCTGCCTGAGAGTGAGGACATATGTGTCTTCTGGGAAACGTCTCTCCTGGAAGATAGAAACATTGCCATGAACTTAGCCTCTGAACTAGAGCTTCCTGAAGGATTTGATTCAACATTCCATCTGTACCTATAGAACAAGGTCTGACATGCAGTTGGAGGCTCAGTACATACCCACTGACTGTGAGTGCTTTGTATGGTAATCCATTTATCATATTTCAGACTGATTTAAGGATTTCCTCACTTATTTGGTAGAAGCTAATTTATCAGGTTGAGTAAAAATTTGTTGGCTTAATCCATTTAGTAGCATTATCTTCCAGAAAAGCATTTAGTGATGGAAGTCCAGTGCATAACTGTAAACACTTGTCTCATTCATTTTGTTTTTTCATATTTTTTTTTCTGAATTCTTTTTATGTTCAGAGGATCTCATGAAAGCTAAATTTTTTCAAGGCTTGAAATAGTTCAGTTTATGGTAGCTGTGTGCAGAATTACAAATAATCACTTGTGCTATCATTGGCTTAGATTCTATATAAAACTCTTGATATTTAGTATCTATGTGTAGAACACCTACAAGACAAGCTGCTGTTTCCATTCATTTTTTCTAAATGTTTCATATAAACTCCCAATTCTTAGTCCAAGAGCACAAAATTTGAAGCTTCTTACATTAAAAAGCGTAGCTAAATAATAGGCTTTTGGAATTGTAAAAAAGAATATTTTGAGTCATTTTTTGTTTTATTTCCCTTTTTAGGGTCATTTCCTCATTTTGTAGAAGATTCTAAAGGCAGTAGTTTGAAATTTTTCTATAGGATATAGGCTAAAATTCTCAAAATTTCTCAGTCCTCCTTTATTTTATAATAGGTGAAGTATCTTAAATATCATTACAAAGTAGACTAGGAAACAGAATTTTAGCCTTGAATATTATGACTTAAGCAGTATGATTGTTGGCAGGATATTTAATCCAGTGGACCTTCAGCTTGCCTGTCTCTGTCTCATTTTCTAGTTTCAAAGATATAAGATAAAAAGGTCTAAGAGTTTGGCATAAAGTAGGAAATATTGACATAATAAGTTGTGATTAAAATGAATGGCTAGGTTTATTTTCTTCTTACTCTTCTAAAAATGTGTTCATCGCAGGAGTTACTTCCAGGGCCCTTTTTAACAAGATAGCACCAAAAGTGAAGAGGAAGTCTTTAGCCCTTCCAGAGCAGAAGCCAAAGCAAAGGTCTTGAACTCCAAGGCAGTCTGCTTAAAGACATCCACAGTTCCCCCAAAAGAGGGAGAAGATCCACTCATCATCCATTCCCCCAAGACAGCTCAGATATCCTCAGAAAAGTTCCCCCAGGAGAAACAGTCTTAACCACTATGCCATCATCAAGTGTCCACTGAGTTGGCCACAAAAAAAGACAGTAGCAACATGCTTATGTTCATTGTGGATGTCAAAGCCAGTAAGCGGGGCCAGTATAGTGGCATAGGGGATTAAGCACCACCTGTGACACTAGCATCCCATATGTGTACCGGGTCAAGTCCTGGCTTCTCCACTTGCGATCCTGCTCCCTACTAATGGCCTGGGTAAAGCAGAAGAGAATGGCCCAAATGCTTGGGCCCCTGCCATCCACATGGGAGACGGGAAGAAGCTCCCGGCCTCCGCTTGGCTCAGACCTGACCCTTGCAGTCATCTGGGGAGTGAACCAGCAGATGGAAGATTTTCTCTCTCTCTCTCTCTCTCTCCCCCTCCCCCTCCCTCTCTCCCCACCTCCCTCTCTCTCACTCTCTCTCCCCACCCCCATGTAACTCTTTCAAATAAATATATCAGTCTTTTTAAAAAAGTCAGTAAGCATGAGGGCAAGCAGCTTGTGAAGAAGCTCTTAAGCACTAATGTGACCAATTTCAACACAGATCTGGCCTAATGGAGAGAAGAAGGTGTATGTATGACTGGCCCTTGACTATGAAGCTTTGCGTGTTACTAACAAAATTAGATTCATCTGAACTGAGTCCAATTAGCTAATTCTAAATATATGGATTTTTCATCATAAAAGAAAAGTTCAATCTGTAAGCTTCTGCTTACTCATCTTCCCTTGTCAGTTCCTTAAACCATTCCTGGTTTCCACCAACATAGTTCCTTACCTTTCTTTAACTGTCTTTTATATGATTACTTTATAAGCATCAGCAATTCAATTAGACACATTTATTTAACTCTACTCTCCATACTCAGGCTGAATAGTGCTTTTGTGGTTAAGGAATAGGTTAAATCCAGTTGAAAACCACATTAACAGATTATTATTTTAAAAAATTAAGCCAATGGCCTATTCTGGCAAACTAAAATAGAGTTGATTTATTTCTTAAGTGATGTCTGAATTATCAAGTGCCCATTTAGACTGTAGTTGGCCATTAAAAGTTAGCATGAGATTCACTAGTAGATGTGAGTTTTTTGCTTGAACCTTAATTCTTGAAATTGCTATCTGCTAGTAATAAACAGCTCTAAGCAGTTTGGGTAGGCTTATTATAAATGGCTTCTAAGAAAGTTAGGTTCTAAGGATTGGTTAAACCTCCAAACACCTGATAACAGAAAAATTTCTTAAAGTTGATGCTATGTTTTTTGACGGATTGGTAAGCCAAGCTAAAAACAGTATGGTAAAAGCTGAATTTTGAAGATTATTAAGTGACCAGGGTTTTTCTATTAGGCATGTATGTTATAAAAAACAAACAAACAAACAAACAAACCTGGCCATTTATTTGGTGAAGAACACACATAATGACCAGACTTCTTTAGTTGAGTGTCTTCTCCCAACTCTTGAACAAATCTGAGTATGGAAGACTCAATTATATAAAAGTTTATTTTTCACATTTCCTTCACTGATTAATTGATTTCTAGTCACAAATCCAAAATTTCTTAAAATAAAAGGGCAGTGTGTTTGAAATCATATTTCATGAATTTGTATAGTATATTAATTTAGGTAACTCAAAGAATGGTGAATATGAGATTTATATTGGCAAGTAGAATAAAACAGTTTTAAAAGTATTTGTTTATTTATTTGAAAGTCAGAGTTACACACAGAGAGGAGAGGCAGAGAGGGAGAGAGAGAAGAGAGAGAGGTCTTCCAGCTGCTGGTTCACTCCCCAGTTGGTCGGAACAGCTGGAGCTGAGCTGATCCAAAGCTAGGAGCGAAGAACCAGGAGCCAGGAGCTTCTTCTGGGTCTCCTACGTGGGTGCAGGGCCCCAAGGACTTGGGCCTCTTCTACTGCTTTCCCAGGCCATAGCAGAGAGCTGGATCGGAAGTGGAGCAGCCAGGCCTTGAACCAGCACCCATATAGGATGCCTGCACTAGAGGCAGCAGCTTTACCCACTACGCCACAGTGCCAGCCCTGGAAAATAAGTCTTGACTGCATTTACCTCCCCTTATTTTGAAATGTTTATTCCCACTGGGAAACTAATCAGTGGAATAAATACCTTTGTGTAGTTAAAATGATTTTCTGTTTCCCATTCATTATATAGGTTACATTTCAATTGAATTTTCCAGTACAGCTTAACACCTGTGGGAAAACTTTTTTTCAGCAAAATCATCTTTGCAATTTCTGTTTTTTCTTTTCTTTTTTTCCACCTTGCTGCATATTCCTTTTTTGTGTTTTCTATACCCAGCTTGAAAGAGCAACTAGGTTAAATGATATACTGATACCAATCAGTAGTCTTGCTTGCTCTACATTAAGGCTAATCCCATGTCACTTCTAAAATTTGGAAGAAGCATTTCTTCAGTTGGCAGGCTGTTATTATCTCCTAGGTCAGTGCTGCTTAAAGGGTGATCTAGGATCCAGGAAGACTGTCTATGACCAGTCTGTGACAAGTAAAGAATAAAACAGTAAGTGTTCATAAGCTTTACTCGCAGTTTTATATTGCCATGACATCTAAATATATTATTTTGTGTTTCCCAAAAATATTGGGTGACAGTGGATTGGAAAAAAAGTCTTTCACCATAGATAAATTGAGAAGCACTGAGCTAGATGACTCCATCAACTTGTAGCAGGTTGGATCTCAGTTGAGGGATGACAAAAGTTAAATGACTGTCCTGCTGAAGTAAATATAATTGGTTAGGTGCTCAGCTCTAGCAAAGCATGAGTGAATTTGCTTCCCTACCCAAAAAAGCAAAGATTATCCTTAGTGTCAGTACTAATCAGAAGTGAATTATGACTTCATGTGATTTCTGAATACCTTTTTCTTGTTTCTAACTTGAAGATCCACCGAAGTTAAATAGTGTGGCAATTTTAACAAGTCTTGCATTTTCCTTGGAAAATTGTTGAATCATCTGAAAAGCTTAGAGTTTTGTTTCTTTCATATATTTGTAAATTACATTTGCTATACAATATAATGATCATTAACTACAGGAAACATTTAGTCCAATACAAAAAACACTATTTAGAGAGAAAAGAGAACCTCCCCTGACTGACACTACTTACTTGCCATCTCTAAGTGATATTTTCCCTCTGGATGTTTTGTTACTCCCTTTTAAAAGTTCAGTTGGCAGTGATTGAATCATGAGTTTCCATTAGTTCTGAAAACAATAATTTCTAACTTAGTATTATAATCTTAGATACTTTTGCCACAATAAAAATTGCTCTAATATTTCCTTTAAAAGCTATTTTTTTAAGAAAGTTGCAGTTAGGGCTGAAATTGTGGGGCAATGTGTTAAGCTGCCGCCTACAGTGCCGGCATCCCTTATGAGCACGGGTTCAAGTCCTGGCTGCTCCACTTCCAATCCAGCTCTCTGCTAATGTGCCTGGGAAGGCAGCTGAAGAAGGCTCAACTCATGTTGGAGCCACTCACATGGAACCCCTGGATGGAGTTCTAGGCTCCTGGCTTCAGCCTGGCCCAACCCTGGCCATTACAGCCAGGGAGTGAACTTGGAAAGTGAACCAGTGGATAGAAGATCTGTCTCTCTCTCTGTATCTCTCCCTTTTCTTCTCTTTCTCTCAGGTAACTCTGCTTTTCAAACAAACAAATAAATATTTATAAAATAAAGTTGGAACTATTATTCTGGGGATAAAGTAAAAAAGTTTTGTTTGGCTCATGTAAAATTTAAATTTAATGGATTTTTCATGCATGTCCTTTTTTGTTTGTGTTTATTAATATAGGTAACAAGAGGAATCCACAGACTTTAAACATGAGTTCAGATGTCAGCCAAGGCGTGATCACTACTCCTCCTCCTCCCAGCGTTCCTCACAAAGAGAGATATTTTGACCGTATCAATGAAAATGACCCAGAGTACATTCGAGAGAGGAACATGTCTCCCGATCTACGACAAGACTTCAATATGATGGAGCAGAGGAAACGCGTTACTCAGATCCTGCAAAGTCCTGTGAGTCAAAATGATTAGAAGGCTATACTGTCCTTCCGTTTTTGGAAACCTTGATATAATGAGGTAAAAGGTATCTTAAACTGTCTTCATGTTACAGAGGGGTCTTTCAAAGAAGAAACAAGCACCTATTTTATGTATTTGATTTATAGAGCTTTAATAACAAACTAGTATTGTGTTTGGTTATAAATTTTCTTCGTGTGTTTTCTGGGTCTAATGCTTTATTAAAGGAGTACAAAAGATCTTACTGAACTCAAGGACATCCAGTTCAGATTGAATATCTGTGAAGAAGATAAAGAAATAACTCAAGTCATAGGAGGAAAGAAATAAGTTAGGTATATCCCGTGTGCATATTTTCATCTTCTTTTGAGTACCTTTATATTCAGAGTAGCATAGGAAAACTTGAGGTTTTTGAGAAGGTCGGTGATTTGGTAGCCTACTATTATTACATGCTGTCATGCACCCACCAAATTAACTAGATTAACAGTAAATTATAAATTCAACCTGAACTGAAAATGTTGTCTACACAGCCATATCCAGATCCTGTGAATCATTTTCAAGTGATTTATTGGTTAGTTAAAAAAAAAAAAAAAAAAAAACCTTAATGGAATTGTATAGGTAATGCATAGGTGGTGAAAAAATGAGAGAACAACTGTATAATTTTCTGTTAAAAAGGAAAAACTAGAAGAAAATATTTTGGATATTTCCAACATAAATGTTACATGTTTGAGGAAATAGATAAATTTACTCTGATTAAACATTACACAATGTCTACATGTATCAAAACATCACAGAGTATTCAATAAATGCATATACAGTTTCCAAAAAATTTTAATGAAAAAAAGAGTACAGCTTGATTTAAAATGAAAAATGGGTTTATAACTTTATGCATAATGAAGCCCATAGGCCCCTTAAGTCAGAGTTCTGCACACATAGACACATATGGCAGAAGGCAGGGTTATGTCAGGTTACCCCTAAAATAAGCACCAAGACATAGAAGCATCTGATATGGCCTTGCTAAGTCATTTTGTTGTGGCCCAAGAGGTTGAGTCCAAAGCTGAAGGGAAATTCCACTCTGAATAATTCCCCATACCAGTGGCCTTGATGAAAGTGTTAAAATACAAGTTATATTAGCAGTGGAAGCTTTGAGGAATTTTAAAAATACAGCACCCAACTTAAAAAACCTTTTACAAATGAAAACGAAATTAACCACAGAAACCATGATGAGGGAGAAAATGTTCAGTGTCCTAATTTATGCAAACCTGAGTTTCTGTGTTTATAATTACATTAACTATTTATAGGGTTTTAAAAAAAATTATTATTTGAAAGGCAGAGAGACAAAGATGTCAGCAGAGTTCACATCCTACTGGTTTACTCCCCAAATGCTCACAGCAACTGGGGCTGGTCAGGCTAAAGGTGGGAATCAGGAACTTTGTTTTTTTTTTTTAAGAGGTATTTATTTATTTTAGAGGCAGAGTTACAGACAGAGAAAGGGAGAGACAAGATGAGAGATCTTCCATCCACTGGTTCACTCTCCAGGTGGCCAGAGCTGGGCCCATCTGAAGCCAGGAGCTTCTTCTGCAGGGGCCCAAGTAGTTGGGCCATCTTCCAGTGCCTTTCCAGGCCATTAGCAAAGAGCTGGATTGGAACTGGAGCAGCCAGGACTTGAACCAGTGTCCATAGGGGATGCTGGCGCCGCAGGCGAAGGCTTAACCTATTAAGCAACAGTGCTGGCCCCAGGAAGTCAAAAACTCAATCCAGGTTTCTGCATGTGGATGATAGAGACCCATGTGAACCATCACCACTGCTTCTCAGAGTCTGCATTTATAGGAAGCTGGAGTCACAAACTAGAGCCAAGTATCAAACCCAGGTACTCTAATATAGAACATGAGTGTCGTAACTGCTAGGGCTAAAGCCACCCTGTATTACGTATTTAGATAAAAATAAGTTTATTTCCTTCTCTTAAGAAACTCCATTTTTAAGAACTAACTGGGGCCAGCATTGTGGTACAAGTTTTACCACCACCTGTGACACTGGCATCCCATACAGGTACTGGTTGTGTCCTGGCTGTTCCATTTCAAATCCAGCTCCCTGCTAATGCACCTGGCAAGGAAGTGGGGGGGGATGGCCTTAGTGCTTGGGCCCCTACCACCCACATGGGAAACCTGGGTTGGAGTTCCAGAGGCTCCTGGCTTAGGCCTGGCCAAACCCTATCCTTTGCAGCCATTTTGGGAGTAAGCCAGCAGATAGAAGATCTCTCCCTCTCCCAGTTTGCCTCCCTCTCTGACTCTCTCTCTCCCTCTCTGTAACTCTGCCTTTCAAGTAAATAAATAAATCTTTAAAGAAAGAAAAAGAACTAATTTATTCACCAAATGATTGTAGTAACAGTGTAATAGAAAGAGTGAGATGAAGTTTAGATTTTGTTCAAGGTAGTTAAATATTGAGTTTTTTTTTGGAAAGTACCCCAAAAGGGATCATTGAGTTCTAACTAAAGGTTGGGTGAATAAAAGATACTAAACTATATTTCCATATCAATATGTTTGTGTTTTAGTTTACTCATTAAACTAAAGATGGCATAACTTTGAGTACTTTGTTCTATTTTTTTAAACCTAGGTATTTTCTTTTGTGAATTAGCTTAAAAGTATCAATTTTACTTATGCCTTGGAGGACTTAGTGAAATAATGGGAAAGGGCAGATATATGAATCTTCATTACCCTATTCAGTTTACAAGCATGATCAATTTCTGCACAGGGAGGGATGAAGATGGCTAATATCTTTGCCTAACAAATTTACATATTTGCTTGTGAAAGACTTGGAAAAGTTTAAATGTTATCTTCCTGTCATATTTTAGGACAGTGATTTTCACATTTCTCTTTCTTCTTAATTATTTGTATTTACTTACTTTAGAGAGACAGAGAGAGATCCTACCTGTTCACTCCCCAGATGCCCATAGCGGCTGGGACTGAGCTGGACCAAAATCTGGAACTCAGTCCAGGCCTCCCACATGGGTATCAGGGGCCCGGGTACATAAGCCAGCACTACTGCCTCTTGAGGTCCTCTTTAGCAGGAAGCTGGAATCAGCAGCCAGAGTTGGTAACCAAACCCAGGTATTCAGTATGAGAGATGGGCATCTTAACTGCTAGACCAAACGCTGCCCCTCACATGTCTTTTAACGCAAAAAGAAACGTTGTACCAAAGGAAGTGATACGTGGTGGCCTATATTATCTATTGCTAAATAACCACTTACCCCACAATTTAGCTGATTAAAACAATAAGCACTTATTATCTCACCTTTTCTTTGGGTCAGAAATTCAGAAACAGCTTAATAACTGGGATGTTCTGGCTCAGGTTCTCACCTGAATTTGCAGTCAGAATATCAACTGGGGTTGCTGATCACCTGAAGGCTTAACCGGAGTTAGGATCCACTCCTCAGATGGATAACACACATGGCTGTTGATAAAAGACCACAGTTCCTTGTCACATGGGCCTTTCACTAAGGTTTCTAGTGTGCGGTTTCCCTGGGCACAGAGAGAGCAGCTTGTAATGTTTTTAATGACCTAATCTCAGACTTTACACCACTGACTTATTAGAAGTCAGTCACTAAATCAGTCTGTAGAGAGGGATTGATATCTCCCCTTTTAAAACATTTTTTCTGTTTATTTGAGAGAGATATTTTTCATCCACTGGTTCACTCTCCAAATGTCCGCAACAGCACATACTGGGCCAGGTGGAAGCCCAGAGCCTGAACTCTAATTGGGTCTCCAGTATGGGTGGCAGGGATCCAAGTAGCTGGGCCATTACCCACTGCCTCACAGGGTATGCATTATCAGGAAGCCAGAATGGGAAGTGGAGCAAGGACTTGAACTCAGAATCTCCAAAACAGAACATAGGACTCCAGGCGTCATCTTAACAGCTGTACCAAATACCTGCCTCAGGCTCCACCTTTTGAGAAGAAAATTATACATTTTCTGGTCTGAGTTTATTTTAAAAGTACCACATTACTCCCATAAACAAAATACATTCACCCTCTCCTAACATGCCCTTAGAAGTCTCATCTATTACAACATTAGTTTATATCCAGAATCTCACTATCTCGATTTTGTCTACATGCAAATAATCCTCCTCAGAGTATCATTTCTTAAATCCAGCTCCTCAAATATAGTTTCGCTCAATATACTGTGAACTGAAGGGACAAGTTTTCTGTCCCAAATTTCCCGTTGTGGGACAGGCAAAATATAAATGTTACTGGCATTCCTATTTGAAAACAAAAAATTGGAGAATTCAAAGGAGTGACTGATCCAAAGCAATTGTGAAATCTGGCCTAATGTTTGGAAGTTCCTTAATGATTACTCAGTCCTATTGCTTGAGTATGTCCCTATGGCTCTTGACTCTACGTTCTTCATTCCAAGGTCTAAATCACTTTTCCTTTTCCCTAAAGGTTGCTTATGCTTCTCTGTGTTTTGGATCCTTCTTTTTGGGGCCCAAAGACCATTTTAAATATAATTATTTATTATTACTTAATTATGGCAGAGAGAGACAGGCAGTGACCTTCCATTTGCTGGTTCACATCCAAAATGCACACAATAGCCAAAGCTGGTACAGGCCAAAGCCAGCCTGGAACTCATTCTGGGTCTTCCACCTGGGTGGAAGACTGGTCATTTGCTACTTGCCAGGTTGTACATTAGCAGGAAGTTTGAAAAAGTAGAACCAGAGGCCGGCGCCGTGGCTCACTAGGCTAATCCTCCGCCTTGCGGCACCGGCACACCGGGTTCTAGTCCCGGTCGGGGTGCCGGATTCTGTCCCGGTTGCCCCTCTTCCAAGCCAGCTCTCTGCTGTGGCCAGGGAGTGCAGTGGAGGATGGCCCAAGTACTTGGGCCCTGCACCCCATGGGAGACCAGGAGAAGTACCTGGCTCCTGGCTTCGGATCAGCGCGGTGCGCTGGCTGCAGCGGCCATTGGAGGGTGAACCAACGGCAAAGGAAGACCTTTCTCTCTGTCTCTCTCTCTCACTGTCCACTCTGCCTGTCCAAAAAAAAAAAAAAAAAAAAAAAGTGGAACCAGAATCCGAGCCCAGGCACTCTATGATACAGGCTATGGATGTCCCAAGCAGCATTTTAACCACTGTGCCAAACTTCCTTCCCCACCTCTCCTAGGCCTCTTTGCCCTCCATACTGTGTGTGTTCCTTTTAGTTCAAGCTTGCAGTGTTTCTGCTACTAAAATTCTTTTAACATTTTTGTGGGTCTCCTGTGAGACAAAGTAAAACCTTGTTTCTAACTCTGTTAGATAAAATCTACAACCTGTTAAAGTCAGAATCAAAGATATTATTAATTCTTGTTTGTAGATCAAAATTTATAAGTTTTCTATTTAAAATTCTCAGTTCATTTGGAAAGGAAAGGAGATCAGGAGAGAAACTAATAAAAAGAAAACATAATAGTTTTTTGTAAGCTCTTACTGTGTGCCAGTTACCAATTATATATTATGAAAATCATTAATCCTCAAAGCATCTCAAAGAAATATTAATTCTCTAATTTACACATGAATCAACTGAAATTTAGAAATATTAAATAACCTACTGTAGGTTTTACAGCTTAGTTAAATGGTGAGGTCACAATTTAAAGCACACTTAATCTATAAATAGTTATACTAGTTACAGCATCCAATAACAAAAAATTCCATACATATATTTTTTACTTTATTCATCTTCAAATTCTGTTGCTCACGTTAATTCAGCCCAACTCAAGAACGGTTTCTAATCACAAGACATTTTGTTGCAAATGTAAATTGGCTGTCAAAAATAGCTCCTTATGCCTTGATTTAAGAAAACAATTGAGGTGGCCAGCACTAGGCTAATCCTCCGCCTTGTGGCGCTGGCACACTGGGTTCTAGTCCCAGTCGGGGCGCCGGATTCTGTTCCGGTTGCCCCTCTTCCAGGCCAGCTCTCTGCTGTGGCCCGGGAGTGTAGTGGAGGATGGCCCAAGTCCTTGGGCCCTGCACCCCATGGGAGACCAGGATAAGTACCTGGCTCCTGCCATTGGATCAGCGCGGTGCGCCGGCCACAGTGTGCTAGCCGCGGCGGCCATTAGAGGGTAAACCAACGGCGAAAGGAAGACCTGTCTCTCTCTCTCACTGTCCACTCTGCCTGTCAAAAAAGAAAAAAAAAAAAAAACAACGAGGTTTTATTTATGGGGCCAGTGCTGTGGCATAGCAGGTAAAGCCTCCACCTGCAGTGCCAGCATCCCATATGAGTGCCAGTTCAAGTCCCGGCTGCTCCACTTCCAATCTAGCTCTCTGTTATGGCCTAGGAAAGCAGTAGAAGATGGTCCAAGTCCTTGGGCCCCTGCACCCACGTGAGAGACCCAGAAGAAGCACCTGGCTCCTGGCTCCTGGCTTTGGATTCGCACAGCTCCGGCTTTTTGACCAGTTGGGGAGTGAACCAGTGGATGAAAGACCTCTCCTCCCCACCTCCCCCGCCTCTCCTCTCTCTGTAACTCTCCCTTTCAAATAAATAAATCAGTCTTTTTTTAAAAAGGTTGATTTATTTATTTGAAAGGCAGAGTTACAAAAACAGAGAGAGGCACACATACAGAGAGAGAGAGAGAGAGGGACAGAGAGACAGGGAGACATCCATCTTCCATCTGCTGGTTCACTCCCCGAATGACTGCAACAATAGGCTCTAGACCAGGCCAAAACCAGGAGCTTTTTCCAAGTCTCCCACATGGGTGTAGGGGCCCAAGGATTTGAGCCATTCTCTGTTGCTTTCTCAGACACATTAGCAGGGAGCTAGATTAGAAGTGGAGCAGCCACGACAGGATCCGGAGCCCATATTGGATGCCGATGTCACAAGCAATGGCTTCTTCAAAGTTAGAGAATCATGTAAGTTGAAAAACCAGTACATTGATCATAGTTGATAATATCAAGTAAATTCTGAATGCATGGATAGGCTTTTGAGTCATTAAACACTTGAATGTTATCCAACAAGCTTCTACTGAACTTGATTGCTTAACATGTCTGTCCCTCTCTCTTTAACTCAGTCCTTCAAATAAACATATAAATTTTTTTTTAAATACAAATATTCTTTACTTGTTAACATTTTTATTGTCAGCTTCAAAAAAAGCTAGCATTCTAACCTAATTTAGCTTCATATTAAGACTCAGATACAGGAGAAAGATAATGCAGAAGAAAATTCGGTTTGTTTTTTTCTCCTTTCAACAGGGCCAGTGATAATCTATTTCCAAATGAATACATTTCTTAATGGAGAATTTCTAAGTAAGTTTGTTGTGCTCCTAATCCCTCTTCACAAGAGATCTAGTAACATAATTGCAGGGTACCTTGGGAGCTGCAAGTCTGTAATCGTGTTTTTGTGTTTTATGCGATTTTTTTTTTGTCTTTTTTGCCACTATTTTCTTTTCCTAGTAATTATTACTAGGCAGAACATCCAGATGTGAATATTTCATCTCTCTGATATTTATCAGTATTCTGTTTCCTGAGTTTTCTAGGTTAGATGTTACTGATAAATCAGCTTATGCAAATTGTTTACTGATTTTTAAATTTAATTTTTAAAAAGATTAATTTATTTTGGAAGTCAGAGTTACAGAGTGGAAATGGGAGAGATTTTTGATTCTGTGGTTCACTATCCAAATGGCCACAACAGCCAGCACTGGACCAGTTCAAAGCCAAGAGCTTGGTTAGGATCTTCCACATGGGTGGCAGGAGCCCAAGCACTTGGGCCTTCCTCTGCTGCTTTCCCAGGCAATTAGCAGGAAGCTGAATGGGAAGTGGAGCAACTGGCACTCAAATCCATATGGGATGCTGGCATCACAAGTGGTAGTTGCAAGTACTATGCCACAATGCCAGCCTCTAATGATTTATTTTTAGCATTAACTAAAATGATTGTATCAGGTCCATTTCTTCTATCAAATTGGTATTTTCTGTGATTAAAAAAAATGTTCCATCTGTTGCACTTTGACTTGAAAGTTCTGATCTGTTACAAACCTTAAGCTGATATTCCAAGTTAATTCTATTTTGGTTTATGATGTACATGAATATGTGTGTGCTAAAGCATACTCTTGGCTACATGAATCACAGGTGTCTCAATCTAAGTTTTTAAAAGTTTTTGTCTGTACCTCATGAACTCAGTTTATAGCCTCACTCGTGTAACATTGATAAGGTACATATAAAATAAAAGAGTACAAAGTTCAGATAAGGCTTTTAAAACACCCTCTCCAGCCAGCGCTGCAGCTCACTTGGCTAATTCTCCGCCTGCGGCGGCCGGCACCCCAGGTTCTAATCCCTGTTGGGGTGCCGGATTCTGTCCCAGTTGCTCCTCTCCCAGTCCAGCTCTCTGCTGTGGCCCGGGAAGGCAGTGGAGGATGGCCCAAGTGCTTGGGTGCCTGCATTCGCGTGGGAGACCAGGAGGAAGTACCTGGCTCCTGCCTTCAGATCGGCGCAGCTTGCCGGCCGTGGCAGCCATTTGAGGGGTGAACCAACAGAAAAGGAAGACCTTTCTCTCTCTCTCTCTCTCTCTCTCTCTCTCTCACTGTCCAACTCTGCCTGTCCAAAAAAAAAAAAAAAAAAAAAAAGGCACCCTCTCTATAGCAAGCATTTTTTCACCTAATTTCATACCATACTTTCTGGATGCTTGATGAGGGAGCTGTCCAAAATATAATGCTGTGAGAACAAGCTAAATTTTTAAATAGGGTTTTGTTTGATTCTAAGAGTTAAATGACAATTAAATGACTTTTTTAAAAAAAAGTAACACTTAATAGGTAAATTTCTTATTTTAAAAACATTTCTCCCAATAGATGATGGACAGGGATAATTACACATGAGGAATTTCTCATTCAATGATAAACTAATAGACTATCTTGTAGCCAGTAACCTAAGAAATAGATCTTTAGAATCATTAAATCAGTCAAGATTGAGGTTCAGCTCTTTATTTATATTTAGGGAAATGAGAGGAAACATACTATTTTATTAATTAGGCAAGGAAAAACCTAAGAAAAAAACTAAAGACATTGAAATTCACAACCATCATAAATTATGGTGCAGTATAGTAGGAAAAATAAATAATCACAATCATCGATATTTGAAGTGTAGTGTAGGCAAATAAGTGGGGTACAGAAGAGAAGAAACATGAAGATCCCTCTTTCCTGGGGAACAAGAAGGGACTAAAGAGTAAAGGTGGTATTTAAGATGAGTTAAGCAAAGGATAAGAATTCATTAGGAAGAACAACAGTGGGAGCCACTATTTCCCTTAGGTGAAATGGAGTGAGCAATGACAAAGCAGTACAAGTTGTTACCAAAGATTGCTGGTGAACCTGGTAGGCCAGAGCAGTTATGAGGCAGTGACTTCGGGGGGGGGGGGGGGGAGGGAGGGAGCCAAAAGATTACACAGTAGCAGATAATGAAGATCCTGGAGTACCACACTATTTTGACCTAAGTTCAATGTTTTTTTTTTTTTTCTTTTAAAATTTAAGGCTTGTTAAATATACATCAGTAATACAATTAAAAATATTTGAAAAAAATATAATTCCATTGACATCAGTTCATTAAATAATTAAATCCTAAAAAATATTCCCTACAAAGACATATTATATTTATCAGAAAATTCCATTAATATCCAAGACCCTATGAATACAAAATGGTTGTAAGTTGTACTTAAGACAGATGGATGCTTTAATACCGATGAGTAACATGAGTATTTTTCACCATGTTTAAGCCTGAAAAGAAAAACAATCTTCCAGATATCCTCATTTATTTTTGTATGAACTATAGCATGTTCCTGGACACATGGCAATGGGCCAAGAACTCACAATTCAACTATGGTCACAGTTGTTTTGTTTTGTTTTTTTTGTTTTTTACTCACTAACCTGCCTTATTAGCAGAAAATGTAGCATCTTCTTCTTGAAATTTCTGCTTTCCCAGGAATTATCCCAAGAACTTTACTGGTTTATGCAGTCCAAAAGAATTGATCAGTGGCCTCCATATTCATGATGTGGTGTCTGTACATGTATCTGTGCCTGTATGTGTGAGACAGAAACCCTAAAGTCTATTCAGCCCACCACTGCCTCTGTACTTCCCTGCCACATGAAGTGATGAAAACCAGTTTTAACACTGTCTAACAGGAGCTACAGGTTCATTGTTGACCCAGATGATATGTGAGAGAAGATGATCCTCTTCCTGTGTCAGGCTCATAATTTCCCATGATGCCCCATGGTTGAGCTCATAAAATTGCAGCTGTTAGAACCCATTTCCTAGGGCCAGCGCTGTGTTGCAGGGGGTTAAAGCCTCGGCCTGCAGTGCTGGCATCCCATGTGGGTGCTGGTTGGGAATCCCAGCTGTTCCACTTCCGATCCAGCTCTCTGCTAATGCACCTGGGAAAGCAGTGGAGGGTAGCCCAAATCCTTGGGCCCCTGCACCTATGTGGGGGATCCAGAAGAAGCTCCTAGCTTCTGGCTTTGAATCAGCTCAGCTCCGGCTGTTGCAGCCATGTGGGGAATAAACCAGTGGATAGAAGACTTCTCTCCGTCTCTACCTCCCTCTGTAACTCTTTCAAATAAATAAAAATAAAATAAATCTTTTTTTAAAAAGCCATCTCTTTCTTTTTTTAAAGTTTTATTTAAGGTATATAAATTTCATGTATTTCATATATACAAATTTAGCAGCCAGCGCCGCAGCTCACTAGGCTAATCCTCCGCCTTGTGGCACCGGCACACCAGGTTCTAGTCCCGGTCGGGGCGCCGGATTCTGTCCCGATTGCCCCCCTTCCAGGCCAGCTCTCTGCTGTGGCCAGGGAGTGCAGTGGAGGATGGCCCAAGTGCTTGGGTCCTGCACCTGCATGGGAGACCAGGATAAGTACCTGGCTCCTGCCATCGGATCAGCGCGGTGCGCCGGCCACAGCGTGCTGGCCGCAGCGGTCATTGGAGGGTAAACCAACAGCAAAAGGAAGATCTTTCTCTCTGTCTCTCTCTCTCACTGTCCACTCTGCCTGTCCAAAAAAAAAAAAAAAAAAAGGAGCATAATGATAGTTTCCGCCCTTCCCTCCCACTTGCCTATGCTCCCACCCTTCCTCCTCCTGTTCCCGCTCTTAATTTTTACAAACATCTATTTTCAGTTTACTTTATACTCATAAGATCAACCCCACACCAAGTAAAGAGTTCAACAAATAGTATGGAAAACAAAAACAACACTGCTCCTCAACAGTAGAAACAAGGGCTATAAATAATTATTGAATCTCAGAATGTCAATTTCAGTCCAATACATTACATTTTAGTACTCTATTAGTTACCACAGATCAGGGAAACTTGGTATCTGTCTTGGGGACTGGATTATTCCACTAACTATAATGGTTTCCAGTTGCTTCCATTTTGTTGGAAAAGACAGAATTTCTTTTTTTTTAACTGCTAAGTAGTATTCAATAGTGTGCATATACCATAATTTCTTTATCCATTCTTCAGTTGATACTGGGTTGAGACTGTTAAACAAGGAATGATTCTCTTTTTTTTTATTTTATTTTTTTTTTATTTAATGAGCATAAATTTCCAAAGTACAGCTTGTGGACCACAATAGCCTCCTCCCCCCCGTATCTTCCCTCCCATCCACAACGCTCCCCTCTCTCACTCCCTCTTCCCTTCCCCTTCACATCACGATTAATGTTCAATTATCTTTATATACAGAAGATCAATTTAGCGTATGTTAAGTAAAGATTTCCACATTTTGCTCCCACACAGAAACACAAAGTGTAAAATACTATTTGAGTACTAGTTATAGCATTGATTAAACACCTAAGAGTAATTGTGTATTAATTACAGAGTTCAACCAATAGTTTTAAGTAGAATATAAAATGCATCTTTTGTATTGTTGTGGCTTCCCCCCGACCTCCCTCCCTCCCGTGGCCCTCCCTGCTTAGTATATGATTCTCTTTTTAAAGTAGTTCACATGTGATGCTCATGGCATGTTAATGACGGAGTTGTTTTATCTTTACCTGTCAAATGTGGATATTGTAATATCTCGTTTGCTTTGAGATAACTATACTTATGATTTTTTTCTCCCCTAAAAGCAAGCTTCTTGCTGCTGCTTCTGGTGCTTTTATTATTGTCTTTTATATTTGCTTTTAAATAGTGGACAGAGGGGCTGGCACTGTGGTGCAGTGGGTTAAAGCCCCAGTCTGCAGTGCTGGCATCCCATATAGGCGCTGGTTTGTGTCCCAGCTGCTCCACTTCCAGTCTAGCTCTCTGCTATAACCTGGGAAAGAAGTGGAAAATGGCCCAAGTCGTTCAGCCCCTGCACCTGTGTGGGAGACCTGGAGGAAGCTCCTGGCTTTGGATCAGCACCACTCTGTCCGTTGCCATTTGGAGAATGAACCAGCAGATGGAATACCTCTCTCTAGTGGACATAAAAACTATGCAAATGAAGGGTGTGGGAAAGGATGATTGTATCAGGGTGAGTGACATTTGGGTATTCTGTTCCAAATGAGGTGGATATGCTCAGTGGTTATTTTTGTGTATTACAGGCCTTTCGGGAAGATCTGGAATGCCTTATTCAAGAACAGATGAAGAAAGGCCACAACCCAACTGGATTACTGGCATTACAGCAGATTGCAGATTACATCATGACCAACTCTCTCTCTGGCTTCTCTTCACCTCCTCTCAGTATGTCAGTTCCAGAGAATTTTTAAAGTTATAGTTCTATCTCTGCTTTGGAACACTGTGTCTCTTTAGAAACACATTATGCTCAAATTGAATCCTTAAGTTTATAACATTTAATACTTAGAGTAATACATTATTAGAATTTCTTAATTTTTCTTTTCAACCAGGCATTCCCTAGATTTTGTAATGATTACAAAGAAGTGTAAGATGTGGTCCCCACCCTAGTTAAATGTGTATGTTAGTTGACGACATACTGGGGATGCACAAAATACTAATATTACAACTTAAGAGGGAGAAATTACAAAGCAGCTCATAAAATACTGTCTAATGTCCTTTTAGAAGTCATCCTGCTTTGAGCTCTGATATGGAACTGATTATTAGCTGTAATAGAAGGTTTTATTGAAGAAGAAGAAAGTCCTGAACTAACCAGGCTTTAAAGGGTAGAACAATTACAACTTGGTATAAGAGAAAGAGTTAGATGTTTTATTCATTTAACATCTCTTTAGTGATAGCACCAGTTTGTGAGCTGAACACTGCGAGGATACCAAGAATCCTAAGTTCTTAAGTTCCAGTACTTTATATCTCAGTTGTGAGATATATACAGAAATCACTGCAAGGCAGGTGCATAAGAGTGCCAGAGAAAACTGACCAGGACTACTTGTGGTCAGGCTGAAGGGGTAAGGTAAGGGACTTGTTCTCTGTTTTTCTTTTTTTAAAGATTTATTTTATTTATTTGAAAAGCAGAGTTATAGAGAGGCACACAGAGAGATGTCTTCCATCCACTGGTTAACTCCCCAGATGGCTGCTATGGCCAGAGCTGAGCCGATCCGAAGCCAGGAGCCAGGCACTTCTTCCGAATCTCCCACATAGGTGCAGGGACCCAAGCACTTGGGCCGTCCTCCACTGCTTTCCCAGGCCACAGCAGAGAGCTGGGATGCTGGGACTTTAACCCTCTGTACCACAGCCCTGGACCCATTCAGTTTTTCATTTCTTTTGTTGTCCCTTCTTTCCTCATTCTCTACTTTTATTTATTTATATATTTGTTAGAGATTTATAATTAGGATTTCAGTGAATTCAGGTGTTTTCCAAATAGAGGGAATAGCATAAGAAGAGACATGAACGTGGAAGTATACAAGGTGGGAGTGTGTTTGAGAGACTCCAGGTGGATCATTTTATTACCACATTAGTTGAGAATCTTGGTAGGAACCCAGGGTGAGAAGTTGGGTCTAAATGAAGAGAGCCGTCACTGTTAGACAGAGGAGAGCTTATCAGTATGGGTAGTGAAAAAAACTCCGTGAAGAAAGTGTTGATAAGTGATAATTTCAGTGAGTGTCCCAAAGGGAGAAAGAATTAAAGTCAGAAAGATCAGTTAAAGAATCTTTGGACGACTCCCAGTATGAGGTATAAGTCCCTGAATTAGAGTAGTGGTTATGGGTACAAAAAAGAAGAGGACAGTGAGAAAGACTTAACCAAGGAGGAGTAGAGGGACTTAGTAACAGTTTCAATGTGTTTATAGAGAGAAAGAAGGATGAATTTCTTTTTTTTTAAAGATGTATTTATTTAAAAGTCAGATTTACAGAGAGAGGCAGAGACAGAGAAAAAGGTCTTCCATCCACCGGTCCACTCCCCAGATGGCCGCAACGGCCAGAGCTGCGTTAATCCAAAGCCAGGAGCCTCTTCCAGGTCTCCCATGTGGGTACAGGGGCCCAAGGACGGGGGCCATCTTCCACCGCTTTCCCAAGACACAGCAGAGAACTGGATTGGAAGAGGAGCAGCCAGGACTAGAACCGGCGCCCATACAGGTTACTGGCGCCAGAGGCAGAGAATTAACCCACTGTGCCACAGCGCCAGTCCCGAGGATGAATTTCAAAATCAAAGTTTTTTAACTTGGGAGAAGACATTTTACCAGAAGAAAAATTCAAAGAGTGAGCTCCTTTGGTTCTCTTGTACTGTACTGCTGAGCATCTGTTACAGGACAAGCACCCTTTTAGAGTCAAGGATACAGTGATAAAGAAGACAGAAAACATTCCTTTTGTCATGGAGATAAAAATAAATAAAATGATAATTTGGTATGCTATAGCAAGATTTACAATATGATGATGTGATAGTGACCAGGTGGCTACTTCAGGTTAGGTGATCAGAGAAAACTTCTGAGAAGATGACATTTAAACTGAAATCTGAATGGAAGTGGACTGTATGAAGATACTGAGAAAGCATTTCAGATCGAGGTAATAAGGGCCAGATACAAGTACCAGCTAAAAAAGGGGAGAATGAGTTTTTTTTGTTTGTTTGTTTTTTGTGGTTTTTTTTTTAATTTATTTTTTTTAACTTTTATTTAATGAATATAAATTTCCAAAGTACGGCTTATGGATTACAATGGCTTCCCCCCATAACGTCCCTCCCACCCGCAACCCTCCCCTTTCCCACTCCCTCTCCCCTTCCATTCACATGAGGATTCATTTTCGATTCTCTTTATATACAGAAGATCAGTTTAGCATACCTTAAGTAAGTATTTCAACAGTTTGCTCCCACACAGAAACATAAAGTGAAAAATAATAGATGATTTTTTTTTAAATGATGATGAAATCAGATCAGACCTATTGTCATGTTTAATCCCAGTGAGAGTCAAGTTGGGAATTGATAATTTCTTCTTCTTCTTCTTCTTCTTCTTCTTTTTTTTTTTTTTTACAGAAGATCAGTTTAGTATACATTAAGTAAAGATAGAATGAGTTTTGTTTCTTCAGGAAAGAAAAATAAAGATAATAGGTAGGCTAGGACATTGGTTAGAATACCTGAATCCCAACATCAGGTGCATAGTTCCATTCCCAGCTCAGCTTCCAGACTTCAGCTTCCTACTGTTGCAGACCATGCAGAGCAGCTGTGATAGCTCAAGTAATTGGGTTCCTGCCTCCCTGTGGGAGACCTGGATTGAGTTCCCAGCTTCAGCCTCAGCCGTTGTGGTCATTTGGAGATTTAGCTACCAGATTCCTACTTGTTTGCTCAAAAACCAAGTTTCAGACCACTGTTTCTTTATTTTTTTAATATACTTTTTTAATTATTTATCTGAGAGGCAGCAAAAAAGCCATCCTGGCTTTCAAAGGTCAGTAAGCAGAAATTGACCAGTTTGCCTGGGGTGTCTTAAAATGTGTTTTGAAAAGTGAGAATTGGAGGCCGGTGCTATGGCACAGCAGGTAGAGCCACTGCCTGCAGTGCCGCATCCCATATGGCACCGGTTTGATTCCCATATGCTCCACTTCTAATCCAGCTCTCTGCTATGGCTGGGAAAGCAGCAGAGGATGGCCCAAGTCTTGGGCCCCTGCACCCACTTGGGAGACTGGAGAAGGCTCCCAGCTCCTGGCTTCAGATTGGCCTTGCAGCTATCTGGGGAGTAAACCAACAGATGGAAGACCTCTCTCTCTCTCTCTCTCTCTCTCTCTCTCTCTCTCTCTCTGCCTCTCTATAACTCTTCCTTTGGAATACAATAAATAAATCGAGAGAGAGAGAGAGGAAGGAAGGAATGAAGGAAGGAAGGAAGGAAGGAAGGAAAGTGGAAGGATAGGGATAGAATAGGAAACAAGTTAAAGACTGACTCTAAAACTTTGTCAGAAATTGTACTATTTTGTATGGTTTATGTATTGTTAAAAGGTTCTTTTTAAAAATGTCTTTGAATTAGTTCACAGCATTTTTTTTTTTTAAAGATTTATTTGAAAGGCAGAGCTACAGACGGGGGGGTGGAAACAGAGGAAAGGGGTCTTCCATCCACTGGTTCACTCCCCAGATGGCCACAAAGACCAGAGCTGAGCTGATCCGAAGCCAGGAGCCGGTAGCTTCTTCTGGGTCTCCCACGCGGGTGCGGGGGCCCAAGTCGAACAGGCGCCCATATGGGATGCCAGCACTGCAAGTGGCAGCTTTTACCTGCTATACCACAGCACCAGCCCCACACAGCATTTCAAAATTAGAAGATCTCACATTAAAATATTGATTTGGGGCTTCTCTTTGAATGTTCACACTGGACTCATTTTTAAAACCGTGCTTCCAGAAACTTGGTCTGATAGCTATATACAGAAAGGATTTACAAAGAGAAGGGTACAGGCAGGAGCAAGAAGGAAGAGTGGCTGGCACCATGGCACAGTAGGTTAATCCTCTTCCTGCAGTGCCGGCATCCCATAGGGGCACTGGTTCTAGTCCCAGCTGCTCCACTTCGAATCCAGCTCTCTGCTATGGCCAGGGAAAGCAATGGAAAATGGCCCAAGTCCTTGGGCCCCTGCACCCACATGGAAGACTGGGAAGAAGTGCCTGGCTTCTAGCTTCGAATTGCCACAGCTCCAGCCATTGCAGCCATTTGGAGAGTGAACTTACAGAAGGAAGATCTTTCTCTCTGTCTCTCCCTCTCACTGTCTATAACTCTACCTCTCAAATAAAATAAAATAAATAAAATCTTTTAAAAAAAAGAAAAGGAAAAGAGATCCACATGGAAGTTAAGGCTTGAACTGAAGTACAAAATGACCTTGTGAAGAAAAGAGTGATGGGACATGGTGACAAACAGCATTTGGTGGACCAGGAAAGGTCAAGAGGTAAATGTTACTTAGGGTTTGAGCCTGCAGGAATTGTAATGCAAGTATCGTCAATATTAGGAGAAGAATAAAGAGAAGAGAGAAGGTAAAGAAAATTCAAGAGAGAAAATCACTTTGAGACCCTTTTAGTTTTTATTGTGTTGCAAGCAGTTAGAAATAGCGAGCTGAAGGGAGGGAGAACGACTTGGTCAGCGATAACAACTGAAGTGTCATCTGTACAGAAATTGCGGTGGGAAGGCCTGGGAGTATAGGATATTTTCAGGGGTACAAAGTAAACCAAGTGAACATCAGGGAGGACTGAGCTTTGGGAAAGCCTCAGTTGGGGGAAGGAAGGAAAAGAAAACTTGATGAACGAGAAAAGCAGGTGGAAAGGGAACCAGAGATCCAGGATAGTATTACATGAGCCTGGAGAAGGATCCTAGGAAAGAGGTGATGGTAAATGATGTCAAGCTATAAAGAAGTCAAGGAGAGTGAAGACCAAGTAGAAGTTGAGCTTGGTAACATTTCAACTTGGCAACTGGGTCCTTAGAGACTTTCGAGAGGGCAGAGAGCAGAAGCCATATTATATTTATGCATTCTTTTAAATCTTAAATTTTTTTATGTGTTTGATTAAAGGTAAAAACATTTATTAGAAAAGTAGCTTACTCTTTAGATCTTTTCATCATAGCATTAGCAATAACCTCAACATTTAATCACACTCAGTAGACTTCTCTGAAAGAGAGTCAGTAATAAAACATTGTATGTACTGATATTTTTCAGATGATTTTTTTTCAAGGCTGGGACTTTCCCAGATGCAGCACAGGCTACTTCCTGGCAACAAGTTTCCAGATAAGAGATTGCTTGACCTGAATTTCTCTCTACGTTTTTTCCTTTTTTAGGTCTTGGCATGGTCACACCTATCAATGATCTTCCTGGTGCAGATACATCCTCCTATGTGAAGGGAGAGAAACTGACTCGTTGTAAACTTGCCAGCCTGTATAGACTTGCAGATTTGTTTGGATGGGCACACCTGGCAAACACCTATATTTCTGTGAGTTGTTTAGCTTTAAATTCCTTTTTAACAGTTCCATCTGGTCTCTTCTCATCTTTATTTGGAAGTCCAGTTTTCCTATTTCATCCTCTGAATTTAGCATGCTAGATCATAATCCAACACTAAATTATCTCCAAGAGAGAGGCTATAAATCTCTCAACTTTGTTTTGATTTTATTAACTGTTTTGCTCCTCTAATTCAGTAGAGTTGTAGAATCTCTCCAGAAAGAAACTCTATGACAGAATTGTCCCTCTGTGTTAATCGGATCTGAACATCTGTAGAATTAAGCATCAGGGGCAAGGAAAATAGGGCCAGGAGAGTTGCGTCTCTCATTTCTGTTATTTAAATGTATTTTCCAGTTCACATCAACTTGTTTTCATTTTGCCATGCTTGGAAGAAAGATGATATTTGACAGCAAAAAGTATTAAAATATCCTTTGTTGGAAATGGCATAGTTGATGGTGTAGTCTTCCTTTCCCCCGGCCTTTCCTCAGTTTCGCCTTCCATCTCTACTTTTAATTGCTTTATAGGAAGAGATTCTGTTCTCTTCTCATTGCCCATTTTTCTTTAATTTGAATGTTGTAAACTAAGGTTATAATCATTACTACATTGGGCTGTTGCAATAATGTTGGCATTTGTTTTTCATGAGTGTGCTGCCACCTTAGTACCTCAGAGTAACACTTTAGATAAGTCCAGTAAATGAGAAACTAAGGTCAGAATTCGTTAGCAAGTACTTGAGGGCTGAGGGAGAATTTCATGTTGCAGATCTTTCACTTTCCTTGTTGGTTTTTTTCCCCAGATCTCTTACAACTTTTCATGGAAAATAAATACCTAGTTATTTTTATACTACAAAATATGAATACTTCATGGTAACTCCCCATTGTTTTTTCTTTTTTTCAGGTAAGAATAAGTAAGGAACAAGACCACATTATAATAATTCCCAGAGGCCTATCTTTTTCTGAAGCCACAGCCTCCAATTTGGTATAACTTTCATTCTTAATGTTATTTTTTCTAAACTTCTTTGTGGTTTTTATTTATTTTTTTAACAGTTTTTAACTTTTAGCACAGACATGGACAGTTGTAGATGGAGAAATATTTACTGTTGATCAGTAAAGAGTTTGAGAAATTGCGTAATTTTTTTAATATTTTAGGATTCTTTTTTTTTTAACTTTTATTTAATGAATATAAATTTCCAAAGTACGGCTTATGGATTACAATGGCTTCCCCCCCATATCGTCTCTCCCACCCGCATCCCTCCCCTTTCCCACTCCCTCTCCCCTTCCATTCACATGAGGATTCATTTTCGATTCTCTTTATATACAGAAGATCAGTTTAACATACATTAAGTAAAGATTTCAACAGTTTGCTCCCACACAAACATAAAGTGAAAAATAATAGATGATTTTTTAAATGATGATGAAATCAGATCAGATTGTTAAAGGTTGTTAAATTAATTGTTAAATTAATTGATCTTTCAGTTAACCTATTATTTTGAAGGGAATTTTTCTAATTTTTTCCTACTCTTTACACTCTGAAATTTGGGTTTTTCTTTTTAGGAAAAAAAATGTTTTTGGTGCTAGATTTACATCTGCTAAAATTGGTGTTAGTATAAGATCTGACCCTCTGACATTTTGTTTTTTCCACAATTGTACTCTTTTTTTTTTTTTTTAAGATCCATTTTAATTTTTTGAAAGGCAGAGTGACAGAGAGGGAGAGACAAGAGAGAAAGAGGTCTTCTGTCCACTGATTTACAGCCCCAAATGGCTGAAATATCCAGGACTGGGTCAGACCGAAACAAGAAGCCAGGAGCCTTTTCCAGGTCTCTGACGTGGGTGCAGGGACCCAAGAACTTGGCCAGCCTCCGCTGCTTTCCCAGGCACATTAAGCAGGGAGCTGGATCAGAACTGGAGTGGCCAGGACTCAAACCAGCACCCATATAGGATTATACTCTTAACCACTGCCATCAGCTTTAGAATAGCAGGTACTGGGTACTGCAGTGTTAGCAAATGGAAATTTTCTTCTAGACTTGTCCAAACTTCCAGTGAGTAGCCTAAGTTACTTGGTTTCTTGGAAATTGTCCTTTTTGCTAAATATTGTTTTGTTGAGGACTATTTCATTTTATTGATTATTCTTTAAAAGATTTATTTATTTTCTTCAAAAGGTAGAGTTACAGAGAGGGGAAGAGACAGAGACCAAGAGATCTTCCATCCATTGGTTCACTCCCCAAATGGCCATGGTGGCCAGAGCTGGAGCTTCTTCCAGGAGCCCAGAGCTTCTTACAGGTCGATCTTCCATCCATTGGTTCACTCCCCAAATGGCCATGGTGGCCAGAGCTGGAGCTTCTTCCAGGAGCCCAGAGCTTTTACAGGTCTCCCACATGGGTGCAGAGGCCCAAGCAATTGGGCTGCTTTCCCAGGCCATTATCCAAGAGTTGGATCAGAAGTGGAGCAGCCAAGTGCTCAAACTGGCTTTTGTAAGGGGACACTGGCGCTTCAGGAGGAGGCTTAACCTACGGTACCACAACACCTGTTTTATAAATAAAGTTTTTTAAAAACGTTTTATTAAAATACAGTATACACACCAAGAAATACACTTACATGTATAGATCAATGAGTTTTTTGTCATCTGATGACTCTCATAATCCACATGAAATTAAGAATAAAACATTTCTAATACCCCAAGAGTCTTCACTATTCCCTCCTCTGTTTATTCTTTTTAACATAGGAAATGAAAGTATGATTCATTGAAGCAATATTTATAACTATATGCCAAATGATCTGGCATCAACACAGTTTTTATCCTCTATATATTAACTACAACAAGTAAATAGAAAACGTGATATTTGTCTTCTTGGGTCTGGCTTGTTTCACTTAGCATAATGAGCTCCTGCTAATCCATTTTGTTGCAAATGTCAGGATTTCATTCTTTTCTGTGGCTGAGTACTATTCATTTTTTTTAATCTAGTCATCAGTCAATAGACATCCGGGTTGAATAAAGTTTTATGTGAACAGAACCCTTTCTCTCACAAATTGTTTATGGCAGCTTTCACACTGCAGTGACAGTTAAATAGTTTTAACAGAAGAATGCAAAATCCAAAGTATTTGCTATCTGACCTTTATAAAAAAGTTTGCCACTTGAGGCTGGTGCTGTGGCACAGTGGGTTAACACCCTGGCCTGAAGCGCCAGCATCCCATATGGGCGCCGATTCAAGACCTGGCTGCTCCACTTCTGATCCAGCTCTCTGCTATGGCCTGGGAAAGCAGAAGTCCTTGGGCCCCTATACCCACGTGGGAGACCCGGAAGAGGCTCCTGGCTCCAGGCTTTGGTTCGGCACAGCTCAGCCGTGTTGCGGCCAGTTGGGGAATGAACCATCGGATGGAAGACCTCCCTCTCCCTCTCCCTCCTCTCCCTCTCCCTCCCCCTCTCCCCCTCCCCCCTCCCCCTCCCCCTCTCCCTCTCCCTCTCCCTCTCCCTCTCCCTCTCTCCTCTCCCTCTCTCCTCTCCCTGTATAACTCTGACTTAAAAAAAAAAAAGTTTGTCACTCTCTTGTTTAGCTTGTGAAACAGAGAAACTGACACATTACCCATTAAATGTCTTTGCGATTTTTCCAGGTAAAAGTGAATATAATTGGAGAAGTGGTTGACCAGGGAAGTACTAATTTGAAAATTGACCATCCAGGATTCAGCCCCCATGCTGCAATCTATTCAACACGTCCTGATGTTAAGTGTGTGATACACATCCATACCCTTGCAACAGCAGCTGTAAGTCAAGGAGGGGCCAAAGCCAACAGTGACTTTAAAACTAATCTGTTTAATGAATGTGTCATTTTGAGTTTTTAGAAACAGTGCTGCTTTTTTTTTAAACAACACTTCTTACATAATATTTGGCACAGCATTTAAATTGAGTTGTATCCCTAAGAACTTTTTTATTTTTTTTTTTCTTTTCTGGAAGAAGCAAATAACTAAAGCAGGAAGTGAGTTAAGTATAAACATAGTGAATAGGCCCAGTACTTCTTGAATCAGATCTAAACCTAAATGGACCTAAAGAATCAGGTTCCTATGAAAATGTAGTTAGTAACTAAATATGTGATCTTGGTATGGACCCAAATAGGTATCCTCCATGAAGTGTGGGATCCTTCCAATTTCTCAAGAGTCCCTTATCCTGGGAGATGTTGCCTATTACGACTACCAAGGGTCACTTGATGATCAAGAGGAGAGAATTCAACTGCAGAAAGTTCTGGGACCAAGTTGTAAGGTTTGTAGTAGAGTTTCTATGTAAGGAGCTATTTTTGTTACTGCTGCTGTTGATGAAAACAGTGTGAGCTATGCTAGTTATTTAAAGTGATTGCTCTGGGAATTCTATTTTAGGTGCTGGTACTCAGAAATCATGGTGTGGTAGCACTTGGAGAAACAGTTGAAGAAGCTTTTCATTATATTTTTAATGTACAGATAGCCTGTGAGATTCAGGTAGGAAAATTATTCTCCCCCACCTTCTATTGTTTCCTTATTTGCTTGTTTTGTTGGATTTTGTGTTTATTTCTGAAGCCCTATTGGTTAGTGATTTTTTGTTTTATGAGAAATCCTGCCCTACTTAAGTATAAAAAAGGTTGTCAACTTAGCTTGGGCCGACACTGTGGCGTAGCGGATAAAGCTGCCACCTGCACTGCCGGCACCCCATATGAGCACCAGTTCAAGTCCCAGCTGCTCCACTTCTGATCCAGCTCTCTGCTATGGCCTGGGAAAGCAGTGGAAGATGGCCCAAGTCCTTGGGCCCCTGCACCCACTTGGGAGACCCAGAAGAAGCTCCTGACTCCTGGCTTCAGATCAGCACAGCTCCAGTCATTGTGGCCAATTAGGGAGTGAACCATCGGATGGAAGACCTCTCTCTCTCTTTCTCTCTCTCTCTCTCTCTCTCTGCCTCTGCTTCTGCCTCTGCCTCTCTGTAACTCTGCCTTTGAAATAAATGAATAAATCTTTAAAAAAAAATCTCGAAATGAAAATAGGGAGAGAAGAAATTAAAATTCACACCCACATAGAATTGAACTATCTCATAAACATGATTTCTGTCTGAAACCTACATTTTAAGATAGTACCACTGTACACTTGTCTGTGTTGACCCTTTAATGGTGATGCTAATTGAGAAACAGAGGTGGCCACAAATCATCATGAATCAGATGTGTTGTGGCTGCTTTTGTAAGACTAGGGCCAGACATTTTATGAATTCATGCAGTTTCCAACGATTCCATATTAGAATTATCACAATAGTTTATTTATTAACCACTTTTTACTTCAGAGAAGTTGAATGTATTCAAAGACCCTAGTTTTCCTATTAAAGAAAATCAAGCATATTCTCTTGAAGCAAATGATATCTTAATGTATCAGAAAGGCTACAAGAAAGGGGGAAAAATGTTCTTTCGACTTTGTCTTAGCCTTTAACGGTCCTCTCTCTTCTCAAATTAAGCTACGAAAAGCTCAATTAATTTGAGATAATGACTTGACAACTCTGCATAAATATGCTAAAATCCAAAGTATAGTGTCTGTAATCCATTAAAGTTATAATTTTCAGCCATAGTATTAACTGAATAATCATGGGAAAACTTCAAGAAAATAATTTTTAAATTTGGCAAGAGAATTCAGCTGCTTGGTGGATGTTAAAATATATGACTGTAAATGTGTTTGCCATCAAGGAACTACAGAACCCCTAAAAGTACCCTTTCCGGATAGATAGAAAAGATACTGGGGCCGGCGCTGTGGCATAGAAGGTTAAGCCTCTGCCTGCGGTGCCAGCATCCCATTTGGGCACCAGATCGTGTCCCAGCTCCTCCACTTCCATCCAGCTCCCTGCTGATGGCCTGGGAAAGCAGTGGAAGATGACCTAAGTGCTTGGTCCTCTGCACCCGTGTTAGAGATCTGGAGGAAACTCCGGGCTCCTGGCTTCGAATCAGCCCAGCTTTGGCCATTGTGACTATCTGGGGAGTGAACCAGTGGATGGGAGATTCTCTCTCTTTCTTTCTCTCTCTCTCTCTCTCTCTCTCTCCTCTTCCCTTCCCTTCCCTCCCCTCCCCTCCCCTCCCCTCCCCTCCCCTCTCCCTCTCCCTCTCCCTCTCCCTCTGCCCCCCTCTCTCAGTCTGTAACTCTGCCTCTAAAAAAGATAGATAAATCTTTAAAAAAAAATAAAAAGATATTCAGCTGCTACCTGCACAACACTGTTGCCTTGTGTTCATAGTTGATAAACTGAACAAGTATTATGGATATTTGCCAAAATGGAATTATTGCACCTTTTTGAAAGTAAAATACTCATTACTGTCTGTATAGTTTTGGCTCTCTGTGTATTTTACCATTGACTACAGGTGCAGGCATTAGCCGGGGCAGGTGGAGTAGACAATCTCCTTGTACTGGATCTTCAGAAGTACAAACCTTTCACTTACGCTGTAGCAGCATCTGGAGGAGGTGGTGTGAATATGGGTTCCCATCAAAAGTGGAAGGTTGGCGAGGTGGAGTTTGAGGGGCTGATGAGGACTCTGGACAACTTGGTACGTGACAAAGTAAACATGATAGTGAACATTGAGTCTGTCTTCCAGTTTGAGCCACTACTTCCAGTTCCATAACCGTAGTCATTATATTGTACTTATTATTTTACTAACACTTGAACTTACTCCTCCTATTCAACTAAAATTTTGCATACTTTGACCATTATCTTCTCACTCCCACCCCGAGCCCCTCTTAACAACTGTTTTACTGTCTGCCTCTATGAGGTTAACTTTTTTAGATCCCACGTACGAGTGAGATCATGAAGTATTTGTCTTTCTCTGCCTGGTTTATTTCATGTATGTCTTCCAGGTTCATCCATGTTGTTGAACATGACAGTTTTTCTTCTTTTTTAAGGCTGAATAATATTCCATGGTGCATGTGTAGTGCACATGTGCAGCACATTTTTTACTTATCCATTCATCCATTGAAATACACTTAGGTTGGTTACATTTCTTGGCCATTTTGACTAACACTTCCGTGAACACAGGAGTACGGATAATCTCTCTGACATACTGATTTCACTTCCTTTGGATATATACCTAGTAGTGGGGTTGCTGGATCATATGGTAGATGTATTTTTAGTTTTTTGAGGAACCTTCATCTGTTCCCCATAATGGCTGTATTAATTTACATTCCCATGAACAGTGTACAAGGATTCCCTTTTCTCCACATCCTCTGCAATATTTATTACTCACCATTTTAACAGACATTCTAACAGGTGTGAGGTGGTATCGCATTGTGGTGTCAATTTGCATTTCTCTGACGAGTGATGCTGAGCATTTTTTCATGTTCCTGTTGACCATCTGTGTGTCTTTTATGAAATGTCTATTGAGATCCTTTGCTTCTTTTTTAATCAGATTATTTCTTTTCTTGGTATTTATCAGTTTGAGCTCCTTTTACATTTTTGAATATTAGCCCTTTATCAGATGTCATCTTAAGATATTTATCATGTTCCATAAGGTGTCAGAAGGCAGATTGCCTTCTGACTCAGGAACAGAGTCTTAAGTGAGCCCTGGGATTTGATTCCCCCAAAACCATTTTATAGGCAGAAAATATTTCTGGTCAGCAGAAACAGTTTAGAAATTACCTTTGTTGGGAACAGTTGTGTGAGTGCAAATAGCAGTGTCAGCTGGAATCAGTTTTAACCAGATCATGATATTTGCTTAATTTCACTTTATTACTAGAGGTAATATGGGGTTTCAAAGGATGTTTTCACATTATTTGTTTTTTAACAGAGGAGCCTGTTTGAATCATTGTTTAAAGAATTTTAATTGAAATGCTGTGTTGGTATATCTTTGATTGCTTCAACTGTAGTTTTTTCCTTGCCTCAGGGGTACAGAACAGGCTATGCTTACAGACACCCTCTCGTTCGAGAAAAGCCTAGGCACAAGAGTGATGTGGAGATCCCAGCAACTGTGACTGCTTTCTCCTTTGAAGATGATACAGTACCACTCTCTCCTCTCAAATACATGGCACAGAGACAGCAGCGTGAGAAAACAAGATGGCTGAACTCTCCAAATACTTACATGAAAGTGAATGTGCCTGAGGAGTCTCGGAATGGGGAGACCAGTCCCAGGACCAAAATCACGGTATGCCACTCTTTTACATAGTTTGTCTCTACTAAATATTTTGTCTAGTTACTCATGCATTAAATGTTCTGTATCAAAATTATTAGCAGGGTAGAATGTTAAAAATATCACCATCATTTAACAGATATTAACTTTGTGCAAGGCACTGTTCTGAATGCATACATGAATTATCTGATTTAATTCTCCAAATATGAAACGAGTGCTATTTTTCTCTGTTGGTGAACATAATCATTTTTAATGGTGAAATCTGAATCTGAATGCAGACAGTCTAATTTAAGTCTAGTTCTTACCCACTACATGATCCCAAATTTGTAGTTTATACATTTCACCATTTAATTAAACCTATAAAAATTCCAACACTTAATTGTGCCAAAATGGCATGAATTAGTGTATATGGCTGCCATTAGGCAAGATATAAGTGGAGAACTGGATTATTTTATCTTTTTCAGAATTTTGCTTCAAATTTGGTAATTTGTTCTCCAGGTACTCAAAGTTCATTCATCCTATCATAAATTCAGTATAAATAGTAGCCTTCTTGAAGGATTATAATGTGGGATAAATCATAATTACAAGTTATAAAGTCTTTCCAACCTTGGGATACTACTGTGCTATGTACCACTGTATTATCCCTATTATAAAATAGTGATTGAGGGCTTAGCCAAAAATAAAAAACAGAATCTGGAAAACTAAATCTTAAGAGATTCCTTGAAGGAGGTTTTGGTGATTTCTTGGCCATATCATCATCTCATGAAACTTCAGTGCTGTAGACAGAGCTCTGAATGTGAGTTAATGTGAGATCATACATTATGCCTGTGCTTGAAATAGTTTTAGCATCATATTTTCAATTGCCAAGAAGAGAAAGCTTAACCAGCAGAATAACCAAATATTCAAGTGAATAGTAACAGCATTTGTGTTTTTTAAAAAGTGAATGCTGATTGTGAGACTTTCTAACTAGTATGAAATCTAAACTAATTGACCACTAAGATACAGCTTAGTGAAAGTCTTTAAAAGATTGACAGTATATTCTTCCTTGAGTGTGTAAACAATTATCAAGTACCTACTAATACTTCCTTAATACAAAGCTTCATTCCTGAAAATTTTGTATCCTTTCAGTGGATGAAAGCAGAGGACTCCTCTAAAGTTAGTAGTGGAACTCCTATCAAAATCGAAGATCCAAACCAGTTTGTTCCTTTAAACACAAACCCAAATGAAGTACTAGAAAAGAGAAATAAGGTAAGACATGGTCTTTTAGGCATGGAGAACATTTTAACTCTGTTTTATGTTTAAATCACTTGTAATTGAATCTGATTAATATCAGACTTGAAAGTTTGAATGCAGAAGAATTTGACATATAATTCATTATCATTTTAGCTTATATTGGATGTTTCTCCCCTTGTGCTGGCTATTGGTGCACAGGTTCCATGGAGAAGTATTCAACATAGACCTTCCTTAAAGTGTTCCGGGGTGGGGGGGTGGGGGGGGATGCAGTTCTCTAACGATATAAGACAAAGAAGAAAGGAGATTAAAGTGAGCTTTAGGAGGATGAAAGAGGGGGGAATTGAAGAGACTGTTACTCTGGAGTGGTCTAAATAGTAAGTTTTTAGAAAAAGAAAGCAAAGATCATCTCTGTTGTTGCCTCCAAGAATCACTGTTACTGTGTTTCAATTCAGATCAGAGAACAAAACCGATATGACTTGAAAACAGCAGGACCACAGTCTCAGTTGCTTGCTGGAATTGTTGTGGATAAGCCTCCTTCTGTAAGTTTGAAGCAGTATGACATTTGTTTCTAATCTATCACATCAGTTTCTTTGCTCTTTCAGTTTGAGTATTTTTACTAAGGTTAATATAAGCTCAAATTAAAGAGTCAAATACTCTACCCTCAGTTCTCAATTTCCAAGGGTAAGAACTTTTCTGTTCCTTTCATCACTTATAGCACATACTTTTGTGTTTCTAAAGATTCTATTTTGCCGGTGCCGCGGCTCACTAGGCTAATCCTCCACCTTGCGGCGCCGGCACACCGGGTTCTAGTCCCGGTCGGGGCACCGGATTCTGTCCCGGTTGCCCCTCTTCCAGGCCAGCTCTCTGCTGTGGCCAGGGAGTGCAGTGGAGGATGGCCCAAGTACTTGGGTCCTGCACCCCATGGGAGACCAGGATAAGTACCTGGCTCCTGCCATCGGATCAGCGTGGTGCGCCGGCCGCAGCGCGCCAGCTGCGGCGGCCATTGGAGGGTGAACCAACGGCAAAAGGAAGACCTTTCTCTCTGTCTCTCTCTCTCACTGTCCACTCTGCCTGTCCAAAAATTAAAAAAAAAAAAAAGATTCTACTATTTTATAGTTTATCAGTTTTAGACCACAGTTATTTTATTGAATCTGTTATTGGTTATAAGAAGTGCCATTACTTTATCACTAAGAGAGTTAAAAATTACCTCCGTTTTGCATTTTCAACTCTTCCTCTCCAGCACTTAGATGGTGCCTGATGCCTGTGATTTTCAAGTCTTACCAGACTTCCATTAGGCAGTGAGCGTGCTTCCCAACTGCATCCTTTGCAGGACTACGTCTTCACCATTGTCAGCTCTGCCATCCACTCTTCCACCTGCTTTCCCGCTTCCAAAAATGTGTTAACATTTCTTATCCTCTGCTGTCTCCTCCCTTCTTTTGTCCTTAAAAGTATATAATTTTTTTTCTGTTTCTTTACTATTACATTAGTAGGGTTTGGGAAGGGATCAGAAATAAATGCATGGATTCAAACTTCTAGGTGAATTTCTTCCATGGAGAAGATAGCTACAAGTCTGTTTCCATAACATAACATTTAAAGAAGTTCTTTAGATACAGTTTCATTTTCTAAGTCTTTTTTAAAGTGTTTTTGAAATGATGCAATTCTTGGTTTTTCAAGATATTTCTTAGTTATGTAAAGCTTATTAGAGCTTGATTTAGTTTTATTTTTTAAAAATTACTAAAGTTCACCTAAATGGGCTTATTAAGGAAACATCACTGGTAGTTTCAGTCCATTGGATCTGCAGTCCAGCTGAAATAATTTGGTAAGAATATTTTCATCAAGCCATGCTAGCTTGTCATTTCTTGTGATTGTTGTAGAGAATCACAGTCATCATACTTATGTATGGTTTTTGCATGTGTTATATGCGTGTGTAGATGGATACAAATTCACAGTAATGAATTGTTTTTTTCACTGCAAGACCATGCAGTTTGAAGATGATGATCAAGGCCCACCAGCTCCTCCTAACCCATTCAGTCATCTCACAGAAGGAGAACTTGAAGAGTATAAGAAGACAGTAGAACGTAAACAACAAGGCCTGGAAGGTTAGTGAATTTTTGTATTAGGCCTAGGATAACCACAATGATGCAGAGTTTTGTGTAGGAGTTCCAAGCTCTGGGCTTCGACTTCACCCATCCTCCATCACTGTGGCCATTTGGGAGGTGATAGCAGGCAGTCAATGTTTTTGTTTTTTTTTTTTTTTTTTTTAATTAATTAATTAATTTATTTATTTTTGACATGCAGAGTGGACAGTGAGAGAGAGAGAGAGACAGAGAGAAAGGTCTTCCTTTGCTGTTGGTTCACCCTCCAATGGCCGCCGCGGCCGGCGCACCACGCTGATTCGAAGGCAGGAGCCAGGTACTTATCCTGGTCTCCCATGCAGGTGCAGGACCCAAGCACTTGGGCCATCCTCCACTGCACTCCCTGGCCACAGCAGAGAGCTGGCTTGGAAGAGGGGCAACCGGGACAGAATCCGGTGCCCCGACCGGGACTAGAACCCAGTGTGCCGGTGCCGCAAGGTGGAGGATTAGCCTAGTGAGCCGCGGCGCTGGCCTGTTTTTTTTTTTTTTTTTTTTTTTTTTAAATATTTGTTTCATGCTCCGTTGTTCTAGGTCATCTGTCAGTTCTATACTGAGTATAGGTAGGGCTAAAATGCATAGAACTGCCACAAGCCATATACTTTTGGTTTTTTTTAGAAGTATAGTAAGTTTCTTATTTTTTAAAAACAAATTTATTTATTTGAGAGAGTGACACAGACAGAAAGAAGGTTCCCATCCCGTTTTTTACACCCCAGGTTCCTACAGTGGTTGCAGGGTTGGGGAATGAAACTGGGAGCCAGGAACTCAATCCAGAGCCAGAGCTGGGAATCACACACAGGCACTCCAAGGTGGGCTGTGAGCATAGCAACCAGTAGCTTAAGCACTAGGCTAAATATCTGCCAACCATGTATCTTAACATAGCGAGAAAGCTGTTCTTCCTCAGAGATCAGAATGAATGTTAGCTATTTTATAATAAAAGGTATAAAGTGAAGTTCTTAGATGAGAAAAAACTACTAGCCCAAATAGATGTAGATATACTAATAGATTTAACTATTTCAGAGTAGATGACTTTACAAACCTTCTGTTTTGAAATAATTATAGATTCATGAGTATGTGGTTTTACTGTTTTGTAAAATCTTGTTCTGGGTGTCTCAAGGTACCAATATTATCATTGCAAAATCGAAATTTAAAATACACTGCTGGGGTGGGCATTTGGCACAGCAGTTGAGATGCTGCTTAGGATGCCTGGAATACCTGGGTTTGAGTCCTGGCTTTGTTCCCAATTTTGGCTTCCTGCCAATGCACAGTCTGAGAGGCAGCAGATAATGGTGCAAGAATATGGGTTACTGATACCCATGTGGGAGACCCAGATTGAGTTCTAGACTCCTGGCTCTGACCTGACCCAGGCCTGGCTATTGCAGATGTTTTTGGGGGTGAACCAGTAGATGGAAGATCTGTGTGTGTGTTTGTGTATCTGTGTGTGCCTTTCAAATAAATAAATTTGTTTTAAATAAAATGCTAGAATTTTTATGTGACTTCCCTTAAGCACACAAATACTGTAATGAAATTTATGAACCTTAGTAATTTGGGGGGATTGTATTTAAGAATTGCTGATGAAAGCATCCTAACCAATTGAATACTAGCTCCTTTCTTCTCTAGAGATTCTTCTTTTTAACAAGGGTTCTTAGTCTTGAGTCTTGGAAAAGCTTCAGATCATCCATGAGCCACCTGGAAAACACATCTCTCATTGTATATGATACACATTTGGGGAAGAGGGGTTCAGGGTGGAGATAGAAAGTGTATGACATGGGCCAGCGCCACAGCTCAATAGGCTAATCCTCCGCCTGTGGTGCCAGCACCCCAGGTTCTAGTCCTGGTCAGGGTGCCAGATTCTGTCCCGGTTGCTCTTCTTCCAGTCCAGCTCTCTGCTATGGCCCGGGAGTACAGTGGAGGATGGTCCAAGTCCTTGGGCCCTGCACCCGCATGGGAGACAGGAGAAGCACATAGCTCCTGGCTTCAGATCAGCGTGGTGTACCAGCCACAGCGGCCATTGGAGGGTGAACCCACGGAAAAGGAAGACCTTTCTCTCTGGCTCTATCTCTCACTGTCCATTCTGCCTGTCAAAAAAAAAAAAAAAGAAAGAAAGAAAGAAAGTGTATGACACAAAAGATTAAGAGCATCCATAACACAGAATTGAGATTTTTTACTTAAAGCCAACAAGTTAAAGAATTTTTGTTCATATTAAATATCATAAATCATGCAGAAAGAACTGACAACATTTCAATCATCCAAGTAAGAGTTTTTATCAGGGTGGTAGTGCCTTTGTCACAAGAGGGATGAACTGGACTCATTAATATAGTCACACTAAACATTCTAAATGGTATTATTGAATTGTTTATTCTAACATAAGGTTGGAAGCTTTTGTGTCTTTTGTATTTTGTAAAATGTCCCTCTTTAATCTCTTTATTTTTTGAAAGCCTAAAGATGCCAGGTAACAAGCATTGCACTCTAGTACCATTGCCTTTGACGTATAACTTTGTAAATAGTTTCTTCCACATTCATTTGACCTTTGAATTGGCTCACTAATACTGCTGTGACAGGAATCACTAATTGAATATTGTCAACAATTCAGTGAAGCATTCAGCCTCATTAACGCAGCGTCATTGGCAAAGCTTCATGGTTCCTTTCATCTGGCTGCTTGGTGTATTTCGGTTTTCCAACACTAGCAGAAGCTAAATGCGTCTATATTATTTGCCTGGGCTGCCAGTGGCTGTGCTTCCTTTGTAACCCTGTATGTAAAATTACTGTTTGCAGCCAGAAACGTTAACCCATTAATCCCCTTAATGAATAAAGGGATAACTAGTAGCATGCTCAGCTCATTGCGGAAGAATTTCTCATCTTTACATTTGCAGGCAATTGATATTTGGACTAATCTCCCTGAAATCTTAGGCTGCTTTGTTTTGTTTTGCATGGCTTTTAACTAAACTCTTATCCAACAGATGCTGAGCAGGATTTACTCTCAGATGACGCTTCATCTGTTTCACAAATTCAGTCTCAAACTCAATCACCGCAAAATGTCCCTGAAAAATTAGAAGGTATTCATTGTGATTTCCCAAAGCATTCACTGGGTTAGTTTTGAGAGTCTGCTCTCCACTCCCTCTCCCCCATCCCCCTTGTCATTTACTTTCATGTAAGGAAATTGAACGTTCTATCGCAGTAAGTTTGCCATTGGTTTTACTGAAATCTGTCAATAATTTTATATTCTTTAAATAAGGTGCTACATTTGTTCAACATTTATATTGCTATACCTTAATGTGGATTTTGGCAACCCATAATTCCTAAGAATTTGTGGAATTAAAATTGATTAGTCATGTTTTCCAATCAGTACATGAAATCCTTTTCCATTTTCATTGCTAAATAACTCCAAAGCCAAAGAAAAGTACACGTTGTCTTCCTCATTCATTCTGACTTGATTTGCAATGATATGTCATGAACCTGGAATCATCAAGTTTTCACTTTTTGGTTTAATGACTTCTTTCCCTTCCTCTTTATATCTTATAAGAAAATTAGCTTCATGCTAATAAATCCATAGTCCATTAAAGTAATGATCTATCTTTACTGAAATAAAAGTAATGCCTTCACACATAGCTGAAACATTCCAGTTTTGTAAAATGAAGCAGAAATGTTAGTTATATAAAATAACCTGTAACCCTCCCCTTTTGTAGAAAACCATGAGCTATTTTCCAAGAGCTTCATGTCCATGGAAGTGCCGGTCATGGTAGTAAATGGCAAGGATGACGTGCATGAAGTTGAAGACGAGCTTGCTCAGCAAGTGAGCCGATTAACTACAAGCACGACCATAGAAAACATCGAAATTACCATTAAGTCTCCAGAAAAAATTGAAGAAGTCCTCTCACCTGATGGCTCACCTTCAAAGTCACCGTCCAAGAAAAAGAAGAAATTCCGCACTCCTTCTTTCCTGAAAAAGAACAAAAAAAAGGAAAAAATCGAAGCCTGAGTGGAGTTTTTCTATAATTATTATTATTATTACAATGTGACATTGCACATTTAAATACCACGTTTAAGTTGATCATTAATATGCAGTGGTAGATCAGACTGGGGGTATGTAGCAAACTGGACTTAATGAACTGGAAAAAGATTTTACTTAAAGAAAAACATTATGACAATAGTTTTAAAATTCATCTCATTTTATATGTCCAAAATGGCCTTGAATTTTTAAACAATTGTAGTTTTAATTAGATCTGCCCTTATGAAGTATTATCAGTTCATCACAGATATCTGTCTGAATTACTTCAGGCTTTCTCAATAGTATGAGTCAGAAGGAAATTGCCAGTGAACAAATGAGAATTTTTCTTTCTCAACACCTGCTCACTTGGCATTCAGGTTATAATTTTTTTATCATGATTGTGGACTATGTCTTTTGGGTTCCCATTGTTTCAATGGGCATTAACAGAATGTTTTAAAAGCTTGTAAGACAAGAATCTATATAGCATTAGTATACACTGGCACATAATTTCTTTTTAAGGTTTTAAGAAAAGATTCATTTGGAATTTTATTCATAGTATAAAATTTCCTCACCTGAAGTAACTTTGTTTGCCAAAAAAAAGTCATTTTAGTAAACTAATTTTTGAGAACTTCCTTTTGTATTAGTTTAGAAAGCCCCTTATTTTTCAACAAAGGGGATTTTGTACACATAACATGGATTATTTAGTTTAACTCTGGCAAAAACAATTTTTATATGTTGAAATGTTTGTATACCATTCAGTATAAAAGTGTCATAAGCATAATAGCCAATCATTTAATAGTAGAGCATATTTGAGGCTGCTTGGTACTGAGCATACTTAAATATAATTCAAGAATCCAGGGACTTGGTATCAGAAGGGGATTAGAGCATATAAAGATATATCTAGATTCTTATTTGAACCTTATAATGTATTTTTCTGTTAGTATTGCTAATGAACAAAGAAAATCTCATATGATAGCCAAATGAAAAGAGTGAAAGGGAAAGTGAAAAATTAAGGGAACAAACAGTGGGACACGGGAAAACTGTTAGCTTGATAATGACTCACATTTCTGCTAGGACGTAGAGTGTGATTTGTTGGAAACATGTCTCAAATTTCTGAAATTCTGCTGTTCTGCCAAAATCAATGTCTTTCTGGGTTAATATTTGTGTTGTAAAAAGGTCAGAGCCTTGTAACTTGTGTATCCCTAGAGGGAAGCACTAGAAGACGTCTAATCCCACCAGTGAGAAAACTACCACTAGTTGATTTTTTTAAGAAATTTTTAGTCTTTTGGTTAACTTACTTCTTAATGTACATACAAACTTAAACCTAAGCTTAATATAGTTTTGCCCCCTCTCACCCAAGTGATGTCACAAATCAATGTGAAATCAGTGATCCAAAATGGTCAGTGGGTAAAAATAACCCAAAGCGGTTTTGGAGGGTGAGTTGGCATGCAGAGGATTACATTGATTGCAGTGCGTGCTGGGGCTGGTTCTGTCAGACTGTGTGTGTACAGTGACACAGAGCTGAGATGGAGCCTGGAAGTGTCTTTCTGGATCTCACTCACTACTGGATCAGTGTTTTGTTCTCTTAGTGGAAACTTTCAGTTGCTTAACTCTGAGCAATTTTTTAAAAATGTTCTACATCATTTATGTTGTATTACAATGTATGTAGAAACAGTAACCTGTGAACTATGCTTTTCCATAACTTTTTAAATATATATATATCTAAATGAATGCCATGTGCATAAATATTTTTTAAACACAACAGTAAAACTATTGCACCTTTCGCTGATGCCTCTATTTACTGCTTTGGCATAATGAATGAGCCAGTGAACCTGTGTCCTGTGGAAAAATGTATAAATGTTATCTGATATTGCTCTTAGATGTAATGCTAATTAATGTTAAATCACAAATAAACAGTATTTTAAATATATGGATTTGGGATCATGATGTTTCCTTTCAGGAGTCGTTGCTTAGCATGTTAGCTGAATTTTACACATCAGTGAAACTTTGAATAAGTAAGATTGATGCTTCTGCATAAGGAATGTCGTGAGAAATATATTTAAAGATTAGATGAAAATTAATGCTATGTGTGCAAACTTTCTTGTACCAACTCATATTGGAGGAAGTATTTCCTAAGGTGTATTTTTTGTCTTGGTAAGATATGATGGTGTTGGCCAGCGCCGTGGCTCAATATGGCTAATCCTCCACCTGTGGCGCCGGCACACCGGGTTCTAGTCCCGGTTGGGGCGCCAGATTCTGTCCCAGTTGCCCCTCTTCCAGGCCAGCTCTCTGCTGTGGCCCGGGAGTGCAGTGGAGGATGGCCCAAGTGCTTGGGCCCTACACCCCATGGGAGACCAGGAGGAAGCACCTGGCTCCTGGCTTCAGATCAGCGTGGTGCGCGGGCCGCAACTGTAGTGGCCATTTGGGGGGTGAACCAACGGAAAAGGAAGACCTTTCTCTCTGTCTCTTTCTGTCTCTCTCACTGTCCAGCTCTGCCTGTCCAAAAAAAAGGTATGATGGTGTTAGGATTCTGATAATCTGAATTGTATTCAAATCTATGCAGGTAGAAGAAGAGATGTTGCAAGTTTTATACTGAGTTTGTACATTACTTCCCTCTGATGTTTTAAATTATTATACAAATTACAATGTGTTACAGTAAAAAAAAATAGAAAATAGCTTGCAGTTTCACCACATTTACACTTTTATTTACCTTCCAGTCTTCGTCCAATTATATGTGTATTTTCTACATCTTGATAGTCATGGTGAGAATGTAATTTTTATTCAGGGATATTTTTCTGCTTAATAAAGAATAACTCATAATAGATTTTCAAACTAAGTCCCTCACATAAATAAGTTCTTGAAATTTTTTTCACTTTGTAGAGTTCAAGAGGGAAAGTCATGTTAATTGAGGGTTCTGGTTAATCGAAGCCTTTACTATAATTACCCATTAGAAAAATGAGGGGCTTGGATAGAGAATAGATCTATAGTTTTGGGCATATTTAATTATTACCTTGGCTTGTAAATAACTGCGTGGTGAGATATGGCTGTTTTAGAAAGATGTTCATTTCAAAATTCCCTTCCATAAAGCAACAAAGGCAATTATCCTCAGTTCTCTCTCTACAGTAAATAATAGCTTGAAAAATAGAAGCTTTGCCTCTATTGAGTAAGTGTTTTCATTCATCAGGGCATAGAGAACCAAGAACTAAATGCATTAAATTCTGAAAGCACTGATTTCCTTTAGTTTTTAGCATAGGCAGAAAATATATCTGGTTATTTTTTAAACTTAAGGATGATGTATCACACATCTAAGTTGCAGTGTTGGCCAAACTGGGATTTTAAAAAGAACAATCTTCTTTTTGGCCACTAGAGGGTGGAATAGACCTAACAATCCACTACATTTCCTGTCCCTGCACCCAGCTTCCTTTTTCATGGCGTCTGTAGACACCATGTCTGTTGTGAAATACCCAAAACCTGGAAAAGAAGACATTCCCTTGTTTACCATTCTCTTCACCAGATTGTTCTTAACTGTAGTGTTCTATCAGGTCCCATTGCACTAATAAAGATTGTCACCCATGACAACTGTGAGGTCTACACAAAACCCACTGAAAAGAAACTGGTAGAAAGTGACTGTCAGAGGAGTTTGCATGCCTACAAGTGACACTATATTGCTTATTTCAATAATTGGCAACTTTTTCATTGAGGGAATAATTTATGATACCTGTATTTTTTATATATGTTGTATGTGCCAAAGAGATGCTGATTTAACTCGACAGGGCCTTCCAGCATCCCACAAAGTAGTTGATATTATCCCCATTTTGCAGATGGTTAAAATAAGGCTTGAAAGAAGATGAAAAGGAGGTGTTCCTATTTCACCCTTAGAGACTCAGATTTCTAAATTACTGATGCCATCTGTGTGCCGATCTCTCTGTGGCTCTAGTGTACATTTTTGTGGTTTTTCAGGGAGAGGCAATCCCCTTTGTTTGGACAAGTCCAGCAATGATGAACACATATTTTGTTACAGGTAAATTTTGATAAATTGTTGACTTGATTTGGAAGACCTTTTCCCTAACAAAAACTCCAAGGAATGAAGAGATTGATAAATACCTGAGAAGTGGATAGGATGGCCTGTGGGAATTGCATCTTTTAGGATGAAAGAACAAGTTCTTGAACCTTGAGAAAAACCAGGATATTGATACCTTCGCTGAAGATGTACCAAAGACTTGGAAAGAAACCCTTTATCTTTGTTTCTTTTTGATTTGCAATATTGGAAGCAGGAGAGACATTCTAAGGCAAGTTTTGTTTTAAATGTTTTGTGTATTTACTGGAAAACCAGAGTGACAGGTCTTTCATCCCACAGGGATGGCAGAGGCCCAAGCACTTGAAGTATCATCTGCTGCCCCCTAGGAGGCGTTAACAGGAAGCTGGATTGGAAGCAGAGGAGGCCGGCGCCTTGACTAACTAGGTTCACTAGGCGCCGGCACACCGGGTTCTAGTCCCAGTCGGGGCGCCGGATTCTGTCCCGGTTGCTCCTCTTCCAGACCAGCTCTCTGCTGTGGCCCGGGAGTGCAGTGGAGGATGGTCCAAGTACTTGGGTCCTGCACCCGCATGGGAGACCCGGAGAAGCACCTGGCTCCTGGCTTCAGATCAGCGCGGTGTGTTGGCCGCAGCGGCCACTGGGGGGTGAACCAACGGCAAAGGAAGACCTTTCTCTTTCTCTCTCTCTCTCTCTCACTGTCCACTCTGCCTGTCAAAAAAAAAAAAAAAAAAAAAAAAAGCAGAAGACCCCACTATGCACTGCAGGCCAACCAAGCGGCAGCCTAACCTACATACACCACACTGCCCGTCCTCATGAAAGTAGCTTTAAAGACCGCAAGTGTACTACATGAAATTACAGTTTTATTTAAATAAATATGGAGATCGTCTCTGAGAAAAACCAAATGTATAGTTACTAGAGATAAAAGCAAGAATAAGCCTTTTGGGGAACTTTTAATAGGAAAAATAAGTTTGCAAATTTAGCTGTATTGTTAAGAGTTTCATTTCTAAGAGATGACCATTAGGGGGCAATACTGGGTCCAAATTCAGTTTTAGTTAATTGAGGGAACTTAAAAATATTTTCAAACTTGGATTTAGAACTTTATTCTGATTATGCATTCCTAGGTCCCATGTAAAGCTGAGAAAAGTTCGTAGATGCAAGATTATTTCATTCATTACTTACAGCCCAGTTATCTTGTTCTGACTTAAAGAGTCAGTCATTGAGGAAGGTTGTGCTTGTCTGATGTCATACAGCTCATGAGGGCTAAGCTAGGATTTGAGCAAAGGTATTCAAAATCTGCATTTCATGCTTTTCTGCTAGACAACAGTCACCCTTGGAAACCTATCACAACAGGAACAGAAAAATACAGAGTCAGCTAAAGTCTCCTGCAAACTGATATTTCAAAGTTTGTTTTGGGACTAGTTGAAAAATACTTTGCAAGACCAAGCCTGTATTTATTTATCATACTTTTTTTCCTAAAAGTTCAAGTTGTTAGATACTCTGAGAGTTTTGAGTATTAACTTCCAAGTTAGGATGCTGATTGCCTTACTGTTAGAACCTATAATAGTTTAAATAGCATGTGTACCTTAAATGACAAACTGGCACATTTTATTTAAAGATTTATTGCATTTATTTATTTGAAAGAGGGAAAAAGAAGAAGGGAGATCTTCCATCTGCTGGTTTACTTCTCAAAGCCAAGAGCTAAGAACTCCATCTAGGACTCCCATGTGACTGGCAGGGACCCAAGTACTTGGGCCATCATCTGCTGCCTCCCAGACACATTAATAGGAAGCTGGGTTAGAAGGGGGGGAGCTGAGACTCAGACCAGCATTCACATGTGAGATGTGATTGTCCCAAATGGCCAGACCAACCCACTGAACCACAGTGCCCACCCTGGCACAGTTGAATATTCTGTCTGTAGCAAAAATATTCATCTTATCTAGCAGAATAGTATAGGTGGATGTAGCTCCAGTCCACAATTATCTTTGAGACCTACATAATTTCTGATCAGGTCGGTCTTAATACAAAAGCTATTGTGAAGATTATTAGGCTGGATTTTGTTTCTAGATTTTATTTCCTCACAAACTACTTTTAGGTATTGTCATTCTCCTGAGTCACTTTAGACCTTGCTTGTGATGGCAGGAAAATCCCTTGTTCTCAGTCCTAGATAATGCCTGTCACTAGGCACAATGCTAGTTCCTTGCCAAACTCCATGCCTAAAATTAATACCATAGATTTTATTAATCTCATTTAGATTGCACTAAAGAGTATTAAATTTCTGAGAAATCACTCTAGATTTGTTGAAGTGATTTTGAAATGGCAAATAAGAATCCATGTGTGATGCAAACCTGGGGCACCAGACAAAGGGGCTGACAGACAAGTTTCTTCCTTAGGTTTGTCAATTTCCATTAGATTCTGCCTCTCAAAAAGCTAGTAGACAGGTGAGCCCTGAAGAACACTTCGGAGTTGAATAATTGGATTCCTTACACCCGTGTCCCTTCAGGTTGATATTTTAGACTTGAAATTTTCAACAAAAAAAAAAAAACACTTGACTTTCACAAACCAGTAACAGATATCCTAACAGTGGGATGGGACTGGGGAAGTGGTGCAATTATACATTGCAGGAGTGGAGAGGTCAACTTTTCGGTGAATTTCCCTCTGACCTCTTGACTTAAATTATCCTTTCTGTTTTTTTTTTTTTTTTTTTTTTTTTTTTTAAGGTAGTGATCATGGCATCATGGACCTGGGGCTGCGGTAATGCTTTGCGACTCTTCTCTGTCCGTCCTTAAAGGGAAAGCATTTTGGTCTGCGCACAGGCTCTCGTCTAAGAGTTGTTTTCCCAAAGCGGCAGGTTCTGAGGCTTCTCACCGAGCAGGAGCGCTGGAGGAAGTAGCTGCACTCGGTAGCTCACCCCTTTCCTGTTGAGTAATGCCTTACGGGTTGGGTTTCAGTGGTGACTGCTCCGATAGACTTGGGCACTTCGGGACAGATGACCTCCTTGGTTTTATGAGAGAACATGTAGATACAGTCAACTTGTTGGCAGGCACGGGCAAACCCTTCCAAAGGTGTTTACTGGACTAACGAGTTAAGATTAAATATTACTTCTACCTGGTTTCTGTTTTGGAACTGTTGGCTTCAGTTGTTTCAACTGAAATAAAAGTCATTTGAAACTAAGACACCCAAGAGTGTATCCCAGATATTATCTAGTGATATTTTTGAAGGGCAAGGGCTTGGGGCACCCTAGGATATGAAGCCTGTTAAATTACTTAGCTTAAAATATATTGTGTATGGCCAGCGCCGTGGCTCAATAAGCCTAATCCTCTGACTTGCGGCGCCGGCACACCGGGTTCTAGTCCCGCTTGCCCCTCTTCCAGGCCAGCTCTCTGCTATGGCCCGGGAGTGCAGTGGAGGATAGCCCAAGTGCTTGGGCCCTGCACCCGCATGGGAGACCAGGAAAAAGCACCTGGCTCCTAGCTTCGGATCAGCGCGATGTGCCAGCAGCAGCGCGCCGGCTGCGGCGGCCATTGGAGGGTGAACCAACGGCAAAAGGAAGACCTTTCTCTCTGTCTCTCTCTCTCTCTCTCACTATCCACTCTGCCGGTCCAAAAAAAAAATATATATATATATATATATATTGTGTGGTGAGATGTCTTGTTTTTGAAATATCTTTTAAATAGTTACATATTTTACAACCAGGTAGATGAAATGATTTTGTATGTAGGTATGGCCCTGTGTCTCTGTTTTGATCTTTAGGTTAATATTGAGCAAGAGAGCATGCACATATACTTGCCAGAGTCAGGCTGAGCATGGCTCAATTAACTGCAGAACAGGGCAGACTGGGTGGGGCGAGTTCTGGAATCCTTCCCACTCACTGAGCAAAGTCAGGTGTTCAGGAGAAGGCTTGAGCTGAAGAAGTTGGGAAGCCCAGCCCGGCAGATAAAACGTGGGACCTGGAGGATGTGGCAATCAACCCAAAGCTCAGTCTGGTAAGTGGCCTGCACCAGGGAAGCCAAAGTCTCCATCAGGAATCTGCAGCAGGAAAGCAGAGTGCTACAGGCATGTAGGAGGTGTCTGAGCCACCGGCCTAGCTTCAAGAGCAGTGGCAAGATCAGGGCAGGACCTGAGGCTTAAGAAGTCCACTTAGCACTTCTTCAAGACAGGAACTCAGATGTCCGGAAAATGACAGGCGGGGATCCTGGCACCAAAGCTGAGGTATCTGATAATGCCCGGATCCCAGGAACCAGGCAGTGCTCAGAGCCAAGACAAGGCCCCTGCTGGCCTAGTGACAGGCTGGGCTTGATGCTGAATGACTTCCAGAGCCAGACACTGGAGCTCCCTCCGTTCCTCCTGATTCCGCCTGCCTCGTCGGGACTGGCTGTGCAGATGACAGCCAGGTGGGCCGGTCAAGAGGCCCAGCTGTTGCAGAGGAGCCCTGTGGAGACCAGGGAGGGGCCTGGCTTGGCTCCGCACCAGGGAAGCAGCCTCCTGTGCTAACGAGACACAGCTGTGCGTGGGTGCAGCCGGCCGAGGAGTGGACCATTCACACCAGAACCTACCTAGGTGGACCAGCAAACACTAATGAACAAGGGCAGGTGCTACCAACACTAGCGGTGCAGATGGCCCTGTGCTCCTTGGGAACTGTCTTTCCATATTTGGAGGCACAGTTCCACCATAGAAATGTTTCCCTTCAGTGACAGCTGTGGACTCTTACTGGTGTCACTGTTGCTGGGTAGGGGAGAATCAGAGTGGTCCGTGTGTCCTCCCCCTCCAAGAGATGTGCTATGATTCTGGACCAGCAGAACAGCTTTGATTCCGTGTGGGTTGAACTCCGTAACCCTGTGGTTTGGGGAGTAGCCTCTTGTCGCTGTCAGAGGCCTCTCATTTGTCTCACCACACTTGTCCAGATAAGAACCTCTCAGCTCACCCCTGCAGCCAACCACGTGAGAGAAGCGCTTCCTTGGGGCCGTCCCTGTAGGAGCTCGGGTCTGTCTGCACCATCTGGAGGGCCCAGGAGGTTGCTGTGGGAGTCATCCACCCCTCCACTCCTGCAGCCATCCACAGAGGGCCTGGCCCTACCCACAGCGAGCAAGGCCTCTTTCACACCACCCGCCCTAACCTGACTCCCCAGCAGGCTGCCTCCCCAGCTCTCCAGGCCCCTTCTCCGCCTGGCCCCACTGACGGAGGATGTCGCCTTTCGCAAAACACTTCTTTACCAAGCGCCCGTAGCACTCCCGAGTCACGCTGATCTTGGCTCGTCTGAAGCTCTTATTGATTGTGTTGCTGTGTCTGTCCTACAGGACTGTGAGCTGTGAAACGGCAAGGACTGTACCTCCTTCATCCCTTTGTCCGTCACCACATTGGCCAATAAGAGGTTCTGCACTTCTGTTGCTCATCACGGACACTGGGCATGTGGATGACATGATGGTATGATGGTATCAGGTGCACAGCGAGAAGACAGTGCAGGTGAGGAAGTGGTTCGGGGTGAAAATGCTACATGGAGCAAGCAATGCCTACTCCATATTGTGGTTATATTATCTCATTTAATCCGCAGTCTTACACCAGAGGGTGATTTCCACCGAAGGGAAACAGGTTTAGAGACTGAGAGAAATCATGTCTCATTTCACCACCCAGAACATGTGACAGATCCAGAATGTGAACTCCAGCGCTCTCACTGCTGTGCCAGATTATTTACTGAATGCAGCCTTCTCGCAAAGCCTTCCCCAACCCGTCTCTGTCACAGCTCAACGGACTTCTAGGTGAGGAATAAGGAAGAGTTTACTCTCAGGCGAATCGCCTGGGCAGTCCAGCAGTATTCACTAATCCACAGCAGAGAGGGATTTCCTGAGCAAAAACACAAATTAGTTTCAGTTAGGAAACCAAGGACAGCTTTGGGGATGTACAAAGGATAGGAGATGGCACTGGTCTTGCAAACCCTACTACAGAGATGCTAGCAAAACCAGTGATATGGGGGCAAGTATTTGGTGTAGTGCTTAAGACATTACTTGGGGTGGCGGAGTGGAGGGCAAACAGCGCCGTGGTGTAGCGGGTAAAGCCAACGCCTGCAGGGCCGACATCCAATATGGGCGCCAGTTCGAGTCTCAGAGCTCCACTTCCGAGCCAGCTCTCTCCTGTGGCCTGGGAAAGCAGTAGAAGATGACCCAAGTGCTTGGGGCCCTGCACCCACGTGGGAGACCCAGAAGAAGCTCCAGGCTCCTGGCTTCAGATCAGCGCAGCTCCGGCCATTGCAGCCATTTGGGGAGTGAACCAGTGGATGGAAGACCTCTGTCTCTCTCTGTGTCTCTATCTTTTCCCGCCTCTGCCTCTGTAACTCCGCCTTGCAAATAAATAAATACATCTTAAAAAAAAAAAAAGCAGACACTATTTGGGATGCCCGCATCCCATAGCAGAGTGAGGTTCAGGCCTACCTCCACTTCAGATTGCAACTTCCTGCCAACGCACACCCTGAATGGCGGCAAGCGGGTGATGACTCCAGTGCTTGCCTCCTTGCCGCCCAGGAGAGACGGGGGTTCAGTTCCAGTTCTCCTGGCTGTGGTGTGACCCAGCCCCAGCTGCTGTGGGCATTTGGAGAAAAAAAAAAGATGGAAAAGTCTTCTCTCCCTTTCAAATAAAATGAAAATAAGTTTAAAAAAAGTTTTAAAAACAGTGATATGGTTACTAAATCGTGATCAACAGTAACATTTTTGAATTCATGTACTGTTCATTATAAATTCACCAACTGTTCATTTAACTAAAGACTGCTGTCACTCATAGCAGATGGCATGTTATAATTCCATGGATAAAAGATGTGTATAACAGCTAGATTTACTAAGCACTAAGTACTTTTTTTACTAAAAATTATTTCTAAGATATATTTATTTATTTGAAAGTCCGAGTTGCACAGAGAGAGAGGAGATGCAGAGAGAGAGGAGAGAGAGAGAGAGAGAGAGAGAAAGAGAAAGAGAGAGTCTTCCATCCGATGGTTTACTCCCTAATTGGCCACAATGGCTGGAGCTGTATTGATCCGAAGCCAAGAGCCTGGAGCTTCTTTGGAGTCTCCCACATGGGTGCAGGGGCCCAAGGACTTGGGCCGTCTTCTACTGCTTTCCCAAGCCATAGCAGAGAGATAGATTGAAAGTGGAGCAGCCGGGTCTCAAACCGGTGCTCATATGGGATGCCAGCACTTCAGGCCAGGGCGTTAACCCACTGTGTCACAGTGCCAGCCCCACTAAAAATTATTTTTATGCTTTTTTAAAACATATTTTTAGGTTAAACTCTTTTTTAAAAAAAATTATTTATTTGAAACGGAGCGAGAGAGAGAATCTTCCATCCACTGGTTCACTCCCCATGGGTGCAACAACTGTGGCTCAATCCGGGTCTCTTACGTGGTTGCCAGGGGCCCAAACACTGGGGCCATCTTCTGCTGCTGTTATCAGGGAGCTGGATCAGAAGTGGAGCAGCCAGGACTCGAACCAGCACACATGGTTTTTATTTTATTTCTTGAATCAAATTTCCTAATGTTGAACAATCACATATTAGAAACTCAGAAAAAACAAAAATGGTGATAATTAGGGGAAGCATTTCTGTCACATCGATATTTCATAACAACCAACACTGGATAACAACGCATGCCCTTTGCGTAACAAAAGGGGGGCAAGACAGTTTGTTATTTGCTTGTAATATCCCTGAAAGTCTAAATGAAGAATCAGTCACACGGGGTTGTCCCTAGGACAGCGACCTGGCCTGTGTGGGGAGGGGGCGATTTGAGGTGGGTGGGATGGAGACTTCACCAAAATCTTTCTACCTGTTTTGTCTTCATCTAGACTTTTCACTGTGACCCTGGTATATATGCTACTTTTATCTGACTCCTTTTTTATTTTTTGTTTGTAATCTATTTTAAAAGCTTAAATGCAGTCTGTGTGTACAAATCTGTGTGTGTGTATATATATTATATATTAGATCCCAAAAGTCCCTGAAAGCGGTCAGAGGTACATGATTATAAACCTGCTGTCTGGCCAGCGCCGTGGCTCACTAGGCTAATCCTCCGCCTGCGGCACCGGCACACCGGGTTCTAGTCCCGGTCGGGGCGCCGGATTCTGTCCCGGTTGCCCCTCTTCCAGGCCAGCTCTCTGCTGTGGCCCAGGAGTGCAGTGGAGGATGGCCCCAGTACTTGGGCCCTGCACCCCATGGGAGACCAGGATAAGTACCTGGCTTCTGCCATCAGATCAGCATGGTGCGCCAGCCGCAGCGGCCATTGGAGGGTGAACCAACAGCAAAAGGAAGACCTTTCTCTCTGTCTCTCTCTCTCTCACTGTCCACTCTGCCTGTCAAAATAAATAAATAAATAAATAAACAAACAAACAAACAAACCTGCTGTCTGCACATTTCATACATGCTCATCATAACCTACCAGAGGTACAGCGTCTGCCAGTGGCCAGCCACCAGCTGAGTGGTGCCATTTATCTAAAGGCCCACATGTCAAACATCTATTCTCACCCAGAGTCCCCACATACACCCCAAAAATGATGGCCTTAGCATGACACACCGTTTCCATATCTGCCCTGGCTAGCTTTGGCCTTCAGCCAGATTTTTTTTAGTCTCTTCCCAATGTCCACTTCATTACTCAACTCTTATCTTTCCAATGTTGCTCCAAATCATCTTCCCACTTAGTTATAGCTTCACCCATATGCAGTTTGAAAAGTTTTGGTGTTATTGATCGCTGTGTAACAAATCCCTCCAAAATATAGACGCGTAGGACAACAATGTACACTTAAAATAGCTCACAGCTTCTTTGGGTCAGAAATTCCGGAGCCTTCTGACTTGGAGCCCTGCGGGAGCTGCAGTTCAGACGTCAGCCATGGCCACAGTCATGGGCGGCTTGCGGGCTGAAGGACCTCACGGGTGACTGGCAAGGTGGTGCTGGCCGCTGACAGGAGACCTCGGGTGCTCCCCACGTGGGCCCCTCCGCAGGCTGCTCAGCGTCCTGATGAGCAAGCAGGCTGAGGACAAAGTAGAAACCCAGAGCCTCTTACGACCTCGCCTCAGGAATCCCACACTTCCCTTCCACCTCATTCTCTTCCTTAGAAGTGAGTCACGGGGCCAGTGCTGTGGTGTAGCGGGCTTGGGCTAAGCCTCCGCCTCTGCCTCCGCCTCCAGCATCCCATATGGGCACCTGTTCGAGTCCTGGATGCTCCTCTTCCAATCCAGCTCTCTGCTATGGCCTGGGAAACCAGTGGAAGATGGTCCAAGTGCTTGGACCCCTGCACCCATGTGGGAGACTTGGAAGAAGCACCTGGCTCCTGGCTTCAGAGTTGGCTCAGCTCTGGCTGTTGTGGCCATTTGGGGAGTGAACCAGCAGATGGAAGACTTCTCTCTCTCTCTTTCTCTCTCCCTCTCCCTCTCTCTGTAACTCTGCTTCTCAAATAAACAAAATAAAAAAATTTTTTTAAATTAAGTCACTCAAACTATTCAAGGGGAGGGACATTGGGTTCAACCTCACAAAGAGGGGAATGTCAGGTCATAATTTAGAACCACGACGGGGTATGATAAATAATCATCGGAATTAGTTAACCTCAAGTCAGGCAGACAAGAAGGTAAAGACAAGAGCGATGCTGGGCAGGGCAGGTGGGTCTTAGAAGGACGGAGCATTTACTGAGCACCGTCTGACCCAAGCTCTCGAAGAGCCTGGTTTTGCAGGCGAGGAAGCTGAGACAGTAAGAGGAGGTGGAGCTTGCCCAAGGTCACAATGTCAGGCACATGTCAGCCTGAGGTCACAGCTGTGCCACTGCCCTCCGCCGGGGAAACAGGAGAGCATCCCCAGGTGTTTGCTTCCTTGACCTACTGAAGCCCTGGCCCTTTTGCTGCCAGGGAGAAATGCGACCGATACCCCGAAGTTGAGTGAATTCCGCCAGAGGTGTTTACTTTGTTCCTAAATGCGCTGGGACCAACAGCAATGAATCCTCCTTCAGCCACGCCTCCCCTGCCTTCCACCATTGCCAGGGGTATTTGCTGGGCGGGGCGGTGCCACACACACCTCCTCCTACTCCCGGCTTTTGACAGCCTGCCAGCCCCTCTTGCCATTACAGATGGCTGTGGCAGGGAGGCCAGTGGGGTCAATGGAGTAGAGTGACACTGAGCACAGGGGTGTGTGAGGGCAAGGCCCTCGGTCGTGTGGGGACTGGGCCAAGCCCAGCAGGGAGGAGATAGGACACGGCTCTGCCCTGGTGCCATGCTGGACTGTGGAGGCCTGATAAGGCCAGCACGCGCCCGCCCAACGCTGCCGTCCCCTTCCAGATCTACACTTCTCCCCACGTGGCTCTCCCTGAGGTTGGTCGTCACCTGCGTGCTTTCCTCTGTGGGTAGCTCTGGCCTGGCTTCTCCCCTCTAGGAGACAGCCTGATCAAGGGCAGCGCCGGCTCTCACAGGTGACCGTTTGAGCAGCCGGGGGCTGTGGAAAAAGTGTGAGTTGCACCTTCCCGACCCCCATCCCCTCTGAGCATTGGCCAGTCCATCCCTCTCGGGAAACAAGGTGTTCTGATGCAGACTCTGGTCAACACTGTCCTTCCTGCTGAGAGCTGGCACGCGAAGAACCGCTGGAATTCTGCTCCACTGGTGGTCTCAGCCACCAGGGCACACTCCCCCGCACAGAGAATTTTGTCTTGGGCTGGAGGAATTTAGTGTTATCGTTGGAGCCAGAGCTGAAGGGAGACACAGGTCAACTGAGCTGCGAACCGAGGCCCCCTCTACAAGGGCATGACAACCGTCCCGACATAGGTGGGCAGAGGAATTCCGCTGAGGAAGTGGCCCAGCCGCAGTTGAAAGTCTGTGGTGATGAAATATTTGAAGTGGGGGAGCCATGGCGCCCTTGAGCATCAACTGATCACCAAATTGCAGATCTGGTTAACAGCAGCGCTCCTTGCTGGGTGTGGCCTTTGTGCATGCAGCCTACTGGGGTTCCCACCCCACCCAGCTAGGTCCTCCACCCCTCCCCCATGTGGGCAGCCCCCTGAGGGAAGGAATCACCCGTACTAGGGGGTTATCAGCAGGCAGGGGAACCAAGCAGTCACTGGAGGAGACGGACCGTGGCCCGGGCTCCCCTTGGCTGGAGCAGCGAGTGTGTGGGGCCAACTGTCCTCTGAGCAGAGCCTGTGTGGGGTGGATCACAGCAGCCGACGGGACAGAGGGAGGAACTGGGAGGGAGTGAGCCCGGAAGCTACTGCTGTCTGTCCAAATCCCCCTCAGAATTCCGTTTGGGCTTTAAGGCCCCCAGTTAGAGTGGAACGGTCCCTTTCCTTGTCAGCTGGCGCCAATCCCTCCCTTGGAAGGCTCCGGGACCTCCAACATGGATGAACAAAGCACAGTGACTCCACATCTGGCCTGGAGGGCAGCTGCGAGTCAGTGCCAGTCCATGTCACATACAGATGAAAAACAAAAGCCCTGCCTAATGCCCCACTGCCTGGCGGCCATGTGGCCCCAAGACCCCACGAGGGTGCAGCGTGGGCCCTGGCAGGGGCCAGCCTAATGGTGGGCTGATCAGCTCTGCCAGTCTTCAGGTGCACCCGGCACATGAAGGCAGGTGCAGCAGGAGCTTCCCCGGACTGTCACGCCCCTTCCATGTCCCAGGAGGAGGCGCCGTGACCACCCAGGCAGTGTAATGAGTGAGAAGCTGAGTGCACGTGGAAGCTACACAATTTGCCCGAGCCAGTAATTAGCAAGTGGAGCTCAGGATTCAAAGGCCGGGTCGGACTCTGAGCCCTGGGGGCCACTCTGTCTCTCCCGAGAACGGGCCCGCAAGCCTTGGCCCTTCTGCTCTGCCCTGCCCCCTTCCTGAGTTCGGAGGCCGGGCCGGGGCTCTGGGAAGCCGACGGGGAGGTGGCGCACATTGACGCCTGCAGCGAGCCAGGCTTTTCCAGAACAGATCGGGTGCCGGAAACCAGGCCCTGTGGGTCCTGCACGAAGCCAGAGCCCAGCCCAAGGAGAAGGCGCTGGATTCGGGGTACTCTGACCCTGGTAGGGGCTGGCACCTCCTACTCCGGAGCATGGGAGTGTGGCGGGGCAGAGACCTTGTGGCCGGAAGACAGCAGGTGAACTTTGTGCCTCTGCCACGGTGGCCCAGCTGAGGGGCTGCAGGCGATGTGCTTCCTGGAGCTCAGCACGCTGGGCTATAGGGCAGGCCTGCGTGTGTCTTCCTCGTGGAGCCGATGTTGAGGGGGAAGCAAGCATTGGTCACGTGCCTGGGCACCAGAGCTGGCCCGCCCCAGGCCTCCAGATACTGTCACTGCAGGGTGCCCGAGGCTCCTCCTGGGCCCCTCCCCCACTGTCCCCGCCACCAGGGCACTCTCTGTCTCCTTTCTCTTCCAGTTTCATTCTTCCTCTCCCTCTTCCTCCTACCTCACCAGAGGCCTCCAGGTGGCCAGAGACACGTGGCTGAGCCTCGTGCTCACTCAGGGAGGAGTCCCGAGACACACCTGCTGGTGGCCTAGAACACTCCCAGCTGGAAAGCTTACCCAGGTCAGACAAGAACGTGCGTCCCGTGACAGCCACACCCCAGGCCTGTGCCCTCCCCACCCACCTCTCACTCACAGACACCTGCTCAACCCATCCCTCTCGCCCCCGATCTCCAGCGCAGGTGCCCAGCTATGGCAGTCACGGTCACATTCAGCTGAAGGGGGGCCCGCAGACTGCCCTTCTCCCTCATCCCACTGCCCCAGCCCAGAGGAAAAGAGACGTGGGAGGGGGCGAGGGATTACCGCACTCGGCTGGCTGGCTTTCTGCGCGCACAGGGTATTGAGGCCACTTAATTGACAGTAAACACGGATAAAGACCTGGGGCAGTGAAGAAGGGGGCTGGTAGGGGTAAGGCAGGCTGAGGCATCGGGCGGGCTGGGGGTGGAGGGGCTTGGGAGAAGACCAGATGGCTCCCTGCCATGTCCCCATCTGGGCCTCTGCTTACTTTGAGCCAAGTGAGCTGGGCCTGGTGCACAAAGGCTAATGTGCACATGAAGGGGGCCAAGGGAGGAAGGGCCTTGGGGGAGATGGCGGCCAGCTCCTCTGGCCCCAGGAGGAGCGTCCCAAGCTCCCAACACAGGGACGAGGGGATCTTGTAGCATCTCACGCAGCTCCTATGAGGGGGGCCCTGGGACAGCTCCACACTGAGGGCTCATTTTCCCTGCAAGGGCCCTGTTGATGGCAGCGTGCAGGGAGAGGCCCCAGCTCACTCTGGGCCACCAGCCCTGCAGTGCAGGCCACCCCTGCCCAGGACTGAGCTCCTGTAGCACAGGAGGGAGTAGAGCGCGGGTGGAGGGTGGGAGCTGCCAGACCCCCCAACAGGAGACAGCTGGATGTTGATCTCCACTCACTCATTTTTGCTCCCAAGGCTTCTGCACCCTGAGAAAGACAGAAGGCCACAGCCAGCCCAGCTCCGCTGGACAAATCCGCTCACCTGCACCCTCGGCCTTGGCTCTTCAGAGGCCTCCAGGGCCTCAGCCCGACCCATCTGAGTTCCAGCTGCTGCTCGCCCTGAAAAGGCAGCGTCTTGTGCCTGCTCCGCCTGTCCAGGCTGCCCTGTGTGGGCAGGGCCGGCCCAGAGAGACGGAGAAGGGTAGGCAGGCGCAGTTGCGAATCTCACCGCTGCCGTTTCTGACTCGGGGCAGTTCACTTTCTTCCAGCATCTGTTTTCCCATCTGTGATTAGGAAAGGGGGTCCTTCCTCACATGAGGATGTAACGGGGTGGGCTGGGGGCCGCCCTCCCTCCTGGCAGGTGCTCAGGGAGGCGTAACTCAGAGCCACGTGGCCACCATACCCCAGGGATACTACCTCCGAAACCTTCCGAGTCTAAGCACGTCGAGGCCACCTGAATTCATGTGAACAATGAACTCACTGCCCCTCACTGCTCTCTCCCCTTCAGCCCAGCCTCACGTCGCTGGAGAGGGAGCTCTTCACTACGCCCAGCCTGGTCTGGTCACTCCCTGCCTCGTTGCCTATGACTTATAACACATGAAACCCCATTTCCTCTGCAAGGCAGGCTCCGTTGGTGATCTGGTCCCTTGGGCCCCCGGGCTTTCCCGGTCACCTCACTCCAGCTGCTCACTTTCACACCGGGGCATGTACTCTTTGCTCAGCTTGACATGTCCTTAGCCAGCTCTTCAGAGAGCCAGCTCCCACTCCCATGGAGCAGAGGGACACCTGGTGCTAAGCATTTTATTTTTATTTATTTTTTATTTAGTAAATATAAATTTTCAAAGTACAGTTAATGGATTACAATGGCTTCCCCCCCTCCCCATAATTTCCCTCCCACTTACACCCCTCCCATCTCCCGCTCCCTCTCCCATTCCATTCACATCAAGATTCATTTTCAATTATCTTTATATACAGAAGATCAATTCAGTATATATTAAGTAAAGATTTCATCAGTTTGCACCCACACAGAAACACAAAGTGTAAAATACTGTTTCAGTACTAGTTATAGCATTACTTCACATTGGACAACACACTAAGGACAGATCCCACATGAGAAGTAAGTACACAGTGACTCCTGTTGTTGACTTAACAATGTGACACTCTTATTTATGGTGTCAGTAATCTCCCTAGGCTCTAGTCATGAGTTGCCAAGGCTATGGAAGCCTTTTGAGTTCGCCAACTTCGATCTTATTCGACAGGGTCATAGTCAAAGTGGAAGTTCTCTCCTCCCTTCAGAGAAAGGTACCTCCTTCTTTGATGGCCCCATTCTTTCCACTGGGATCTCACTCGCAGAGATCTTCCATTTAGGTCTTCTTTTTTTTTATCCATTTTAGTATTTTCTCTTTGTTTTGTTCTAGTACTATCGGTTGAACTCTGTGATTAACACACAATTATTCTTAGGTGTTTAAATTTTAACTGAAAAGTGATCCCTGTTAAATATAAGAGTGAGAATAAGAGAGGGAGGAAATGTACAATCTGGGACATGCTCAATCGGACTTGCCCCAAATGGTGGAGTTAGAATCATGCCAGGGGATCCCAATACAATCCCATCAAGGTGGCATGTACCACTGCCATCTCACTAGTCCAAGTGATCAATTTCAGTTCACAATTGATCACACTGATAGGTATAAGAGTCAAAGGGATCACACAAACAAGTCTAGTGTCTGCTAATACTAGCTGATAGAATCAAAAAGGGAGAGAACAATCCATCATGGGAAGCAGGATACACAGTAGACTCATAGAATGGCAGATGTCCTAAATAGCACTCTGGCCTCAGAATCAGCCCTTAAGGCATTCGGATATGGCTGAAGAGCCCATGAGAGTATTTTAGGCATGGAAAGCTAAGCATTTTATATGCATAGTCTCATGCAGCAGATACACATGATAAAACCAAGTCTCAAGGGGTGAGATTTCAAACCTAGACTGATCATGCTCCTCCACTGCAGTCGTGCCCTGCACCCAAGCCGCCTCCTTCAGAAAGCCTTCCCCCTCTCCTAGGACAGAGTTTGGAAATGAATTTCAGAGGAACACACAGTTTCTGTTTAGGGTGAGTGTATGATCAGTCCAACAAACATGGACTCAGCAATTCCTGTATTCAAGGGATGGGTTTGGGCATTGAATGGAGTTAGAAACTGATTGGGGGGGGGGGGCGGCACTTTGGTACAGCAGGTTAACGCCCTGGCCTGAGTGTTGGCATCCCATATGGGTGCCAGTTTGAGTCCTGGCTGCTCTACTTCTGATCCAGCTCTCTGCTGTGGCCCGGGAAGGCAGTGGAGGATGGCCCAAGTCCTTGGGCCCCTGCATCTGCATGGGAGTCCAGGAGGAAGCTCCTGGCTCCTGGCTTTAGGTCGGTGCAGCTCCAGCCATTGTGGCCAATTGAGGAGTGAACCAGTGGATGGAAGACCTCTCTCTCTCTGTCTCTCCCTGTCTCTCTCTGTCTCTCTCTCTCTCTGCCTCTCCTCTCTCTGTGTAACTCTTTCAAATAAATAAATAAATAAATCTTTTTTAAAAAAAGAAACTAATTGGTGGACTATAACCAGTCTTGACAAGGATGGGGAGAACTCTGTCTTCATACATTGCTATGGAAATGCAAGATGGTTCAACCAGTTTGGAAGGGGCAGTTCCTCAAAAAGTTATACACAGTTACTGTGTGATAAAGCAGTTCCACTCCTTAACGTACACCCAAGAGAAATGAAGACATATATCCAAAGAAAAATTCTCATGGAAATATTCATAGCTGAAGTATTCATAACAGTCAAGAAGCGTCCATCAGCCGATGAATGTATAAACAACGTGACACACACATGCCATGGAATATTACTCAGCCCCAGCAAGGAAATGAAGGGCTGGCATGCATTAGCGCATGGAGAGACCCATAAACAGTGATGAGAAGCTGCCAGGGCTGGGGTACCGGCCCTGTGTAGGGTTTCTGTTGGAGTTAGTGAACTTGTTCTACAATTAGATCATAGTAGACGTTTCAGAACTCTGCATTTATTAAAAACCACTGAATGGGACCGTTTCAAAGGGTGAATTGTAGGGCATGTGAATTATATCTCACTAAAACTGTTTTTTTTTTTAAAAGAAACTGATTGTAGTTTAAATGTGCAATCATAGGAGACTGAAAAAAATGTGGTACAATAGGTGGAATTCTCTGCCCTGATTTTCAGCAAAATACTGATTTGAAAATGTTTTAAGATTGTTGAGTAGAGGGAAAAAAAGAGTATATTTGATCCCATTCTGTGCGTGTGTGTGTGCTTGTGTGTACACCTGTGCCAATAGGAAAATTAAAAGATCACCAACATGTTACAAGTCCCAGCCGGGACGTCATAGAGACGCTTTCTCCTTGTGGGGAGTATGGGGAGATGGTGCATTTCCTGTTGTTCCCACATAGGAAACGTGGCTTAGTTGTGTGTTAGCTCTCTAACAGGGTGCTGAGCTCACCCTGCCCCTCCACGGTGGCAATCTAGCCAAGACCATGCAGACATGGTTACGTCTTCCCTAGGGGCTCCGGGGAGACCTCCTGGAGAGGGTGGGGATGGCAGAAACAAGAGGAGGCAGAACCAGAGAAGTGAACCCTTGGCCTTTGATTCCCGGGAGATAACCAGGGAAAGGCAAAGGGCATGCCACATCCGCCTCCCCGGAGACCCCGTGCCCTGGGCGCCGGGCCAGCCCCGGAGCGGGCAGCGTAGTTCCGGAGTCTGTGCCTTCCACACCCCACAGCCACCGGGGAGAGAGGACACCTCGTCAGAACCGGAGCCCGGGCTGTGGTCCACGTGGGCCCGCAGCCCCTGCACGGGGTGTGGACAGGAGCTCACAGGGGCAGCCACAATGCGGGGCGCGGGCGGCTGGGAACCCCCCAGCTCCCCAGCAAAGTGCGGCGGCAAGGCAGGACGGGGTCCCTCGGTGCCCAGCCCCGCGCCTTTCTTGTCCACACGGGGCCTCCCCCCTGCTCTCGGGGTCGCGACCCCGGCGAAGCCTGCGGAGTGGAGCCGCCCTGGAGACTCAGGGGAAGCCGGGAGACAAACCACGAGGACGGTGGCTTTAGGGCGGGCGTGGGCTGGGCTGGGTTTTACTCTTAGTGGTCGTGGTGGTGATGGTGGTGTGGAATTGAGACCCGAAGCAGGAAGCAGGGTTTCCCAGCCACAGCCTTTGATGGTTTCCGGGCCGCTTGTGTGCCTCCGTGATGGGCCAGCTCCTGTAGGCGGCTTGTGAGGCTGAGAGTGTGGCCGCCGACCGTGACCGTGGGTAAAGCACAACCCGCCTCCGGGGCAGGCAGCTCGCTCCCCGCAGCACCTCAGGGCACGCTCCTGGCCACCAGGACAGGGAGGGTGATGGCGCCCGTGCCTTGCCTGCACCCGGACATCGCATGGCAGGTTCCAGACATGGCTGCCCTGCTGCTGACCCAGCTCCGTGAGAATGCGCCTCAGAAAGCTCCAGAAGGTGGCCCAGCAGATGAAGATCAAGCTGTGTGTGTGTGTGTGTGTGTGCATGTGTGTGTGTGTGGGGGGGGTGCGAAGTCTTCCCTTGAAATAAATCTTAAAAATAAAGACTGGCTGGTTTAAGTAAAAGGCACCAGTCTGGGAGTGTCCTAATCCATTCCTGCTGCAGCAGCAAAATACCACGCGCCGGTGACCTGTCAGCAGACGCTCACTCCCCACACTTCCGGACGCTGGACGCCCGGGCCGGCTTGCGAAGGCCGCCATTTTGCTGGCCCCGCCGGGTGCCTCTTCCGGAATCCCGGGCAGGAGGGCTCTGCCCACGTGACCTGGTCACCTGTCGAAGGCTCCGCCTCCCAGCACCAGGGCGAGGGGAGCCGGGCTTCAAACCAAAACCCAGACTGCCTCTCAGAGCCTTGTGCCGTGCTGTGGGCTCTTAGCCAAGTTGCTCAGTGTCTCTGAACCTCGGTTTCGTCGCCTGCAAATGCATCTGAATGAGGCGGAGCACCTGGCAGCCCCTTCTTCAGGGCTAAGAAATATTTGCCGTTTCTGGCCTCTCCGAGGGAGGGCGAGCACCCTGGGGGAAATAAGACACGCGTGGGAGGTAGCATCGAGGCTGTCAGAGTGGCCCAGGTGAGAGGAGGCTCTGGAGGCAGCCGCGCAACCAGATGCGGGCTTAGAAATGGCCCAAAGTCCCTGCCACCAAGAAGCACTTCCCTTTCCTCCGGGTGACCCCTGGCCTCCGCCTCCCTGGCGTGTCACCCAGCGCCACTCCACACACCCCGCCAAGCAGCCTGCTGCAGCCTCCTGTCGAACATTCGAACCTGCGCCCTGCACCCCTGCTATGGAGAGTGCCTCAAGCTGGAGACACGGCCAATGGCCGAGAAGGGACAAGAGCGCAGGAGAGTCAGAGACCGAGCGCGGAGCCGGATCCCGCTGAGCCACAGGACCTGGGGGAGGCAATCCTCTGAGACTGTTTTCTCATCTATAAAGAAGGGATAATTAACAGGACCTTTCTCATAGGATGGCATTTTGGAAACTGGAATGTTGCTTGCAAAAATGGAGTACAACAGTAGGAGCAGGCTGTGGATGAGCCTTGCTTGCTAAGTTTCTTCTTTCCCCTGGCCCGAGGAATCCTAGCACTGAGCAGCACCCTGGCTCCCAAAACTCAGCCAGATCTTGCTGTTGCCCTCCCCACAAACCAGTCTTTCTAAAATCTGATCTTGTAAGGATTTGCTTGCTCGCTCTTCAATTTATTTGAGACACAGCATCCATCCACTAGTTCACTACTCAGCCAGGATCCAGGAATTCAATCCATGTGTTCATCCACGCGGATGGCAGGAACCCAACCGCTTGAGTCATCACTGTAGCCTCCCAGGGTTTGCATTAGCAGGAAGCTGGAATCAGCATCAGGGACAGAACTCAAGTGCTCTGAAATGGCACAGGGCCTTCTAACTGTTCGGCCAAACACCTGCCCCCAGAATCTGCATTTTAAAACACTCAACAGACCACAAAACAAACAACCCACTTAAGAGATGGGCCAAGGACCTAAATAGACATTTTGCAAAATCCAAATGGCCAACAGACACATGAAAAACTGTTCAGGATCTCAATCAGGGAAATGCAAATCAAAATCACAATGAGGTTTCACCTCACCTGGGTTAGAATGACTCACATACAGAAATCTACCAACAACAGATGCTGGCAAGGATGTGGGGGAAAAGGCACACTAATCCACTGCTGATGGGAATGCAAACTGGTAAAGCCACTATGGAAGTCAGTTTGGAGATTCCTCAGAAACCTGAATATAACCCTACCATACAACCCAGCCATCCCACTCCTTGGAATTTACCCAAAGGAAATTAAATTGGCAAATAAAAGAGCTATCTGCACCTCAATGTTTATTGCAGCTCAATTCACAATAGCCAAGACCTGGAATCAACCTAAATGCCCATCAACAGAAGACAGGATAAAGAAATTATAGGATATGTACTCTATAGAATACTATACAGCATTAAAAAAAAAAAGAAAAGAAAAAAAGAAATCCAATCATTTGCAACAAAATGGAGGAATCTGGAAAACATCATGCTGAGTGAATTAAGCCAGTCCCAAAGGGACAAATATCATATGTTCTCCCCGATTGGTGACAACTAACTGAGCACCAAAAAGGGAACCTATTGAAGTGAAATGGACACTATGAGAAACAGTGACTTGATCAGCCCTTGTCCTGACTGTTGAGGAACAACTTACTATTTTATTCCTTTAAGTATTTTTTTGTTCTACTTAATACTATTGGTTGAACTCTGTAATTAACACACAATTATTCTTAGGTGTTTAAATTTAACTGAAAAGAGGCCGGTGCCGCGGCTCACTAGGCTAATCCTCCACCTTGCGGCCCCAGCACACTGGGTTCTAGTCCCAGTTGGGGCGCCAGATTCTGTCCTGGTTGCCCCTCTTCCAGGCCAGCTCTCTGCTGTGGCCAGGGAGTGCAGTGGAGGATGGCCCAAGTACTTGGGCCCTGCACCCCATGGGAGACCAGGACAAGTACCTGGCTCCTGCCATCGGATCAGCGCGGTGCGCTGGCTACAGCACACCGGCCATGGCGGCCATTGGAGGGTGAACCAACGGCAAAGGAAGACCTTTCTCTCAGTCTCTCTCTCTCACTGTCCACTCTGCCTGTCAAAAAAATAAATAAATAAAAAATAAAAAATAAAAATAAAAAAATTTAACTGAAAAGTGATCCCTGTTAAATATAAGAGAGGGAGGAGATGTACAATTTGGGACATGCTCAATCAGACTTGCCCCAAATGGTGGAGTTAGAAATGTGCCAGGGGATTCCAATTCAATCCTATCAAGGTAGCATGTACCAATGCCATCTCACTAGTCAAAGTGATCAGTTTCAGTTCGTAATTGATCATACTGATAGGATTAAGAGTCAAAAGGATCAAATAAACAAGACTAGTGTCTGCTAATACTAACTGATAGAATTAAAAAGGAGAGAACAATCCAACATGGAAAGCGGGATACACTGCAGACTCATAGAATGGCAGATGTCCTAAGTAGCACTCTGGCCTCAGAATCAGCCCTTAAGGCATTCGGAACTGGATGAAGAGCCCACGAGAGTATTTCAGGCATGGAAAGCCAAGACACTCTGGGAAAAAAAAAAAAAAACTGAATAAAAGATCTCTGTAAGTGAGATCCCAGCAGAAAGAACGGGTTATCAAAGAAGGAGGTGCCTTTCTCTGAAGGGAGGAGAGAACTTCCACTTTGACTATGACCCTGTCTAAATAAGATCAGAGTTGTCGAACTCAAGAGGCATCCATAGCCTTGGCAGCTCATGACAAGCGCCCCGGGTGATTACTGACGTCATAAATAAGAGTGTCAATTGTTAAATCAACAAGAGGAGTCACTGTGCACCCCATGTAGGATCTCTGTTCTTAATGTGTTGTACTATGAGAATTAACGGTATAACTAGTACTCAAACAGTACTTTACACCTTGTGTTTCTTTGTGGGTGCGAACTGTTGAAATCTTTACTTAGTATATATCAAGTTGATCTTCTGTATATAAAGATAATTGAAAATGAATTTTGATGTGAATGGGATGGGAGAAGGAGTGGGAGATGGGATTGTTGCAGGTGGGAGGGAGGTTATGGGGGGGGGGGGAAGCTGCTATAATCCAAAAGCTGTACTTTGGAAATTTATATTTATTAAATAAAAGTTAAAAACAAACAAACAAAAAACACTCAACAGGTGACCCAGATAGAGCCAAGAGCTTACTATTTTGGAGGAAAACACTTCATTTCTGTAAAAGCTTCCTGTTAGCAAGGTTTGAACCACATTGTTCCATTCTTCGAAACATGAAACTAACAATGGTAAGACGGATTTACTTTCATTCATTCCAAAAATATTCAATCATAAGGGTTCAAAGTTGAAGCTCTGGGCCAGTTCACACCCTCTAGGTTGGCTCTAAACAAAAAGATCGATATTATCAAGTGTTGCCAGTGATAAGGGCAAACTGGACTTGCCGTAGGCTGCTGGTGGGAGCACGACATGGTGCAGCCACTTTGGAATACGGTCCACTGCATCCTCACAGTATTAACCATAGATGACTGTGGGCTCTAGCAGCGCCACTCCTAGGTTACACCCAAGAGAAATGAAAACATACATCCACACAAAAACATGCTCACGAACAGTCAGAGGAGCATCGTTCATAATACTCCAGAAGTGGACACAATGCAAATCTCCATCAGCTGAGTGGATAAACAAAACGTGGTCTAACCATACAGTGGAATATCATTTGGCAATGAAGGGAAATAAAGGGTGGATATATAATACAACACGCGTGAATTTTGAAAACATTGTGCTAAACAAAGAAGCTGGCACAGAGGGCCACATATATGATTCTACTTTTAAGTGAAATGTGAAGAACAGGTAAATCTACAGAAACAGGAAGTAGATGGGTGATTCCCAGGGCTGAGGGATTAGGTTAGGTTAGGAGAAATGGGCATTGACTGTTAATGAGTGTGGACTTTTTTATGGGATGATAAAATGTTGATTGGGATTATGGTTGCCAAACTCTTCGAATATACTAAAAACTATCTAATCGTACACTTTCACTGGATGAATTGTGTAGTATGTGATTTAGACCTCAATAAATCTGTTTATTAAAAAAAAAAAAAAACAATTCAGGGTCTGGAGTCTGACTCCCAGCTCTGCTGTTTGCTTGCTGGGCAATTTTGTACAAGTAATACAACTTTTCTGTGTCTTCCTTTCCTCATTCAGTGTGGTAAAGAGGATCTGATCTTTTACTTAATTGGTCTTTCAATCAATACAAAGGTATTTCAAGAAAATGGAATTAAAAGAGAAGTCTACTTTGATACAAAAATATTTTTTAAATCCATGCATAGTTTATACATCACATACATTTTCCAGGAACTTTTTGAAGTACCCTTGTACATGAAAAAGTTTACAAGAGTGCTTGGCTCATGGTAAGTGTTCAGTAAATATTAGTTATTGCTTCGAGCCAGGCATATTCTACATCTGTGCTGTCCAATGTGGCTGCAAGTAGCACTTGAAGTTTTAGCTACTCTGAATTGAGATATGCTGAAAGTACAACAAACACACTAGGTTTCAAAGGTTTTATATGCAAAGTAAAATATTAATAATTTTTATAATAATTACACTAAAATGTGGCCATGTGAAATGTTGCTAATAGTAATTTTGTCTTTTCCCTTTTTTAACGTGGCTACTAGACATTTTAGAATTACATAGTGCACAGCTAACATCATAACTAATGGGCAAAGACTGAAAGTTTCCCCAGGATCACAAACAAGACAAGGTTGCCTGTTCCTGTCTCACTGCTCAACATCGTGCTGGAGCTTCTGTCCAGGGAAAGGAAGCAGGAGAATGAAATAAAAGACATCCAGATTGGGAAGGAAAAAGTAAAACGATTTCTGTTAATGGACGATCTTTTAAAAAATAAAAGGTTTATTTTATTTATTTGAAGGACAGTTACAGAGAAAGGTAGAGACACAGAGAGAGAGAGGTTTTCCATCTGCTGGTTCACTCTCCAGATGGCCTCAACAGCTGAAGCTGAGCTGATTTGAAGCCAGGAGCCAGGAGCTTCTTCCAGGTCTCTCACATGGGTGCAGAGGCCCAAGGACTTGGGCCACCCTCCACTGCTTTCCCAGGTGCATTAGCAGGGAGCTGGACTGGAAACGGAGCAGCCAGGATAGGAACTGGTACCCATATGGAATGTCGGTGCTGCACATCAGGGCTTTAACCTGCTGTGCCACAGCGCCACCCCAACAAATAATCTTTTACAAAGAAAATTCTAAGAACTCGAATCCCAAAATGGATATTAGAGCTGATAAATGAACTAATAATTAGAGCTAATAACAAGAGATACATACAAAATCCTCTGTAATGAAAAGTCCAGAAATGAAATTTAGAGAACATTTTCACTTTCAATAGTATCAAAAAGAATAAAATATTTAGGAATACTTAAAATATTCAGAAGAAAATTGAATTTGTAGTGAACATGTAGATTTTTGTCATCATTACTCCCTGAACAATACAGTGTAACAGCTACTTACATAGCATTTACGTTGTACTAGGTATTGTAAGTAGTCTAGAGATGACTTAATGTATACAGAAGACTGTGCATAGCCTGTACACAAACGCTATGCCACTTCGTGTAAGGGACTTGAGCATCTGCAGACATGAGTATCCTCAGCAGGTCCTGGAACCAACCCCCTTGGACACTGACAGATGACAGTGCAGGGAATGCTGGGAAGAGGCAAAGCTATAGGACGGAAAGTAGATCAGCAGTCACTGGAGCACTGAGGCAAGGGGAGAATGGAAGGTGACTCTGTGCATGGGTAGCTGCTGCTTTTTGGAGTGAATGTGTCAGATAATTAAGTAATGGTGATGGCTGTATAACCTTTGGAATATACTAAAGGAACATTGAATTAGACACTTAAAATGTATATGCAATATTTATATCCCAATTTTTATTGGAAAAAATGGTGACTCATATTTATTAAGTTGTGTTTCTTAAAAGGACTATCTTTTAGAGCAGTTTTAGGCTCACAGAGAGTTTCTGCACACTCTGCCCCCACACGTGCACAGCCTCCCCACTCTCCACAGCCGCCTTCGCCCTCAGAGTGGTGTACTGGCTGCAGCCGGTGCCCGTGATGACGAAGGCTCACTCTCTGCGTCGTGCACGCTCTGTTGATGACATGGGTACTCCACTGGACTATCACCACCTCAAAAAAATCTCCCAAACTCTGCCTGTTCACACCTCCTTATCTGGCAACAATTGATCTTTTCACTATCTCCAAACTTTTGTCTTTTCCAGAACGTTCCACAATTGGAATCATACAGCATGTGACCTTTTCACATTGGTTTCTTTCACTTAATAATATGCATTGAAGATTCCTCCCTATCTTTTTTTTAAAGATTTATTTATTTATTTGAAAGTCAGAGTTACAGAGAGAGAGAGAGAGAGAAGTCTTCCATCTGCTGGTTCACTCCCCAACTGGCCACAACAGCCAGAGCTGCGCCAATCTGAAGCCAGGAGCCAGGAGCTTCTTCTGGGTCTCCCACATGGATGCAGGAGCCCAAGCACTTGGGCCATCTTCTACTGCTTTCCCAGGCCATAGCAGAGAGCTGGATCAAAAGTGGAGCAGTTGGGACTCGAACCAGCGCCTATATGGGATGTTGGTGCTTCAGGCCAGGGTGTTAACCTGCTGCACCACAGTGCCAGCCCCTGGTCTCTATCTTTTCATGACTTGATAGCTCATTTCTTTTTAGTGCCAAGTACTACTCCACTGTCTGGATGTACTCTAGTTTATTTTTCCAGTCACCTACTAAAGGACATCTTGATTGCTTCCATGTCTAGATGATACAAATAAAGCTGCTGTAAATATCTACTTGCAGGTTTTGGTGTGGACATAAGCTTTCAAGGCATTCGGGCAAGTACCAAGGAAGGCTATTGCTAGATCATATGGCAAAGGAATGTTTTCTTCCTTTAGAGTCTGCCAGCCTGTCTTCCAAAGTGGCTACACCATTTTGCATTCCCAGCAGCCATGACAGAGTGTTCCTGTGGCTCCACGTCCTGGCTAGCATGCAAATGTTCTGGATTTTTGCCATTCTAACAGTTGCATTGAGGGATCTCACTGTTGCTTTAGGACATTCTATTTTTATTGGACAGTGCTGCCCTGGACACTGAGGTACGGCAGTAATGGAGACCTGCACATCCCAGCCCACATGGAGAGTCTGTTTTTGTAGAAGGAGATAATAGGGGCAAGCCACACAGCTCAGATGACTGCCCCCGCAGAACAAGCCCAGTGAGCTAATCCTGACCAGCCCTCTCACCAGTGAGAAAGGCCTTCAGCCTGGGGACAAAACAGGGAGTAAGAGGCGTTCAGAGGTGCCCTTGCCCACTGCTGGAAAACTGACCAAGAGCACACATCAGAGTCACAAAGAATAAGGAGCTGGCCTCTGTGTCGTGTGCTCCAGCACACTGATTTTATACAGGAAGTGAAAGAGCGGAGGCATGTGACTTAACCTAAGGTCACACAGCTGACTTAACAGAGAAAACCTGGACCCTGTGTTTCCTGAGTCCAGAGTTGATGTATGAAACTGGCTGGAATGAAACACTCAGTGAGAAAGGGAAACCCCTTGTGTCTTCCCGGGATTCCATCCTGCTAGATTGGAGCCCCATTCCCAACTGCAGAAGGGCCTGGATCTTGACTCAGCAATTCTGCCGCGCTGGGCTCCTCCTGGGCGTTCAGACCGCGCGCCCAGGGCCTTCCCCGCTCGCTCGAGCCTCACTCCGACTTTGGCCCCGGCCGACTTCTCTCTTGCTCCTGGATTCTTCTTCCTAAAACGTTGTGCCTCGGCCTAAGTCATCTCCTTGTTCTGGTTCTGACTCCCTGTGATGGGTGAGTGTCGTTTAAAACTTGGGGGAGTACATACCCCGCATTCTCTCAAATGCCAGAGCTAGGCTAGGCCAAAACCAGGAGCCCAGAACCCGATCCAAGTTCCCCATGGGTGTAGCAGGGACCCAAGTACTTGAGCCATCGCCTGCTGCCTCCCAAGGTGCACCTCGGCTGTGTCAGAGGCAGAAAAGCTGGAACGCAAACCGGGCACTGTGATAAAGGATGTGGGGTCCCAAGTCCCGACTCAGCCGCTGCCACACATCCGCCCTTTGTCCGTTCTGGACCCGGAGGTGATCTGGTCCAGCAGTGTGTGTCTTTCAAAGGGACCTTCGGGGACTGGGAGCTGAGTTTTGCGAATTCAGGGTGGTGCCCAGGGCTCTCTGCCTAGACTTGCCAGTGTTCTGTCACCCCCAGTAGAGAGAGGTTAAGTGTCAGGTCTTTAGGGGGGCCCTTCTGTGCCCTGGGAGCGCGCACGGGGCCTGCTGCAGGTGACCCTGACCTGCCTTCCCTGCAGGGTTTGCCCAGGACTTTGTCCTACACTGAGAGGGCCCCACGCTGGGCAACCCCTTCATCCAGAGGAAACCAGGTCGGCCAGTCCCCCGACTTCCAGTTCCCCTACGGGGCCTCTGAGCCCCACCCAGCGGGAGGCACAGCCTCTCACCTGCAGTCCTCCCTCCCTGTATTCCGTCTTCCCACCTCCGGGCTGTGCCCTCGCTTCCTCATTCCCGGGTTCCAAACGCCTCTGCTGCGCCGACATCTCTCAGCTGACTTGTCCACCTTCTCAGCTAGACTGCAGGTCCCCGGAGGCCAGGCCAGGGCCTCGTCCTAGCAGATGCAGCCTTGTCTCCGTCAGCAGCTCTCACGGCTCAGAGCAGAGGCTCCGGAGAGGCCAGCAGCTAGAAGGAGAGGGCGGACCTGCCGCCGTCCAAGCGAGGCTGGCCAGCCTGCTCAGTCAGGGAGGCCAAAGACGCCTCCTCCCCACCTCCCTGCTCAACACTCAAACCCGGGGTGCTCCCTCCACTCTGGGGTTCTGTCCCGGTGCCATTGCCCTGACACAAGGAGTACAACTAACCCAAGAGTTAGTACAACCATCTGCAGGATGGTCATGTGGACTCTGACCTCCTGTTGGTCAATGGGCCACATTACTGGGGACTCCTGTGACCCTTTTCAAAACACCAGCGCGTAGGCTCCGCCTCAGGTGTACTCAGAATCCCCGAGGGTGGGGCCCAGGAATCTGCTTTGGAACAGGTGCCTCTGATGGGAAGCAAAATTTTAGAAGCCATGATCAAGTTGTAGAACTCCCTTCACCTGCCCCATCCTGGCTCGTGAGCTCCCAGCGGAGCAGCTGTGGGCCCCAGTCTCTGGGAAAGGGGTCAGGTGTGTGAAAGGTCGACATGCTGAGACCTGACCCTCACTCCAGCCTGGATAGATCACAGGACCTGGAACTGGTGAAGGAGAAAGTTTGCCCTGGAGAAGCCTGGCCAAAGGCCCCAGGTTTAGGTCTCTCCTCTTGGAGTGCCTTGTCTCCTGGACATGAGAAGCCGAATCTTCGAGTTTGACTTAAAAAAAAAAAATCCGGGCTGCCACCGCGGCTCACTAGGCTAATCCTCTGCCTGCGGCGCCGGCTCCCCAGGTTCCAGTCCCGGTTGGGGCGCGGATTCTGTCCCTGTTGCTCCTTTTCCAGTCCAGCTCTCTGCTGTGGCCCGGGAGTTCAGTGGAGCATGGCCCAAGTGCTTGGGCCCTGCACCCACATGGGAGACCAGGAGGAAGCACCTGGCTCCTGGCTTCGGATCAGCGCGGTGCGCTGGCCGCAGCGCACCAGCTGCAATGGCCATTGTGGGGTGAACCAACGGTAAAGGAAGACCTTTCTCTCTGTCTCTCTCTCACTGTCCACTCTGCCTGTCCAAAAAAAAAAAAAAAAATCCGAAAGTGTTAACATAGAGCTGACCTCCCAAGAGGAATTAAATTACCCCAAACACAAGGAGACTTACCCTGAAGTTGAGCGCGTAGTTGTGCACACAGTTATATGTGTGTTTGCATGTACGTGAGCTCCACCCCCCTCTAGACCAGGCAGTATATAATGGTGGGTAACAGTGTAGACTGTGGAGTCAAATTCACCAGGTTTGAAACCTGGCCATGCCAGTGTACAGCCGTCGACACAGTTTCTCCACTGTTGTGAGGCTCTGTGAACTGGAGATAACAGAAATACGTACCTTATATGGTTGCTACCGGCCTTAAATGAATCAGTACAGGTAACACCTGGGACTTTAAATATTATACTGATCATTAACTGACTATGGCTTTTGACACATCTTCAAAAATCAGTGATCAAAAAGGAGGTTAAGAAACATTGACATTTTCCTGGGACCTGAGGGGCAGCACGGTGGGGTAGTGACACCTATATTTTCACCAGTGAGAGCTCTGCCAGGAGCAGACATTTGGCATAGTGGTTAGGATGCTGCTTGGGAGGTCAGCATCCCACATAGGAGCGCCTGGGTTCAAGTTCTGACTCTGTTCCCAGTTCCAGCTTCCCACCAGTGCACATCCTGGGAGGCAGCAGGTGATGGCTCCAGCCACTGGGTCCCTGCCACCCGGATGAGAGACCCAGACCGAGTTCCTAGCTCCCAGCTTCAGCCTGGCCCAGCCTTGGCTGTTGTGGGCATTTGGGGAGTGAACCAGCACATGGGAGATGTCTGTCTGTCAGTATCTGTCTCTCTACCTGTCAAATAAAATAGACAAGTAAAAATTCTCTGCCAGTTCGTGTGGGGCTGGGCAAGAATGACTTCTCCCTGAGCCTGTTAACTCATCGTGGTACTCAGTTCACAAACCTTTTAACTGAAGGTTAAAAAGGCATCTGGGGTGTTCAGCATGGTTTCTGGCACAAAGCAAACACCAGAAAAAGCTCAGTAGCTTGATTTTGGTCCTCAGGTTCCTAGGAGATGGGACTTCCAGTAACATCTCCCACAGCCGTCCCAGGCAGGCAGGAAAATGATCCCTGGAACCCTCCCTTCCTCCGTCCACACTTTCTGCTAAGGGCTAACCTCTCCCCAAGAAGGGTCACACCAAGGGCCGGCTCAGGGACACACTCACCGAAACCCACTCCCCACCCCGAGCTAGAAAGGAAAGCACCCCCTCCCCTCTCCCCTTTCACTTCTCAAACCTGGCTTGGCTCCTCCCAGCGCTGCTCCAGGTATCTCTGGGGCATCAGCGCGGCTCTGAAGACAGCTCAGGTGCCCTGGAGCCGTTGGAAGGTGCCAGAAAGTCTGACGCAGTGGCTCAGGAAGGACCTGCCTAAAAATAGACTCTCCAAATCTCAGGCCACACACGAGCTGAGAGCCCTGAAGCAGCATGGGGCCCAGCTGCCTCTCAGAGCAGGACTTCCGCAAGCCAGGCTTCCCGGCACGCGTGGCACCTGCTGTGAACAGACAGGGGCCATGGTTCCAGGGCACTAAATGCCAGGGAGCATCTTGGATGATCTCTATGGCCAGAGAAATCACAGCAGCCCTTGAATACCTCTGGCGATGGGGAACTCACCACTGCCTCCCAGGGTTGCAGAAAGATGGAGTTAATGGTCAGGGTGTGCGCTTCGCACCCATACGCGGGTAGGCGCCTCAGCTCTCCCAGGTGCTAGCTCGGCCACATTCACCTGATCACTCGGCTGCACGGGGCTTAATTCTCAGCTGTGACGCAGGGACAGTCATTAATGGTGAGAATCTACTTCCTAGGTGGGCAGGAGGTGGACTTAAGCCAATGTAGATGAAAATGCCCAGTGTAATGCTTGGGCAGGACCCCCACGAGAATAACAGCAACCGGAACCAGAAAGGACCCACAGCCTTTCTCGTCCTGAGCTGACAGCTGCCTCTCTGGCATCCGCACCCATGGATTCTCTTTCTGCCCCGGGAGCCCCACTTCCTAATCTCTTTTCTGGGACCGTGCTGCCAGTGGCTGAGGCCAATGCTACACCTCACTTACTTACTTCCCCCTCGCCATGGGGCCTTTGCTTCCCCTCGAATGTGAGAATCCTAGAGGCTGAGCAGCAACCTCCCAGGAAGAGGAGGAGACAGAGATCTCTCCTTCAGACTGCCCTGGTGCCACAAGCCCCTGGCACTTCACATTTTTTAACAATTTTATTTATTTGAGATGTTCACCCCCTGAATGCCTGCAATAGCCAGGGCAGGGCCAGGCCAAAGTCAGGAGCCCAGACCTCAATCCAGGTCTCCCACATGGATGGCAGGGACCTGATTTTACTGGGGCCATCATGCAGCCTCCCGGGGCCTGTGCTGTCAGGAATTAAACCCAGATTCCTGAAGTAGAATCTGCTTAACTGCTGGGCCAGGTGCTCGCCCCACCCCTCCACTTTTTTTTTTTTTTTTTTAAGATTTATTTTTTTGTTTGAAAGGCAGAGTTACAGAGAGGCAGAGGCGGAGAGAGAGGAAGAGAGAAATCTTCTGTCCGCCGGTTCACTCCCCACGTGGCTGCAGCGGCTGGAACTACACTGGGATAGAGGAGGCATCAGGTGTGGCAGTTCTGAGAACTGACTCTTGACGTAGCAGCTGAGGTCAGGCCCTGTAGCCACACTTCGTGGTGCTCATCTTGCCTCAACCTCTTTACCTCCCGAGCCTCTGCTGGCCCAAAAAGGAGTAACCTCAGTACCCACCTGCTCTGGTCACCTTGACCAAGACTTCAGATAATGCATATGGAAGTGTCCAGCAGGCCCGCCACTGTCACTTAGAGTAATTGCTCGGGCCACTTTTGCGTTGTGTGGGGACCACACAGCTGGGAGGATTCTTTTGTTCTGCTGCGGTCTCACCAGCCACAGGCAGCCTCCTGTTTCCATCGCTGTGAAATATTCCCTCTACCATTCGGGGTGTCCAAGCCTCCCATGGGGTTCCTGAGAGCCGACGGGCTGGCTGGGGACCCTGAAGCAGCTACTTGTCCATGGAGCCAGGTAAAACGATTCTGGCTCAAGGGCTTGCACTCTGCCAGCCACATCCCCAACCCAGAGCAGCAGCTTGTGGGATGCAGTTGAAGGGATGGCCCTGGTGCTGGCCCTGGTCTGCCCTTGACCCCTTTGTGACCCCAGGCTCTGTCCATGGCTGCCACCCCAGGAAAGAGATGGTCCTTTTCTCCCGACGTGTGGTAGGATGCTTCGGGCCTACATGCAAGCCTGTGCTTGGGCCAGGAGTGGCAGTGGCCTTGTGGAATAAGAAGCTTCCTGGTGGGGCTGACGCTGTGGCATAGTGGGTAAAGCTGCTGCCTGCGAAGCCAGCATCCCACGTGAGCACCGGTTTGAGTCCGTTTCTCCACTTCCAATCCAGCTCCCTGCTAATGCGCCTTGGAAAACAATGGAGGATGGCCCAAGTGCTTGGGCCCTTGCACCCATGTGGGAGACCTGGAAGAAGCTCCTGGCTCCTGCCTTCGGATCAGCCCAGCTCCGGCCATTAGGGTTATTTGGGGAATGAGCCACTAGATGAAAATTCTCTCTCTCTCTCTCTGTAACTGCCTTCCAAATAAATAAATAAAGGTTTTTAAAAAGAAAAAAAGAGGAGGAGAAGAAAGAAGGAGTAGAAAGAAAAAAGTAGTTTCCTGGTGACCTGGGCCTCACAGCCTTGAGCCAGGCTTTGAAACAGCCCAAGGTGGATTTTCCTTCTGTTTGCATCTGGGCTACGGGAAATTCAGCCTGGTGTGTGGTCCTCCCAGGCCTTCCCGGAGAGGATCCTGCCTCCCTGCCTTCCTCCCCGGCCCATTTATTGTGTAACCACTGTGGGCTGCTGGAGCCATCAGTGGCTGAAAACATTTTTTTTTTTAAATCTGCTAACAAAGAATACTTCGGTGTCCCACACCGAGGAGCTGTAAGCTTTCTAGCAGAGATGGGAGATCAGGACTCCAAAGACGAAGCCAGGAATAAATCGCAGCCTCCTGCCAGTCCGCTTCCTGGGTGGGGTCATTGCAGCTGGCTCAGGGGGGCGGGTCTGCCCTGGCTCTGCCTCCTCCTTGCAAGGCCAAGGTCCCTCTGGGAGAGCAGGTCTGGCCTTTCCTTTCTGACCCAGCCACTCCAGCCTGAGGTTCTGGAAGCCTCCTCAAGGCTCTGAGCCTGGCAGGACGGCAGTGTCCCATGGGAGCCCAGCCCTGTTCCCATAGATGAGGAACCAGAAAGGAGGTGACTCACCCCAGGTCACAGCAGCATGAATCCTACCTTTCCGCGCCCGGGAGGCGGAAACCCCACCTGTCGTTTCCAAGTGAGATGGCCTCGTGGGACGTGCCCAGCCATCCTGAGATCCGGGCCTCCACCGGCTGTGAGCATGAAGTCATCGCCTGCCCCCCAATCACTCTGTGTGCCCCGCCCACCCCCACCCCCACGCAGACCTAGGTGTTAGTCACTCCCTGCTCTGTCCTGGCTCCCACAAAAGAGGTGCTACTGCCCCGCACGTTTTTCATTATTTTATTAACTTTTTTGTGACGCTCTCTGTAAGGTAGGTAGGAAGTCCTTGGCTTTCTCACATGGGAGGGGCTCTGCCCACCCCTCCTCAGTGTCCAGGCCCATTCTCTCCCTCCTGGCTCCTGCTTCTCCTTCAACACGTGAATGTGGGGGCGGGCACTTGGTGGAGTAGTTAAGAAGCTGGTTAAGACCCTCAGTATCCCATGTCAGGTGCCTGGGTTCAAGTCTCGGCTCCACTCCTGACTCCAGTTTTCTCCTAATATACACTGGGAGACAGCAGGTTAATGCTCAAGCAGTTGGGTTCCCACCACCCACACAGTGGATGTGGATTAAGTTTCTGGCTCTTGGCCTCCACCTGGCCCAGCTCTGGCATTGTGGGCACTCGGGGAGTGAACCGGTGGAAGGGAAATTTTGTGTGTGTGTGTCTTTATCTTTATCTCTCTGCCTCTCAAAAAAAAAAAAAAAAAAAGTGAAAGTGACCCCATCAAGGGGCACATGGGGTAGGAGGGGCTGGCTTAGGGGTCCCATTTTGAAAGAAATCAAACTCTGATCTCAATGCTTCTCAAAGTACAGTTCTAGGACACAGGCCCTGGAATTACCTGACAAGTGGTTCATCATCTGAGGAAGAACCAAGGCGGGGGTTGGGGGGAGTCTTGATATCTGCATATTTATCAAACACTCAAAGTACGTGCACACTCAGGTTTGAGAACAGAGAGGTTGAGTTCCAGCCTGTGCGGTTAACACCCGGAGTACTGGGTAGAGAAGGTGCTTAGATAAGACAGGTGCACTGGCCTCCCTTGGGCCTCCCTTGGCCTCCCTCACTAAGCTTCCTGAGACTACAACCTGGCTTCTTTATTATTATTATTATTATTATTTATTTTTGACAGGCAGAGTGGACAGTGAGAGAGAGAGACAGAGAGAAAGATCTTCCTTTGCCATTGGTTCAACCCCCAATGGCTGCTGCGGCTGGCACACCATGCTGATCCGAAGCCAGGAGCCAGGTGCTTCCTCCTGGTCTCCCATGTGGGTGCAGGGCCCAAGGACCTGGGCCATCCTCCACTGCCCTCCCGGGCCACAGCAGAGAGCTGGCCTGGAAGAGGGACAACTGGGACAGAATCCGGCGCCCCGACTGGGACTAGAACCCGGTGTGCCGGCGCCGCAGGCAGAGGATTAGCCTATTGAGCCACAGTGCCGGCAACCTAGCTTCTGCACATTGAGTTTAATACACAGCTCAGCTTCTCAGTGCTCCTCCTCGTTCTTTCTCACTGGTTCATGGTGTTTGGTGTTTATATTGTGAAACAACAAAGAAAAAAAAATGTGAACACAGTGTGGGGACCAGTCTTATCCTGTGGTTGCTGAACGTCCTAGATCTGCTGTGATGCAGGCTCCAGAGGTCTCTCCTAACGGTCTCCCCAGCGTGCTGGTTCTCAGTCTGAAGTTTGATCGTAGGTGCTGATGTGCTTTCTGTTGGAGTAGCTTTGTGCTTCTGGGGTCCCCAGAGACGACCCAGGAGTTCCAGCTCAGTGTGGATCTCTCATCAAGCCTCTCGGAGGCCAACTCTTGAATAATCACAACTTTTCCAGATCCATTCCACCCCTGCACGCTGACCTTCTGATTTGTACTCTTGGTGTTTTGCTTAGTTATTTTGAAAGCCAGATGGTGTGTGTGTCTCTCTTGTTGCCCCCTTGATTTTTCACTGCATATTAAGCAAACATCGGAAAATTATACAGGGCTGGTGCTGTGGCACAGCAGGTAAAGCCGCAGCCTGTCATGCTGGCATCCCATATGGGTGCCGGTTCAAGTCCCAGCTGTTCCATTTCCAATCCAGCTCTCTGCTATGACTTGGGAAAGCAGTAGAAGATGGCCCAAGTCCTTGGGCCCCTGCACCTGTGTGGGAGACCTGGAAGAAGCTCCGGGCTCCTGGCTTCGGATCGGCGCAGCTCTGGCCCTGGTAGTCATCTGGGGAGTGAACCAGAGGACAGAAGACCTCTCTATCTTTCTGACTCTGCTTCTCTGTAACTCCGACTTTCAAATAAATAAGTAAATCTTTAAAAAAGAAAATTACAGTATTGCTATATTCCTTAAAACAAAAGCTGTTTTTATGTTATTGTGTCTACCTACAGTCATTATCCCTGTGCATATAAAATTTTACACAGGTCTAATCAAGGCTTGGAAACCGTTTTAATTCTCATTTATCTCATCTGCAGTTTTCCATGGATCTACTTAAACTTCATTATAACCCTTCTTAATGGCAAAATAATATTCCATCACTTGTTTTTTTTTTTAAGAAGATTTATTTATTTATTTGAAAGTCAGAGGTACACACAGAGAGAAGGAGAGACAAAGAGAGAGAGAGGTCTTCCATCTGCTGGTTCGCTCACCAGTTGGCCAAATGGGCTGGAGCTGCTCCAATCCGAAGCCAGGAGCCAGGAGCCTCCGCCCAGTCTCCCACACAGGTGTAGGGGCCCAAGGATTTGGGCCATCTTCTGCTTCCCCAGGCCATAGCAGAGAGCTGGATCAGAAGTAGAGCAGCCGGGACTCAAACCAGCGCCCATATGGGATGCCAGCACTGCAGGTGGTGGCCTTACCTGCTGTGCCATAGCGCCAGGCCCCTTCCATCACTTTGATAAAGTGAAGTGTGCTTCACCCATTGTCTTTGGTAGGGCATTTGAACAATTTAGATTTTCATTACATTGGATCAGTGTTGCTTTTTGTATCTTTAGACAAATCAGTTTTCAACTTTTGACCAATTTCCCAGGACGGCTTCCCTAGAAGGGCATTTCCTGGGATCCAGTAAATTTTTTTTAATTATTTTTATTTTGAGATAGAGAGAGAGAGAAAGAAATGGATGGACAGACGGAGAGCTACTACCCACTGGTTCACTCCCCAAATGCCTGCAGTGACCCCTGGCTGGGGCCAAAGCCAGAGGTAGTCAGGAACTCATCCAGGTCTCCCACGTGGGTAGCAGGGACCTAAGTACTTCAGCCATCCCTGCTACCTCCACATTAGCAGGAAGCTGGAATGAGGAACCAAAGCCAAGACTTGAACCCAGGCACGACACAGGCATCTTAGCCACTAGACCAAACGTGCACTCCCACTTGGACTTTGAGCCCTTGGAAGGCAAGGACTGCACTGCAGCTTCACAGACTCCTCCACCCGCTGCTCTTCCCACCATGAGGGTTCTACGCATGTGTGCGCTGACATTGTAGGAGCTGTCTGTCTAGACAGGGATTGGTGATTATTGCTCAGGAATAATCCTGCAGAGATTTGGCTACCAGGATGCGCCATCTGGGACGTTTGGGGCAGGCGCCTCTGTGCAGTAGGCTGGCTGCCTACATGATGTGGCTGGTACTCGTGGAGGATATTGTGGGTCCTCATATTGCCTAGAGTGAGCATGGAAGACAAGGGTGGTTCCTCTTCCTAGCTAAAGGCTCCTGGACTGAGAAAGTCTAAGATTTGGATACTAAGCCAAGGTCAGATCTGACTTGTGTTTCCAGGACATTGGGAAAATTTCATTTTAAACTATATACATTCAATATACAGGAAAGTTTATGCCCTCTTAATAGGGGTCCTCCAGGACCTCGGTGCTACAACAGTGGTATAATGGGGGCAGCATGGGCACCTGGAGTGCCCCCAGCCCCTCCCCCCACTCACTAGTTGTACATCAAAGGGCAAACCACTTGACCTCAGTGATTTCCTTGGAGGCTATACAGGGCAGCGATGTTAAGACTTTGGAACTCCACAGTTACTGTGAAAGCGCTTCATAAATACAAAGCAAATACCGGGAGTTCTCTTTTAGTGTTTGGGTTATCATCAGTGGCTATGCGAGAACATTTCCTTTGCTCATTTGAATGGGAGCCATGACTTAATGGCTTCTCTATAGAGCATCAGGTGACTGAGATTAACAGGTCAACCTAGTCACATGCGGAAGCATTATTTCAATTATTACATATGGAATGCAATGTCATGGGTAAGACACTCATTCTCTGTGGAAAGAGAAGAGAATTTCTGGCTGGGCACCAGACTCTTCCCCATTCATGATTTCATTCAGTCTTTACTACAACCTTGCATGATAGATAATCAATCCCATCTAATGAAACAGAAACTACTGAAGCCATGCCTCTGTGAGTGTTTGAACTCTGTCCCTGGGACTCTGGTTGAGTAATGGGTAGAGATAGAGATAGGAGGTTCTATGGCAGGGAGGAAATACAGTAACAGCTTACTGTGTGCGTCGGTTAGCTATTGCTGCGTGACAAACCACCCCAAAAGGCAGTGGCTTAAAATAATACACGTGTATTTAGCTCCCAAGTCCATGGATGACTTGTTGAACTTGTTGGTCTTTCTGGTCCTCACACAGCCTTCCGTGGTCAGCTGTGGGTCATCTCTGGGTTGGCTTGTTGATCTTGGCTGGGCTTTCTTACAAGTCTAGGCCTCAGCTGGGACAACAAGGCTGACTCAGTTCTGCCTGCCCGAGCCTCTTATTGTTCAGCAGGCTGCCCAAGCTTGTTCTCCTGGTACCAGCAGTAGCCCAAGAGAGAGCAGAGGTGGATAAGCTCTCTCAGGGCCTGTGTTCAGAACTGGCCACTGTCACTCCTGCCCAAAGAGAGGAACAGTATTTTTCTTCTGCATACATTTAATCCTCAGAACACCTCTATGAGGTCCAAACCACTCGTAGTTCCACTTTGCAGATGGGTATATTGAGGTCCAGAGGGGTTAATTAAGCCAACATGCCCAAAGGGACAACAGTGCTTGGTGGCAGAGGCAAGATTAGAATCTACGACCCACTCTCTTGGCTGCTCATGCCTCACAGTGAGATGTTTCTGCAGTGTGGCTCTGGAGCAGGAGGAGATGGGGCACACAGACCTGCATGGCTGCCTGCGCCCCTCTGGCAGGGGAGGAGGTGCTAACGGATGGGGCTCTGCAGGATGGCAGAGGGAAAGGACGCCACGGGAAAGGCTAGTTTGGCTGCGTTTAATTTTTCAGAAAGGTCCCCTGGCTGGGACTTCCCGTGTCTGGCTCGGTCAGAGAGCTGTTTGGGAAGAACTGGGAAGCCCTTGGACCCAGGACTGCCGTGTCAGCTCAGCATTGTCACAAAAATAGCCCTTCTGGGGAAGGCAGGTACTTCCTTTGGCTTCATTCCCCTCCCCCCCCGCCCCGCCCCGCCTGGCCCTCAGAAGAAAAGACACAGAAGCAACTGCTCACAGGATCACACCCGTGACTGGCTGGTGAGAGCGCTGGATGGGGGCTCACCAGTAACAAAGGGAGGAAATGAATATGCAGTATTGGTAATTATACTGTACGCGTCCCAATTTGTATTTCAATATGTCATTTCCATAATAAAACTGCCGAAGCGCGCAACTAATGACACGGACTCATGTCAGAGAGTTGAGAGGGGAGGAGGGACAGAGGCTCTTTTTCCCCTTAATAACAAAATTGCCTTCAGTGAGCTACTCTTTCATGGCAGGCTGGCTGTTCACAAGGCAGATGTGTTCCAGGAGATGAAGCTGCAGCCCACGCCTTTTCTGGAGAAAGAGTCAAGTTGGACCAGCCAAGGGCTGGAGCTCCTTGGGTTCCGTCACTGTGTGGAGCTATTCTCCAGGCAGGGATGCAACCTTAGGCTGGACAGGAACAAATGGAGGTGCTGTGCCTCCAGCTTTGGAAAGCCCTTAAGACAAAAGTGTGAACTAGCCACGGTCTTGTGCATGTGGTCCATCCAAGGCCCCTGAACTTACCATGCTACTAAAAAACCGCCCCCTGCCTCTGCGTGTGCTATTATTTCCACCCGGAGTGTGCTTTCCCCTTTCTTCGCCCACCTACTTGTTGGCTCATGTGAACGTGGCCTTGTGGTTACCTCCCTAGAAACCAGCCCTGACCATCAGGTTTGGGAGGGGGCTGCTCGCTCCTGTCCCTGGGCTGATGCCTGCAGCGCTTGCCACACCACTGGCAGTTGTCATTGTACTTCTGTTCTCCTGCACTGGGCTATAAGCCCCCTGAAGGCAGAGGGTGGTCAGTCAGGGGCCTTCTGGGGAAGGGGAGGAGGATCAACTGCCACGGCTTTCTCCCCCCACTCCTTGCATGGTCAGACCTGCCTGTCTGAAGCTCGCTCCCCCACTTACAGGTGGCATAGTGTGGTCCTCAGGAAAAATAACACAATCAGTGTCTGGGCATGAAAAACTAATACTAGTGCCCCTAGAGTTGTCTGTGCTTTGCCAATCAGAGAACCCTTTGTGGATACTCAGCTGAGTCTCTTAACGACACCATGAAGTAAGCACCCAGGACTATACTTGCTCCTGTGTCACCGTAGAGAAATCAAGGCTCCAAGAATAAGCGACTTGCCCAAGGTCACACCGTGTGACCATGTGTTGAACCTAATTCTCCACGTCCAACTCCAGGGCTCCTCCCACTGCGGTGGACGATGTCACAGGTGGTTTCCCGAAGTAACGCTGTCATCAGGCTGAGGCAGAACCAGAGGCACCCAGAGCTCCCGCTGGTTGAAGAAGGGAATACAGAAAGGTACAAAGTCATAGCACAAATTTGCCATCAAAGTGATGCTGGATGACCATTCTTTCAAAATACTCACGGGTAGATTTTGATTTGTGGAGTTGGAAGTTTTGGGCAAATGACAGGAAATAAGGAAGGTTCTCGGGCTGTGGGCCCCCGGCACACATTTCTGATTGACAAATTGCATGTATAGCTCAGTCTTTGAATTCTTCAGACACTCCCCTCCATCCACTACCTGTCCCCAAGTCAAAGACTGCACATAAGCTTCACCAGCATAAAACAAAACTAAATCAGCCAACAAGCAAATAAGAAAACTCTTTCTTCGACGCCATCTTCCTTCTCTGTTCTGCACCAGACTTCTAGAAAGCACATCCTCGGGGTCTCCACGTCTTCTCCCCATTCGGCTTGTCCCTCCATCTCTCGATCCACCTGCTCTCTTGAGACCCTCCTTCCCAGTCCTGGGCAGCTGTGTCAGCCTCCTCAGGCAACTCTGTAGCTCCTCCTAATTCAGCTGGTACCCCCACAGTGTACACAGGTCCCCAGGTTACACACTGGTCACTGTCCTCTCTGCTGTGGGGTGACCAGCAGAAGGAACCTCACGTGGGCTGTTATCTGCTCCCTTAAATCACAGTCCCCTAGCAAACTTCCTGAGGATGGAAGAAAGAAGATAGGAGGTAGATGGGGATGGGCTGTATTTACTTATTTATTTTTAAATATTTATTTACTTATTTGAAAGGCAGAGTTACAGAGAGGCAGAGGTCGGGGCGGTGGGGAGGGAGTCTTCCATCTGCTGGTTTACTCCCCAGATGGCCACAATGGCCAGAGCTGTGCTGATCTGAAGCCAGGATCCAGGAGCTTCCTCTGGGTCTCCCACGTGGATGCAGAGGCCCAAGCACTTAGGCCATCTTCTACTGCTATCCCAGGCCATAGCAGAGAGCTGGATAGGAAGTGGAACAACCAGGACTCAAACATCCCATATGGGATGCTGGCACTGCAGGCGGTGGTTTTACCCGCTATGCCACAGTACCAACCCCGGGCTGTATTTAAATCATAGACAGTCCCCATGGATACGCATGTGTGTGCACAGAAGATCTCTGGAAAGGCACACAGGAAAGCAGGCGGCCGCGTGGTGGGACTCCAGCAGCAGGAGGGTGCTGTCCTTTGCTTATTGAGTCACTGTTGGTCAGTGACAGTCACTGTTTTAGACACCGGAAATGCATCACTAGACAACACAGACACACTAATCCCCCACACTCCAGATTTTTTCATGTGTGTATGTGCCCTTTTCCAAGGCAAAATAATCATTTTAATAAATAAAACAAGAGGGGGCAAAGCATATGATTCTGTTGAATGCCCTGTACCTGCTCAAAAGAATGGAAGGAGCGTAAAGGTCTATTTTTATGTAGAAAAAAAGCCAAACAACTACATACATACATACATATGTATATATATATTGTATTTTGTGTGTATGTGTAAGAAAAGTATACATTACAAAATTCCATATGTCTGTGTTTACACTAATGAATGCAAACACATGAAGAAAAATCTGGAAGGATTGTAGTAAGTAGTGGAAGTGTGTGATACAATGAATAAAAATTATACTTTTACACTATTTCTAAATCATTGCAAGTATTTTTACCAAAAAAAATGTAGGGTTTTTTTTTTCTTTTAGATTAAAAGAGGACCCTGTGACCCCAAAGCCACTGCTGGTCCTGAAAGTCTGTCCTGGGGAAGGTGACGTTTGTGCCAGCCCCTGGCTTGGCCCTGGCAGCCCAAAGCTAGCCAGGGCCTAACAGCTTCCCTTCTCTGCAAATAAAGAAAGTCTGATGGCTTTGAAAACTGAGAATGCTGTACCTGAAGATAAGGCCGAAGCCCTCAGAAGGCTGGAGAGGGTGGGAGAGCCAGGGGCGCTGCGACAGACCACATTGTTGATGGTGTCATCCAGGCCTCTGCTCCAGGAAACAACAATGAAAAGATATTGGCAAGTTTGACATGGAGGAAATTGCTTTCTTCTGTAGGAAAGAGGAGTTCTGTTTTTGAGGACAAAAACCCACTTGCCCTGGCAAAATGCTTCATTAGGAGATAAGCCAGGCAGTGCAGGGAGGGGCGTTGCTGGCCGGGGGTCCTGTGCGCAGCTGCTGAGTCGGGCGTCAGGGCCGTGGCCGGCTGCTGGACGAACAGTGAGCCATTATGGTCAGGGCTCTCTGGACTTTGGTTTGCTCATCTGTGAACTAGGGACTGCAGTCTCCACCCCACTAGTGGGAGAGCAGGAGGTGGGACTCAACTTTTCAAAGTCTCTGTGCAATGCCCAGCACCAGCTCCCTGCCTGGTGACTGCTGGCTGCAGTCGTCACTGGGTAAGTGGCTCAGGACAGGGGCTGGAGGGTGTGACCACAGGCCACGATTCCCAGCTCCCCCAGGCAGCCGCCGTGGGACTTGAGCAATCTCATGACTTTTATGTGCCTTAATCTACATCAGTAAGATGGGGATGCTACTAAAATCCCTGTGCAGATTAACTGAGGTACTGCCCACTAAGTGACCAGTGCCCAGCCCAGAGTGGTTGGCACTTGGCACACGGGAGCAGTGATGACCAATGCGAGACAAGCATGGCCAAGGACTCAAAGCTGTCTCTCTCATCAGCCAATCTCTCAATCCTGTTACGTTGGAAGAGATACGGAACAGATTTCCCTTCTTCCTGCTGCCCAAACAGATAAACAGAGAAGAAAGAGGTGCTGCTCCCTGTCCTCTGCTGCTCCCGTTGGAGCGCTGGGCTCCAAGGCCCTCAGCTGTCTGGCTTTGGGACCAGTGCCTTTCCTCCAGACGTGGCTCCAAGGCAGTCTACCCAGAGACCCTGTGATGTGGATTGAGAGCCCCCTTGCTGTATGGCCCAGGAAGGCCCCGTTAGATGGGAGATGGTGAGGTGAGGCCTCTTCCGCGGAGGAGTAGACTGGAAATTGTCCAGGGGATGCTGGGTGGGCTGGCACCACTCAGGGTTACTCCTTGCCCAGTGCCACCGGCGGTGGAGGGCTCCCTGCACACTGCCTTCCACTATGGTGGTGGTAATTAGGGGCACCCAATATCTGAGTCCCTGATATCTGAGTGGAGTGGCCCATTAAAGGGGTCACCACACCCACCTTCTTAGGCACCCATGTCTAAAGTACAGACTGCCATGGGACACGTAAGCTTAAGGTTAAGCCTAAACCTTAAGCGGTAACTACAAGCTCTTCAGGAACCAATTGTCCCAATTGTCAGCTCCTTGAAAATTCAAACATCATCCAAACAGTGGAAACCCTGTGTGTGTGCTGGTGGCTGGGGAGGGAAAGGGGCATTTTCATTCATGGCCAAGGGGACCAAATGAACTGAGGACCGTCTGACAAAACCTTTCTATGACTTTAAGATGTGCTAGCATATACCCAGCTATCCCCTTCTGGGAATGTATCCTCAGGAAATAATTAAGGATGTGGGCAAAGATTTTGTGACAGGATGTTTATTGGAACATTGTTTACGGTGGGGGGGGGGTTTGGAATATTTGAAAACGATCTAAATGTCTATTGGGAGACTGGTAAAATAAGTGATGGTGCAACCATACAATTGGCAGTCATTGAAATATTATAAAAGTTTATTTGTTGACGTGGAAAGATATTCAGGATTGCTTGTTGAGTGAAAAAAGAAAAAGGTTAGAAAATAACCTATTTTCAGGACCAGCACTGTGGCATAGCGGGTAAAGCCACTGCCTGCAGTGCCGGCGTCCCATATGGGCTCTGGTTTGAGTCCCGGCTGCTCTATTTCCGATCCAGCTCTCTGTTGTGGCCTGGGAAAGCAGTAGAAGATGGCCAACGTCCTTGGGCCCTGTACCCATGTGGGAGACCAGGAAGAAGCTCCTGGCTCCTGGCTTCGGATCAGTGCAGCTCCGGTTGTTGTAGCCAATTGGGGAGTGAACCAGAGGATGGAAGACCTGTCTCTCTCTGCCTCTCCCTTTCTCTCTCTCTGTAACTCTGACTTTCAAATAAATAAATTAATTTTAAAAAGAAAATAACTTTTATTAAAAATATTTAGATTGATAAAATAACTTGTATGTATATATGTATCACATACATATATGTATGTGTGCGTGTATGTGTATATATGTATATATATATATATAAAATGCTAAGGAAAGCATTCCTTCTGGAAGGTCTTTGTTAGAGGGAAAGGCAATGCAAGCTCTTATGCAGAAAGTTTCTGCAGGCTTTTGTTGTTTGTTTTTGTTTTATTTTTACTTAATGTGTTTTTAGGTGTGTCTGTGTATATATATCAACCCAAAGTGTTGTCAGTAGCAACTGAGGTTTGGATAATTTTTATTATCTTATTTTGCCCTTACGTTTCTGTAATGAGTACTTATTTGGAAAATTTTAGTTTTTTTTTTTTTTTTAAGATTTATTTATTTGAAAGAGCAACACAGAGAGAGGGAAAAAAGGAGAGCTACACAGAGAGAGAGAGAGAGAGAGAGAGAGAGAGAGAGAGAGAGAATCTTCCATCTGCTGGTTCACTCCTTAAATGGCTGCAACAGCCACATTTGGGCCAGGCCAAAGCTGGAAGCCAGAAATTCATCCTGGTCTCTCACATGAGTGGCAGGGGCCCAAGTACTTGGGGCGTCATCTGCTGCTTTCCTGGATGCACTGGCGGGTATCTGGACTGGAAGCACAGCAGGCTGGACTCGAACACTCCCGTTTGGGATGGATACAGGATACTGGCATTTCAAGCAGTGACTTAACCAGCTGCACCTCAGTGCTAGCCATTAGTTTTTTATTGTTATTTTTGTTTTTTCTTTTTTTTTCTTTCTTTCTTTTTAAAGACAGATAGAAATCCAAGTTAGATAACCAAAGGACAACATGAGCTGGAAGGGAGAAGGTGGAGTTGAGAGAGCTCCTAATCCCAGTTGGTTCAGAATTTCGCCTGCACGCTCTCAGGAGCCAAAGGCCATGACCTTTCCAGGGACTTTCTTGGACATTCTCCACCAACTGCCAGGCCCTGTTTTCTGTGAACGGATCTCCGTAGCATGACGGGGTAGACGTGGGCTAGACTCTTTCTGGGCAGACTAGCTCTCTGCTACATGGTCACCCTTTTTTGGTGAGCCCCAGGAAAGAGAATAAAACAAGGAAACCAAAACCACTGCTGTGCAGGAGAATTGTGAATGGGGATGAGGTGGTGCCACAGGTCCCGGGACCCACAGACGAGAGTGCCAACCCGAGATACCACGCAGGAAAAAGAACTCCTGCTTGGGCTTTTGGATTTTTGTTTTTGTTTGTGTTTTCATTGCAACCATTATTTTATGAGAATTCCATTAAAGTAAATATAAAAAGTAATAAATATTTATATTTATAATATATAATATAAAGAATATATTAATATGTGTTTTATAAAGTGATGACTATTAGAATGTAGCACAGTTTTTTTATACCAAATATTTATGTTAGAGGAGCTCTATGAAACACTAATCCAAGCTCCATCACAGGAGGATAATTGTAGAGACAGTGCTGCGGCATAGCGAGCTAAGCTGCTACCTGCAATACCAGCATCCCATATTGGAGTATCAGTTTGAGTCTCAGCTGCTCCACTTCCAACCGTGCTCCCTACTCATCTACCTGGGAAGGCAGCAGAAGATGGCCCAAGTCCTTGTGCCCCCCTACCCATGTGGGAGACTGGGTGGAGTTCCAGGCTCCTGGTTTCAGTCTGGCCAAGCCCTGGCCATTATAGCCACGTGGGGAGTGATCCAGTGGATGGAAGATATCTCTCTGTCACTCTCCCTTTCAAATAAGTCTATATATATATGTATATGTATATGTATGCATATGCACACATTAGCAGCACATATATCTATTAGTAGCACATATATATGTATATAAATATACATATATGTATATATAATTCTCTTTTTGAGTCAGAGTCTACCCATGTTGAAGTAGAATGTTGTATACTTTTGCATACATATGCAGGACTTAAGAATGGGAGACAGTTTCCAAGGATAATTATGATTTCCATTTTCTTTCTATTTTCCCTTGACTTATTCTTTGTAATTACATAATTAAACTTCTTTTTTATATAATTGTAAATTCTTTATATATATTTATATATATTATATAATTGTGAATTCTTTAATAGTTTTTTTAAGATTTATTTATTTATTTGAAAGACAGAGTTACACAGAGAGAGAAGGAGAGGCAGAGAGACAGAGAGAGAGGTCTTCCATCTGCTGGTTCACTCCCTAACTGGCCGCAACGGCTGGAGCTGCGCCAATCCGAAGCCAGGAGCCAGGAGCCAGGAGCCAGGAGCCAGGAGCCAGGAGCTTCTTCCCACACTGGTGCAGGGACCCAAGGACTTGGGTCATCTTCTACTGCTTTCCCAGGCCATAGCAGAGAGCTGGATGGGAAGTGGAGTAGCCGGGACTTGAACCATAACCCATATGGGAGACCAGCACTGCAGGTGGCATTCTTACTCACCACAGCGCTGATCCCTATGCCTCTCATTTATTTAAGTTTTATTTCTTGCAGAGGCATATGTGTAGTATTCAGCATACTAATCCTATACACATTTGTTGTGTTTAGACATATTTCATTTTTTAATATATTTTTGTTTTTAAAAATGTATTCATTTGAAAGGCTGAGAGAAGAGAGAGAGACAGAGACAGATAGACAAGAGAGAGATCTTTCATCTCCTCAAATGCCTGTAAATCCAGAGCTGAGCTAGGCTGAAGCTAAGCGCCCAGAACTCCAGCTGGGTCTCCCACATGACTGGCGGGAACCCAAGCACTTCCTCTGTCACTTGCTGTCTCCCAGGATGCGTTAGCAGGAAGATGGATCAGAAGCAGAAGAGCCAGGCACTCCAGTGTGGGTGTGGGCGGCCCAAGCAGCAGCCTGACCCACTGTGCCATGCCTGTCCCACTCCTGGTTTTGATCACTTGTGTATTTCTTTTTTCCTTTGTCATCCTTAGTAGAAATTTGTCAGTTTTGTTGATCTTTTTAAAGAAAAAACTCTACCTCGTTGATTTTCTTTATTGTTTTTAAATTTTGGTTGATTTCTGCCCTTTATTCTTCCTTTGCTTTGGGCTTCTTTTGTCTTCTACTACGTTCTTTTTTTTTTTTTTTAATTTAGTTAGTTATTTGAATAAGTCACAGAGAGAGAGAGGGAGAGACAGAGATCTTCGATTTGCTGCTTTACTCCCCAGCTGGCCTCAACAGCCAGAACTGGACTGGTCTGAAGCCAGGAACCAGGAGCTTCTTCCAGGTCTCCCACCTGGGTACAGAGGCCCAAGGGCTTAGACCATCCTCCACTGCTTTCCCAGGCACATTAGCAGGGATCTGGATTGGAAGTGGAGCAGCTGGGACTCAAACTGATGCCCATATGGGATTCCAGTGCTGCAGGAGGCAGCTTTACACACTATGCCACAGTGCTAGTCCCTCTACTAGGTTCTTAAGGTAGATTAAGTTATTGATTTTGGGACTTTATATCTTTTCCAACATGTTCATTTAGCGCTATAAACTTCTTGCAGTTCTGCTTTAGCCTTCCCCACAATTTTTGATGTGTTATATGTTAATTTTCATTGCATTAAATGTCAGTTTATTTCCCTCGTGTCATCCTCTTTGATCCAGGGATTATAAAGAACTATGTTGTTTAGTTTGCAAATGTCTGAAGATTTTAGCATTACTTTACTTGAGAGGCAGAGAGAGACGGAGAAAGACAGAGAGCTTTTATTTACTTGGTTGCTCCTTAGATGCCCACAGTGGCCAAGGCTAGGCTGGAGACCTAAGCCAGGAGCTCAAAACTCAATCTGGGTCTCCCACGTGGATGGCAGGACCCTAATTATTTAAGCCATAATCGCTTCCTCCTAAAGTCTACAGTGGCAGGAAGCTGGAATCCGGAGCCAGAGCAGGGATTGCTCCCCAGGTACTCTGATGTGTGATGTGGGCCTCTTATCTGGTTGGCTAAATAATCATCCCTGTCTTTGCACTGTTGATTTCTAGTTTGAGTCTGTGATAGTTGAAGAACACAGTCTAGGATTTCAATTATTTTTGTACTTGTTGAAGTTTTGTTTTGCAGTCCAGTGTAAGGTCCATCCTGGTGCTTTTCATGGTCATGTAAAAAATGTATATTTGCTATGGTTGTGTAGAATGTTGGATAAATGTTAATTAGATCAATTCTTCTGTGTCCTTGCTGATTTTCTGTGTAGTTATTCTGTCACCTATTGAGATCAAGTTGTTGAAGTCTCCACCTGTAACTGTGGACTTATCAATTTCTCTTTTCAGTTTTAACTTTGCATATTTTGCAGCATTTGTTGTTCAGCGAATATACATTAGAGTTACTACATCTTTATGTATTGACCCTTTTATCATATTGTTTTCCTCTCTGTCTCTTGTGGTGTTTTTTGCTTTGAGTTTACTCTGTCTGGTATTTCTATAGCTCTCTCAATGTCTCTTTAATTAAAGTTTGCATAATTCATCTTTTTAGCTTTCTTTTGCCAAGTTGACTATATAAGTATATTTGAACCAAATTTCTTGTAGATAGTGATTATGGTCATGTTTTTTTAAGCCATTCTGTCAATCTCTATGTTGGTATGTTAGAACATTTACACTTAATTATTAATAGGTTAGGATTGAGTCTGCCATTTTATTTTTTGTTTTCTGTTTGTCTATTTTCCTTTTCCTGTATGAGTTACATTTTTTTAGAATTCTATTTTGATTTCTCTGTTGTCTTTCCAATATCTCTATTTTTTTTTTTTTTTTTTTGACAGGCAGAGTGGAGAGTGAGAGAGAGACAGAGAGAAAGGTCTTCCTTTGCCATTGGTTCACCCCACAGTGGCCGCCACAGCCGTGTGCTGTGGCCGAAGCACTGCACTGATCCGAAGCCAGGAGCCAGGTGCTTCTCCTGGTCTCCCATGTGGGTGCAGGACCCAAGGACTTGGGCCATCCTCCACTGCCTTCCCGGGCCACAGCAGAGAGCTGGCCTGGAAGTGGGGCAACCGGGACAGAATCCGGTGCCACAACCAGGACTAGAACCCGGGGTGCCGGCACCGCGGGTGGAGGATTAACCTAGTGAGCCGCAGCGCCAGCCTCCAATATCTCTTTATATAACTTTTGAAGAAGTTGCCCTAGGCATTCTACTACATGTACATAACTTCTTATTATCTACTCATATCATCATTTTACAAATTTGTATGAAGTGGGATATCTTTACCTCTCTTCTTACCTTCCCCCACTCAGAATATACTTAACAATTTCTCCTGTATGCATCTAGAAAAAGAAAACCTAATTTATTTTATCCATGCTTTTGCTTACTGTGGTCCTTCTTCCTTCCTGATATTCCAAGGTTCCTTTTTAAAAAAAAATCCTTTCTGGGGGCCAGCATTTGGTGCAATGGTTAAGCCACTGCTTGGGACACTCATGTCCCATGTTGGAGTGTCTGGGTTCAAGTCCTGATTTGCTTCTGATTCCTGGTTCTGCTTGCGCACATTCTGAGTGGTGGCAGGTGATGACTCAAGTACTTGGGTCACTGCCACCATGTGGAAGAGTTGGATTGAGTTCAAAGTTCCTGGCTTCATCATGGCCCAGACCTGCCCTGGGCTATTGCAGGCATTTGGGAAATGAACCAGCAGATAGAATAACAGAAGATCGCTCTCTCTCTCTCTTTCTCTCCCCGCCCCCTTTTCAAATGAAAAAGATAAATATTTAATTTTAAAAATTCTCTTTCTTGTTTAGAGAATTTTTAAGTTTTTCTTTTAGGGTGTGTCTACTGGTAATAAATTCTCTTAGTTTTTTGCTTCTCTAAGAATGCCTTGATAGTCCCTTCATCCTTGAAGGATATTTTCACTGGGTATAGGGTTTTCAGGCAACAGTTCTTTAGGCACTTGAAGAAGATCATACCCCTTATTTATGGCCTTCACTGTTTATTTTTTTTTTTAAGATTCATTTTATTTATTTGAAAGGCAGAGTTACAGAGAGAAAGAGAGAGAGAGAGAGAGAGATCTTCCACCTGCTAGTTTATTCTCCAGACAGCTTCAATGGCCAGAGCTGGGCTGATCCTGAGCCAGGAACCAGGAGCTTCTTCCAGGTCTCCCACCTGGGTGCAGGGGCCCAAGGACTTGGGCCATCCTCTACCGCTTCTTAGGTCATAGTAGAGAAATGGATCAGAAGTGGAACAGCCCCGGACTTGAACTAGCACCCATATTGGATACTGGCACTGCAGGCAGCAGCTTTACCTGCTATGCCATAGCGCCGGCCCCCTTCATTGTTTTTGGTAAGAAACATGCTGTGGCCGGTGCTTTGGTGCAGTGGGTTAACACCCTGGCCTGAGGCGCCGGCATCCTATGTGGGCACCAGTTCGAGGCCTGGCTGCTCCACTTCCTGCCCAGCTCTCTGCCATGGCCTGGGAGGGCAGTAAGGGATGGCCCAAATCCTTGGGCCCCTGCACCCACATGCGAGACCGGGAAGAGGCTCCTGGCTTCAGATCGGCATAGCTCCGGCCATTGTGGCCATCTGGGGAGTGAACCAGTGGATGGAAGACCTCTCTCTCTGCCTCTGCCTTTTCTCTGTGTAACTCTGACTTTCAAATAAATAAATAAATCTTAAAAAAAAAAAAGAAACATGCTGCCATTCATATATCTTCTTTTGAAGATAAAGCCCCATTTTTCTCTGACTAATTCCAAGACTTTGTTTTAATTTTCAGAAGTGTATTTATGGTGTTTCTTGGCATGGATTTCTTTGGATTAATTTTTGGGGGGGCTCACCATCTTCTTGCATCTGTAGGATACATCTCAGAATTTGGGAAGTTCTCAGGCCTTACTTCTCCAAGCACTTTTTTGGCCCATCCCTCTTGTTCCTCTCTTTCCAAAACTCCAGTGTCATGAATGTTAGATCATTTATTATAGTTCTGTGGTCTGGAAAGCTCTGCTCATTTTTTCAAACAGCTTTCTCCTGGGTGTTGAGATTTGTTAATTTCTATTGTCTTCCAGTTCACTTACTCTTTTTTGTCTTTTCCATTCTGCTGTTAAACCCATCCACTGGGATTTTTATTTTGGTTGATGTGCTTTTCAGTACTAAAATTTCCATTTGATTCTTCTTTATATCTGCTATTTCTTTGCTGAGGTGTTTTAAAAATGTATTTCCAGCTTGTTTGTAATTGTGCATTGAAACATCTGTGTCATTTAGATTTTGACATCTATTTTTTAAAAAGATTTATTTGAAAAAGTTATAGGGAGAAGTAGAGACAGAGAGAGAGGTCTTCTATCTGCTGGTTCCCTCCCCAAATGGCCACAATGGCTGGAGCTGTGCCAATCTGAAGCCAGGAGCCAGGAGCTTCTTCCAGGTCTCCCATGCTAGTACAGGGGTCCAAGGACTTGGGCCACCTTCTACTGCTTTCCCAGGCACACTAGCAGGGAGCTGGATCAAAAGAGGAGCAGCCCGCACTCAAACCGGCGCCCATATCCAGTGCTACAGTCTGGGGCGTCAACCTGCTGTGCCACAGCACTAGTCCCAACATCTATTTTTGAATCAATGCTTTAATTGACAAATAAAGCCTTATATGTGAATGATGCACAACATGATGTCTTTAAATATGTATAATTATGTATCATATATTTATCTTTTGTGGGTAGAACACAGTTTTCAAGTATAGTACATTGTTATTGACAGTGGTCACCACGCTGTACAATATTCTTCCCAGCTAACTGCAATTTTGAAATTAAAAAGTCTATTTGAAACATAGAGACAGACAGACACACACACACACACAGAGGCAGATATAGAGCTCCCGTTTCGTTTACTCCTCAAATGCACACAATAGCTGGGCCTGGGCCTAGGCCAGGAGCCAGGAACTCAAACTGGATCTCTCACCAGGGTGGTGGGGAGCCAACTACTTGAGCCAATCCCAGCTACCTCTGAGCGTAAGCATTAGCAGGAAGCTGGAGTGAGAAGTGGAGCCAGGACTCAAACTAAGTCACTCCCATGAGTGATGCAGATGTCCCAAGAAACAGCTTAGCCGCTGTGTCAGATGCTTGCCTCTGCATGTTTGTTCCCTGTGACTTTCTCTGCCACCATTATGGCAGGGGACGTGGAGAGGGGGAGGGTGCTGCCTTTTTCTTGCTGGCTGTCCAAGTTCCTCTATCAGCCTCTGTTGACAACTGAGGAGAGCGCTTTGTTAAATGTGCAGAGATGGGGCTGGCACTGTGGTTTAGTTGGTAAAGCCACTACCTGTGACACCAGCAACCCATACAGGTGCCAGTTTGTGTCCCAGCCGCTTCATTTCCAATCCAGCTCTCTGCTAATGGCCTGGGAAAAGCAGTGGAAGATGGTTCAAGTGTCTGGGTCCCTGTCACCCACAAAGAGGGCCTGGATGAAATTCCTGGCTCCTGGCTTCAGCCTGGCCAGTGCTGGCCATTGTGGACATCTGGGGAGTGACCCAGCATGGAAAGTTCTCTCTCTTTCTCTCTCTGACTTTCAAGTAAATAAATAAATATTTAAGAAAATATATCAGTAAATCTTTGAAAAGAAATGTGCAGAGATGAGAATTCCCCCTGTGGGCTCCACTGACTCATGGGGGAGGACTCTGGTAACCAGCTGGTAGAATGGACGGGCCAGCTCTCTGTCTGGCTCTCTGACATCACAAGCTAGAGGTGTGGGAAGCCTTGTCAGAGCCTGGCCAGGGTGGAGGTCTAAGCTCCCCACTTAGCTTTTCTGGTGAGAGTGTGGGTGAGGTCACAGTTTGTCTGTGGTGCTTGGCTGGAGTAGAGTGGTTATTATCTAAACATTTTTGTCATGCTGGGCTGTTCCTTTCCTGGTCCTTTGACTTGTGAAAACAGGCTTTTGTTGGCCTTTTTTGTCTGTTTCTTGGTGTGTCCAGGTTGCTGGATTCTTCAGCTCCAAGTCTGGAACTTATGAGGTAAAAATAAAACCCAGAGAATTCACACTGTGTTGTTCCTTGGGTCTGAGATCCCCAGCCAATCTGTCTTCCTCTCTTTGCCTTTCACCCTTCTGATGTTTATTTTACACATAATGTCCAAAGTTTTGTGTTGTGTTTAGGAGGAACAGAGAAAAGTATGTCAACTCTCATCTTCCTGGAAGTAGAAGTTCTTTCCTCTCTGTTTTTATTTATACCTCTTCACCATAGCAAAAAAAAAAAAAAAAAAACACACACACACACACAAAAAAAACAAAAACGCTGGAATTTCAGTGCCATTCCAATGCTTAGCATAACTCACCAACGTTTTCAAGTACTCAAAGTCCTTTGCTAAGAGAATGTCCTCGTGAGATATTTTGGGCCCATCTTTCCAGAAAGAACATCAAACCTGAAATAGTCAAGGTGCCTCTTCTTTGGGTAAGTCTGCTCCCACAGTTAAATGAGCCCCATCAGATCTTGAGGGCTCTGTACTCAGAAGGGCTGTCCTAGACAACACCAACAGGACCAGCTGTGGGGTCCTGCTGTCCAATCCTCGACTGCTGGCTGATGATGTGCCCCAAATGAACTCTGCAGCATCCACCCCCACCTTTGGTCCCCTGGAGGTGCTGCCTAAATTCTAGCCTGGCTTCTTTACGCAAGGCAAGTTACCAAGACCAAATCAGAAACAAGTCTCTGAATATTATAAATAAAGGAGGAGTTTCCTTTGAACCGGACTCTTTTAAACTATGTTTTCCAGAGGTTTCCTGTGCAGCTTCAAAAGGAGTTCGTGACCACTTTGATTAGACTTTATCTCACGTCCTAATGAAGACGGCATTTTCTCAGAACACCCATCAGCGTGAACACCGGCCAGTTCTGTCTCCTTGAGAATGAAGCAACACAACTCCTCCTTGGTATCCCTGCAAACACCATGGCTTTCCCCACCAGGGGTGAGAGGCAGCTGTTTCTCCAGCTCTGGGCCCTGTTGGCAGAAAAATTTGTGCAAACCCAAAGAGGACTTTTCTGTAGGTTCCTAGTTTGCTTTTAGGTCCACCCTGATACTGAACACACACAGTCAAAATGCTGTCTGTCGCAACCAGACAAAATGTTGTCTTTTAGTGCACAATTGTTTTGGTTGTTCAGGGATCTGGAGAAAGATGATGGTGGTGGGGTGCATGTCTGTGTGTGGAAGGAGGATGGATAATGGAGACAGATGGCCAATGCAATTATCACTAGAAAAACAGGTTTGTCCTTCAAAAATGACAACAGCAGTAGACTTTCAATGGCAGGTGAAATTTGAAAAAGGATTAGGAAAGGATTACCTAAAAGAAAAAGAACAGGTGCATCTATGGTGCTCCAGTGGGGGGGGGGGGGGGAGTGGCTCCAGCTTTTGAATGACACCCTCAGAATAGCTCTTTTGCATGTCAGTTCCATTTTCCCCATGGATCTTGACAATGGTCAGTGTTAGTTAGGTTTGGGTCATCTAAAAGATGATCAAGAAGTGGAATGGACACCAAGATTTTCCTGCATTCCTTGGAGGGAAAGCATAACTTAAAGAAAAGGGGTCTGGCATTGTGGCACATTGCTTGTGATGCTGGTATCCCATATTGGAGTGTCAACCCCAGTCTTGCTTCTGCTTCCTGCTAATGTGCCTGGAAAGGCAGTAGATGATGGCCCACGTTCTTGAGCCCCTGCCACCTATGAAGGAGACCAGGATGTAATTCCTGGCTTCTGGCTTTGCCCTGGCCCAGCCCTGGATGTTGCAGCCATTTGGGGATAAACCAGAAGATGGAAGAGCTCACTCGTTCTCTCTTCCTCCCTCCCTCCCTCCCTCCCTCCCTTTCTGATGCTCTGCTTTGGAAATAAATACACACACACACACACAAAAAAAACCAAAACGGTAGTATGCATTTTAGCAAAGCAGATGAACATCTGTTCCTGAAGACAAATCAGGAGACCCACAACTTCCAAAGCTCTGCCACCTGGGTAAGCTCCAGTGCTCCACTCAGAACCCCGGGGATAGGCAAGAAAAGAATCTTAATTCACTAGGCAGGGTGGCTGTGCAGTCAAGGCCAGCCTTTCAACGAGGGAACTGACCACAACACATTACTGGTGGAGGCAATCATCTGGCTTATACCCATTTTACAGAGGAAGAAACTGAATCCTGAGAGGTGCAATGACCTGCCTAAGGTCATGACTAGTTACTGGCAGTCACAACTGGAATTCAGGGAGTCAGGTTCCTTTTGTCTGTCTTAGCCCCTTCCATTATGCTAATTATGCTATTAGTAATCCAATTTTAATAGGCTTGGCCTATATATTCTCCCTCAAAGCCTAAATGTGAGAACAGGGGGGTCTGCAGCCCTACCCCTTAGGGTCAGCAGCCTCAGCTCTCCTTTCACTGCCAAGTCTTGGGAGAGGAAGGTCTGCAGGGGGCTTCTAGGGAAAAGCAGTTGTGCTGAAATAATTAACAGCTACTTATTAATGCTTCATCCAGACCAGGTACCATGCTAAGTGTTTTATGAGCATTATCCCATTTGATCCTCACAATAACTGTGTGAGGTCAGGATCATTATCATCCCCATTTTGCAGATAAAAACTGAGGTTTGGAGAGGTTATATGACTTGCCCGAGCTTATGTACCAAAGTAAATGACCGAACTAGAATTTTAACCCGTCTTGACATAGCTCCAAATCCCAAGTTCTTGACCCCTGGGTTGTATCACTTCTCAAAGGTAGACTATTCACCCTGAGCTCCCCAGGAGAAATCTGGATTGGCTTCATTCAGGTCCAGAAGGGAATTAAATGTGACATGTGCCAGTTTGGCTGTTCCAGGATGGAAGTGGAGGGGGGTGGCCGAGGTCCCCAGAGGGCACTGAGTTCCCTAGAGATGGCGCTGGGTAGCCCACTGCGGCCCTGAGGGACAGTGCTTGGAACACAGCCTGGCCCTGCCAGGATTCTAACCAGCTAGGGCTCTGTGATGTGCCCCACAGAGCTCTGGGAGGTAGAACCTGGGGTCAGCGAGGTTTGTCGTGGCCTCCAGCCCTTTCCCACCAGGCCTTCCGTGTTCTTCTGTCCCCATTCTGTCCACCAGACTGTGAGGTCCCCTCTGTTGGTGGTTCCCAAGCACACAGCCCCACCAGAAGTGTACAGTTACTAGGATTTGGGTCCCATTTCCAGATCTTCTGAGTCTGGGTTAGGCTCCTCAACTAAGGTGCCAGATAATATACCCCATACTCAATTAAATTTGAATTCCAGATGATAACAAATAATTTTTAGCATGAACATGTCCCAAATATTGCATGGGTCATACTCATACTACAATATGATTTGTTGCTCATCTGAAAATCACACTAAGTGGCCATCTGGTATTTTCATTTGACAAATCCATGATCCTAGCTGCCGGGGACTCAAGTGCCTGATCCCCGGCTGAGCGCCTACCCTTCCCCATACATTGATGCACTGCTCTCAGCCTCCCAGCCTTGGTCCCAGTCCCCAGCTGGCACCTGCAGGTGCCTTCCTAGAACTCTCTGTGGCGCCTGTCCTCTCTGTCAGCCGCAGTGCTAATCGTGTAAAGGGGAGGGCAGGCACCCTGGGAGGTCACTGTGGGTGCTGATGGGAGGTTGGTAATGCCTGACAAATGACACCGGAGATGCTGCCTACTCTTGAGCTGGTCCTGGGTTTGGCAGGCCTGCGGGGAGAATGTGAAGCTCTGGAAGAACTCACACCTGGGAAGGGAGAATCCAGGGGGTTTTTGACCATAAAAAAATGTCAGTCTACAAACTAGTGAGAATTTGGAACAAGCACCCTTATTATGTACATAAACCCAATTAGCAAGACTGCATACACTAACAGCCAACCTAGGAGTGGCTGGAGAGAACGGAGAGAAGGTCAGTGGACATGAACAAGAAAAGAGATGTCCTGCCGTGCCAGGCTGGAGCCCCTGCTCTGCCATTTACCAGCTGTGCCTTCTGGGTTAAGGTACTTATATTTCCTCAGTCTTCCTCATCTGTAGAATGGGAGATGATGGTAACACATAGTTCATGGAGTGATTATGAGGAGATGGATTTGGGCCTGGAATATCTGAAGCATTGTATTAATATTAGCTCTTGGGATTATGATATGTCTAAGCCAACATGGGGTCGTTATATGTATTTGTAATGCACTCGAAAATGTTCATGTCACAAGAGTGTAGGATGAAAATTAACAAGAAGACATTTTCTTAACATCAGTTCAATATGAGATTTATAGAGCCCAGCTCTTGCAAGATTGAAATGTGAACCATGGGGGCCAGCACTGTGGATTAGCGGGTAAAGCCACTGCCTGCAGTGCCAGCATCCCATATGGGCGCTGGTTCAAGTCCCGGCTGCTCCACTTCTAATCCAGCTCTCTGCTGTGGCTTGGGGAAGCAATAGAGGATGGCCTAAGCCCTTGGACCCCTGCACCTACATGGGAGACCAAGAAGAAGCTCCTGGCTCCTGGCTTCAGATCAGCCCAGCTCAGGCCAGGCCACTGTGGTCATTAGGGAAGTGAACCAGCGGATGAAAGACCTCTTTCTCTCTCTCACTGCCTCTCCTCTCTTTATGTAACTCCGACTTTCAAATGAATAAATAAATCTTAAAAAAAAAAAAAAAAAGAAATGTGAACCAGGAAATGGAGAATTTCCCAATTCCAGCCTCTGAATTTACAATTTTCTATTCAATTCTAGTCTAACAATGATACAATTAAGTACCAAAAGTCTAAAGCGAATCCTTGTGACTGTTTGCCAACGTGTTACTCTCATGTGCCTGCCTGTCTGGGATGGGTGTTTTTAGGGTGTAGTTATATGGAAACAGCCTCTGATTAAGTTTCTGACTTTTCCAGGTAGGTTATAATTTCAGACAGTTGTTTTGACGTGACTCCTTGGCAAGGCACATGTATAACTGTGAAATCTTTTGACTTTTGTTAATTAGAATGACATCTGAAACTTAAAAGTTGGAACTCCTAGGGCCAGCACTGTGGCATAGTGGGCTAAGCCTCTGCCTGTGGCACTGGAATACCATTTGGGCACTGGTTCAAGTCCCAGCTGCTCCTCTTCTGATCCAACTCTTTGTTGTGGCCTGGGAAAGCAGCGGGAAATGGCCCAGTTGCTTGGGGCCTTGCACCCACATGGGAAACCCAAAGAAGCTCCTGGCCCCTGACTTCAGATCGGCCCAGCTCTGGCCATTGTAGCCATCTGGGGAGTGAACCATTGGATGGAAGACCTTTCTCTCTGTAACTACCTCTCAAATAAATAAAATAAAATCTTTGAAAAAAAATGTTGGAACTCCTCTGACACGTAAGGTAGTGTGCCTTGCTGCTTCACAGCACTCTAGTGGTCAGTTGTATGCAGGCAAGCATTAATTTCCTCCGTAAACAACAGCAGAGAAAAGAGAGGAGACAGAGGCTTCCTCACTCTTTTATGACTGCTCCCATAATGCACCAGACAGGGCTGGGGAGCCCTGTTTCTGCCAAGGGCTAAGTGGATGTTTATAACTCTGTTCACAGGGCACACAAAATGATCAACTTAGAAATTAGCCTGCTCTAGGTTTGTTGAATTTCAAGTTCCACCTGAGGTCAACTTGGCAGGGCCAGACCAAATAATTGCGCTAGGCATTCCCCACCCTTTCCTTCTGTATGGGTCCCTGGACCCTGGCCCTGGCTTGGAGTTTACATTTGATTGTCGGAAGCCACAGGAGTTCTTGTCTTTGGGGGCCTGTGCCTGTATCTGCATGGATATACTTGGGTAAGAAATCAACCTCGCGTGGATGGCAGCCCTGGGTGTGTCACTGCTGCGGTCCCTGCACCTAGAGCAAGCCTGGCACATGGAGGATTTTCTGTGTCTTCTGATGGAACAAATGGGAGCGGATGTTGGGGATGTGCTCGCACGTCTGCTGGCCTTCACGTATCTGCTGCCGCTTGTGTGCTCAGCAGCTTCACCTGGGAGAACTGCACGTTCCACAGGAAAGCGAAAGGGACAACTTGCAGGCCGCTGGCATGAGAGAGAGGGAAACAAAGAAAGAGAAAATAAGCTCCACTGATGAGGAGAGAGAGGGTGGTGGGCAGGTGTCCAGGCAGGGGTCAGGAACTAGAAGCAGCATCTGAGGGGGTCTTCAAAAAGTTCACAGAAAATGTGTTACTATAAAACTATGCACGGATTTCAATTTTTAAAAAGACTTATTTATTAATTTGAAAGTCAGAGTTATACAGAGAGAGATGAAGAGAGAGAGAGAGAGAGAGAGAGAGAGAGGTCGGTCGGTCTTCCATCCGTTGGTTCACTCCCCAGTTGGCTGCAACAGCCAGAGTTGTGCCTATTTTAAGTCAGGAGCCAGGGGCTTCTTCCAGTTCTCCCACGCAGCTGCAGGAGCCCAAGGACTTGGGCCATCTTATGCTTTCCCAGGCCATAGCAGAGAGCTGGATCGGAAGTGGAGCAGCCAAGACTCGAATTGGCGCCTATATGGGATGCTGGCACTGAAGGTGGTATCTTTACCTGCTATGCCACAGTGCTGGCCCCATGGATTTCAATTTTTGTTTTGCACCAAATGGAATTTTTTTTTTTACAGGCAGAGTGGACAGTGAGAGAGAGAGACAGAGAGAAAGGTCTTCCTTTGCCGTTGGTTCACCCTCCAATGGCCGCCGCGGCCTGCGCGCTGCGGCCGGCGCACCGCGCTGATCCGATGGCAGGAGCCAGGAGCCAGGTGCTTTTCCTGGTCTCCCATGGGGTGCAGGGCCCAAGCACCTGGGCCATCCTCCACTGCACTCCCTGGCCACAGCAGAGAGCTGGCCTGGAAGAGGGGCAACCGGGACAGAATCCGGCGCCCCGACCGGGACTAGAACCTGGTATGCCGGCGCCGCTAGGCGGAGGATTAGCCTAGTGAGCCACAGCGCCGGCCGAATTTTTTTTGAGAGAGAGAAATGTGAGAACTTCACACCCACTGGTTCACTCCCCAGTGCTTGCAATAGCTGAAGCCAGGAGTCTCCAGCCAGGTCTGCCATGTGGGTGGCAGGAACCCAATGTTTTGAGCCATCACCACTGCCTTCTGTATTGGCAGGAAGCTGGAGTCAGGAGCTGGAGCCAGGTACTATAATGTGGGACACAGGCATCATAATCAGGGTCTTAACCCCTAGGCCAAACACCTGCCCTGACTTGCCTTGTAAATTCTCTTTTCCAGGAACTTTCAAAATTACCCTCATACCCTCCAATGTGGGGAAGAGAGACTGTTTAGTCAGTCCAGTGGTTCATTAACTGGGGTCCCGGACCCCCAGGCCTTCTTAAATACAAAATTTTTCTTGTTTTCAAGAAAGAACCAATGGGATGTGGACTTTTCACAGAGATAATGCAGATCCAATGACTTAATAAATCTGGTAAAAATATATGTTTTTGGCTAGAATTCTACCAGCCCAGCGTGGCTATGCTGGTTCCCCCATGTTGACCCAAAAGCCCCAGTGGGCAGGGACACCCTGATCTGAGATGAATTATGGGGAATGACCATGTCTCTGTGCCAATGGAACCCTCCCTTCACAGGTGAGGACCCTGTCACCCCAGGTAGTAACATCATTTATCCCAAAATCACACAGGAGTGCAGTGGAAGAGTTGACCCAAAACTAGTCTTCTAACTCTTGTCCCCATCTTTTGGTCATTTCTGTTTTTCCTGAAAATCTTCCAGGACTCTTGGCATAATATTACATGACACAACACAGTTTCCCAAGGCCTTTTTATATACCCACTTTGCAGATGAGAGCACTGAGGCTCTGAGAGGTTAAGTGGTTTATATATATATATTTCAGCCAGGTGCCAGTGCTGTGGCATAGCTGGTAAAGCCACCGCCTGCAGTGCTGGCATCCCATATGGACACTGGTTTGAGTCCCGGCTGCTCCGCGTCTGATCCAGCTCTCTGCTATGGCCTGGGAAAGCAGTGGAAGATGGCCCAAGTGCTTAGGCCCCTGCACTCTCATGAGAGATCTGGAAGAAACTCTTGGCTCCTGGTTTCAGATTGGTACAGCTCCGGCCATTGTGGCCTTTGGGGAGTGAACCAGTGGATGAAAGACTCTCTCTCTCTCTCTCTCTCTCTCTTTCTCTCTCTCTCTCTGCCTCTGCCTCTCTGTAACTGCTTTTCAAATAAATGAATACATCTTAAAAAAAAAAAAAAGTCCAGGGGGCCGGCGCCGTGGCTCACTAGACTAATCCTCCACCTAGCGGCGCCGGCACACCGGGTTCTAGTCCCCGTCAGGGCGCCAGATTCTGTCCCGATCGCTCCTCTTCCAGTCCAGCTCTCTGCTATGGCCCAGGAAGGCAGTGGAGGATGGCCCAAGTGCTTGGGCCCTGCACCTGCATGGGAAGACCAGGAGAAGCACCTGGATACTGCCTTTGGATCAGCGCAGTGCACTGGATGCAGTCCGCTGGACGCAGTGGCCATTGTGGGGTGAACCAACGGAAAAGGAAGACCTTTCTCTCTGTCTCTCTCTCTCACTGTCCACTCTGCCTGTCAAAAAAAAAAAAAAAAAAAAAGTCCAGCCAGCTACTAATCAGGAAGCAGACCCTTTGTCACTTGCAAACTACCTTTCGCTTTGACCTCCTGATGCCTGATGTCCCCTCCTTGGGAATGGGTTCCTTTAGCTTAAGGCAGCAAGGCAGCTCCCATCTTTAACTCCAGATGTCTGGGAAGAATCGTATTTAAGCTAGTGTCAGTCACTGATACCTCAGTGTGCTTCCATTTAGACTCTTGCTGAATTCATTTTTAAAATACGGAGATGCTAAAGAAACTGGGGCCTGGGGAACTGAGACGGCACCCTAGAATAGGGAGGTGTGGTCTCAGGTCCCTGCCTTCAGCGCCTGGGGATTTCTGAAAATTCTCCATCAAAGGCATCCTGTTACAGAGGAGTGTATTGGCAGGATTTTGTCACCAGCAGTCAGGGCAGGGGGAAGGGCGGCCGAGTCGCGGTACTTTTTGGTAAGGGGACCTCAGCCATCTGGCTCAGTGGGTTTCTGGCTTTTCCACAGAGACAGCATTTAGATAGTTAACCTTTAATGTGAGTGATGCAGGAATCGTTCTCTCTCTCTCTCTCTCTCTCTTTTTTTTTTTTTTTTTTTTTTTTTTTTTTTTACAGGCAGAGTGGACAGTGAGAGAGGAGAGAGAGAGAGAGAGAGAAAGGTCTTCCTTTGCCGTTGGTTCACCCTCCAATGGCCGCCGCGGCCAGTGCGCTGCAGCCGGCGCACCGCACTGATCCGATGGCAGGAGCCAGGTACTTCTCCTGGTCTCCCATGGGGTGCAGGGCCCAAGCACTTGGGCCATCCTCCACTGCACTCCCAGGCCACAGCAGAGAGCTGGCCTGGAAGAGGGGCAACCGGGACAGAATCTGGCGCCCCGACCGGGACTAGAACCCGGTGTGCCGGCGCCGCAAGGCGGAGGATTAGCCTAGTGAGCCGCGGCGCCGGCCAGGAATCGTTCTTATAGATCATGTCAAATGCTTCTTGCCACAGCAAAGCAGAATAGCCATGAAGGGTCAGCTCTGAAGCTCCAGCTGGGTGCTTTGTGTCATACATGTTCTATGCTAGGTGCCAGGAGTGGAGATGCAAGGGAGAAGGAGGTGTGCCCCTGTCCTTGATGAGCTCGTAGTCTAATGAACCCAGAGTTTGGAAAACCTAGGAATTGGCTCAGCCAGGAGGGGCTTGCCAGACTCAGCGGTCCAGGAGACAGGAGGGCCTAACCCAGGACAGCAGAGATAACGCCCCAGGAGCAGGTGACTCCAGCGAGTTCCACCATGGGTGTGTGTGTGTGTGTGTGTGTGTGTGTGTATCCTCTGCCCATGGCTACAGCCACCAGTGAGTGTGTGGGTGGGAGTGAGGGTGTGGGGAGTGATGGAAGCAGGCCTGGTCAGCACGTTCAAGCCGATAGAACAAACAGAATCTTACAGTTCTTGTAGCAGCCATTCTGCTTCTATCCTGCAGTCCCTGGCCCACTGTTCCTCCTTTCTAACAGATGAAGGCCAGATTAGGGCCCCCCAAAGAGAAGGGGCTGGGAGTCAGCTCTTCAGCTCCTAGATGAGGGCTGCCTTTCCAAAGAGAAGGGTACCTGGGGAGAGCATGGCTAGGAAAGCCCTGGGGGTCAGGATCCGATGACAAGCCAGGGACGGGTCTCCATACAGTGTTTACCACATCTGAGTACAAAGACGACAGGGCAGAGTAGGGAAGACTGTCTGGGACACTCTGGCAAGATGCAAGGGAAAGCTAGTGATGGTGAGGGAAGAATGGATGAGGCAGGAAGGGCAGGGCTCGGGAGCCAGAAAGCCCAAATGATCCATGACGGCCAGAAGAGCATCCCATCCGAGAGGGAAGATGGGGAGGTCTCCATGGCAGCCTTGCTGTTGCCTTCTCAGTAATTAACCAGCCTCTGTGTACATAAAGACTTAATTATAGGCAAAACAACTCCTTTGATGTAAGAGTATAGAATGTCTGGGGGGAAAGCGAGGTAAATAAAAGAGAGAACAATCTTGCTTTAATATGCAAACAAGGTCAATGGAAAAATATTACCAAACAAGCACGTGGGACACTCAGATGGTTGGGAAACCTGAATGGCGTGCAAAGGCATTGGGGGCCGACCGACCAGGAGCATCCCGGCTGACACCACTGGGCATCTCTGCTTTTCCCTTGGCGAGTTCACGGCTTCTCATCAGAGTAGCTGTGTTCTCATCCCCTACCTGTTCTCTGCAGAAATTCTCAGCAAGTTTCCAAAGAGGCCCGTTTACTTCTGGAATCAAAGCCCCAGAGAAAGGAGGGGTTGCAAAGGGTTTGAATGGCTCCTCCTGGGAAGCAAAGCGAATCGGGAATGGAGCTGAGCTTGTAATCCAGCATCCTGGATGCCTGTCCTGTGATATAAGCCCCCAAACCCCACTCTTTCTGTTGGGGCCAACTTTATTTGAGAAATCTGTTAATTGGGGGTGGAGAGGGAGGAGGGAGAGAGCAAGGCGATGCTAATGTGATTTAACACTGGATGGGCTCTGAAAAGGAAATAAGGAAGAGGCTTTGGGCTTCAGCTCGGCACATTTGTAGCTCCACATACGTGGTACCAACATGAAGGAGTGCAACTAAGCTATACGCACGACTCCCGGGCACAATGGCACAGACTTCGTGGAACAAAAAGGCATTTCTCCTGCCTCCACTGTGTCTCTTGTGGTGCCATTGTCTGATGCTAAGAACTCACATAATAACAAAAAACAATGCCCCTACGATGGGGGGAAAACTTGATTTGGCACCAGCCGGGGTGTTTTCCATGGGAATGGTGGTGGGGGCTCTGGCCGACTGTGGGAATAGTGCAAATCAGCACTTTTTTGTAGATTTTTCTTCAAGCCATTGTTTATTTTGGCTTTGGTAGGATCCGTGGCCCAGCTTGAGGATTCCCACTGGGCTCTCTGAAGCTTACAGACCTAGGAGAGATGGAACAGGGATTAAATAAATAATTACCAAACACCCTTTCTCTGCCCTGGCACCGTGTATTGGGTGCGCCTCTCTTGGCGGGTGTATATCCATACGTATGGGTTCCAGTATCCTATACTTGATCCATCCCACCCATCACTGAGGAATTAGAGAAGCCAGAGTTCTCTCTGGGTTCATCGTCTCACTATCATCTTTCATTTAGGGCAGGGAGTGACAGTTTTTGCAAAATGACATCGGATAAAGCATGTTTGAAGCTGCATAAGCTAGGGCCTTCCCAAAGTCTGTGGACATTTGGACACGAGTGGCTTAGGTTGTGGTTCTGACAGAAGCAAAGGAGTCAGTAATTGTTTTGATAATGGAGGATGAACTCATATCTCATGGCTTCTAGAAGCTTCTACCTTACTCTGGCCAAAGGACATGGAGCTCAACCATGCCAAATTTGTCACAAGTTGGGAAGTGAGCAAGGAGTATGTGTAGTATTGTGTTGTAGCCCCAAATGTGAATACACTGGCTTTAAAATGCCAAGTATCGATTCTTTCACTTGTACCAATCACAGGTGATTATGGCTTTTAAATTGCACAGGGGCTTAAAGGCTCTGTGTATGTGTGTGTGTGTGTGTTGGGGGGGCATGTTTAAACTTACTCTGTATGTTTTATACAGAAAGCATTTTACAAAGAAATGCACTTTCTGGGGCCGGCGCTGTAGCACAGCAGGTTGGCACCCTGGCCTGAAGCACCAACATCCCAAATGGGTGCCGGTTCTAGTCTTGGCTGCTCCACTTCCGATCCAGCTCTCTGCTATGGCCTGGGAAAGCAGTGGAGGATGGCCCAAGTGCTTGGGCCCCTTAACCTGCATGGGAGATCCAGAAGAAGCACCTGGCTCCTGGCTTCGGATGGGCACAGCTCCAGCCTTGCGGCCATCTGGGGAGTAAACCAGCGGATGGAAGACCTTTCTCTCTGCCTCTACCTCTCTCTCTAACTCTTTCAAATAAATAAAATAAATCTTAAAAAAAAAAAAAAAAAGAAATGCACTTTCTCTCGTTTTGTCAGAGTTCCCAGGGTGAGCACAGCACAACTCCAGGGGGCAGCACTCTCTGAGTCTGCTCTGTAAATGGGTCCCCTGGAGGAAGCCTCCAGTAGATGGGCTTGTGCAGAGAGGTCTCCCAGTGAAGTGCAGACACTGTATCCTGTTCCCCCCTTAGATGTGAGCTGCATCAGAGCAGGGGGGCTGGACTGGAGGAAGCAACATTCCTATAGGCCAGAGTGTGCTAAGTGCAAATGCGGTTTAATCCGCACAAGCCTTTTATCAGAAGTTTCAGGGATGTGAAAACTTGGGTTGAGACAGGTTAAGGAGCTTGCCCAAGCTCAAAGTCTGTGTGCGGCAGAGCTGGGATCTGAACCCTTAGCTGTGGAGCTCCAGTACAGCCCTCACCTGTCCCCTGGACCCCCACTGCACGTCCCAGGGCTGGCAAACATCCCTGCTGGGGACTGCCTCGGCAGGGAAGCAATGTCATCTGGGGTAGGGGCTTTGGAGCCAGAAGGAGGAACTCAGCTGGGGGGAGGGGAGGTGGCTCCCGGGCTGCCGCTCCCCCTCTCCGCCTCCCGCAAATCAAAGGGAGCCAGGTGTGGAGCACCCTGGTGTGAGCTTTGCACAGCTGGACCAGGGCTGGGGAGGAGTGTGGAGAGAGATGCTTACATCTCCTCCCCCTTCCTGGAAAATAACTGCATGAGAAGATCAAGGGAGCGAGTCAGTCTGTAACTGTGGGCGGCCTGAGGGTTTCGCTAGGCCATGTGGAGACACACACAGGTGTGCATGTCCAAGTGTGTCCTCAGGAGCCTGTGTGTACAGAAGGGTGTATGTATGTAGAATTGTCTGTGTGTGTGTGTGTTTAGGAGTGTGGGGGGAGTGCATGTGTATAGATGTGTGTGGAGTCTGTGTGTGCTGTAGGAATGTGTGTGGTGTGTGTGGTGTGTGTAGGTGTGTGTGCAGTATTATGGAGTGTGTTGGGGTGTGTGTGTGTTATGTGTGGTGTGTGTGTGTAGGTGTGTGTGCAGTATTGTGTGTGTTGGGGTGTGTGTGTGTTATGTGTGGTGTGTGTGTGTGCGCAGTATTATGGAGTGTGTTGGGGTGTGTGTATGTGTAGGAATGGGTGTGTTGTGTGTAGGTGTGTGTGCAGTATTATGGAGTGTGTTGGGGTGTGTGTGTTATGTGGTGTGTGTGTGTGTGCGCAGTATCATGGAGTGTGTTGAGGTGTGTGTATGTGTAGGAATGGGTGTGTTGTGTGTAGGTGTGTGTGCAGTATTATGGAGTATATGTTGGAATGTGTGTAAAATGTGTGTGGGGGGTGTGTAGGTATGTGTGGAGTGTGTATGGTGCATGTGGAGTGTATGTGTGTGGGAGTGTGTGTGGTGTGTGTGTGGAGTGTGTGCAGTGTGTAGGAGTGTGTGAAGTGTGTGTGTAGGTATGTGGAGAGTGTGGTGTGTGGAGTGTTATGTGTGTGAGGGGAATGGTATGTGTGCAGCGTATAAGAGTGTGTCTGATGTGTGATGTGTGTGTGTAGGAGTGTGTATGCAGTGTGGAGTGTGTAGGAGTGTGTGTGTGGTGTGTGTGCAGTATGTGTGGGGGAGTGTGTGTAGGAATGTGTGTGTTGGGGACAACGAGTGTCAGGTTACATGTGATGGTTCAATTCTTCCTATTCGGATTGAGCTTTTATTTAAAAATAAAAATAATTTTAAAAAATAATAAGTGGTGGCCACCATTATCAGGGAAAACTATGTGCCAGGCGTGTGCTGGGCGATTTTTTTTTTTTTCTGGGAAGCAAAAACCCAGCCGTCGCAGGAGTTTGCTCCTCTGCAGGTGCACTCCGAGCCGAGCGGCGGTGCGATCTGGGCAGAGGCGGGGGCGGGCAGGCTGCGCCGGTCTCCGCCTTCTGCTGTGGCCGCTCCGCCGGCGTCCGCCTCGCGCTAGGACCCAGCGCCGGAGCGCCTCCGTCCGTCCTGTAGGTTCATTCAATCTCCCATACACACAGACCCACAGCGAGACCGACACACACGCACACCCGCGCGCACACACAACTGCACGCCGCCAGCCTCCTCGGGAAGTCGGGCCGGCTCCTCGCCCCGGCGCCTCCTCCGCTCCAGCCCGCCGGGTCTCCCTGGGGGCCCCGAGCTCGGCCGGGCCGCGAAGCCCCCCGAAGAGCAGGAGCTCGGCTGACCCCCGGCTCCTCCATGGGCAAACGCGGGCGGCCGCGCAAGGAGGCGCGCGGCGAGGGCGCGGGGCTGGCCCCCGCCGCGCCCCCGGCCATGCCCCCGGCCGCGGCCGCGCCCCAGCCCCCGGCCCAGCCCGAGGAGCCCGCGGGGGCCAAGCCCAGGTGCCCCTTCTCGGACATTTTCAACACCAGCGAGAACTCGATGGAAAAGCACATCAACACTTTTCTGCAGAACGTGCAGATTCTGCTCGAGGCCGCCAGCTACCTGGAGCAGATCGAGAAAGAAAACAAAAGTAAGTTTGGGCCCCCCCCCCGCGCCTCCTCGGTGCCTGGCTCCTGCTTCCTCGCCCACTTGGGCGACCCCTGTCGCCTGCTCGGCCTGCGCCCCCAACACACACACACACACACTCACACACACACACACATGCACACGCAGCCCTCGGCGGTGCAGCCGGTGACACCGGGGAAAGGACACGCACGCACGCCCAGAGCTGCCGGAGATGTAACAAAGACGAGCGCGGGCAGCGGGGCCTGCGGTGCGTCCGTGTGTCCGTGGCGCGCGGTGCTGTTTGCTGACAACTGCGCCCCGAGCTCAGCTCTCCGAGGTCGCCTTTCTTCCTTTTTTTTTTTTTTTTTTTTTTTTTTTTTTTTTTTTCTGTTTTTGTTTTTCTGGGAGCCTGCTCGGGTAGACAAGTGTTGTTTTCCCGTTCTCGTTCCTGGGTGGGGTGAGGATTAGAAGCCGAAAGTTGGACACCGTCGGCAGAGCTCAGGGCTTCCAGAAAGAAAACACACAGGCGCGCACCACAACAATAACAACCGCGGGCGGCACAGCCTCCACGGCGTGGGCGCGGGCTGCTCCCTCCCCTCCCGCAGCCGGGACTGGGCTCCGGCCCTCGCGTCCTCGGACCCAGGCCTCCGCGCGCGCCCTTCGTCCTGGGGTGCCACCGCGCCCCCTCCCCAAGAAACAGGCCCTGGGGCCGGGGAGCGCCGGCAGCTCGCCCGGGTCCCGCCGCCCTGCGCCCGAGAAACTTGGCGAGGGGGACGCGGCTAGAAGGAAACTTTGGGATCTAACAGAAACAATAGTTGGGGGAAGAAGGTGTGGGCTGTGGTGTGCGGTTTCTTTATTTTCCTGGAGACGGCTCCCGAGTGAGTGCGCAGGGCGAGCAAGGCGAACGCCTTCCTGGTCGGTGTCTCTCGCCCCCCCCCCCCCCAGATTCAGGTTGCAGAGCGATGCATGGGGGGGGGGGGGGGCGGCAGCAGCGCCGGGAGCCCCACCCCGGCCTGGCTTCCTTTTTGTGTTTGTTTGTTTCATTTTTGCCCCTGCCAGCAGGGTCCCCCAGCCCTCCCCAGGCAATCGACTCGGCACCCTAACGGGGGTTTGCGTGTGCGACGGCGTCTCGGGCACGATCCTTGGAATAATAGCTGTGGGCAGGAGGAAGGGGCCGGGCAGACAGACCGACAGACGGGGGAAACCGGGACGTTCTGGCAGTGCGAGCAAGTGGGACGATCGGTGGGACGGGGTGGGGGTAGAGAGAAATGCGATTGCAACGTGTCAGGTATCCCACCCCCCCAACACAACAACAGCAACCCTCAAACACAAAAACACCTTCGCAGAGCCACACTCAGGGCCTGCGCGGTTAAGGGAGCCAGCGTCGGCCACGCAATTGTGCGGGCGCTGTGAAGAGCACAACAAGGGCTGTTGTCGGGAGCTCGGCGGTGCGTTCCGTTCTTTCTCTCCTTGCCTGTTTTCCCGGAGTGCCTGGGCTGCGGGAGCTGCGCGTCGCCGGCTGTGCGGTTATTCCTGCGGGGGGCAGGGGGTGGGCTGGGTGTGCACTGGCCTGGAGGGGAGTTTCTCAAAAAGCCCGAGCCGGCGGGGAGCTGGCCGCAGACGTGGTTTTGTTTGCTGTGTTTGCTTTTGTTGCGGGGGGGAGGGGCGCGATTCCTTTAGCAACCCCCCCCCCCCGTCCCGGGTCTCCGGAGTCTGCCCGGCGGCTCTGGCTCTGAGCGGGGGTGCACCCGAGAGGGCACCTTGGCACTGCGTGGCCAGCCTGACCCCCCACCCCAGGAGGTCTATCACGGAGGCGGCCGGAGCTTCCTCCGCGTCCCGCACCCGCAGACAATTGGAGCCCTCCCCGCCCCACCCCCCGCCGCCCTGGCCGCCGCCACCTCCTTGTTTACCCCGTGCCGGGGCTCCGGCGTGGCCACCAGTCACGTAAGCAGAGAGCCGGGCGCGCCGGCCCGGGCTGCCCCGCGCGGGGCGGGCCCGCGGCGGCAGAGTAGGGCGCGAGAGGCTGGTGGAGCCGAGGGGTCCGCGCGGCAAACCCACCGGCCCGAGACAGGGGCTTGGGAAAGCCTGGGCGCCCCAAGTCAACTTCGTGTGCGTAATCAGCCCCCGGCCCTGCAGCCTCCCTCCTCCGGCCGGCTCCCCGCGGGACTGTTTTTAGCTCTCTTCGCCGCCGGCGTTTAGCTCTCAATGACGTGATGCCAACGGCCCCCCAGTTTTCCCCCGAGAGCGTGGGTCGCTGCGCCGTGCCCGCCTCGGCACGGGAGACCCGGCTCCAGGCCCGCGCCCCCTCCCCAACAGCTTACGCAGCCGGGGGTGACCTCCAGCAAACTCTGTGCGACCATCCGCCCGGCCCCCGGTTCTGCCCCCTACAAACAGGAGCTCGGCCCACCAGGGCCGCGTGGGCTCCCCACTCTCCGGCCCGCCCCCAGCTCGGGCTGGGGCTCGCGCACGGAAAACGGCGGGCCCTGCGTCTGGTTTCACTGGGGGCGCTTCTTGGCGCTGGCGGCGCTCGCCGCTGTGTTCTGCTCGCTGCACACAATGCCCGCGCGTCACGGCGGCCCGCGTGTGCACAGCAATAACGCGAGTCGGGGGGCGGGTCGTGCGTGCGCCGGGCTCGGGCACTGCGGGTCGCTCCGCGCGCGCGGGGCTTGTTTTGCTCCGGAGCTCCGCTTTCCGAAACGCTTACATCATTCGGTCGTTGGGGGAGGGAGAGGCAGCTGGGCGTTCCGATAGGATTCCAGCGTTTCCCAGGTCTCTGGGTTTTGGAAGGAAGCAAGGACCCTAGCTTCTTCATCATTAGTGTGATGAGGGGGCGGCGGGGGGCTCGGGTTGGGTTTGTTGTGCAAGTCTTTTTATTTTTATTTTTTAGGTCACTACTGCAAAGGGCAATGCTGACCGGCTCAGGTGCACAACCTCCCCGCCTTCATTTCGGCGAGTTCCCCTGTAATCGCTTGATCTCAGTTTCTCCGCCTCCTCCTCCTCCCCCTCCCAGCTAGAGACACATGGTTTCCACATGGAGACAAACTTCTTTCCTCCGACTGGACTTGACCTAGCTGCACCGTTCAGCCAATAGGCAGCGTCCGTTCTCTCTGACGTCACGCGTTGCTGAGGCCGGAGGCTAGGGGGTGGGACCAGGACGCGAGCCAGGCTATCTCTGGGAGCTGTCGTGCAGCCAGCTGGTCCAGTCCCTTCTTAAAGGGACTCTGTTCTCCCCGGAGACGAGTGTCGGGCCTCAGTGCTCCATTTCGGGTCCTGTGAAACCTTCCCGAGACGCTCCGATAGGCAGTCGCACGTTCCGTTTGCCCTGCTGTTTGCGAAGCGCTGGCTTGGCAGGAGCTTGCCTTATTTTCCATTGTAACCAGAACGGCTTTTCACTGCCCGCTGAGGTTTCCGTACTGGGAGTGTTCACCAAGTTGTGGTCACAGTGCTGAATTATTTCCAGTAGATGGGGTGAGTTTTCTTGAGGGAGGAAGGAGTTCATATTAAGCCACCCGGTGTTGGCAGCCCGCTGTGTGCGAAGCATGGGATTCCCTAGGAAATTCTGACTGATGTCGCAACATCGAAGGCCTCCAGAGAGATATCAGCCATGGGGCTGTGGCGTGGTATCACATTTCCAGAAACTAGAAGTCCCCTCGGATGGTATCACCTATATGCACTTGGAGAGGGGGGTCAGGGTAAATGCAGACTGACTAATCACTGGAGAAAGACTTAGTCCCTGTTTTGGAAAAAGAACTGAAGGGGGAAAGGAGGTGCGCTGAGGGATGCTAGCTGGCCGGCAGGTGAGTGGAAGAAGCTGTGGTGGCGAGAAAGGTGTGCAGCCCGGAAACAGCCTTGTCCATGCGCAGGGGGAAGCTGGCTTTGGAGGCAGCGCCTGATACAGGGAAGGAGCCAGCTCTGCAGTGGCTTACCTGGGCTGGTGGGCGGGGTGTTTTCCTAGGGGCTGGGGCAGGCCAAGCAGCAGCCTCTTCCTCTTGCTGGAGGAAGCTGCTGTTGTGTGGTGTCACTGGGACCCACCCTGCCTCCCTGACCTAATCTCTGCCCCACCGTGAAACCTGCCTCCTGTCCAGCAGGTCCACCAGCAAGCCAGCCTCACAGTCATGCCTCTGTGCTTAACTCAGATCATCCCTCCGTCTAGATGCCCTCATTCTCTTCCTCCCTGGGGGTTATCTGTACTCGACTCCCTTCAAGACTTAGGTCAGCTCCCACCTCCTCCACGAAGCTTCCCCTAGCTATTTCAGCCCACTTGCCTCCATTTCTTAAGTCAGAACAGTTGAGAGAATGTAGGCTTTGCAGTCACATGGAACAGGGGCCCAAATTCCTATTTCACTGCTTATTGGTCTTGTGGACAGGAGTCACTTAGCGTCTCTGAGGTTCCCTTTTTGTTGTTGTTGTTTTTGGTTTTTCTGTAAAAGGGGTATAATTTTAGAACCACCCTCATATCATTGCTGAATAATTAAATGAAGCACTGCATTGAAACATTTAAAGTATCTGAAATATAATAGGTGCTCGGTGAGAAGTGACTTCTCTGAGCTTTGATAAACAGTCCGTGCAAGTCGCTCCTGGCTTCCTGTGCAGTAGCTTTATCCTCACTGGGAGATTATTAGCATCGAAAGGGAGAATATCGTGTACAGCATTTCAGCATATGCCATCCTTGCATGTAGCATACTTCTGGCATACAATAGCCACTTGATATGGAGTGGGTACATTTGTAATTTGCTGGCTATGGCACTGTGATGAGATTTGGAAGCCAGGGGACACATGGCCAATATTCCGATGGCTTGGAGAACAGTTGGTCTTACCGTTGAGTGGTAATACCAGGACCTGCAAGGAGATAGTAGGTCGGGCTCTGAGAGCTGAAACTGCATTCTGTCTACTGCTATGACCCTATGACAAGCTACTGGCTTAGAAAGTAAGGGACTGAAGCAACTTACGCTAAAAGGGAAGACGGTTCCAGTGGGTCACGTTTCGGTGGTGAGAGCTGTCCTGTGACGGGTTCATCCATTCTGCAAGGATGTCTCAACTGTCTCCTATGTGCAGTTGTTCTCCCCCCACCCAAGTGTTGTGGGCTGATTGACAGCGGGGTGGAGTGGATGTTTGTTTTCAGTTGAGCTGTGTGAAGAACATTCTTAAGTCAGGCTCCTATTTCCTCTGCATCTTAAATTATGTTTCCCACATTCAACTTTTTTTGCAATTTTAAATATGATCTCTGCTCGCTGGTAAATGCCAGCAGTAGGCTTTGAGGCTATCATTGTGGCTTTCAGAGACCCAGAACGCCCTGGGACCGGGCGCTCTGTGAAGAGGATCCAGGGGAAGGAGACAGGTTTTAGGAAGCTAGAGAAGCTGGCGGGGCAGGGGAGGAAAGGGGCTGTATCACCTCCAGGCAAAATAGTGTCTGCTTACCATCCCTGTCCTTGGTGCAGTCGCTCTCCCACTGCCACTCCCAGAAATGGGGATTATCATCTGGGGAGGGCTGGGGGAAATAAAGAGAGTGCCAGCAGTCAGCAGCAAGCAATCGCATTGCATAAAGTCAGTACAGACTCCCATTTATTGAACATGACTGTATACAAAGTATAGGGCTCAGCGTGCATTATCTCCTCCGGTATTCACAATGATCCCAAGACGGAAGCCATTTTATTACTCCCATTCTGCAGACAGGATGACTGAGAAGCTGGGTCCCCAAAGGTCACATGGTTACTAAGTGGCAGAGCGGTGCTTCCCGGCTAGGTCTCTGACTCGCGTCTGCAATCTCAACCATATCCACGTGTACTCATTTTACAGCCCAGGAATGAAGTCCAGAGAGGTGACATGACTTGCTCAAGGTCACCAGCAACCTGAGGCACAGCTGGTATTTGAAGTCCTGTGTTGATTGTCCGAGGTCTTCCTGCACACATCTTGCTCAGAAGAAATTTAGAACTGAGTTTGGAGACAGACTAGTCAAGCAGAGAGGTTTTTTTTTTTTTTTTTTTTTTTTTTTTTTTTTTTCAGAGTTGTTCAACCCTCCTGGCCCTAACTCAAGTTTAAGGCTCCTAGGAAACACCACCCCCTCCTGCTGCCTTTCCCAAGTCTGTCCTCTGGGCATATTAGAGGACTTGGGGCTGTTGCTATGGTACTGGGGCCAACAGCAGGTTCATCAAAAGCCGGGTCTTTTGCCTTTTTTTTTTCTTAAAAAAAAAAAAAGGACTGGCCCTGCAGAAACGAATTGGCCACAAAGATTTGCATCAGTCATTGTGGCTTGTTCTGTTTTAGATCCCCCCTGTCTCCCCACCTCTCCCCCTCCCCCCCCCACTGCCACTTTCTATAAATACAGTTGGATAAATATTGATTTAAACTGGGTTTCTAGAAGAGAAGCACATGCTTGCCCTGGCATAGTCTTCACTTAGATACCACGAGTCTGTCGGGCCTGACACACCTAACCCCTGGCAGCTCTGGCTTCCAAATGACCCATTTTGGGGAGGTGAGTAGTGGTTTTGTGGCTTTTGAGTTTAAAAAAAAAGGGGGGTGGTGTGGGGGGGAGACAAGTAAAAAAGCAACAACCCAGCCAGAAATGGGAATCTTCTTGCAGAATGAAGCCAGCAGTTTTGAGCAGGCCAGAATCTGGGGAGGTTGGTGGTAGTCTGGCCTTCTGAACTTCTCTCTCTCTCCTCCATTCTTTCTCCTCCACTTAGGTTTGGTTATCAAAGGAGGCAGGTGATGAGCCAGAAGGAGCCCCAGAGGGCACGGAGCATCCGTCACCCTCACTAAACGTGCAGGCTGAGGCCCAGAGAGGGACAGTGGCTTGCCCAACATGACACAGCAGAGGCACAACCAGGTCTCTCTGGGCTGTGTCGCAGGCAGAACCCCAAACGGGGCTTTTGTTTTACAGGTCAGGTGCTCATAAAGTCAGCAGTTCTCAAGTCTGCTTTCCTGATCCCAGGGCGTGTCCAGTGATTGCAGAGGTCATTGCAACACGCTCAGCAGTCTTTCAAAATGAAGCTAATTTGAATTTGTCATACTTAAGAAAAATATTTCCCTTTACACTTTGGGGGTGGGTGGAGGAGCCTGAAGGTGGTGATAGTGATGAGATGGCTACCCCAAGCCCTAACCAAGGGAAAGGAATCCAGTCTTGGGTGTGTGTTGGGGTGGAGGGTGGAGCTCCAGGCTCCCCCTGCAGATGGATGAGGAGAGGGGGAGCGGCTTCAGTTCCCCAGGGACAGACACCTGCTCCCTGACTCTACTGCTAAACTTCAGAGAAGCAGTTGTCTGTGATGTTGTTGTCCTCGAGTGGGCTGGCTAGAGGTGTAAAAGCTGTCGCAGCGGACTCGGCTTCTCTGGCCACAGGCCGTGGGCGTTTGCCACCACCACCCCGAGCTGGAGGCTCCTGTGCTTCCTCCTCTTGGCAGAATGCTCTGCTGGGCCCCTTGCTTGTGAAACATTTTGAAAATTCAGATGACCCTTGCTTTGAGCAATAAACCCCCAGGAACTGCATATAAACAGAATCCCTTTTTAAAAGACGTAGACTGGAGAACGCTCTTGAAAAGGCCCTTGTGGCAACTTCATTGGTAAGGTGTGGAATTATGTTTTGTGCCACTCATTCTGCCTGAATTCATTAATTCATTTATTCATTAAACTGTTAGCTAAGGAGGCACGTCCTTGCTCTGTACTGGGCGCTGTGCTAGGTCCTAGGAGTGCAGCACACACCCTCATGGACTGTGCGCCCTGTTTCAGCGGCAGGTCTTAGAGATGTCTACAGTGAACCCCAGCGGCATGAGATGGCATCTGACATGGGCTTTGTGTCTTCGGCTGCTAGTTGGGAGGACAGAAGAAGACAAATTTGTCCTGAGCTTCCAAAAAGAGCACTTCCTTCCCTTTCTGCTCCCTGCCCCCCACACACAGTGTTTAAAATCCTTTGTATTTTTATGTTTTTCTTGTGATTTCTACAGATCTGACTTTACAAAAAAAAACTGCCTGAGCTTAGGAAACCAAATACCTCACAAGCAGGCTTGTAAATAAACACATTCCACTGTGAGTTCTTTATAGGCGTGGCCTTCTGCACGTGGAGGACTGTCCACACACACCAGCGTACTACCAAGTGCACTGTCCCGCTCAGCATGCCCTCGGCCCCATACTGCTGGGATCCAACTGCAGTGTCTGCAATGGAAATTTAAACACAGCAATATTAGAAAGATAAACACACTGTCTGGAGGGAGAAGGAGATTGGGAAATTCAAACTAAAGCCAATAAAAGGGGATTTGGATTACCCACTATTTGACATATTTCACTCTGTATCTCTTTGCTATTTAGCAAGGATACTCAAATAAAGACAATCTGGGAGTAGACAGGCTACTGCCTGAAAGTGGAGGGGAGACCCAGCGCTGTTGTTTCTCGCCATGGCAGGCAAGTGGGAGCTGGTGGGGTCTTCATTTGTCGTGTGTCCAGAGCCTAGAACTCCTCTGTGGCCTCCCTTGTCGTCTCCCGTCCCTCCCCACAGCCTCAGCATCCTGCCACGTTTCTCGGCTCCCAGGGCGCTGAGGGTTGCATGCAACCTCCTTTCATTCTTTCTACCAGCTGTGAAAGTTAGCTCTCTTCCACGAATAGGTTCTAAAATGTGCCAGGAGCCAAGCACTGGCTTGGAGCTTCCATGATGAAGTCTATAAGGTCTCCAGTTCCCGTTCTCCATTCCAGCTCAGGTGAGAGAGGAACAGAAACTTGTAAACAGTTCCCATCTGTCTTCTGGGAGCCTGATACCCTGTCTGTAAGAGGACCACTGGCAAGTGCAGTGTCTTCTCTGTTTCCCACAGGAATGGTGACAATGGCCAATTTTTACTGAACACTTATTATGTGCCAGCACAATGCTAAGTGCTTTATATCAAATCCTCACAAATATCCGCTAGGCTATAACATCCAATAGGGAGCTATCATTATCTTCATTTTATAGACGAGGAACGCCTTAGCCTTAGCAAGCCTGACTAACTCCCAAGGCCACACGCTAACAAATAGTGGAGCTCATTAGGACTGAAACCCAGGCTTTTGTTTTTCTGAGCAAGACCTTAGCACTCTGGGAGAACCCTCAGAGAGCAAGAAGTTAGTGAGATACAAGACATGCAGTCTGCACTGTCAAGGGTAGGCTGAGGGCTCCCCTAGGATGCCTCCCTGGAGGGACTCCTTCTGTTCCTGCTCATCCTAGGGCAGGAAGTGGCAGCCAAGAAGCCAAAACCTTCCAGGGCTCTTAGGCTCTGGCGCTGAAGCCATAGAGGCCCCTTTCTCCGGAGGGTGATGGTCTAGGGTGTTGCTGCTTCACGTGCCCAGCACCCCTTGGGGAACTCACCCAACCAGTAGGACTCCAGTGGCTCTGTGCTCTGGGGTGTCAGGGGTGTGAATCCACACCCTGGCAGGCTGGAGGAGGCTTCCCAGAGGTGCCTCAGCTTGTAGGGCAACTGGGCTGTCCCATGCTTAGGGCCAAGGGCTTCTGCCAGGGAAGCCAGACAGGAGGCTAGGGCAGGCTGCAGACAAGCCCCAGTCCCTGGTGCAGTGGGGACAGTGCAGGCTGGCCACATCCCATCAAGCCATGTAGGCCCAACCTCTAACTGTCCCTGTGGGAGATCTAGGAAACAAGAAAGATCTCAAGTAAAAGTAGATTCACATCACTCACCAGGTTAAAGCCCTTCAATAGTTTCTTTTGTGCCTCACTTAAAATCCAAACTCCTTACCATGGCCTTTACCTTTGCTGTTTAGAATGCGTGTAGACCGAGGCTGGACAGCCTTGGCATCTCCCGGGTGCTTGTCAGAAATGACACTCCCCTACACCTGCTGGGACAGAATCTGCATTTGGACAATTCCCTGGAGCTACGTGTGCTCCTTAAAGCTTGAAAAATCCTAGGCAACTTTTGTGGTCTTCTCTGATTCCCCCACTGACCTAAAGCCATCCCATTTTATAATTTATCCCTTCTATTTCTTACCATAATTTAGTTATTTTACTTGCTTAGCATCAGTCTGTTGGGCTAGAATGTAAGCTCCTTGAGGACAGGATCCTTATGTTGTTTTGTTCATTCTGCTGTCTTCAGTGTCTAGCTTAGCGTGCAACACTATGTAGATGCTTAAGGAATAGTTGTTGAACGAATAATGCGTTTTCTGACTTTAGCTTTCTGTTCTTGCATTTCTCATCAAGAAAGTGGTGGGAGTTCTTGTTCAGCTTAGTCTGGAATTAACATCCTTGATTCCCAGGCATTGCTGACACTCAAAAAACAATAACAAAAAGCCTCACTCCTGCACCTCCTCCACCTCCCACACATTTCTGTAGCCTTTTAGAGCGATGGGATTGCCCTTAGTTGAGACCATTGCCCTAACCGACCTTGTTTGATTGAATCTGATTGAATGCAACATGATGTATGCTGTGGAGTCCCAGAGTCAGAAACCCAAGGTTTGAATCTGTTCCTTGCCTGTGTATCCTTGGGCAAATCGCTGACCCTTTCTGGGCCCCGACTGCCAACCAGGAATCTCAGAGGTGTGCTGAGGATTAAATCAACTGACTGTAGAGGCAGGAGTGGGCAAATGGTGCATGTTGTTCTAGGATCTCTGGAGGATGTGAGGGTCTTACCGTCAGGGTGGGAGAGATGGGGAGATGGCCCGTGTCTTCGGACAGGCAGAGCCTGGTGATCTGATTATCCATGCTGCCCGGGACGGAGAACTCAGACGCAGGAAGCAGGCTTGTGATTTAGTGTCCAGGGCCTGGCTGGGCCTCCCAGTGACCTCTACGAGTTTCTGCTCCTGGAAGGGAGTGGTGATGCCAGGGAGTGGGGGCAGGGCCTCTCCAGGCCAGCTACTGGCAGGGGGAAGGAGGGTAACCCAGGGCTGTGGCAAGAATGTGGGGCATCCTCTAAGCAGCAGAAGGCTGGCCTCTGGCGGTATTTTTTTTTTTCCTCTCCAGGCTTTAAAATCAAGTTGCATCTTGTCGCTCCCCCTCTTCATGGAGGAACGACACTAAGCCCTGCCTAGGCTTCATATCCGAGTCACGGCACCATTATGTCGCTCCCCCTCTTCGTGGAGGAACGACACAGGACCCTGCGCTGTTCTTTCTGTCTGCTCGGCCCTCCCCGGGTTTGCTGCTGGTTCTTCCCGGGTTGGCTACTATCCCTTCCACCTCCGTGGAAGGGCAGTTCCCCCTGGCCACATTCCCCACTTCCGCAGGGGAGCGGCACTCCGCCGGCCGGCTCTCTGGGGGCTGCACAGGTGTTCCCCTTAGATGTTCCCCATAGATGTTCCTGGTGCATGCCGTTTCTCTCCTCCTTTATAGTCCTCCTCCGCCAATCCCAACTCGGCTGCCCACACGCCGAGTACGCTGCTCTCCTCCAATCAGGAGCAAGTCCTACAGTTTATTGGTTGAACTGGAGGCAGCTGTGCAGAAGCTGTTTACTTCTCTCCTAGCGCCATATTGTGGGAGAGCAGATGCATAGAATAAGTCTTAATTCCAGTAACTCAGTCTAGTCCGGATTGCTCCCCACACATCTAACTTTGAAAGAACAGAACATTGTAATACAGAAACCTGACAAATGCCACAACAGAGGATATTATAGTTTACTTGTGCTTTTGCTATAGATGCAAAAGTCATAGGCAAAATGTTAACCCACAGAATTGAGCAGGACTTCAAAAGAATATTATACTGTGGCTGACCAGGTTAGATGCCAAACATGGCAGAAAATCATGAAATCTCGTGTATATGTGATGACAGATACAAATTAGAGGAGAATAATACATGACTATAGCGACAGGTAGTGGTGAGTCTTTTGAAAAAGGTATTTGGAAGGGATTCCCAATGAAGGCAACTACTTCAATACAACACGCTGTTGATTTGTGGGGTCTTTTAATTAAAGTGGGAGAGTGGGAATGGCCCATGGCCATCGCCAGCAGAGAGGGAGCTGCTTCTCCATCTCCTATCCTCGGGGAAGAGTAAGCCTGGAACCGGGAACAAAAACAGCCTTAGAGCCCCCTGCCATGTGCCTTGATCATGATATTTACGGTTGAAAACTATCAGAAAGTGGAGCTCCACCTCTGTTGTTTCTTTAAACTGGAATTCACCTGCAGAAGAAATATGGAGACAGATGAGTGCCTAGGGCTGCGGGACTGAGTGCTAACCCTTGCTCCATCAGTTTGAGAGACAGCTGTGTGGCCTTGAGCAAGTTGCTATACCTCTCTGAGCCTCAGTTGTCTTAATAAATGGAGACTGAGAAATAAGCTTAATGATATAAACTCCTGTGACAGGAACCATGAAATGTTACTTGGGGGAACATTCACTTGTTGTGGCCTTAGCCAAATCCCTGCACATACCTAATCAGTTGCACCCCTGATCCCCCCAAGTGGGTAAGCAAGCCACTTCGATGTGCATGTTAATTGAGTCCTGCATTGCAGATTTCTTCTTGGATCCAAGTCCGTGCAAACAAGAAAGAAAAGGACATTTAAGAGAGTAGTGCATCCATTATAATCACCGAAATAGGCTGCTGTAATAAGGGCCATTTAATAAAATGTGAGAAGCCCTTTTCTAAGAGGAAAGAGATGGGTCAAGTGCAGCTGTTTGAGCCTTTGCCAATGGTCTGATCTCACCAGAAAAACTGGAGTTAAAAAACAACAAACTTCCAGATTCAGCGATCTCAGATTAACACTGCCTCCCCTGCTGTTCTCCCCAGCCCTTGTCCTTTCTTTCCCTCTCTCCCCAGCTGGGGCACCTGGGTCACCTGGAGGTGTCTGTGTGGTGGAGATGTCAGCCGGCAGTCCTGGCGACTGGAGCCCGGGGAGGCGGCAGCCACCTCTCGGGTTTAGCATTACGTCATCCCTTCTGGACCCAAATTTATCTCGGCTGCACACAGGCCCGCAGCTCGGAGCTGCCGCTGACTTGAGGAGAGCTTACGCATGAAGTTAGGCAGGGCTGACTCACTGGGCAGACAGAAGGGTTTTCTGCTGCTCTTCACGTTTCTGGGCCCTGGGGGAGAGATGGGAGGAGACTGGTCGGCATTTTGGGTGTGTGTGTGTTGGGGGGGGGGGGATGGGGAGATGTATAAATGTTATGGTTCTCCTTTAGGAGCTCCGAGCTCACCACCCCCTGCTCCCAACATGATTGTTTGAAAATAATCCTTACAGATAATTGCAGAAAATCGTACCCTACACAGTCAGTACTCTGTGTTTTCAGGGAAGTTCTTGTAAGCACCAGGTGTCACCAACACGGTGGCTTTGCACTTGCCACTTAACCTCATGGCCTCTTCCCCTCTCTCCATCTCTTTCATCTGCAGAAAATGTGTATAACACATCACCCTCCATTGTTCATGAATCTGCAATAAATCACTTGGAAATTTGTGTGTAATAAACTGTGCCGGGAAAGGACCCCTAAGAATTGAGAGCTGTGTCTGGTCCCTACAGAAGGCAGATTGTTAGAGACCTGGAAGACTCTGGGGGGACTTTTTCCATTTTCCAATGAAACTCCCGAGGGAGGTGAGAGAGGAGAGAGGAGGGGAGAGAGAGAGAGACAGAGAGACAGAGAGTGAGATAAGATCCCAGGTTCTTTTGTCAGTAGACTCTGGAAGCCTTTTTTCCCTACTGCCTTTTGTCGTGCTAACTGGATTCATGTGAGCAAAAGGTGGCCCTGGCTGCACCTGGGTTCTACGGATAACACCCTAAGCTTTGTGCTGGAGGGCGGCCCTTGTGGCCAGTGTCTAAACAAGATCTCCAGGAGACAGCCAGAGCAGGAAGAGGCTAGAAATATGTAGATAAACCACCCCTGAACACTGCCCACCATCACTCGTACCTTTCCTGTTTTCAACATATCTGTATGTGGTGGCTCTCTGGCTACTTTTCCATCTCTCCTCTCCCTCTTGGCCATGGCTTCAAATGGAGTGGTTAATTTACCTGGATGTCAACTATGGAAGGCTGGGCATAGGCCCCAGTCATCGATCCAGTCTCCTCTTACCATCCTGTTATGACTCTGTGATCCATGGAATTAAACTCTTATTGGATTCATGTATATTTTCAATTCACATCACTTTGCTTGATTGCATGTCACATGGGTTTAGCTGTCATGGGGTAAATATTTTTTGTTTAAGTTCCTGGTGTAGCCCTTGGCAATTTGGGATCTGAGTCTTGAAGGGGTCCTGCAAGTGGTGGAAACTTTCAGTCTAGGAGTTTTTACCCTTGACTGACAGATGTTCTGAGTAAATGGTATTTTCTTTTAAACAGTCCTGTCCCATCCCTACCCAACATATCCCTTATTGGGCGTGGATGGTAGTTGTTACCATCACCCAGTGGTGAAACTCAGATCTGAAATGACCCAGCTAACATCTGAAAAAGTATAGCCCTTTTTCCAAAATCTTTACCCCCCCCCCCAAAAAAAATCCTTCATGGCTTGTGAACTCCCATTTTGGGCCTCCTTGCATTTGATGGAACATCTATTGGTTCCTAAATGTTATATCAACTGTAATGGTTAAAAGGGCTGGCAAAATTTTGTAACTTGTGACCTCACTGAACATTTTAGTCACTGCGCAAAACTAAAGGTACAGGCCGGCGCCGCAGCTCACTAGGCTAATCCTCCACCTAGTGGCGCCAGCACACCGGGTTCTAGTCCCAGTCAGGGCACCAGATTCTGTCCCGGTTGCCCCCCTTCCAGGCCAGCTCTCTGCTGTGGCCCGGGAGTGCAGTGGAGGATGGCCCAAGTGCTTGGGCCCTGCACCCCATGGGAGATCAAGATAAATACCTGGCTCCTGCCATCGGATCAGCGCGGTGCGCTGGCCGCGGCGGCCATTGGAGGATGAACCAACAGCAAAGGAAGACCTTTCTCTCTGTCTCTCTCTCTCACTGTCCACTCTGCCTGTCAAAAACAAACAAACAAACAAACAAACTAAAGGTACAAGGGAGAGGGAGTTAAATGCAATGTGAAGCCCACACACATTTCTGAGAGGGTGATATTTCTATTCCAAGAAGGTGCTTTTGGCAGTGGCCAAAGGAGTGGCCACAGGGAAGGGACATTCTCCCTTTACTGAGAGTTTCCTATTATTATTATTATTATTATTTTTTTTTTTTTTTGTCTACCAGCAAGTTAAATACGGATACTTTTACACGGTTCCCAGCTCACTCCTAAACCATTCAACAGTTCCGGCCCACTTGTCCATCCCTTCCCTAGACCACTTACTCTCAACTGGGGATGATTTTATGCCTCAGGAGACACCTGGCTGTGTCTGGAGGCATTTTGGGTTGTCACGCTTAAGGGGTGGTGATGTGCTGCTGGCATCTATTAGGCAGAGACCAGGGATGCTGCTAAGCATCCTACAATAGACAAACTGAACCCCCGTCCAGAAAGGGATGGTCTAGCCCAACTTGTTGGTGATGCCAAGGTTGGGAAACCCTGGCCTAGGCTTTGGGGGCCTGTTAGATGAAGGACTTGGAAAGACAGTGATGGCCAGAGCAGCTGGAGTCAGTCTTTTAATAGGCTGTGCTTTCTTTAGCCACTGCTTTGTTACCTGTCCACACAGGGCACTGTAAGAGGAAACAATCAGCAGTATAGCTTCCCCTTATTGAGTGCCTAGTGTATACTGAATGCTGGAATTATTTCATTTCATCTTCGCAATGAGCCCTACTGAATGTATGTGCTCCTTGGGAGCAGGGTCCCTGTTTCCCTCCTTACTGAACATGGTATTTCTAGTACAGTGCCTGGCACAAAGCAGGCCTTCAGTGTCAAGGATAATAATCATATCTGTTTTATACAGGGGGAAATGAGTTTTTTCTGGAGTTTAAAAGCACCAATGAAGGATTATGGAGAGGAGAAAAAATTTTAAGTAAGATTTAGGGGCTGGTGTTTGGCAGAGGGGAGACACATCTCAGACTGAGTGTCTCCTATGGAGTCCCCACTCTGCTTCTGAGCCAGCCGCATGCTAATGTGCATCTCGGGAGGCAGCAGGTGATGGCCGAAGCAGCTGGGTCCCTGCCATCCATATGGGAGACCGGGGTTGAGATCCTGCCTTGGGCTTGACTCAGCCCTGGCTGCTGGGGGCATCTGGGGAGTGAATCAGCAACTGGGAAAATCCCTCTGTCTCTCTGCCTTTCAAATAAAAATGCAAATAAGAAAATTTTAAAAATAAATAATAAGATTTTGAAAACTACTTGTGTGGGAGCTGAAGTGCAAGAAGGGCCTTCTGGAAGCCCTGTCTGGCTCTGACGAAATGTTCCCGTGTTTTGAGCAGCGACTGTGGCTTTTCGAGGGTTTCAATGTGTCCTGCCAGTGCAAATGAGGACACGGGGGCACAAAGTTTTGTGAGACCCTAGTAGTAGATAGCGGACGGGAAAATGGCATTTCGCATCAGAAATACTCCAGCCCCAAGGCACCCGCGGGAAGCTGCTGAGAAATGACCCTACCACGGATCGCGCAGATCTTTCCCTCCCACGAGCCGGGGAGCCTCGGCAACTCTTTAGTCTTTCTGCCCTGGAGAGACTACAACTCCCAGCGCCCCTGCGGAATCCCACAGGGCGCAGGCGCATCGGAGCGGCGCGCGTGTTACGCTTCCGGGCGTGCAGAGGGCGGGGGCGGGACTACACTTCCCAGGGGGCAGCGGAAGGGGCGGGAGGGGGCGGGCCACGGCGCTGCTCCCGCCCCTCCCCCGTGCTCGCGCTGAGAGGTAAACAAACCGCGCGCGGGCTGCCGGCGGGCGCGGCGCGGCGCGGCGCGGCGCGGCGGGGGCGGTGGGGGCGCCGGGGGCGGCGGAGAGCGCGCCGAGCCGCGGCCGGGCTGGCCGGCCGGCCCGCCGCACATGTCCGAGGGCGGCGCGGGACTGTAGCCACCTGCGGCGCCTCCTGTTGGCCGGGGAAGGCGGAGTGGAGAGGCCCCGGTGGCCACCCGCGGTGCCCATGGAGCGGGTGCGGATGATCAACGTGCAGCGCTTGCTGGAGGCGGCCGAGTTTTTGGAGCGCCGGGAGCGAGGTAACGGCTGGGGCGCCGCCGCCTGAGCCCGCGCCCTCCTGCCCCGCGCGCGGAGTGTGGTGCGGCGGGTGAGGGAGGGCGCGCATGCGAGGGGAGGTGCGTGTGCGTGTGCGTGTGTGGAGGTGCACGCGCGTGTGAGGGACGGTGCACGCGCTCGCGGGGGGGTGTGTGCCTGTGTGGGGAGGTGCGCACGTGAGGCGAGTTGCACGCGTGTGTGTGGAGGTGCGCGTGTGAGGCGACTTGCACGCGTGAGGGGAGGTGCACGCGAGGGAGGAGGCGCCGTGTGCGGGGTTGCCCCGAGGGGAGGTGCGTGAGACCGTTTGGTGGCAGGGTGGTGAGGGGGGCGGAGGCGGACGCCTGGGCTGCAGGCGGAGGGCCGGGGGACCGCGGGGTCCGGGAGGCCGGGGCTGCGAGCCGGGGGCAGCGGGGGTGGGTGCGGAGCGGCCGCGGGGCCGGGGGCTTCTCGGCGGTGGAGACGCGGAGACGCGGGAGAGGGCGGCCGCGCTGTCGGCAGGGAGCGTGCTGGCGAGGTGCGAAGCGCACGGACCCCGTGGGGCTTGCAGGCGCGTTCTCGGAACGGCGAGAGGTTTCGGGCCAGGTGCACGCGCGGGTGGCAGTGGTGAGCTCCGCCTCCGGGGTGGCCGTGAGGAGGCAGGGAGGCGTGCGGAGAGGAGTTCTGGCGAGGGGGCGTGAGGCCACCTTGCAGGCGCGGGGTCTGGTGCGGGGGCCGGGCGGGCACTGGGAGTTTCTTCTTTTGACTTGACTTCTGCAGGCACCCCCGACTTCACGGGTCCGTGGAGGATGGCGTGTCTGGATTCCGCTTACACCTTTCTCCCCCCTTGCTCTCTGTAGAGTGTGAACATGGCTACGCCTCATCGTTCCCCTCCATGCCGAGCCCCCGGCTGCAGCACTCCAAGCCCCCACGGAGGTTGAGCCGGGCACAGAAACACAGCAGTGGGAGCAGCAACACCAGCACTGCCAACAGGTAGCCAGCTGGCGAGGTTTGGGGTGGCAAACTGGCGGGAGGGGCCTCCTGGTGGAAGTCTCGCCTTCCATGCGGATCCTGGAGCCCCGAGGGGCTGGCTGAGACCGCCTAGAGTGCATACCCTGGCCTTGCGTGCCAGGGAAGGAGTAGCGGCTGGAAGGGCAGCAGGAGGAGTTCTTGGGGGGATTGTTGATGGGGGGGTCTGAGAGGACTTGGCAGCCAGTGTCCCTGCACGCAGCCACATGTTAAAGTAACCTTGGGTGGGCTTGCTTTGCTCTTTCCAAGTGTAGGTTGATCCAAGGGGAATTTTTAAAAATCAGACCTGTCTGGCAGGATACAAGGCCGAATCAAAAGTTTTGTTAATGGAAAGAAGACATGTAGGTAGAGTAGGAAGTTACGGGGCACGGTTTATCTGTTGTTTAAAGAGGAAGGGAAGACCACCCTGTATAAGTTTCGCCTTCTATGTAAGGGTAAGAACTTGTAGGTTGGGGCTCTTAAGGCAGAAATAAAGGGAGAAGATCCCATCCTGTAAGCAGAACGGTTTCTGTAGGATATGCTTGTATACCCCCACTTAGACGTAGTTGGCTTCCATTTTTGAAAACTTGTGGTAGTGTCTAGCTATCTTTCCAGTGTCTTTGTTACAGGGGGCCAGTGAATTCCAAGGATTCGTCTCGTACGAAGTTTTCAAAAGATCTTTCTTAAAACATCAGCAGCTGCTGCCTTTCCCATTGATAAGAGAACATTAATGGAACCTTTATCCTGATTCTCTACACTCTGTCTAGGGATTTAATAGATTCATTCTGAAGAGGGCTGAACAGACCTTGGCTAGCTAACGTCCCCTGAAGCCTGGGGGACAGGGGAGCTTTCGGGGAGGTAGCAGGGCAGGTGCTCTCGATGCAGGAAATCGGGGGCTCCTGTCGTTGAGCCAGCCGGTGAGGCTGATCGTCCCGTCCTTCCGACACCAAGGTGAAGGCCGGGATTCGCAGTTTGCTCTTTCATTTGTCTTTAGAGCTGCATGTTTTCTATTTTGGCTTCTTTTCTTTGTTAAGACTTTTGTAATTTTTCAACTTTATTTACATTTTTGTACTGAGAGTTGACCCATGGTATTATAAATACCTATTCCCCCTTTTCCCTAAGTCTTGGAAATCTTATTTTTGCTGAAGTACAATGGAGGAAAAAAAAAGTGATATTACAAATATGTACCTTGCAAATACTAGTAATTCTATCACTTGTGATCCTTCTAACTGACGGTTGGGAGGTGGGACCTATAATATATAATTATTTTTTAAATGCATGCTTGATTTTACTGTGTCTTGGTCATAGCCTTCTGGCACACCTCTAAAATCACCCTTGCTAAGATGTTACTGCTATTAGAGAACATAGGTATAATAGCTATCTGTTCTTCGGGGAACATCAAGATAAGCTCAGATTCTCAACTTCTTTACCCGTTTTATCTTACAACTGAAAAATACAAAGGTCTATCATTTTTAAAACTAAATGAGCAATGGCTTCAGTGTACCACTGATTTCTTCCTAAATATCTTTTGAATCTGCCTTATTTTCTTCTACCTTTATTATTATCCCCTGGTTGTCAGTTACCATCATCTCTCACCTGGACACCTGTAATAACTGCTCCTATGTGGTATCCCTGCAATCACATTCTCATGCATAATATTGGCTGACCTTTGGATTCCTTCAGTGTATCACATTTCCTTCTACTTCAAGGTCTTTGCACATACTCTGTTTCCCACTGGAAATAATTTCTCTTCCCCATATGTCAAGTTAGCTTTATCTAATAACACTCTTCTTTCAGCTTAATTGTAACTTACCCATAGTGGGTCAGGTCTTCACATACTTCCTGCACCCCTACTTTTCCTTCATAGTATTTGTCGAACTTATAAAAATATAGTTATCTGATTGTTTCTTAAATTTGTGTTCCATTCATTGGGCTGAAAATTCCATGAGGACAGGGATTGTCTCTCTTTAAAAGAAAAAAAAAATTATTTCAAAGGAAGAAAGAGAGAAACTGAGAGGTCTTCCATCTGCTGGTTGACTACCAAAGTAGACACAACAGCCAGGACTGGTCTGGGCTAAGCCAGGAGCCAGGAACTTCATCGTGTTCTCTACGTGGGTGGTAAGAACCCAAGCACCTGCTACTTTCTCAGGCACCTTAGCAGGAAGCTGGATCAGGAGTGGAGCCCTTAGGGCTTGAATTGGCCGTCCGATATAGGACTTGAATTGGCAGTCTGATATAGGATGCTGGGGATGCAAGCAGTGGCTTGACCCACTGTGCCACAGTGTTGGCCCCAGTATTGAGTCTGTTCTGCTTGAACATTTATTTCTAGTACCTATCATGGTGCCCTGTGTAGAGTAGGTGTTTCTTAAGGAATGGAAGGTTTTCACACTTCAGATACACTGTCTTAAATGGAAACAGAATGTTTTTTTGCAGAGTACCGCATTAGACTGAAAAGTTGGAAGAATATTAAAAAAGTGTACTTGACTATAGAATATTTCATTTAATTTTAAAAATTAATAATTTTTTATTTGAAAGGTAGGGGAACAGAGACTGAGAGATCTCCCATCTGCTGGTTCACTTCTCAGATGCCCACAACAAATGAATAGGGCCAAGACAGAGCCAGGACCTGGGAACTCATTCCAGGTCTGCCACATAGGTAGTAGGAACCCAAGTACTTGAGCCATCACTTGCTGCTTCCCATGGTGTGCATTAGCAGGAAGCAGATTTGGGAGTACAGCCAAGACTCTAAACCCAGGTACTCTGATATGGGATGTGGCTATCCCAAGCAGTGTCTTAACCACTATACCCAAACGCCTATCTCTACATTTAATTAATATTATTATTTTGTATTTGAAAGGCAGAGTTACAGAGAAAGGGAAAGATAGAGAGATATCTTTCATCTGCTGGTTCACTATCCAAATGGCTGCAATGGCTGGAGCAGGGCCAAGCTGAAGCCAGGAGCCAGAAGCTTCATCCGGGTCTCCCATGTGAGTGCACACTTATGGGATGCCAGCATCACAGGTGGCAGCTTAACCTGTTATGCCACAATGCTGGCCCTCGGCATTTAACTTTAAAGAATACTCAATATCATCCTGTCATGCAAATAAAATGATATTCAGACTAGTATGTTCTAGGCTGGTGTTGTGATCCAGTGGGGTTAGGCTACTGCTTGCAGTGCTGGCATCTCATATGAGCACTGATTTGAGTCCAGTATGCTCCACTTCTGATCCAGCTCCCTGCTAATGCGCCTGGGAAACCAGTGGAAGATGGTCCTAGTCCTTGGGCCCCTGCTGCCCACATGAGAGACCTGGATGAAAAGCCTGGCTTCTGGCTTCAGCCTGGCCCAGTCCTGACTGTTGCGGCCATTTGGAGAGTGAACCAGCAAATGAAGGATTTCTCTGTCTCTTGTTGTAACACTGCTTTTCAAATAAATAAATAAACCTTTAAAAACAAAATAACCAGAAGTCTGTCAAATATTGGCAGTAAATATTGGTGTGAGGCTGTGACACATACATACTAATTGTTTTAAGTAACCAATTTATGCTTAAATTTCATGTTGATGTAAAATTTGTTCTGTCTTATGGATACTAAAGAATCTTATAACAGCAGTATTTCAGTTCCACCCATTAAGACTGAAGGCATTAAAAAGCAAAAATTGTTTCCTGATACTCACAAGGCTTTAACTTTTATTAAACTGTAAAGAAATGTTTCCATCTCATTAAAATTTTTTATTTATTTAATTTCGTTGAGAGGCAGAAAGATACACAGAGATCTCCCATTTGCTGATCATTCTCCAGATGGGTACAGATATCCCAGGCAGCATCTTACCTGCTAAGCCACATGCCTGCCCCTAGTCTTATTTTGGGGGGAAGGATTGTGGTTTTATATTTTCAGCTTTATGTCCTTTTTGGCTTCTCTATGGGTTTCACATTTTTTTGGAGGGGTGAGATAGCAGTGAATTTTTTCTCTAGGATTGTTGTAGAGGATTTTTTATTTGACATGTAATATCTTCTATTTTCATCCTTAAATTTGGACCTATTCATAGAAGAATTGAAGGAAGCCTTATTTTTGTGAAGTTTCTTTCTACTGTATTTTTCAAATTTTCTGTATTAAAAAAGAGTTTTGGGGGCTGGCGCTGTGGCATAGTAAGTTGAGCTGTAGCCTGTAGCAACAGCATCCCATTTGGGTCCTGGTTCGTATCCCAGCTGCCCCACTTCGATCCAGCTCCCTACTAATGTGCCTCAGAAAGCAGTGGAAGATGGCCCAAGACCCTGGGCCCCTGTACCCTCATGGGAGACCTGGAAGAAGCTTCAGGCTTAGGCCTGGCCAAGACCCATCATTGAGGCCATTTGGGGAGTGAAAAAATGGATGGAAAGTCTCTCTGTCTCTCTTCTCTCTTTGTAACTATCAAATAAATAAATCTTTTAATAAATAAAAAATAATAAACAGTTTCTGGGTCTTTGTCTAATGTAAAACTTCTAAAGTTTCAAGACAAAAATGGGAATTAGTAGTACTTAAACTCTTAGTGGTTTTAGTGCCAGTATTGTTTTTCAGTGTTTTTATATCTTGAGTGATTAACAGAATCCTTTGAGGTATCTTTCTGTGATATTCTGTCTTCTACAAAACTGAGTTAAATGAATAATTGTCAAAAAATTATTTATATGCCTCACACTGAAACTCAGGCTTTCCATTAAATGCTTCATTGCAGCATATGTTTGGTTCTGCTGGGTTTCTTAAGCTTATATTCCTCTGTGGAAGTATTGTTTGAAGGAGACTATGCATGATCATGTCTTGTAAGTCAGTAGGACAACTTTTTTATCCCATTTGATGAGAGGCCTTTTGGCCAAAATATTGAATATATGATGTGGAAGATGACAAGAGTAGAAAGAGAGTTCAGGTTTCATTGATAGAGTTCTCTGCCTATGCATGTGAGATGTTATCTGTCACTCATTTTATGATTAAAGCACATGGGGCCAGGAGATGGTAAGTGATTTGCTTAAGCCTTTAGCTATAGGTGGTGAGTTTTTTTTTTTTTTTAGTACTAGCCTGAATTTTAAGCAGTATATGCATCATTTTAACCAGACAAGACTGTTGAATTAAAGCTTTCTCTTCTAGATCTCTCCTTTCAGATGAAACAGCATTGCCTCCTTTTTGATGTAGCATGGTTTTTTTGTCATTTCTTCTGTGAGGATAGTTCTCTGGACATTAATCTAATCAAATATTTGGTGGTGTGGTTTTATAAAATATATTTCTAGATCCTACTTTGATTGATATGTAGTGCTGATGTGATTTAAGCATGCATTTTGTTGTTATGTTTTAATTTTTTTAAATTTTGGTTTCCTATGTTTAAAAACACTGGCAGACTTTTTTCTTGTGTGTGTGTGTATCTACATGTATTTTCTCCTCCCTCATGAAGCTTACCTCCTAGGAAAGAAAGCACATGTTATCAAATAAACATATAAATACATTTCTTCAAAATGACATGAACTTCTTGTAGGAAAACGAGAGGATCCTAGGTGGTGTGTAACAGAGGACCTGATCAAGTTTGATGCGTGACAGAAGGCTTCTTTGAATTGAAGGTTTTATAATCTTGTTTTCACTTTTCCTGAGCCCTTTTCTATGCTCATATTTAAGTATCTGAATTTATTTCTAGTCACTACATGATACCGTTTCATGTGTGTTCCATAATTTATTAAGACAGTCATCCATTGATGACATTTAAGTTATTTTCAAAGGATTTGTCTTTCTAGGCAGGGTTGCTGTGAGCATCATTGTACACATACGTTTGTATTTGTCCAACTAGATCCTTGGGTGAAAAATGAAGAATGAGAACTGTTGTGTCAAAGGATAGATCCCATCTTTAATAATACTTTGGGTCTCACTTGGATTTCAGAACAGTTTTGTGAAGTGAAATTATTTTCCCCATTTTTTAAAAAACAAATTATTTATTTGAAAGGTAGAATTACAGACAGAGAAAGGGAGAGACAAAGGTCTTCTATCAGTTGGTTCACTCCCCAGATGGCTGTAACAGCTGGAGCTGTGCTGACCTGAAGCCAGGAGTGAGGAGCTTCTTCCTGGTCTGCCATGAGGATGCAGGGGTCCAAGGACTTGGTCATCTTGTGCTGCTTTCCCCGGTGCATTAGCAGAGGTCTGGATCGGAAGTAGAGCAGCCGGGACTTGAACCGGTGTCCATATGGGATGCCAGTGCCACAAGTGGAGGCTTAGCCTACTATGCTACGACATTCTCTCTCTCTCTCTCTTTTTTTTTAATGAGGAAACTGAACTCAAGAGCTAAGTAACTCACAGGTAGAACTAGAAGATAAGACAAATCCCTGGAATTTGTTTCTCTGGAATCACCAAACAGTTTTCATTAATAATTTACTTAAAATCTAAGATTTAGTGACCATAGCCTGAAATTTTGTGGTGTTGATGCTCTCCTTTTCTACTCTGTCAAGTGTTGAGCTGTGTGGTCGGCTTTTAATGCCTTTTTACCACTGCTCTTTTTTAACTCTGCAGTTTGCTTCCATTTTCACTAGGCACTTAGACAACTGTCCTGAAAGTAATTAGCAGCCAAATTAATTGAACTTCCATAGAACTGTTGCTATACTTGCTTCCCTCCCAGAGAGGGGCTCATGATTTATTTCAAATAGATGACATTTACATATAATGAAATGGTATATAGTACAAGGCAGTAAGATGCTATAAACAGGGCCATCTTTATTTGTGTCCCATGTAAAGTACAGAGAGTAAATTGTTTATAGGCAAAATTTACTATAGGTTATCGGAATGCTATAATTCATATATGCTTTTCTTTTGATTAATTTCTTTTTTCAGGTTTTATTTTATTTATTTGATAAGCAGAGTAACAGGGAGAGAAGGAGTGAGAGAGAGTTGGACAGATTTTCCGTCTGCTGGTTCACTCCACAGATGGCCCCAGTGGCCGGGGCTGGGCCAGGCTGAAGCCAGGAGACAAGAATTTCATCTGAGTCTCCCGTGTTGGTGGCAGTAACTCCAGTTCTCTAGCCATCATCTGCTGATCCCAGGCACATTAACAGGGATTTGGATCGGAAGCAAAGTAGCCAGGACTCCTGGCAGTTTGATACTGGATGCTGGCTTCCTAAGTGGTGGCCTAAGCTGCTGCGCCACAGCCTGTCCCTGGATTTTCTTTATATTTAGTTTTATGACACTGGGTAAAAGGGTTTCTGTGTGGTGTTTAATTTCCTTGCCTTGTTCATTACAGGAAATATTTTTGATTGCCTTTTTTTTTTTTTTTTTTTTTTGACAGGCAGAGTGGATAGTGAGAGAGAGACAGAGAGAAAGGTCTTCCTTTTGCTGTTGGTTCACCCTCCAATGGCCGCTGCAGCTGGCGCGCTGTGGCCGGCGCACCACGCTGATCCGATGGCAGGAGCCAGGTGCTTATCCTGGTCTCTCATGGGGTGCAGGGCCCAAGCACTTGGGCCATCCTCCACTGCATTCCCTGGCCACAGCAGAGAGCTGGCCTGGAAGAGGGGCAACCGGGACAGAATCCAGCGCCCCGACCGGGACTAGAACCCGGTGTGCCAGTGCCGCAAGGTGGAGGATTAGCCTATTGAGCCGCGGTGCCGGCCTTGATAGTCTTTTGATAACACTATGTAACACTGATACTGAAGGCTAAATGACCAGAGCTTTGAAACCATTTGATAGGGACATTTCCAAGTTAATAGAATAATGTAATTTCAGTTACCAGTGAGTCATATTTTTTAAACTTTTTAAAAAAAGATTTATTCATTTATTTGAAAGGCAGAGTTACAGAGAGAGAAGTAGAGGCAGAGAAAGAGAGAGCGAGCGAGAGAGCTTTCACCCACTGATTCATTCCCCAAATGGCTCCAATGGCCAGGGCCAGGAGCTTCCTCGGGGTCTCCCACGTGGGTGCTGGGGCCCAAATACATGGGCTGTCTTCTGCTTTACCAAGCATACTAGCAGTAAACTGGTTTGGAAGTGAAGCAGCTGGGACTTGAACTTGTGCCCATATGGAATGCCAGTGTTTCAGGGAGCACCTTAACCCGCTGTGCCACAACACTGGCCCCAAGTCATCTATTTTGATAAAGCAACCAATTTTCCATAATTCTGATTTTGATTAGTTAAGGACAATTTAGGATTGTTTTTGCTGAGAAACTGTAAAGAATCTTTTGTATAATGAAAAAGACTAGAGCATAAAAGTGTAATAAGTTTGCCTTGCTATTTTTTAAAAGATTTATTTATTTATTTTTTAAAGGTTTATCCATTTACCTGAAAGAGTTACACAGAGAGATGAGAGACAGACAGAGAGAGAGAGACAGAGAGGTCTTCCATCCTCTGGCTAACTTCCCAGTTGGCCTCAGTGGCCGTAACTGTGCCTATCCAAAGCCAGGAGCTTCCTCCAAGTCTCCCACGCGGGTGCAGGGGCCCAAGCACCTGGGCCATCCTCCACTGCTTTCCCAGGCCATAGCAGAGAGCTGGATCGGAAGTAGAGCAGTCAGGACTGTGGAAGACCCAGAGGAAGCACCTGGCTGCTGGCTTCAGATAGGCTCAGCGCTGGCCATTGCAGTCAATTGGAGAGTGAACTATCAGATGGAAGACCTCTCTCTCTCTCTGCCTCCCCTCTCTGTAACTCTTTCAAATAAATAAATCTTTTAAAAAAAATGTGAAATGAATGGTACCAGAAACATAAGAGTATATACTATAAGATTCCATTATAGGAAATTTATAGAAAAAGGCAAAACTGTAGAGACAGCAGATCATTCACTGGTGGCCTGTGGTTGGAAGGAGATTGAGACTGCCAGTGTACATGAGGAACATGAGTGATAGAAGTGTCCCCAAACTGGATTGCAGTGAAGGTTACACGGTGGTCTACGTTGCCTAACAAAGTCTTGAACATGTGACAAATGCTAAGAACTAAAGGTAGGATGAGGGAATACGTATTAAATAATGATTTGTTTAAAACTTGTAATACACAGATACGGGGTGAGGAATAGGGAGCATAGCCAGTTGGTAACATGGCACCTCCACTGCCTCAGGGAGATTCAGCTATCCTACCAAAATCACACAACCACCAAAGCCAATTATGACATAAACTGTTTCCATTAACCTCAAAGTATTACTTCATGGCTCTAGACAGTCAGTTTCTACTTTCTGCCTCTGGTCTCTGGCAACCTCTGATGTCTTAGTGCAGTTTTACCATTTCCGAAATTTCGTATAAATGAAATCATGTAGCATATATTGCATTTATGTCTGACTTCTTTCATTTAGCATAATATCTGAGATTCATGGTATTCCATGTATCAGCAGTTCATTCCTTTTTGTTGCTCAGTAGTACTCTATTTTATGGACCTCTCACAATTTATTTACCCATTCATCAGCTTATAGACATTTAGGTTGCTTATGGTTTTTAGCTTGAACAGATGTTATGAACCTTCATGAATTGGCTTTTTTGTGGACATACATTTTCATTTCTCTTAAGTGGGATTGCTGGCTCTTGTATGTATTAAGTGTGTATTTATAAAGAAGCTTCCTATTTTCAAAGTTTAAGTATTACAAAATTTGCAGTAGTTCCACATCTGGGATAGCACTTGGTATTGTCAGCCTTTTTAATTTTAACCAGTCTTGTGACTTTGTCATGATGTCTTACTGTGTTACAATTTATGTTTTCCTTATGATTATTCATCTTGAGCATTCTTATATGTGCTTATGTGCTATTGATATGTCTTCTTTGGTGAAATCTGTTAAAGTCTTTGTCTAATTTTTATTGAGTTGTAAGAGTTCTTTGTACATTCTGGATACAATTCTGTATGTCTTTTCCAAATACATTCTGCTTGGTGGTTTGGCTTTGTCCTTTTCTTAAGTGTCTTTTGAAGAAGAAATCTGCATGCTTCAGTATCAGAGTTTTTCTCTAAAATTCCTGTAGTTTTATAATATTAGGTTTTATAGTTAGATCTGAAATTTATTGAGAATTGATTTTTGTAAAAGAGGGAGGTTAGGGTTGAAGTTAATTTTTTTGCCAAGTAGACATTAGTCCCTGTACCATTTGTTGAAAATACTATACTTTCTGAACCAAAACCTTCACCAACCAGGCGGTCAACCAAATGCTGCTACAGGGATATACTCGGCTCCCCACCCAGGAGACAGTGGCTTGAGACTTGCTGCCCCAGGTCAGCAGGAAGCAGCTATAGAAGACAGACCATCGCCCCTTCCACCCTCCTGGACTTTTGGGCCAATGTAATCCCATACAGCACTTGATTTATAAAAAACAAAAAGGGGGAATGTTAGTAAAATGGTGCAGTCTTATCTGTGGCACCATCTGTGCCTCAGATGCCATCTTAGGCTCTGGCACCCCATCACCACATTGCACAGTAGGCTTTGGTCCTAAGCTCCATGGTCTAACCACGGTGTCATCTCCACCCCCACCCTAATGGAATTCACTACTCCTACTTACCTCCACCCCCGCCCCCCGCAAATGTTTAAAAGGACCTGTTCCCAAACACAGACTCTTGATCTCTCTTAGGCTCTCCTCCTCTCTCATTCCCACACCTTTTCCCCCCACCCATTGGGCTTTTCCCACTGACAATAAATCTTTCCTCTTAAAAAAAAGAAAATACTATACTTTCTGCATACTTTTGTAAAAAGTCAGTTGACTATAGTATTTTGTAATTTTAACATAACCTTAAGTATTTGATACTACTGTAAATGGCAGTTGAATTTTTTTTTTTATTTGACAAAGTTAGATAGAGACAGAGAGAAAGGTCTTCCTTCTGTTGGTTCACCCCCCAAAATGACTGCTACAGCTGGCACACTCTACCTATCCGAAGCCAGGAGCCAGGTGCTTCCTTCTGGTCTCCCATGCGGGTGCAGAGCCCAAGCACTTGGGCCATCCTCCACTGCCTTCCTGGGCCACAGCAGAGAGCTGGACTGGAAGAGGAACAACCGGGACAGAATCGGGTGCCCCAACCGGGACTAGAACCTGGGGTGCCGGCACCGCAGGTGGAGGATTAGCTTAGTGAGCCGCCGCACCAGCCACTAAGAGCATTTTTAAAAATTAATTAAATTCTTGCGGCGCCGGCACACCGGGTTCTAGTCCCGGTTGGGGCGCCGGATTCTGTCCCGGTTGCCCCTCTTCCAGGCCAGCTCTCTGCTGTGGCCAGGGAGTGCAGTGGAGGATGGCCCAGGTGCTTGGGCCCTGCACCCCATGGGAGACCAGGAAAAGCACCTGGCTCCTGGCTCCTGCCAGGATCAGCGCGGTGCGCCGGCTGCAGCGGCGGCCATTGGAGGGTGAACCAACGGCAAAGGAAGACCTTTCTCTCTGTCTCTCTCTCTCACTGTCCACTCTGCCTGTCCAAAAAAAAAAAAAAAAAAAATTAATTAAATTAATTTGAAAGGCTGAGAGAGAGAAAAATCGAGATCTCCTATCTGCTGGTTCACTTCCCAAATGCCTGTGACAGCTGGAACTGGGGCAGGCCAAAGCCAGGAGTCAGGAAATCACTCAGGGTCTGCCACATTGTGGACAAGGACCTGTAGTCAAGCTGTCACCACTGCCTCCCATGATGCACATCAGCAGGAAGCTGGAATTGGGAGTGGTGCCGGGACCCAAATCCAGGCGCTGTGGTAGAGGATGCAGGCCTCCCAGGTGGCCTCTTAGCTGTTGTGCCGAATGACTGCCCTATTAAGAGTTTTTATCAAGTGTATCTTTTGAGATTGAGAATATGGGGTTTTTCTCCCTTTTAATATGGAAGATTGTATTAAATGATTTTTGAATCTTCTACCAACCTTGCATTCCCAGAATGAGCCCTACCTGGTCATGCTGTATTTGGTAATGTTGGAATACTGAAGCTAACCACTGAGAGTTAGCACAGACTTCACAAATTTAAGGATGCATGTCTGCCTCACTACCAATGCCAGCCACAAGCTTAGGCATCCCTAGCTATTCTCACTTCTGACAAATTGGCTACAAATTGAGGGGTCCCATAGCTCCCTCAAGTTTTATAATTTGTGAGAACTCCTCATAAACTTGGGAAAGTACTGTACTTTAAAGTTTTATTATAAATGGTACAATCAGGACCAGCTGAATAAAGAAACACTTAGGGTGACATGGAGCTTCTGTGCCTTCTCCCCATGGAATCAGGATGCATTATCCTCCAGCACATCAGGGTACTCATCAACCAGGAAACTCACACAAGCCTCAGGTTCTAGTTTTTCTTAGAATGTCATTAGGTAGGCATGATAGAATCAGTGGCCATGTGGTTCAACTCAGTCCCCAGCACCTCACTTCTGCCTGGATGGTAGGCTGATACCAGTGACTGAAAGCCCCAACACTCTGAGCACAGGGTTGGTCTTTCCAGCATCACCAGCCTCTTCTGCGTTTCCTTCGCATAAATTCAGATGTGGTCCAAGAACACACTATGAATAATGAAGATACTCATGCTAGTTGGGAAATTTCAAGGTTTTAGAAGCTCTATTCCAGGAACTGGGCACAAAACCAAGTTATTATAAAATAATAATGCTTTCTATATGTTGTTGGCTCAGTTTACCAATGTTAAGAATTTTTTCTATGTTAATAGGGAGATAACCATACATATTTCTTTGCTTTTTTGTTTGCTTTCTGTGTAATTTCTTTGTTAGGCTTTGGTATCATTATGGCCTCATAAAATGAATTGTAAAGTGTTCTTTTTTGCTATTTTTTTATTGTTTAGTTATTTATTTATTTTTGACAGGCAGAGTGGACAGTGAGAGAGAGAGACAGAGAGAACGGTCTTTCTTTGCCATTGGTTCACCCTCCAATGGCCGCCGCGGTCGGCGCGCTGCAGCCGGCGCACCGCACTGATCTGATGGCAGGAGCCAGGTGCTTCTCCTGGTCTCCCATGGGGTGCAGAGCCCAAGCACTTGGGCCATCCTCCACTGCACTCCCTGGCCACAGCAGAGAGCTGGCCTGGAAGAGGGGCAACCGGGACAGAATCCGGCGCCCCGACTGGGACTAGAACCCGGTGTGCCGGCGCCGCAAGGTGGAGGATTAGCCTAGTGAGCCGCGGCGCCGGCCTGCTATATTTTTGAAAGGCTTTATGTAGGATTAGTTTACTTATCACCTAAATGCTCAGTAAAATTTACTGATAAAGTCTTTGGACCTGGAATTTTCTTTGTGGAAAGGTTATTTTTATTATGAATTCAAATTTTAATAGATACAGAAGTATTTAGGGTTTCTGTTTCCTCTTTAATCAGTTTTGACAATTTGTATCTTCCAAGAAATATTTTCATATATAAATGATCAAATTTAAATAATATTGGCATAATTTTAAATAATATTGGCATAAAATTACTTATAATATTCTCTCATTTTAATGTTGTTGAATCTGTAGTGATACACATTCTCTTTTTAAAAGAGATTTTATTTTATTTCATTTTATTTGAAAGGCAGAGTTACAGAGAGGCAGAGGCAGAGAGACAGAGAGAGAGGTCTTCCATCCACTGGTTTACTCCCCAGATGGCTGCAACAGCCGGAGTTCCACATATCCGGAGCCAGGAGCTTCTTCCACGTCTCCCACATGGGTGCAGGGGCCCAAGGAGTTGGGCCATCTTCTACTGTCCTAAAAGTCAATTTTACTGATTTTTTGAAGTCAGCTTTTGGGGTGCCAGTGTTGTGGTGAGTGTGTTAACTGTGGTGCTTGCATCCTGTGTGGGTAGCAGGTTCAAGTCCTGGATGCTCTACTTCCAATCCAGCTTCCTGCTAATGTGCCTGGGAAAGCAGCTGAAGATGGTCCAAGTCCTTGGGCCCCTGTACCCATGTGTGAGACCCAGATGAAGCTCCTGGCTGCTGACTTCTCTCTGGCCCAGCCCTGACCATTATAGCCATTTTTCCCTGCCTATTAAAATACACATACAGAAAAATGTCCAGATCTTTTCTACTGCTCAATGAATACTCACAAAAGTGAAACCACTGTCCCAAATCTTTCTAACCTCACTGAGGTAACCACTATTATGACATTTTATACCAGATATGTACGTTGCCAGTTTTGAACTTTATATAAATGGTGTTATGCAGTATACATTTTTCTTTGTCTTGTCTTAAATTCAACATTATTAATTGTGATTAATCTGTGTTATTATAGTTTTTTTTCATTTTCATTGCTGTATAGTGTTACATGAATTTTTCATAATTCATCCATTCTACTATTGGTAGATGTTTGAGTTCCCAGTTTTTAGATAGTATGAAGAGAGCTATATGAACATTCTTTTCTGTGTCTTTTGGTGAACAAATATATGTAGTTTGGTATATGCCTATAAGTGAAAATGCTGAGTCATAACATATGCATATGTTCAGCTTTGATAGCTAAATTTTAAGGAAAAAAGTTATTGATTGTAATTATTCTTGGCCATCATTTTTAGACACTTGCTTTTTGTGGGCTTAATTCTTGTGGTGGTTATATGTTTGTCATTAAGGAAGAAGCGATTTATTATGAGACATTTTTTACCTAAAAGTAATATTCAAGTTTTACTGTATTCAGTAGATCTTGAAAAGAAGATGTACCTTTTAATGGAAACAGATGTGGAAAAGTACCATTTTGGAACAATAATATAAGTAGAAGTTTTACTATTCTACCAATTCATGTAGATTTTCTCTATTAGCCTGTGAAGTATAAAAATATATTTCACAGACCCCCATAGCTGAAATTTTCTATTTTATTGTCCTTTGAGAGTGTGTGTGTATGTGCATTTGTGTATAAATTACAAACTTTAGGATACCAATTACAAGATATTCTTGTAGCTTCATAGAGCAACATCTAGTTGACTCTTGGGATTAAACACTAACACAAAAATTTTAACAAATTAGAGGTAGGCTCATTAATTCAAGGAAGATGGAGATCTTTTCTTTGGCTAGAAGATAGTGTTAATTCTAGGAATACAGGCTTTTCCTTTCCCTTCATGGTGGCACTATTTTTTTTTTTTTAATATTTAACTTTATTTATTTGAAAGACAGACTTACAGAGAGAGGTAGGAACACAGAGAGAGAGGTCTTCCATCTGCTGGTTCACTCCCCAAATGGCCACAATGGCCAGAGCTGAGCCGATCCGAAGCCAGGAGCCAGGAGCTTCCTCTGGGTCTCCAACATGGGTGAAGGGGCCCAAAGATTTGGGCCATTTTCTGCTGCTTTCTCAGGCCATAGCAGAGAGCTGGATCGGAAGAGGAGCAGCCAGGACTCATGCTGGTGCTGCAGGCCAGGGTTTTAACCCGCTGTGCCATAGCACCGGCCCCTGAGATGCATCTTTGCTTCAGGAATGTTAAAATAGAAAAAAAAAAAAACCCCACATTTGTTTGTGTTAAAATGTATGAATAGAGTACTATTGCTTTACATTTTTATTGTTTTTTTTTTTGTTTTTTTTTTTTTTTAAGATTTATTTATTTAGTTGAGTGTCAGATTACAGAGCAGAGGCAGAAAGAGAGAGGTCTTCCATCCACTGGCTCACTTCCCACATGGCTGCAACAGCCAGAGCTGCGCTGATCCAAAGCCAGGAGCCAGGATCTTCCTCCGGGTCTCCCCCAAGTGTTTGGGCCATCTTTCACTGCTTTCCCAGGCCATTGCAGAGGGCTGGATGGGAAGTGGAGCAGCCAGGTCTTGAACCAGTGCCTACGTGGGATGCCGACGCTGCAGGCCGGGGCTTTAACCCACTGTGCCGCAGCGCCAGTCCCAGCACTACTATTGAGTCACGCTGTACAGTTTTGTGAACTTCAATCTCTGCTTCATTTCATTGCCTCCAGACTACACCCTAAAGAATTGAAAGTTTTTGTTAGAGCTGTGTTGTAGTCAGTGAAGAGTCACAGATGACGTTGAGATAATGGCTCCATTCAACTAAGGAATCCATTAGGATGTCTCTCTCAAAGGTAGGTTATTTGTGAAAAAGATTATCTGTGATTCAGTGATACAGTGATAGAAATGTCTTTGTCTTTGGAATTTTTAGGCATTCAAAGTAGTAGCTGAAAGGAAGACAGTTCTTTAGTGTTTGCTCTCAGAGGTGCATTTTATTTGGAGAAGAAAAGTGGGCTAACCAGATGGATTCTTCCGAATAGCTCAGCCTTACAGGAAATCTATCATAATTGAGTATTTTGGTGGCACGTTGCTGGAAGGGCTTCGTTAGACACATAAGCTCGGAGAAGCAAATGGGTTGTTTCTGAGTGTCCTAGTGTGTGATTTGTTCATTTTCTCATACATTCCCAGTACTGTTTGGCTTGTTATTTTCTCTGTGTACATATAATTAAGCATCTTTCCGTTTGTCATGTTCCTAAACCTTGCACAGCTGAGCAAATGATCAAGCGGCTTCCATCTTTTCTTGAGTTTCTGTTTCTTCTCACTATGGTTGGTTGGTTGCTTGTTTGCTTTATTTTCAGGACAATTCGAAATGTCATTGAGAACCTGCTGATTTGTTGTTCCGTGAAATATACCTAACAGTATTTTGGTATTTTTAGTCCTGTTATATACAATAAAATTACTAGTAGTAGCTAACATTTATTGAGTACTTACTATGTTCTAGATGCTTTTATATAATTTTGGCTAATTCTCACAGTAACCCAGCTGAGACATGTGATAATAGTTTTACAAATGAGGAAACTGTTAATCAGAGAGGTTAAATAATTTGTTCCTAAGTTATACAGCTGGTGTGAGTAGAGTGGCAGAGTTAATGTTTAGACTCAGGACTTCTAACAGCATGGGTCTTTGTGATCCTTGTATGTTATTCCTTGGTTTTGCTTTGGACTTCACAACTCTGCTTATTTGGATAACTATCCCTTCCACTTGCCATTCCTTAGCATTCCAGACTGTCCTAGTAGCAAGAGTACCCATCACTTAAGCCCTGTAGGCCAAATGCTATCTTTCTCCAAAAATTTCCCTAAAGCCCCGTTTGGATGTCAGTTCTGCTTCCTTTAAGCCACCACAATACTTCATATATTTGTTTTACCACGAGTTATAATGATTCCGATACCTATCTTAATTTACCCACTGGAGACTGTCTGTGATTTCCTGCAGCCTACAATAACCTGGAACATAGAAGGTACTCATATTTGTTGACTTGATATTACAGGCAAAAATTTACCAACATAGAAATAAACATGGATGATCTTTTTAAAAAAAACTTTTTTATTTGAAAGTCAGAGTTACATAGAGAAGGAAAGGTAGAAAGAGGGAGAATCTTCCATCCACTGGTTCACTCCCCAGTTGGCTGCAATGGCTAGAGCTGTACTGATCCACAGCCAGGAGTGAGGAGCTTCTTCTGGGTCTCCCACGTGGGTGCAGGGGCCCAAGGACTTGGGCCATCTTATGCTTTCCCAGGCCATAGCAGAGAGATGGATCGGAAGAGGAGCAACCAGGACTAGAACCGGCACCCATATGGGATGCCAGCACTGCAGGCGGTGGCTTTACTTACTGCACCACAGCACCAGCCCCAGGGATGGACATTGTAGAACAACAGGTTAAGCCACTGATAGGGGAGCCCATATCCCATATCAGAGGGCCTGGAATGGAGCCCCGCCCCTGCTTTTTTTTCTTTCTTTTTAAACATTTATTTATTTATTTGAAATTAAAAGGCAGAGATACAGAGAGTGAGAAAGAGAATCTTACATCCACTGAATCACTCCCTAAATGGCCACAAAGGCTGGGGCTGAGCCAGGCTGACGCCAGGAGTTTCTTCTAGGTCTCCCTTTGGGTGCAGGGGCCCAAGGACTTGGGCCATCTTCTGCTGCTTTCCCAGGCACATTAGCTGGGAGCTCGATTGGAAGTGGAAAGCTGGGACTTGAACCAGCACTCACATGGGATGCTGGTGCTGCAGGCGGAGGCTTAACCCGCTATGCCACAGTGTCGGCCCCCATGTCTGCTTTCGATCCAGTTTCCTACGAATGTCCTAGGAGGCAGTAGATGATGACTCAAGTACTTGAGTCTCTGCCATCCAGCGTAGGAGATCCAGATGGAGCTCCTGGCTCCTGCCTTTGGCTGTTGGAGGCATTTAAGGAGTCTCTCTCCGTGTTGCCGTATGTTTCAAATGAATAAAAATAAATCTTAAAAGTGTGTATGCTTTTAAAAATAGGAATGAATACTACTGATGATTTTTTTTTTAGATTGGAAGAACATGGCAAAATGGTAGTGATGGGTGCATTTATGATCACTTTTGCTTTTTGTTATTGGAAATCTTATTAAATTTTGCTCATGGGATAGCTAAATATGACAGGTATTTCCAGGTCTGGTGAAAGGGCTCATAGTCTTAGGCATCTTTGTTTTTTTTTTCTTGAAAGGCAGAGAGAGAAAGATCTCCCCTCCTCTGGTTCAGTCACCAAATGCCTGCAGTAGCCGGGGCGAGGCCAGGAAAGCTTGGAGTCAGCCTGAGTCCCCCCTTCATCTGTTGCCCTCCAGGATGCACATTAGCAGGATGCTGGATCAGGACTGGATCAGGACTCAAACCCAGGCACTTGCGTATGGGATGTGGGCGTTCCAAGTGGGGTCTTAAATACTATGCCAAACTCCTGTCCTCTTAGCTATCACTTTTTTCCTTAAAAAAAAAAAAATGAAGATAAATAATGAAAAGTCTGTTGAGGGAGATAGGAAGAAACTATTGTTTTAATTTTGTTTACAACAGTGGATCAGATTTTGTTCTTTTATTGCTAGTTTTGATATAATAGGCTCAAAATAATATTGGAATTCAATAATTGGCTATCACTGGGTATATTTTGCATTTATGACTATCAGTGGGATTGTTAGGCTGTTTAGAGCAAGTTTATGGTAAACAATCTACTCTTCTCTAAGTATATTATTTCTATTCATTATTTAGTATTTTATATGTGATCTGTCTTTTGTTTCACTTGTTCTTAGTTTTCTTCTTAGAGAAAGGCAATTAAACCAAATTTGTTCAGCAAGAGGGGCCAGGGAAAATATTATTATTAATTACCTATTTATATTTTGAATAATTTTATTTTTATTTTTCAAAATTAATTTATTTGAATTGCGAAGTTACAGAAAGAGTTAGAGACAGAGACAGAGAGAGAGAGAGAAGTCTTCCATCCACTGGTTCACTCAAATGGCTACAATGACTAGGGCTGGGCCAATTCGAAGCAAGGAGCCTGAAACTGTATCCAGGTCTCCCATATCAGTGGAAGGGGCCCAAGTACTTGGGGCATCTTCCTCTGCTTTCCCAAGTGCATTAGCAGGGAGTTGGATTAGAAGTGGAGCAGCTCAAACTTAAACTGGTGCCTGTGTTGCAGACTATGGCTTAACTAAGTGTTAACAGTGCTAGCTCCCCATATTTTTTATTTTAAATCTCTTTAAAATATACCCTTCCTGTCTTCTGACTTAATAAGTAACTTTAACGTTTCATTTAAGCAAAAGAACTTAAAACTTTCAATAAATGCTTGTATCATGATAGTGGTTTTGTTATTTATTGAGTTTTGAGCTGAGTCTGTTGAACTGGTCATTTCATCTTTTTATAGTTTATCCCATCTGAATTGTATGTATATTTGCTGTTAATTTTGACAAACTCTTGAAACAGCCTAAGATTCTTTTTACCTCCTTAAGGGAGAAGCCCTTTTGTTAAGATAATCTCTTAAAATGAACTTCAGTATTTTTTATTACATGTCATTTGGACTTTGTAAAGTTACTAAGAAAGTAAAAAGTAGATAGGAGACTGTAACTCAAAGAAGTTTTTTGGTTCTTGAACTTAAAGAGTGGTTAAAATTTCCACAAATTATGAGGCTGCCAAAACACTCTTGTTAAGATTTTGGAATCTGATTTACTAAATACCCATTGGGGAGAAAAAAAATCACATTAAAGCAATCAGCAGTATAATATTCTGAAGGCATTCAGCATTAACCAAAATATAGGAAATGGTTAAAATTTTAGTTCTAGTGATAGAAACCTGAATTCTTCATTATAAAATTTTAGGTTTTTTAAGGATTTATTGTGTATTTGAAAGGTAGAGTTTGAGGGAAACAGAGAGAGAGCGATCTTCCATCCTCTGGTTCACTCTCAGCATGGCTGCAACAGCCAGGGCAGGAGGGCCTGGCCAAAGCATGGAGCCTGGAACTCCATCCAAGTCACGTGGGTAAGGTAAGGGGCCTGAGCACTTGGGCCGTCTTCTGCTGCTTTGCCAGGCATGTTAGTGGAGAGCTGGATCGGAAATAGAGCAGCTGGGACATGAACCAGCACCCACGTAGGGTGCTGGCATTGCAGGCAGGGGTTTTACCTGCTATGCTACAGCACTAGCCCCCTCCCATATACTTTAAATTTTTTCTAGATTACTTATAACAGTAAATACAAGGTAAAATCTATGTAAATAGTTGTACTATGATGACAAGAGAGTCCATATGTTTTCATTATAGATGCAGTTTTTCCCCTAAATGGTTTCAATCTGCAGTTGATTGTGTGGATGTGGAACCCGCCAATATGGAAGGCTAGCTATACTGTTCCTGTTTCATAGACAAGAAAACTAAGCACAGATAAATGAGAAATGAAAGGACTTTACCAAGGCCACTCAGCATTTGAACCCACACAGTCTAGCTTTAGACCTGTGCCTTTAATCTTTGTTCACTACTGCTTTTCAACAGGAGGGTAAGAATTTGGGGTTTGGAATAAGACAGATCTTAACTCATGGCTGTCACTTACAGTCTTGGGATGGAAGTATGTTTCTTGACCTCTCTGAGCCTCAGTATTCTTGTTTATAAAACAAGGGTTGTTTTAGGCATAAAATGAGATCTGTTAACTGCTTAGCACATTGTTCAGCAGGCACCATGCTTATTTGTTAGATGGTAAGCATCATCATAACGAAGACTGACATTTTCTGTGACCCTGAAGATCTAAAGTATTACTTAATTCCTTTAAATTAAAAAGTTATCAAAATAATTTTAAAAACACACAGATACTGAAAAGCGAAATGAAAAGGTCACCAAAAGAAAACAACCATTAGTAGGCCGGCGCCGTGGCTCAATAGGTTAATCCTCCACCTTGCGGCGCCGGCACACCGGGTTCTAGTCCCGGTCGGGGCGCCGGATTCTGTCCCGGTTGCCCCTCTTCCAGGCCAGCTCTCTGCTATGGCCAGGGAGTGCAGTGGAGGATGGCCCAGGTGCTTGGGCCCTGCACCCCATGGGAGACCAGGAAAAGTACCTGGATCCTGGCTCCTGCCATCGGATCAGCGCGGTGCGCCGGCTGCAGCGGCAGCCATTGGAGGGTGAACCAACGGCAAGGGAAGACCTTTCTCTCTCTGTCTCTCTCTCTCACTGTCCACTCTGCCTGTCAAAAAAAAAAAAAAAGAAAAAAAAGAAAACAACCATTAGCAACTTTTTATTTTAAAAGATTGATTTTATTTATTTGAAAGACAGAATTACAGTGAGAGGTAGGGACAGAGAAAGAGGGATCTTCCATCACTGGTTCAATCCCCAATAGGCTGCAAAGGCTGGAGCTGAAACAATCAGGAGCTAATCCTCCGCCTTGCGGCGCCGGCACACCAGGTTCTAGTCCCGGTCGGGGCGCCGGATTCTGTCCCGGTTGCCCCTCTTCCAGGCCAGCTCTCTGCTGTGGCCTGGGAGTGCAGTGGAGGATGGCCCAGGTGCTTGGGCCCTGCACCCCATGGGAGACCAGGAGAAGCACCTGGCTCCTGGCTTCGGATCAGCACGGTGCGCCGGCCACAGCACGCCAGCCGCAGCGGCCATTGCAGGGTGAACCACCGGCAAAGGAAGACCTTTCTCTCCTCTCTCTCACTGTCCACTCTGCCTGTCAAAAAAAAGAAGAAGAAGAAGAAGTCTGACCAGATACTGCATTTTTAAATAAATTCACTGGGTGTGGTATAGCAATAACTAATTCCCCCTTCTACAGCCTTCATAACAAGCATGTCTAATGCTCTTTTCTTTTTTTTCTTTTAGATCTACACACAATGAGCTGGAAAAGAATCGGTGAGTCAGTGACAAGGTGCAGCTTTCACTTACATTTAAAAAGCAAACTCACCATTTTACCTGTGAAGATAATGTAATAATAGTACATATGCAGTTGCAATGTTACTTTTAAAAGTATATAACCTATCATGGTTCTGATGTATATATGCTTCCTCTCCCTCCCCCCCCCCAAAAAAAAAACTAACTTAAGTAGTAGGCTTATAGTATGTATAAAATGGAAAAAGTAAATACGTTTTTGAGCTCATTAGAATTTTGTGTTTCTAATATAGCCTTCTTCATTTCTGTTTCTGAAGACAGGTTAATTGTGATAAATTTGTGGCTTAAATATGATCTTACTAAAGGGATAGGTTTCTGAAGAGTAGGTCATAAACATGACAAATTGTTGAGCATTGAATTTTTCTTTGCAGTTTGTTCATTCCTTGTTCATGCATTCAGATATTTATCAAGTATGAATTATATGTCAGTGTCTGGTAGGCAGAATATTTACATAGGAAATATGAGTAGATTCTGTCATTAAGGAACTCAAAGCTTCATAGATAGGTAATTCAAATACTGCACAGGGTCAGGCATTGTGGCACAATGGGCTAAACTCCTTCTCATGACAGGGTGCTGGTTGTAGTCCTGTCTGCTCTGCTTTTCATTCAGCTTCCTGGTGATGCACCTGGGAAGGCAGTGTAAGATGGCCCAAGGACCAGATTTAGATGTGAAGGAATTACAAAAGCCATATAGGGGCTGGCACTGAAGCCTAGTGGGTAAAGCTGCCACCTGCAATGCTGGCATCCATATGGGCGCTAGTTGAGTCCTGACTGTTCCACTTCCGATCCACTGGGAAAATAGTAGAAGATGGCCCAAGTGCTTGGGCCCCTACACCCACGTGGGTGACCTGGAGGAAGTTCCTGGCTCCTAGCTAGGGATAGACCCAGCTCCAGCTGTTGTGGCCATTTCGGGAGTGAACCAATGATGGAAGAGCTCTCTCTTTCTCTTCTCCCTGTAACTCTGCCTTTCAAATAAATAAATAAATCTAAAAAAAAAAAAAAAAAAGAAGAAGAAGAAGAAGCAAGCCATGTGGGAGACCAGAGTGGCATTCCTGGCTCCTGGCTTTGGCCTGGCCCAGTCCTGGCTGTTGCAACCACTTGGAAAGTAAACCAGCAGATAGCAGATCAGTTTCTCTCTTTCTGACTCTCTGCCTTTCAAGTAAATAAATCTTTAAAAAAAAAACTGGATAATATGATAAATATGGTAATGGATAAGCAGAAGGCGCTGAAAGATCATTGGGGAGGGTCACCTGATTTCCCTTTGAAGGTTATCTTGAAAGGGTCTGCAGAGGAATGAGCACTGTATGTTAAGGAAACTGCAAGGGGTTCAGTGTGAAAACAAAAGGCTAGAGCATGAGGTAAGGCAGACCAGATGTTGAAGAGGCTTGTCACCCGTGTTGAAGAGTGCTTTTCCCGAGAGCAATAGGAAGCAGCAGCAATTGAGTGATGCTAAGATGGGTTGCCATATGATCATATTTGTGTTTTGGAAAGATCACTTCAGATTCACCTGTCTGAATATGGTCCTTGGGCCATCTTCTGCCTTCCCAGGCACGTTCGCAGGAAGCTGAATCACAAGTGGAGCAGATGGGCCTCCATCTGGTCCTTTGATATGGATGCTGTTACCACGAGGGGCAGCTTAAGCTGCTGTACCACAGTGCTGGCCCCTATATATATATACAGATATAGTCACATATCCGTCTCCCCTGTGAAGCTTTGAGTTTCTTAGTGACAGAAACTATCTTACACAACCTTGTATTTCCTATGTAAATAATCTGCCTGCCAGATAATTGGTTGGTTCAGTGAAGGAGTACCAGAGGCACGAAGGCCCCTTTGGAAAGGCTTTGTAGCAATACCGGTAAGAGATAATGTGACCACAGTGATACAGGCAAACAAAATAGAGAATGGAGTCTAGTCAGGACAGCTCAGTGGTTAGGTGACTGTAGACAGTTTTAGATGGTATAGCCATTGACTGAAGAAAGGAATGTAGGAGGAGGACAAGTCTGGGAGAGAACACAAGAATTATAAGAGTAAAATATTCTCATTTTTGCACAGAGATTAGTTTAATAACAACAAACAGGGATTGTCTGCACCAGCCACTTTTGACAGAGATTAGATCTCATGACCATCAATTTTTTGTCAAGCCTTTTTTTTTAATTAAAGGGATATTACAGCCTGCCTGCCTCATTGCAGATCAGTTTATTTGTCAAATCCTTTTGAAAAGGTGTTGCCTAGTTCAGCTTAACTAACCACTTTGTATGTCGCTCCCCCTCTTCATGGAGGAACGACACTAAACCCTGCCTAGGCTTCATATCTGAGTCACGGCACCATTATGTCACTCCCCCTCTTCGTGGAGGAACGACACAGGACCCTGCGCTGTTCTTTTGTCTGCTCGGCCCTCTCCGGGTTTGCTGCTGGTTCTTCCCGGGTTGGCTGCCGTCCCTTCCACCTCCGTGGAAGGGCGGTTCCCCCTGCCACATTCCCCACTTCCGCGGGGGAGCGGCACACTGCCGGCCGGCTCTCTGGGGGCTGCACAGGTGTTCCCCTTAGATGTTCCCCTTAGATGTTCCTGGTGCATGCCGTCTCTCTCCTCCTTTATAGTCCTCCTCCGCCAATCCTAACTCGGCTGCCCACACGCCGAGTACGCTGCTCTCCTCCAATCAGGAGCAAGTCCTACAGTTTATTGGCTGAACTGGAGGCAGCTGTGTAGAAGCTGTTTTCTCCTCTCCCAGCGCCATATTGTGGGAGAGCAGATGCATAGAATAAGTCTTAATTCCAGTAACTTAGTCTAGTCCGAGTTGCTCCCCACATTTGTACAATGTTCTGTTCATCTCTGCTGGTGTAAGACTGATAGGTAGCATTGAATTATTTGTTTATGTATCTCTTTCTGACAAATGACTATGATTACCTTAAAGGCAAGGATTGTATTATGTTCAGTTTTGTATCCTCAGTGCCTAGCATTTGACACATGTACAGTAGATGATGACTTTAATATTGGTTGAAGTATAAAACTAGAGCTTAAAGTTTAGTGGTCCAGTCAAAAGAATTTTGCTAGTTTGTGGCAAACAGTTCAGCAGGAGATCCTCTATTTTTTTTTGTTTAAGATTTATTTTATTTATTTGAAAGACAGAGTTACAGAGAGAGGTAAAGACAGAGAGAGAGGTCTTCCATCCGCTGGCTCACTCCTCAGATGGCTGCAATGGCCCGAGCTGCGCCGATCCGAAGCCAGGAGCCAGGAGCTTCTTCCACGTCTCCCACATGGGTGCAGGGGCCCAAGGACCTGGGCCATCTTCTACTGCTTTCCCAGGCCACAGCAGAGAGCTGGATCAGAAGAGGAGCAGCTGGGACTAGAACCGGCGCCCATATGGGATGCCAGAGCTTCAGGCCAGGGCTTTAACCCACTGTGCCACAGCACCAGTCCCAGATCCTCTATTTTTTAAAATTTTATTTTTTTAATGTAAAGTATATTGATTTAAAAAACAATATAAACTACAAGTCTGTCTGTGTTTCTGGCCTTTCCTTGTTCTCTTGCTGAGATCCTCTGAAGAATCTCTTTTCTGCCTTATATTTTTGGTACACTAAAGGTATAGTGTGTTAAAGGAAGTATCTAGCTAGTTTACACATAGCAAAAAGCTCAAGAAATGACAGCCCTGAGGATTCTACAAATAAAACCTTACAGTACAGCATGGAGTATATTTTGGGCCCAGTTGCCGTATACAAGGGTACTTCAGAAAGTTCTTGAAAAAATAGAATTAAAAGATCAGTTTATTTTGGGAACAGTGCTGTGGCAAAGCAGGTAAAGCTGCTGACTGCAGTGCCAGCATCCCATATGGATGCCGGTTTGAGTCCTGGCTGCTCCACTCCTGATCCAGCTTTCTGCTATGGCCTGGGAAAACAGTAGAAGATAGATGGCCCAAGTGCCAGGGTCCCTGAGCTGCATGGGAGACCCGGAAGAAGCTCCTGGTTCCTACTTCAGATTGGCGCAGCTCTGGCCCTCGTGGCCAACTGGAGAGTGAACCAGCAGATGGAAGACCTCCGCCTCTCCGTCTCTCTGTAACTCTGACTTTCAAATAAGTAAAATAAATCTCTAAAAAATGAAATAAAAAGATTATTTTATTGCAAAAGTATTTTGAAATGCGTGCATAGTTTTTTCATAGTATGCATTTTCCACTTACTTTTTGAGTATCTTACTAGTAAACATTGCTTTTGTAATTATTTCACTGATCTAAATGTGGTCCTTGAGACACCCTCATTGGAAACCTGGCAACAACTTTCATATAACACTGGAGTGAAAACTCTTTTTAATGACTATTTGAGTGAAGTTTTTAAAATCCTTCAGTTAATTTTGTTTAATGCATTCTGCATATAATATTTGACTCATGAATAATCTTTAAAAAAAAACAGAGAAAATGATCTATGTGCCACCTATAGTATTACTTTGATATTTCCTGTAAGTTGTTTAATCTAGTATATGTGGCACAGGTGCAGCATGCATGCTTTTTATGTCTGGGTTGTATGCCATCTCCAGTGAAGGTCTTCTGTTCCTGTTTTATCTACTCAGGTCTAATACTTTCTGACATTTTTCCTACCATACCTCACTTAAGGCATGGTCCCCTCTTCTTCTGATTGCCTTAGAAAAAGCCAATAGGCTTTATTAACTCAGAAGGGCTAGTAGACATTCTTAATTTTCAAGGTACTCCTTGCCCTCTCTCCCTTCTCTTTTTGATTTTTCTTTTCCACCTTCCCTCTTTTCTCTGAAGCCTCACTGAAAGGTGATACAGGATTCCAAGATTCGTTTTTAAAAGGGATTCTTATCAATGTAAAACTCTTAGTGTGTGCCAGAGTCAGTCCCAAAGGAAAAACCAAATTTAATCATCTGTACTCCACTTCTGAAAAGTAAACCAGCTTGTGATCTGTCAAAACCCCAAAATATTAGTAGGCACAAGAAGATTTAAAGATGAGCAGGTGTTTTAGCTGAATAGCAGGAGGATGGCACTGGAATATTTAAAAAACTTAAGCCTGTATCATTATTATAATTTTTAGGCCCTTGCCCAGGTCTATTTAATAGTCTTTTTTAACCAACACACCATTTTTATTTGATGTGTTAAAAAAATGTTAACCTTGGTGTTCTTTAAAAGAAAAAGAATTTTTACTTTACGTTTCACTTGCCCTTGAGTGCATTCTTGTGTGAAGAACGTATAAGAAAGGTAAATCAGTTTCATCTTTCTGAAAAAGTTTCCTATAGTAATTCATATTTTTGCAATTTTGCCATTTTATATATACTATGTTCATGTCAGAAATCACTTATTTTCTTTTTTATTGGTTCTAAAATCTTGCATATAAATCTGCTTGCATGTAAATCTGGGGCACATGCAGTGAGAATTAGAATAGGTGATTTTTATTTATTAGTGAATGGCAGAGTAATTCCAGCTGGCTGCCTTAAGCAGTGCCCTCAGAGTGTTGGAGGCCTGGGGTCTGGGTTTGAGGAGACAATAACAAGTAAATGTTGGAGTTCATGTTCTCAGACCTCAGAGGAAAGCCTAAAGGCAGAGATCTGGGGTCTTGTATACTCAGAGTAGTTTGCTCTGTGTCCGCAATTACTCTAGGATGCCTACATCTCACTAGGGAGCATTCGATTTTTCAGGATTGTTAGAGAAATTCATATTATTTCTTGCCTAGATCCTGGGGACAGATTTCTGCATGTTAGTTGTACTAATGGTTCAGAGTATTTGTTGTGTTTTCTCCCAGTCCCTCCTAGACTAAAAACAAATAAGGTAGAGATAGAGGAAAAGGAGAATTCCTTTAGATGATCTGCATTCCTTGAACTTGTGCCAAGTTAAATTTAGTGGTCAGTTTAATGAGTCTTTGAGATTGAAGAATTGAGTTTACTTCTCCCACTGGCCTACCTTATGAGTTGGGTCCTTTACCAGAGAAGAAACTATTTAGTACAGATTCTTAGTCACTTCATTGCTTTTTCATTTTTTCAAATGGCTGATGATGCTTTTGATAGAGTCCGTAACTTGAACAGGACTTAACTGGTCGAGAAACTTAGTACTGACTGCAGGAGAGGCCATTCGTCCCAAATAGCTGTGATGCCTCTGAAAGAAAAGCCTGACCCATAATACAACTTTGATAAAACTGGAAGGGTCGAATGAGAACCCTAGACTCAGTGCCTTCCCAGGCAAAGCAGAAATGACTGTGATAAGAGAAGGACGTCCAATGGAACAGCAATGGCGTGTTCTCCATGTAGGTACTTTCACATGCTTCTGTGAAAATTACCATTTGTGGAGTTCTTAACTGGAGTTTCCCCACTTTCAAAGGCTATTGTATCATTCCATAAAGTAAGAAGGCAGAAAGTATGGGCCAGAGTGTCATTGAAAACTGGTCATTTTTGGTTGCCATTAACTACAGCTTGAAATAAGATGGATATGAACATAGAGCAATCCTAATCGTGACCTTATCTGATCTTGAATATTATAACTGTTTAATATCAGTCTTTCTCTTCAGTAACGATTAAGAAATACTGTACTTGAGGCCGGCGCCGTGACTCACTTGGTTAATCCTCTGTCTGCAGCGCCGGCATCCCATATGGGCCTCAGGTTCTAGTCCTGGTTGCTCCTCTTCCAGTCCAGCTCTCTGCTGTGGCCTGGGAGTGCAGTGGAGGATGGCCCAAGTGCTTGGGCCCTTGCACCCGCATGGGAGACCAGGAGGAAGCACCTGGCTCCTGGCTTCGGATCGGCGCAGTGCGCTGGCTGTGGCAGCCATTTGGAGGGTGAACCAACAGAAGGAAGATCTTTATCTCTCTCACTGTCTAATAAAAAAAATACTGTACTTGGCATTGTGATATATACAATATGATAACTGACCCTATCCTAAACGTACTAAGATTGTTATAATTTGGTATTTATAGGTTTCATCTTTGAATGTTATAATCTAGTTAAGTGACTCATAAATGTCCAGGGAGATGCACTAATGGTGTTCTTCAAATTAAAGGCTGAAACATGCATGGGTTATGCCATCATTTTCGTTAAGTCACTTTGTAAAAGAAAGATGATAAAATAGAAAACACCAAAGTACATTGCATCAAGTAAACTTAAATATAGAACCGTGAAACTTGTTATACTCTATAATGATATAAAATTCTATGGGTTATAGTCAAACTACTACTCTGCATAGCCAAAGAAATGTTTGCTGAGCTGTGAAGGAGAGAGAGAATTTGAATATAAGAAAATAATAAGGAACAGAGTTGATGTGGGTAGAACTGTGGAAGCGGGAAAATGGCATCATAAACTGTTCAGAAAAAAGTGAGTAGACCAGATTGAGTGGAATAGCTGCGTCTTAGCTAGAGAATGGAAAAGTGGTTTGGGATTAGTCGTATATTACTGAATTTGAAGGAATGTGGATTTTTTTTAAATTTTTTTTATTTATTTATTTATTTATTTTTTGACAGGCAGAGTGGACAGTGAGAGACAAAGACAGAGAGAAAGGTCTTCCTTTGCCGTTGGTTCACCCTCCAATGGCCGCCGCGGCCGGCGCGCTGCGGCCGGCACACCGCGCTGATCCGATGGCAGGAGCCAGGAGCCAGGTGCTTCTCCTGGTCTCCCATGGGGTGCAGGGCCCAAGCACTTGGGCCATCCTCCACTGCACTCCCTGGCCACAGCAGAGGGCTGGCCTGGAAGAGGGGCAACCGGGACAGAATCCAGCGCCCCGACCAGGACTAGAACCTGGTGTGCCGGTGCCGCTAGGCAGAGGATTAGCCTAGTGAGCCGCGGCGCCGGCCGGAATGTGGGTTTTATTTTGTTGACAGTGCTGTTATTGAAACTTTTGAGGGGCCGGCACTGTGGCACAGCGGGTTAAAGCCCCAGCCTGCAGCGCCAGCATCCCATATGGGCGCTGGTTTGAGACCCGGCTGCTCCTCTTCCCATCCAGCTCTCTGCTGTGGCCTGGGAAAGTAGTCGAAGAGGATCCAACTCCTTGGGCCCCTACTCCCACGTGGGAGACCAGGAGGAAGCACCTGGCTCCTGGCTTCGGATCAGTGTAGCATGCCGGCCGTTGGAATGAACCAATGGAAGGAAGACCTTTCTGTCTGTCTCTCTCTCTCTCACTGTCTAACTCTGCCTGTCAAAAAAAATCAGCAACATCTATTATCATTATAATAAAGTGAAAAGTCACAAAATATATAAAATACTCTTGAAGGTTCAAAGAACATATTGATAATAATGCCATAGGAGGGAAATGGGAAATTTAATTCTTAAAATGTAAATAGATCAAAGCCGGCGCCGTGGCTCAATAGGCTAATCCTCCACCTTGCGGCGCCGGCACACCGGGTTCTAGTCCCGGTTGGGGCGCCGGATTCTGTCCCGGTTGCCCCTCTTCCAGGCCAGCTCTCTGCTATGGCCAGGGAGTGCAGTGGAGGATGGCCCAGGTGCTTGGGCCCTGCACCCCATGGGAGACCAGGAAAAGCACCTGGCTCCTGGCTCCTGCCAGGATCAGCGCGGTGCGCCGGCTGCAGCGGCGGCCATTGGAGAGTGAACCAGCGGCAAAGGAAGACCTTTCTCTCTCTGTCTCTCTCTCTCACTGTCCACTCTGCCTGTCAAAAAAAAAAAAAAAAAATGTAAATAGATCTAGATGAGAAAACATTGATAACATCTTGAAGCATTTTTACCTTGCAGAACTTTAGCCTGCTTATGAGAAGAGGATTAGTATCTTAGAAACAATTTTAGAGGCTGTCGCCTCTGTCAGTTCATTAGGGTATCATACAGTGTTCTGAGACAAGGACAGGTAATTCTGTAAAGGGAGCAGTTACCTGATGTTATTTATGATTTGTGAGAACTTTATTTTTTCCTTATTCCATTACTTAAAAATTGTAAGCATTTTTATACAGAAAATGTATATATATGGGGACTAGAATTCTATAAATTACTTCAAATCTGGTTTTGGTGTGTCTTAGAATTTAAATTTTTTAGACTTTATTTTTTATTGTGAGAGAAAGAGAGTGTGAGCACTCCCATCCACTGATTCACTGAAATTCTCACTGAGTGGGCCAGGCTGGGCCTGTCCAAAGCTGGAAACCAGGGTCTCCCCCCTGATCTCCACGTGCGTGGCAGGGACCCAGCTACTTGATTGCTCTCCCAGGGTGCACATCAGCAGGAAAGTACAATCAGGAGCAGAGCCAGAACTCTAACCTAAGTACTTGGATATGGGATGTGGATGTCTCAAATAGCATTTTCACTGCTAGGCAAAATACTTGTCCCATGTGTTAGAACTTTTGATGTATTCATTATTTTATCCCAGCTGTTTGGATGTGATAATGATTATTTATTTCTAGATGATCTACCACGTCCCCATTTGACATAGATATTTTGGGAGAGTGGTTGTTTTGGTCTGCCTTATCTTGGAACAGAACATAAGAGTAAAACTTTGGGAACAGTTTCTTAGTATATCATCTGACTGCTTGGGATTTCTTGGTGCGAGGAACCTATCTTAACTGGTTATGTTTTTGTATGTGTTTGTATGATACTTGTATGTTTAAAAAGAACATATAGGGGCAGGTGTTGTGGCTTAGCGGGTAAAACAACCACCACTGCAATGCTGCCAGCATCCAATGGGCCCCAGTTCATGTCTTGTCTGCTCCACTTTTTATTTTTTAAACAGGCAGAGTTAGAGAGAGAGAGAGAGAGAGAGAGAGAGAGAGGAGAGAGAGAGAGGTCTTCCTTCCATTGGTTCACCTCCCAAATGGCTACTACGAAGCCAGGAGCCAGGAGCCACATGCTTCCTCCTGGTCTCCTGTGCGGGTGCAGGGCCTAAGCACTTGAGCCATCCTCCACTGCCTTCCTGGGCCACAGCAGAGAGATGAACTGGAAGAGGAGCAACCAGACAGAATCGGGTGCCCCAACCGGGACTAGATCCCGGGATGCCAGCACTGCAGGCGGAGGATTAGCCAAGTGAGCCGCGGCGCCGGCCTGCTCCACTTCTGATCCAGCTCTCTACTAATGGCCTGGGAAAAGTAGAGGAAAGTGGCCCAAATGGGCCCCTGCAACCCACATGAGACTCAGATGAAGATCCTGGCTCCTGGCCATTGGTCTGGGGCGTGAACCAGTGGATGAAAGAGATTTCTTTCTCTTTCTGTCTCTCTGTGACTCTGATTTTCAAATAAATAAATCTTTTGGGAAAAAATATACTTTTATATACAGAGGGCACATTCCAGAAAACATGTACACTTGTTAAGAGGATAAAACAAGATTGATCTAGCAGACTTTTCATTGAAGCTCTTATTTCTCCTAATGGTACTATAAGGGTATTTGCTTGCATCAAAGATAAGTTAGGTGTTAGAGAAACTAAACCTTTATTGTAGGTTTGAAATTAACCTATAACTATAACCAAATTAATAGTACAGTTTGGGTTTGGGTCTATAATACTAGAAAATGGAGTGAAAATCTCCTCTTAGACTTGGTTTACTGTTTATTTTTATTTATTTATATATTTATTTATTTTTACAGGCAGAGTGGACAGTGAGAGAGAGAGAGAAAGGTCTTCCTTTTGCCGGTGGTTCACTCCCTAAGTGGCCGCTATGGCTAATGTGTTGCGGCCAGCACACCGCACCTATCCAAAGGCAGGTGCTTCTCCTGGTCTCCCATGCGGGTGCAGGGCCCAAGCACTCCACTGCACTCCCGGGCCACAGCAGAGAGCTGGCCTGGAAGAGGGGCAACCAGGACAGAATCTGGCGCCCCGACCGGGACTAGAACCCGGTGTGCCGGCACTGCAAGGCGGAGGATTAGCCTAGTGAGCCGCGGCGCCGGCGGTTTACTGTTTAAATGAAAGGTATTAGCATGCCTCAATATGAAAATACCTTACAGTAAAGGTATTTTAAAGTAATAAAGTGTACTAATTACAAGCCCACGGCTAATACGATGTGTAACAGTGAAAGATGAGTGCTTCCTCCTAAGATCAAGAATAAGACATGGATTCCACATCAAGACTGTACTGGAGATTCTATCCAGGGCAGTTAGGCAAGGAAAGCAAATAAAAGGTATCCAGATTGGAAAAAATAAAGCCATTTCTATTTGCAGATACCAATCTTATATATAGAAAAACTATTATAAAGTAAAACCTAATAAAACTCAAACACGAATTTATCAGAGTTACAAGATACAAGATGGAGAGACAGAATCCAAATGTTTCTGTACAGCAGCAATAATCAACGTGAGCATGGATTTAAAAAAACAATTTGTCTGCAGTTATATCCGAAAGAATAAAATACCTAGCAATAAATTTAACCAAGACGACAAAAGATTTGTAAACTGAGAACTATAAAATACTGTTAAATTAAAAAGACCTCAGTAGATGGAAAGACTATGTTCATGGATTGCAGCATTTAATATTATAAAGATGGCAGAATCACCCATATTGTTCTACAGATTCAGTGCAAGCCCTATCAAAGTTCCAGGTACATTTCTGTCAGAAGTTAATTCAGAAGTTCATGTGGAAGTGCAAGGTAACCAGAATAGCCAGAACAATCATGAAAAGAATAACGTTGGAGGATCTGTACTTCTTACCAAGCTGCAGTTACCAGGACAGTAGGAGTAGGTACTGGCCTAGGAGCAGACTTAGAGCTCAGTGGAACAGAGCTAAGAATCCAGAAATATTCCTTTTATTTATGGTTAGCTAATTTTTGATAAGGGTCCCAAGACAATTCAGGGTCTTTTCAACAAATAGTGCTAATAAAATTGAATATCTACATAGAAGAATGAAGTTGGATCCCTACCTTATACCATACACAAAAGGAATCATGAAACTGAATTTAAGAGCCAAAAAATTATAAAATTCTTAGAAGATATGAGAGCAAATTTTTGTGACTTTGAGTTAGGCAGTGATTTCTTATATATAGCAGAAGCATGACTAAAAAAGAAAAAATAGATGCATTAGGTTTTTTTTTTTTTTTTTTTAAAGAAGGTTTATTTATTTGAAAGGCAGAGTTACAGAGAGCGAGAGGTCTTCCACCCACTGCTTCATTCCCAAAATGTCTGAAATGGCTGCAGCTGAGCCAGTCGGGAGCCAGGAGCTTCCTCTCAGTCTCCCATGTGGCCTGCCTCCCAGATCATAGCCAGGAGCTCGATCAGAAGTGGAGCAGCCAGGACTCAAACCAGTGCCCATATGGGATCCAGCACTGCAAGTGGTGGCTTTACCTGCCTCGCCACAGTGCTAACCCCAATGTGTTAGGCTTTATCAAAATTAAAAATATTCACGTTTCAAAAAACATCATCAAGAAAGTGAAAAGACACCTCAAGGGGCAGCGTTGTGGAATAGCATGTTGAGCCACCGCCTGCAGTGCCAGCCTCCCATATGGGTGCTGGTTCGAGTCCCAGCTGCTTCACTTCTGATTCAGCTCCCTGATAATGTGCCTGGGGAAGCAGTAGAGGATGGCCCATGTACTTGGGCCCCCGCACCCTCTTGGGAGACCAGGAAGAAGCTCCTGGCTTTGGTTTGGCCCAGCCCCCGCATTGCAGCCGTTTGGGGAGTGAACCAGCAGACAGAAGAACTCTTCCCTTCCCTCTCTTTGTCTCTGTCTCTCACTCTCTAACTCTGCCTATCAAATAAGTAAAAATTTTTAAAAGAAGAAATATGAAAAAAAGGCTGCAGAATGGAAGAAAACATTTGCAAAAACATACCTAATAAGAGAGCTAAATTCAAAATATACAAAAAATTCTTTTTTTCCCCACTTATTTTTTCTTTTCTTTTTTTAAAAAAAGATTAAAAAAAAAGATTTATATATTTATTTGAAAGCCAGAGTTACACAGAGAGAGATCTCTCTATCTTCCATCCACTGGTTTACTCCCAAAATGGCTGCAATGGCCAGGGCTAGGCTAGGCTGAAACTGGGAGCCAAGAACACTTTATGGGTCTCCCACATGGGAGCAGGGGCCCAAGTACTTGGACCATCTCCCACTGCTTTCAGCAGGAAGCTGGATGGGAAGTGGAGCAGCTAGGACACAAACCGTTGCCTACGTGGGGTACAGGCGCTGCAGAGGGTGGCTTAACCTGTTGGACCACAGCAGCATCCCCTATAAAGGAATTCTTACAACTAAACAATGAAAACAAATCAGTCAATCTAAAAATGGGCAAAGAATCTGAATAGGTGAGTACTCAAAGAAAATACACAAATGTCCAAAAAGCACATGAAAAGCCTCAACATCAGTAGTCACTATGAAAATGCAAATCACAGGGAGTTACTACATCACATCCACTATGATGGCAAAGTAGGGTTGCTTACCAACTTTGTAGTTACCCATTCATCATGCCAGTTACCACTGATGGAGGAAAGGTCCTAAAAAGACTACTGACCATATAACTTAGCATTTAAGACTACCGATGGGGCCAGCGCTGTGGTGTAGTGGGTAAAGCCACCACCTGTAGTGCCGGCATCCCATACAGTGCCAGTTCAAGTCCCAGCTGCTCCACTTCCTATCCAGCTCTCTGCTATGGCCTGGGAAAGCAGGAGAAGATGGCCCAAGTCCTTGGACCCCTGCATCCGCGTGGGAGACCCGGAAGAAGCTCCTGGCTCCTGGCTTCATATCAGCGCAGCTCCCACCATTGTGGCCAATTGGGGAATGAACCATCAGATGGAAGACCTCTCTCTCTCTCTCTCTCTCTCTCTCTCTCTCTCTCTCTCTCTCTTTACCTCTCCTCTCTGTGTAACTCTTTCAAATAAATAAATTAATTTTAAAAAAAGACTTACTGATGTCATCATTAGCTGATGATACTGCACAAATGAGTTATCACTTTACAATTACTGAAGACATGTAACTAACCACAGATAAGTTTCTAATTTATATGGTGCCAAAAATGAATGCTGTGGCACAGCAGGTAAAGCCGCCGCCTGCAGTGCCAGCATCCCATATGGTTGCTGGCTCATGTCCCAGCTGCTCCACTTCCCATTCAGCTCTCTGCTATGGCCTGGGAAAGCAGTGGAAGATGGAGCAAATCCTTGGGCTCCTGCACCCACGTGGGAGACCTGGAGAAAGCTCCTGACTCCTGGCTTCGGATCGGCCCAGCTCCAGCCATTGCGGCCATCTGGGGAGTGAACCAGTGGATGGAAGACCTCTCTCTTTCTCTTTCTGCCTCTTCTCTCTCTGTAACTCTTTCAAATAAAATTAAATAAATAAAACTGAATGGAGTGTAAATATTCAATAGTGAGGAAAGATTAGCCATCTATTTATATAAATAAGATAGTAAATTCAAAAGTATATTTAAAGGTTTTTAAGAACTTCTAATTAGCAGTGCAACTTAACGAAATTAAGGCCAGATATTGGAGCTGGTGCTATAGTGCAGTGAGTTAAACTGTTGCCTGTAGTGCCAGCATCCCA